>NW_027203293.1:312500-912500 GCF_024711535.1 Dipodomys merriami | reverse complement strand
CCCCTACAGATTTTCTTTCCCTCATCTCAGCCCATCTAAGCTATTTTTTTTGGTGGGGGGGGGGGAGGAGAAGAGAAGAATGATTTTCATATTTGAATTCAGAGTCCTTTGCTTGCTAGCAGGCATTCTACCACTTGATTCACACATCCAGCCTCTCTAAGCTATTTTAATTAATTTTCTCCAGAAAAAAAATAAGTTGAACTCAGTTTCTTAAGATGGAAAGCAATCCTAGGCTGGTCCAAGCAGACCACTCTAGACCATGGAACACAGGAGCAACCCAAGAGAGCCTACGCTGAGTTCCAACCCCAATCTGAGGCTTTTAGATGGAAGTGAGTCAACTTGAGGAATGCAGTGAATTCTACATTTAGCCCCAAGTTAGTCACCATTGCAAAAAGCGATGAGGGCTGGGGCTCTTGCTCCACTTTTGTGGCTGCAACAATGACTAGTGGAAAGAAGCCTGAGGAGACCAGCTTGAACTCAGCAGGAAGCCTTGGGAAGAGTGAGAGCCTCAACTCTGCTCTAAGGCATGGCCAACCTTAGGCTACTGAAGCAAAACATTATAGGAAGCACTGTCTGGCTTTCTTGTGGGGTTCTTTAAGCTTTGTAGCTTAAAAAATAAAGTAAAAGAAGAGAAAGAAACATGAGATAAAAGGACCTCCACTTTTACATACTACACACATTCCATAACCCAACAATGAGATTATTACTTAAATGATCTAGAGGAAAAGAAGGGTTACAAATCTCTAGGTGAAGTTCAGGTCAGCTAGAGTCCCTATAAACACAGTGAGCCAGTCAGTGAAATCACTATATTCTACAGGGGAAAAAAACAACTTTATAAAGATTAATTATATTTTTGAATAGGTAAGTCTTATACATCATTATGCTTAAATTTGGAAGTTATGACAGAGTATATAGTAAGTCTTCTCATCCTAGCCACTCAATTCTTCTCAACTCAGAGATGATGGAATTTGTCCTCTAGATTGGCCCACAAACGTATGAATTATGAGTGAGTTGGTTTGGCTTGTAAGTAAGGGCAGTAATCCAAAAAGAAATCCCAGCAGATGGAAAAGCTATTAATGAAGACTTAAAACATTCTTCCATGGACATGAGTATATAGCATAAGTAGCATTAGCTTCCGTTATGAAGTATAAGTGTAAACCAGAGAAGGGCTGAGAAAGTAGTTACATGGTGAACTTGCCTTACATGCCCAAGGTCCTGAGCCTGATCCCAGTAAGAGAGGGGGGAGAGGCAGGAAGGAAGAAAGAAAAGAAGAAAGGAATGAAGGGAGGGAGGGAAGGAGAGAGGGAGGGAGGGAGGAAAAAAGAAAGAAATGAAGAAATAAATGAAAGAAAAAGAAGGAAGGAAGGAAGGAAGGAAGGAA
The DNA here is from genome assembly GCF_024711535.1 of Dipodomys merriami. NCBI lineage: Eukaryota > Metazoa > Chordata > Mammalia > Rodentia > Heteromyidae > Dipodomys > Dipodomys merriami. The sequence continues at coordinate 911,119 of NW_027203293.1, read as the reverse complement.
GGTAGAAAAGCCAGGTATGAAGGTCCAGTGGGAGAGGGGATAAGTGATTATGACCCAAGAACATTATGTACATGTATAAAAATTTTATAACATAACCCATTACAATTATATATATATATATATATATATATGTAATATGAGATGTGGAAGGAAAAAACCACCCAGTACTCTAGAGGGGAAAAAAGCACTTGGGCTGAGTGGGAAGAAAGAACATATCTCTTGATTTTTCTACAGGATGTTTAGAAAGTTCTGATGAAGATCTTCCTGTGTTGGAGGGAGGGTTTAGCATCTGGCTTGACCTGAATTTCTCCAGACACAGCTGGCCCTGATTATTATGAAATCAATATGTGACAGGAAGGACTTCTGTTGTCTCTAAATGGGCATTGTGGGGCATATCTGTAACCTCAGCACTTTGGAGTCGGGATCATGAGTTCAAGACTAATCTCAGTTACATAGCAAATTTGAGGCCATTCTGTGGCACACAGGAGATCTGTCTTAAAACAAAGCAAGTTTTAAACAAGCAAAGGACTTTTCTTGGCACTGGAACATCTCAAACTATTCAATATAAAAGCTCATAGTATCTATTCTTTTTTTCCCTGACATACTTCTAGGTGCTTCTAGTTATCAGACTGCTTTGTTGAAAAAGTGTCTTATAAGTGTTGGGGATTTAGCTCTGTGGAAGAACACTTTGCCTAGCTAGTGCAAGGCCCTGAGTTCATCCTTCAGCTCTGAAAAAAAAAGTGCCTTTTACTTCAACCATACTCTAGACCCAGGTTCCAGAAAATGATCAGTTGTAATTTGAACAATTGCAGCAACTTCCTTTCTCATGGGGTTAGGTAGAAGACAAGGTAGCAATTGTTTGTTTAGTACCTGATATTTTATATCTTATCTCATTTATTCAACCCACTTCTGGTTTCCACTGATGGAAGAAATAACATGAAATAAAACTATGAAAGCCTTGCCTTCTAGTTCCAGGCATTCTAGAGACCTGTAGCTTTAGAATAGCGGGGGCGGTGGGGGGAGGGTGGGTTGGAGGCATGGTATTTTACTAGGTAAAAATGTATAAATACACCCTTATAAAGGGTACTTAAAATTTTTTATTGTAAAGATGCTGTACAGAGGGGTTACAGTTACATGAGTAAGACAATGAGCACACTTCGTGTTGAGCATTGTTACCCCCCTCCTGTTTTTCTCCCACTATCCCTTTCTTTCCCCTCCTCCCTCCCTCACTCCCCCCCCCACAAGTTGTAAAGTTCATTTCCAATATACTGTCTTGTGGGTATCATTGTTGCAACGGGTCATCCTGTGTCCTTGTTTCAATGTTTTGTTATTCCCCTTCCCTTCCCCAAATTAGACAAGTGTATATACAAGATGCAGGGTATGAAAATCAAGTACAGTGACAACAGAGGATATACCATAGGGGGAAGAACATACAAAGGAAACCAAAAATCACATAGTACATTAAAAACAATGACAACAAAAGACCTCTTGTGTCCATATCTTGGGGTTCATTTCATTTCATAGCATCATCTTATATAGTTATATCTACATAGCTTTTGAGCTTTTCTGCTCATCTGATAAAGTTATCCTAGACTTATACTGATTATTGCAAATGAAGGAAACCATGGGACCTATATTTCATTGGGTCTGGCTTACTTCACTTAATATGATTTTTTTTCCCAAGTCCTTCCATTTCCTAACAAATGGGGCAGTGTCATTCTTTCTGGTGGAAGCATAGAATTCCAGGGATTTATTAATCCCTGTAATATCTCCATTTTTATGATCTACTATATCACTTCATTTGATAATCACTTAATTTGATAATAAACCTAGTTGACTTCAGTTGTCCAAGGATTATGACAAGTAAGTGAAGAGCAGAATGGTAGTTCATTATTTCTTTAGGCCAATTTACAGACCTGTAGAGCTTTTATCTTCCAGGCTAGTATTTTCTACATTTAAAATGTTGCCTGGTACCTTTCTAACTCTTAAATGTTGTATCAGATTTACTTTTCATGTAGTGAAGGATCAAATAGTCCTGAATAAATGTGACCCTTCACTCTTTTGAAGTTATCATTTTTCATTTTTTTCTAAGCTATTGTTTTCACATTTACCTCTGACTCTTAGCTCTCTACTTGGCTTTAATTTTTTTAGCATTATCTATTGATTTCCTGCTTCAAAATTTTGGAGTAAGCTTAATGGTATTCCTTACCCATCAACATGTGCTGTACTCACACACAGACATGTTGAATTGAACCTCCATTGAGCAACAATATCTTTTTCCCATTGAACAACAATATTTTTTACAGAAAAATAATATTCCTTACTTAACTTCATTCACTTCAATTTCCCATCATTTCTCATTCTCCCCTTATAGACATTTGGGCAAAATTCAGTTGACATTAGTTTAATAATGAAACAAACTATTATCGATATCCAGCCTGGCGATTTCATTTTTCACACAGCTACTTGTTTCCCTTGGAAAGGATTTATGGAGGTAGCAATACTATTGAGGTTTGTTTGGTAAGATTTTTACACACTCATCATTAATAGATTTCTAAATGTTCCTTAGACATGAATCTTCTGTCAGCCTTTATGTCTAGTATATCTACAAGTGTTTCATCTTCTGGAATTCTAACCTGCAATCCTTTGCCAGCTGAGTGAGTACAGGCAGGTTTCTAGCTGAGTGGAGTGACTTGTGAACTCTGCAAACAGATTTTCAACCACAGCCGTTCAGTTTCCAACTTCACCTCCCCTCTTCCTCTTCCACAGATCAGCATTGTTGCAAAGTCTCAGGTCTTTCAGATCCTGGATGAAAACCCAGTTTCTCCCCACCTTACCCACTGTGACTAAGGACTCAGCTTTCTTCAGTGTTCAAGGTAAGTCTCCACCACCACTACCACCACTACCACCACCACCACCCCCCCCCCCCGCCACACACACACAAATACCTGACATTCTGCTTCTAAAACATTATTGTCATGCAATTTACTCACTTTATTTGTACTCTTGTGTGAAAATTATGTACTATTTCTGTAGACTTAAAAAAATAATCCTCCTGAACCCACCTTTTGAATCTTCTCAGTATTTTCTCATATATTAATGTCATCCAAATAGTTACTAACATAATATAATTTGGACTCTCAAATATGAACCTATCTTAATCAACAGTATTAATAAAATCATGGTCAGATATAGTGAGATTTTCTAAAAATACATTAGTATATATCAAAAAGAAAAAGAAAAAGAGCAATCGGATTGGCCACCGTGGAATGCACTTTCTTTTGAGGAGCTATGGTCTTGGTCCAGTGCAAGGTCCAGGGTGGCTAAATGCTATCAAAGTAGGTCTAGCAAAGGGCAGAACTGGGACATTCTTTAGATCTTCTGAATTCCCTACTGGTACTTTACCATGAAGCCAGAGCTTGGGTCTCTATCTAGATGTACTCAAGCCACATACCTTATTTCTCTGAGCCATCCGTGGCTATTTAACCTGTTACACCACTATCAAATCATCCAGCCCTTAAATAACAGAGCTTGTTTGAATCAAACAGTTGCAAATATGCCCCACTTTAGCCCTGAATAGGGAGAGGCATTGTGGAAAAATAAATGAGGTCAGTATTCTCTTCTACTCATCTGACAAGAGTGGCTATTTATTAAGTAAGCAGACTTTCCATCGTGAGTTCCAAAAACCTTATTCATTCCAAAATAGATGGAGAACCAGGACAGGGTACCAGGGAAGTGTATGCTCTTCTCTTTGCTATGTGCACTCTATAGGACCTCCAAGTCACAGCCTGATGTGTTTCCCCTAGCAGAGAGTAGTACTGTTTGTAAATGGCGGAATCAGTTTGTAAACACAATTTGTTCCAAATGCATCATTTAAATAGAAATGGCCCAAAGCCAGCATTACTTCAAGCATAGGAATTCTCACATCATTTGTCCTCACCAAAAATTCCACAGTACCAAATTTAGCTGAGTGAGACCAGCATGATGCTGAAAATACTTCCTCTGCTGTTATTTGGCATTGTTTAATAAAAGAGGAACAGATGTGGAACCACACAAAAAATTAATTAATGTTTTAAAAGGTTAGGTTTAGAAATGACAAATGCCATTCTAACTATTGGAAGCCAGAATGAAAGATTCAGATTTGAGAATGGTAACATCATTGAAACAGCACTTCAGAGTTTATTTGAACAAGATTTGATCAACTTAATATATTTGGTAATGCATATTTGAATTTGTACCTAACTTCAAAATAGTAGTAATCAACTTGACAGGACAGTAAACTCATACAGTGCCCTTCTGTTTTTCCTTCTTGTCTTCATACTATTGTTATATATTTGCTTCAACAGGTATTAATTCTGCCTGATTATTGATTATTCTTAAAGAGGTTATTCATATTCATGTTCATTATTTCTATAGTATCAAGTTGCTCAAATTGTATGAATCTTTCCCTTTTTGGGGATGTATAATATGTGTGCTGGTGCCAGGGCTTAAAATCAGGGCCTTTGCTCTTGGCTTGGCTTTCTTGCCATAAGACTGGTGCTCTACCAGCAGAGCTATGCTGCCAGTTCAGCTTTTTGCTGGTTAATTGAAAACTGAGTGTAGTGAACTTTTCTGCCTAATCTGGCTTTGGACTTTGATCCTTCATATCTCTGTCTCCAAAGTAGCTAGAATTGTAAGCAATAGCTATCTGCACTCAGCAAGATCTTTTTTCTCATGTAATACTTGGCAGAAAAAATATTAACATTTCTTATAGTAAAGACTACTAGTGTTGAATTTTTTGAGCTTTTGTTTGAGAAGTTTTAATTCTACTTTTATTTTTGAAATGCGTTTTTCTGGACTTAAAATTTTAGATGAACACTTGTAATTACTCTAAAGAGGTTACTCAATTGTTATGATTTTTATGCAGTGTCCTTCTAGGACAGGCTTGTGTACTAAAGCTTCATTCCTCTGTAGTGGATCCAATCATTGAGAACTGATTGGATTCTGAGTAGTTTGACCTAATCAATGTATTCATCTCTTGATGGATTTATAATTGGGTGGCTGTATAAAAAGTAGATGAGACCTAGTTGAAGGAAATAAGTTACTGAAGGTGTGCCTGGAAGGATATATAATGGCCTTGGCCCTTCCTCTTAGTTCTTTCTGCTTTCTAGTTGCTATGAGGTAAACAGCTTTCTTCCACCATGATGTTCTTTCTTCCTTTCCTCCTTTCCTTCTTTCCTTCTTTCTTTCCTTCCTTCTTTCTTTCCTTCCTTCCTTTCTCTTTTTCTTTCTTTCTCTCTTTCTCTCTATCCCTCCCTCCCTTCCTTTTCTTTTTTTCTTTCTTTCCTTCTTCCTGTCTTCTTTCTTTCCTTCCTTCCTCCCTTTCTTCATCTTCTTTTCTTTGTTTTTCTTTTGTGTGATCCTGGGGACTGAACTCAACCTCTCACTAGCAACACACACACACACACACACACACACACACACACACACACACACACACACGTATGCATGCATGCATGCTCTCCATTGCTATGGGAACTGGACCTCTTGACTCTATTTTCTTTTCCATTGTTTTTGTTTGGTTTTTGGCAGTATTGGAGATTGACTCAGGGTCTGGTACTTTGCCTTTGCAAAAGCAGATGCTCTATCTCTTGGGCCACATCTCCAGACCCTTTTTGGTCTTCATCATTTTGAGTGTAGTGTCTCAATTTGTGCTGAGGCCACCCTGCGCTGCAATCCTACTACTTGTGCTTCCCTGCATCGCTGGAGGTGACAGCTTTATGCCCATCTATTAGTTTAAATGGAGTCTTGTGAATTTTTATGCCAGAGCTATCCTCAAACTGTAATCCCCCTGTATCTGCTTCCTTAGTAATTGAGATTACAATCTTGAGCCACTGCACCCATCTTGCCTCCATTGTTCTCAAAACACTGGGTAATGAGGCTCTTCTTCTCCATATTAGTTGGTATAGTTGGCATTATTTCATTAAAAATAAAACAGATGGTAGCTGTATGTATGTCTATGCTTTATGATAAGCTGGCTAACTGTCAGCTTTAGCTAACTAAAGTTAAATTTTTTTGCAAATTCTTTATTGTGATTAAGTGGTTACATAATTTCACAAATTTCACAGTATTGTGGGATAGTGATGCTTAGTTAAGTCACAAACACATTCTAACTTTCATGGGGCAAATTGTCTATTGTGGTCTACAAAGTTTATAAGTTCTATAGGCTTTTACAATACAGTTATTTCTTGCACATCAGGTGATATGTACATTTCTTTCCTTTTGTAGAGCGTCAGCTGTTCCCTCTTCCCACTTGTTCCCTCCCTTCCATCGCTGCCATTGAGTTACTTAGTTTGTTTTGATCAGTGTCCAGTGCAGCTGATAGGACCCACTGTTGTATGTTTTTCCCTGATTCCCTCTAGTTATATGTCCTCCTCCTAGTTTCCCTCCAGTGTGCACATATATACCATATATGTGATCAGCAGCATGGGGTAATTTAGTAGTGATTCGACCAGATGAGTGGAGGTCCTTTGTGTCTCAAGTCTTGTTAACTGTTGTATCACCTTACATTTTGGATTTAACATCACTTATCAGGTAGACCATGTGCCATTTGTCTCTTTGCTCTTGGCTTACCTCAATCAACATGATTTCTTCTAGTTCCATCCATTTCCCTGCAAATGCCATTATTTTGTTCTTTCTAATGATAAAGCTAAATGTTTATCATATGATATGTTTATTTTTTCATTTGTAGCAAGTTAACACAAAACTTAACCATTTTGCCATTTTTATGTACATAGTTCAGTGGCATTAAGTATACATATTTAGACAAACCTCACCATAGTCCATCCCCAGAACTTTTTCATTATCCCAAGAAAACTCTACCCATGAAATATAAGCTTACCTTTCAAATGTCCCCACTTAGATCAGCTCATCAATCATCATCCGTTTCCTGTTTCAGTGAGCTTCACTAACTTGTTTACCTCATATATGATCTGTGTGTAACTGGATCATTCCGTAGTTTTCTTGTTTTGACTGGCCTATATCATTTAATATTGTGTCCTCGGGGATTTACCCATGTCACATTATGTATCAGAATTTCCTTCCCTTTTCAAGCTAGATAATATTCCATGGGGTAGCTAAATAACATTTGATTTACCTGTTTATTCATCTAGGGCCTCCAGCTACTTTTCAACAACTCTAAGGGATAGAAAAATCTTCCTTATTCTGCACCTAATTCTGTTTCCTTAAAAAACAGGTCCTAGATCTGCCCTCTAAATACAATAGAAGTCAAATTACCCATGTCTATCGTCTACTTACTTTCAGGTCATTTTTAGGAACTCCTTCTTTGGACTATAAAGTGAGGCCTGACGCTTTGGAGTGGAGCCTTCTTGTGTTCATGTGTTCTCTGCCTCCAGTTGGATGAGTCAATTCAGAGGCCCGCTTTGCCATTTGCCCCACACTTATCATTCCTACCTGGAGGGTTGAGCTAGAGGTGATCACCTTCATTTCCCAGGGGATGTAAGTACTCACCCTACAGCCACACTCAGCCTATAGCCCAGTAGACTCCTGAATGCTAATCCCTCTGGCCAGTGCTAACAAAGCTGGGTCACACATCAGCTGCTGGCCTTGTGACATGCTTGTGGAACATTTCTTAAGTGCATATCCCTGCCTCAGCACCCCATCTCCAAGAACATGGCGAGGATGAAAAGTGACAAAAGTGAGAATCTAGAACAGGAAGGGAGATCGAGTCTTCCTCAGAAAGACAGTGCCACTGGCTTGCGTGGCACAGAGAAGGGAGAGCTGAGCACAGGCAGATCCCCAGAGGAGGAAGGGCAGATCAAGTTGCTTCTCCCTCCTGCCCCATCCTGAGGAATGGGCTGAGTGACACTGCAGGTTTTTCTCTTCCCTGGTATCTGTGAGTCAAGGCGCCAGTGGTGACCAAGTAGGTCAGATAAAGGACTGCAAAACCATTGTCCGAATTGCCCAGGGGAGGATGTGGCCAACATTCCTAGGTGTGTTTGAAAGTAGGTGCCAAGCAAGAAACATTGGCACAGGGAGACTACATTTGGAGTCCAGAAATTTCCTTCTACCATGAGGCAACTCAGATTAAATCCCTTCCAATTCAGTAGTAAACATGTTGTCATACAACACAGAAGGTGAACCCTGCACTCTATACCTGTGGCTTTTACAATAAGGCATCATTTATGACCACAGATTTCTGCTTTTCCAGAACTTATTTATCCATCAATCAATAAACTTCCTTCATCATACTTTTAAAAGTTCTAGAAAATTTGGCTCATTTACTTACAAATAGTAATACATTAGTCTTCTGAGTTATATATCATAGCTCCAAAAGTACTGGAACTTAGATGTGATGAATATTTATAAAATAAATATATCAAGTCAGGCACTGTTGGCTCATGCCTATATTCTTAGCTACTTGGGAAGCTGAAATCAGAGGATTGTAGTTCAAAGCCAGCCTGGGCAGAAAAATCCATCAGTCTTATTTCCAATTAACTACCAAAAAGCCAGAAGCAGAGCTGTGGTAGAACAAGTGGTAGAGCAACAACCATGAGTAAAAAAGCTCAGGACAGTTCCCAAGTCCTTAATTCCAGCCACAATACCGGGACTAGGAAAAAAATCCTTACATAGACTTGCAGATCAAAGACAAGTAACAAAATGGGTTGAAGGAAGAACACAACAGTATTGGAAGACGTTCTCCCCACCCCCCCCCCCCTTCATGGACCTGAACTCTGGGCCTAGGCGCTGTCCCTCAGCTCTTCAGCTCAAGGCGAGCGCTCTACCACTTGAGTCACGCTTCTGGCTTTTTCTGTTTATGTGGTGCTGAGGAATCGAACCCAGGGCCTCATGCATGCAAGGCAAGCACTCTACCACTGAGCCACCTTCCCAGCCCAACACAACAGTATTGGGAGAAAAAGTTTATATATCTGAGCTTGAGTGTCTACCATAGAATAAAAAAGGGAAAAACAAAATTGGATTGCCTATGTCCCATTGTTTAAAGAAATCATACAAATCCATTACAAGATGTTGCCTTGACAAACTTCAAACAGAGGTTATTCAACAAACAAGACTGAAATACCACCTTTTAGGAATGTGCCTGCTCTGTTTGTAAGAACATGTGAGCATGTCTTTGTGTGCATGTAGATATCTACCTATCATCTGTCATCTCTTTTGGATGTATTTATTCCAGGGTTTTAAAACAAAACTGGAGAGAGGATTTGCAGGAATTTGTGTGTGTCAGTCTGTAGGAATGGTTTCTTGTGGTGAGGGAGAGTGAGGATGTGGTGGGAAGGATGGAGAAGGCTGTCTCTCCCAGCCTCCAGGACACCTGCATTCTTGTTCTGTCCTGCCAGTTAGCTTTGTGGTTGCTTCAGATTCTCAGGGCCTTGCCTGTCATGGAGGAGCTGAGAGTTGGCCAGTCTTGCTGCCTTAAGCCAGGATCTAAGTTCCTGAGGAGAGCTCCTTGGCATCTAGATGTCCTGCCTCAGAACATTTCTGTTTAATCCCCACCCCCACCCCTGGGCCAAGCCTGGCATATGACTGGCTGGCTCCTCTGCTCCTGTTTGGACACCAGTCCCTGCTGGTCTGGAGCCCTGCCCCAAACCACAGCTGCCTGGCTTGGGGCCTGGCCATCTGTCTCCTGCTTGCCAAATACTCTCTCTTCCTCTGGAGGGCTAGAATTTGTCATCATACCCTTCCCTCAGCTACTATTGGGGGTATCTTGCTTCCACCCTAATAGACCCTGCTTGCCTGTTCTGATTGTCCCTCTGTCCTGAGACTCTAGCTTGTCCCATGCCTCCATCTCTCCAATGAAACCTCCTCTACGTTTAGGCCCAAAATTCACCAAATGGCTTATAGTATAAGTCATGATATAAGGACCCAAGCTGGCTTCCTTAGATACCATCTTAAGCCAATCCTGGAAGTTACCCCCACATTGGCCCACTGTCTTGAAGGTTATAAGAGCAAGTGAAGATCTCTCACCTTTCCTAGCAGGTGATCATGTGGAGGGTGTGTCTCAGGCCCCTAATATCAGGAGCTGTTTGTAGGACAGAGACTCTAAACAATCAGAAACTACAGGGAGCTGTTCTTCTGTTCCAAAAACAGAATCAGGAGGGATTCAGAAAGGCCAAAACTTACCATATTGCCTTGATATTGGCAAGGTCATGCTGCCAAAGTGGAGTGTGTGTCCACAGTCGTTCCTTTAGAGAGGAGAGGAAAATGGTCCTCTTCAGTCCCATCATTTAAGGTAAAGAATGCCTGAGAAAGAGCTGAAATATTTTCTCACCTTCAGGAGTTTGCTGTAAGGGGGGAACCCTTTGGGATCAGTTTCTGGACAAATGCAAGGTTGGAGGCGGACAAAAGGGTGGCGTTTACTCAACAATTATGTTGGATAGGAGCAGAGTTTCCAGGTGCCTACAGGAAAAGATAGTGCTGGCCAGAAGTAATTGTGATCCGGGGAGGCTAACAGGAAATATCGTCCATCCTGAGGTGAATAGTACCTCCCAGAGTGTACAAATACCAAGAGAGCCACTGCCCATGAGTAGCCTGTAATGCATGTACTCATCTGTTTGGAAGACAGAGATGTCTGTAACTACCAATAATCTATGTAGTAAATTCTGCAGCACCTGGTCCAACACAGGCACTTGGTATTCTTTCAAAGCTCCTGCCCACCAGAGACCTCTCCAGCTGATGGGGAAGATGCGGGCATATCCCACTGGGACTAACAGATGCTGTATGTATAGGTCCAGGATTTCTCTGGGGGATGTGGAAATATGCCCTTCCATATCTCCTGCCGGAGCCATGCCTCTGGCAGGGATTTTGAATAGGGATTCCATGTCCCTCTACTCAGCTCTGCCTTCCAGAAAATGTGCCCATGGAGAGTAAAGAGATGGGAACTTTAGGATGGGCCACCCAAGGCTGAGGCAAACTATGAGAATAAAACATTGATATCTCACTGTGGTTTTGCCTCTCCAAGCACCTGAACCCCATTAGCTTGGGGGGTAACTTGAGTTCCAAGTCCAGGGGTATTTATTTTCTCACAGTGATTAAAAAGTAGATAAAATTCATAAATAGCAAGCCACCCAGCTTAAACGACCTTCAAATCGGGTCGGAACAAAATGCAATTACATAAAGAAGCACATCTGATTTTAGATGTGCCAGAAAGCTAAACAAAGTAGAAAAAAATCCATTCTGCAGGCCAAAATAAGATAGGGAGCGATCATGAACATGAGAGTTATTTTCTTCATGCACTGCAGTTTTAACCTGCAGTCTGGCTGGGGGTTTTCAGATGGGGCGAGGCCAGCCTCTACTACCCTTTTCACTGGATCTCTAGGAGCTGAGCCACTGGCTTTGGATTGGATGAGATTTCTGCTGTGGAGAGGCCGCTGTCAGCAGGCCTGCTGGGCTGAGGGTGGGAAGAGCTGGGGACTGCCACTCACACTGTGGCTTAGAGGCTGCTTCTAGGAAACCACAGAGAGAGGGGCCTAGGCACGTAGACAGGGGTCACAGGGGAGATATCCAGAAGGAGGGAATGAGAGGGACAAGGTAGTTATCAAGCAATCAAAAAGTAGTTTTAAAGTTAATTGCTCATTTTGAAACCCATTTGTGCTACTATAACAGAATATCTTAGACCGGTTGGCTTAGAAACAACAGAAAGTTTTAATTCTGTGTTATGAAGGCTGGGAAGTTCAAGACTAAGGCTCTAGTATATTTGGTGTCTCTTGAGGGCCTATTTTCTGGTTCCTGGGGAGCCTTCTGGAGGTACTATCACATGGAGGGCCTAGTTGGCTCTCTAAGGTCTTTTTTTTTTAATTAAATAACAGCACCAATCCCAGATAGCACTATATAGCACTAGTACTACCTAGATTAGAAAAGCTGGCTGCCTAAATACTAGTTTTTAAAACTGATACTCTTTTTGCCAAGAGAAGTTTCACTGTGACCTTTCCACACAGGTATATGATGTTTCTGAATTCATCTCATCTCCTTCTGAATCTTCCTTTCAAGTCACTACAACATGTACCTGGAGAGCACTTCTCCCAAGTTCAATTATTACCTGAGCATTCAAACTAGGAAAACATGCAAATCCCTTTGCCAGGACTGGTTTCCGAGGTGTGACCCATGGGTCTCTGTCTTTGTACTACCAACCCCACTACAGAGTTCCAGACTCACTCAGAACTTTAAGTCAGAATCTTGGGAGTCAGGGCCCATGAATCTATATTTTAAAATCTCATAACTTTAGTAATTTGGAAAACTATCACCCATAGGGTAAAAGATCAAATTATATATATATATATATATATATATATATATATATATATATATATATATATATCACCCTTCATCTTGTGGCTAGGTCACTGGAAAGTATACTGACTTTGGAATCTGAACACTTAGGTTAAATTATACTGCTTAGCCTTGAGCAATTCACTTAATTTCTTATGGCTCTAGATTTTCTCATTTGCAAAATGGGAACTCTACCTCTAGTTGTAAGCATAAATTGGAAAAGAATGTAAAAGCCTTCGCATTGGAAACTCTTAAAGGGTTCTATAGGTACTTATTACTATCATGATTATTAATTGGCCTAGTATCAAAAATTCCCATACATGGTGTTCCCCTTTAACGGAAGCTGCCATTCTTTTTTTTTTTTTTTTTTCTGGTTGGTTGTGGGCCTGAACTCTGGGCCTGGGCCCTGTCCCTCAGCTCTTCAGCTCAAAGTTAGCACCCTACCACTTGAGCCACAGCACCACTTCCAGCTTTTTTCTGCTAATGTGGTGCTGAGGAATTGATCGCAGGACCTCATGCCTGTAAGGCAAGCACTCTACCACTGAGCCACCTTCCCAGCCCCAACTGCTGTTATTCTGTGTGCCATTAAATTAGCCTTCCTAAAGTCACCTCCTTCCTTCTATCCATGTTCTATGATTATACAACCTCTTTATTTAGGCCTTTCAAAGCCTTCCTGTTGCCCTTAGAATATAGTCTAAAATCCTTAATAAAACTAGCTTTTAGCATTGCTAGGACCTGGCCAATTGAAAGAAGATAGAATTGAAATGCGAATAACCTGCTACTCAACAAAAATAAGCCCAGTCTTAGTTCTTGCCTTGGGAAGCTCCAAGCAACCAAGATATTCAGAGGATGAGTTCCCTGGACTCATCAGAAGGCCCAAGTGGCAGTAGTCAAGGTGATAGCCCCATGGAAGAAAGAAAAAGACACAATATTAAAACTCATGTATTGAGCTAGGGGCCAGTGGCTCATACCTATCATCCTAGTTACTCAGAACTAAGATCTAAGGATCTCTGAAGTCAGCCCAGGCAGGAAAGCCTATGAGAATCTTATCTCCAATTAACCACCAAAAAGACAGAACTGGAGCTGTGGGTCAAGTGGTAGAGCATTAGCCTTGAATGCTCAAGGACAGTCCCAGGCCCTGAGTTCAAGTCCCAGGACTAGCATTTAAAAAAAAGAAGAATACTTGAATTGTGTGACTTAAAAGGGTCACTCTAATCCATACTAGTTACAATAACAAAATTAAATATAATTGTAAAGTGCATACAATTTTTAATATACAAAGATACTGCTGGCTATGTGCATCTAATCATGTAAAATAATATTGATTGAAATGAATACTAAGAAATGAAAACAAGAGGGTTTCTTTTTTATTGCTGTTTTTGTTTTCTTTTCTTTTTGTCTTGTTTGTTCATTTATATGTTTTTAGGAGGGCAGGGGGTATACAGAAGTGGAGGGATAAAAGTTGAACAAAGGCAGCAGTGGTACTCACTAGACACTATGTTGAAAATGAGCTAAACAACTTGTGGTTAGGGATGGGAGAGAAAAACTAGGAGAGAACGAGGGAAGAAAGGTACTCTTTTTTTTAATTTAATTTTATTTTATTTGTGAACATACTGTACAGAGGAGTTACAATTACATGGGCAGGATAATGCGTACATTTCTTACCAAGCATTGCAGCCTCCTCCTTTGTTTACCCTTCACATCCCTTCCCAGCCTCCCCCCTCCCCCCCAATCCCAATCCCAATCCTTCTCCTTCCCCCCCCTTCCCCCCCCCCCCCCGCACCGACATTGTAAAGCTCGTTTTGGACATGACAACTTGTACTTCTCACTGTTGCAACAGGTCCACCTGTATCCTTAAACAACTGGTTTTTCCCCATCTCCTCCACAAGTTATACTGACATCAAATATAGTGAAAGCAGGGGTTATACTGTGGCGGAGGGACATACAAAGCAACAAAGAGATAATCTTATAAATGTGTTAGAAACACATGCATGAAAGAAAAAAACATTAAAATACATATCTAAGGGTTCATTTTCCTGATATCACATTATCTGACCTTTTCCACTTGACTCATACATCTACTAGATATTACAAATAAGGGAAACCATGGGACCTATGTTTCTTTGGGCCTGGCTTACTTCACTTAATATAATTTAAGAAAGGTACTCTTTACCTGACTTATGTAACTGTAACCCCTCTGTATATCACCTTTATAATAACAATTAAAAGATTTTAAAAGACTATTGCTGGTAGGCATTTTTATTTTTTTTTGTTGGTCTTCTGATGTTTTTTAATTTTTTAATTTATTTCTTATTTATTTTTATTTTTTATTGTGAGAATACCATACAGAGGAGTTACAATTACATGGGCAAGATAACGAGTACATTTCTTATCAAGCATTGTTGCCTCCTCCTTTGTTTACCCTTCCCATTTCTTCCCATACTCCCCCCCACACCCGATCCTCCCCCTACCCCCCACCAAAGTTGTAAAGTTCGTTTTTCGATATAATGACTTGTATATCTCATTGTTGCAAGGTTATTGATGGAAACATTTTTCATTTTTTCAAATAAACTTTCTCTTATTTTAGAATAGTTTTATGTTTACAGAAAGTTACAAGTACACTACAAAGAGTTTCCATTTACCCTCACCTAATTTTCCTTGATGTTACCATACATACTTACAGAAAGATAGATATCAGTATTGGGACAACACTATTGACCCAAAGCCAGCCTTTATTCATGTACCACCAGGTTTTCACTAATGGCCTTTTCTATTCAGGCTAACTCAAGAGCCTATCTTGCATTTGGCCATTTCTCTCCTTAGTCCTCTGTAAGCTGTGACGGTCTTTGGTTTTCCTTGAGTCCAATAACCTTGGTGGCTTTGAATACAGGAGCAGGTGTCGCTGGAAAGCCCTTCAGCTGGGCCTTGTATGACATCATCTCATGAGTAGGCTGGTGATGAGTTTGGGGAGCAGACCACAGAGATGACATACTCTTCTTAGCCCTGCTATCAACATTACTTTTCATCATGGGTATTGAGCTTGGTCAGCTCACCTAGGTTGTAAGTTCTAAGAATTTCTCATATAACGCTTATTCCTAGCTTTCCTGTGTATTAAAAAATATAGTTCATATACAGTTAGAAGGATTTTTAAAAACAAATGTGCTAATTTGGGAAACAAATTAATTGCAATAAGTTTGAGGGTGGTGACTTTCATTATAATACTTTGAAGTTTCAAAGGATAACCCTGTTACTCTTATTTCTAGAAAAAAATAAGTCACTTTTTATCACTTTTCCATGTACTCTTTGGAAGCAAGTCACTACCCTCAGGTCACCGTGCCGGGGAAGAGGAGAGGGGGGTGGCCAGTCAAAGGAGTAGGGGATTTAGTCACTTAGTCTCCTCTCCTAGAGAGCAGGGTAGCTATATAAATTATCTCGAAGTCTTCCCGTGAAAGACTTACCTCTTATTCCATGAGTCTTTGTGATAAGCACGATCTGACCCCCAGGTGACATTTTAACCCCAATGCTTGACATTTTCTTTCTCTTCAGTGTCTTCATTACCAATGTCCTCATTCTACTGACAAGTACAGTTGGCTCATAATATATGAGGAACTGTTCTAAATGCCTCATGTGGGTTAATGCTCTGCATCTTCCCACCCATCCTTTAGGAGATTCATGATGCAAGATGGTTACTCCTCATTTCATTCTTACCCTGTGAACTATCCTGGTCTCAAAGATCCCTGAAGAATCAGGCTTAAACGCAAGCTCCATGAGCCCCAAAATTACCAACAAATACTGACATCTCGTGTAAAGCCCTAACAGCAATCCAGGACTTAAAAGAATGTTGATTGAAAGACTGAATTAGTCTCACTCAGAATTTCCTGCTCACCATCACCCTAGCCTCTCTACTATGTCTCTCAAAGACTCGGACATCCACAACATCATTTCACCTTCAACCCATCTCCTGTCCTGAACATGTTGTTGAGTATTTCCTTTCTCTATCATTTTCCTGACAACTGGGATATTTCCCCTTCATTCACTATGTTAACCCATCTTCAAGTTCCTCAGCTTTCACTCCCCAAAATCTCAGTTCCATTGGCCCTATTCCATCTCTGCCCTGAACTCCAGGCAATGTAGAAATAGACTTAGAAGATAGATGTCCTATGTTGAAATTTTGCTCCTTGTGAAGCTGGGTATCAGTAGCTCATGCCTGTAATCCTCGCTACTCAAGAGCCTGAACACAGGCTCACAGTTTGAAGCCAGGATGCGCAGAAAAGTCTATGATACTCTTAATGCCAATTAACCAGCAAAAAGCTGGTGGCTCATGCCTGTAATACTACCTACTAAGAAGGCTAAGATCTGAGGATTTGAAGCCAGCCCAGGCAAGAAAGTCCATGAGATTTTTATCTCCAATAAAGTACTCAGAAAAAAGCCAGAGTAATTAATGACCACAAAATCAGAAATGAAGCTGTGGATCAAAGTGGTAGAGCACTGGCCTTGAGTACAAAAGCTCAGGGACAGTGCCCAGGATGGCACCTAAGCAAATAAAAAAAAAAGTGGCACCAGGTCAAAAAAAGAAAAAGAAAGAAAGAAAGAAAGAAAGAAAAAGAAAAAGCCAGAATGTTCCCTGAAGTCTCACATGTAAGGGAAGGAGTGTATTGTTCAGATGCTAGCAGAGAACACACACACAAAGATGGCTGCCTACTAAGACAAGCCGGTGCCCTCCTCAGACCCTGGCCCAAGCTGGTCCCTGGGTATGAACTAATCACATCATTGGTCTCTTTATAGCCCATGGGTTCCAACACTAATATCACCCCTCAGAGACATTGTTCTTGGTCTTGCTAGTTAAACCAGCCCTTGTTCACATCATTGTCCAGTTGTAGCTTCCTCCTTAGTGTTCATTGCTCTCTGAAATTACCTTGCTTACTTATTTAGTATCTCTTCGAGGAAATGAAAGCTCCATGAGAGCAGGGTGCCACTATCTGTCCAGTCAGTATTTCTGAAACAATTAACGAAGAGAATGATTCTTCTGGCTTGAAGCTAGGTAAATAAACACGATGCCTTCAATGTGTCTTATGTAGTCTCTGGTACATAGCAGATGCTAAAAAAAAAAAAAGAGAGGGTTGCTGTAACATGTCATTTGTAGCTATCTTGAAATATGGGAAGCCATGGGCCCAGTGTCTCTGACCCTTCTTAAAGGCATGGGCCAGTGGGGAAACACTTAGGTAAGCTAGAGGGGAAGAAAGGAAGAAGCCTGGGGCATTAGCTGCCATGTGCTCTTGGGGATGGGAATGGAGCTGGGCAGCCCAGGAAGGACAGAACAGGGGTCCCAGGGACTTCCATAGGAAACTGGGAGTTGGATGGTAAAGACAAAGTTCATTTATGATTAAATATTATCAATGGATGGCAGAAGGGTATAGATCAGCATACCTTTCAAATACCAAGTAACATGTACTAGCCTTGAGCATAAAGAAGCTCAGGGACATTGCCCAGACCCTGAGTTCGCACCTGGGATTGGCACAAAAAAAAAAAAGCAGAGCTGTGGCTCAAAGTGGTAGAACACTAGCTTTGAACACAAAAAGGTCAAGGACAATGCCCAGGTCCTGAATTCAAGCTCCCGGTATGGCATGCGTACACGCACGTGTGCGCGCGCACACACCCCCCCACACACAGAGGTTTTGTTTTTGATTTGGTTCCTTACTAGCTGTGAGATCTTCAGCAAGGAATATGAATGTTCCTCAGGTTCTTCTTTAATACAAATTAGGAAATTGGGGGTCACCCAAAACAGAAAATGCCAAAGATTTTTTAAAGGCAAAATTATATTTGTTTTCTTTTTACAGAAGACCAATAAAAACTATTGTTTCAAACACACACACACACACACACACACACACACACACACACACACAAATAACAAAAAACCCAACTCATACTGGTTTCAAAAAAGAAAAATGACATTATTGGTTCATCTGAGGTATAACCCATACTAGGTGAGACAGGGTATCTAGCCAGATCTAAGAGCCCATTGTGGCAGTTTCTTGCCTGTCTCCTACAACTGATTTCCTCCAAATTGGAATTTTGCTCTCAAATAGGCTCTCTCCTCATGGTAGCAATATGGCTCAGCACCAGTTCTACATCTTATCTTCTCAAGAAATGTTTTGTGCCTGTAAGCCTAGCTACAAAAGAGCCTGAGATCTGAGGACTGTGGTTCAAATCCAGCACGGTCAGGAAAGTGCATGAGATGATTACCTCCAATAAACAACCCAGAAAAGGCTACAAGTGAAGTTCTGGCTCAAGTGATAAAGTGCTAGTCTTCGCAAAAGAAGCTCAGGGATAGTGCCCCAGTCCCCGAGTTCAAGCCCCAAGACTGGCACCAAAAGATAAATTTAAAAAAGAACTTCAGAGAAAAGAGGACCTTTTCTGACCCCCCCCTCCTCCAAAAAAATAATTTCAAGGTTGTTTGGTGTTGGTTGGCCTGGACCTAACAAATGTCCTCCCCTGTCTCCTCTCCCTCCAGACTTAGAGATGAGCTCAATCTCATGCAATCACATGGAACAGGTATGCAAAAGAGGACATAAATCACACTGGACACTGGAACAGCCACTGGTCTTGCAGAAAGAGCATTCCTGTTCATGTTTGTATACACTAGGGTTTCCCTGAATCTTGTCTGATTGTCCTTCAGGTATTTACCCACACTGTTATTGGAAAGGCAAATTCATTTCTAAAAGGCAGGTTAGTTATTTAAAGAAAACATAAGCTTCCCAGAAAACTACCAACTCTTGTTAATCTGGCACAAGGTGATGCTGGGAAATGTGTGGAATGAATGATCTCATCTGAGCCTCCTCAGCACCAGGAGATGTGGGACACAGAGATGACTCATGCTGTGTATGGCAGAATGAACCAGAAGGAAACCTATGTAAAAGGAAGCCTTGGAGTCACCAAAACAGACCAGGCAGGGATATGTTTGGGGCTGGATCTAGAAATATAAAGCTATTTACAGGCAAGAATAGGGTATTCTGTTTGGAGCCAGGAGGATTCTGGGTAGGCAAAGCCCAGTAATCAGCAAGAGAAGAAACATTAATGTTCCCTGAAGTCTCACATGTAAGGGAAGGAGTGTATTGTTCAGATGCTAGCAGAGAACACACACACAAAGATGGCTGCCTACTAAGACAAGCCGGTGCCCTCCTCAGACCCTGGCCCAAGCTGGTCCCTGGGTATGAACTGATCACATCATTGGTCTCTTTATAGCCCATGGGTTCCAACACTAATGTCACCCCTCAGAGACATTGTTCTTGGTCTTGTTAGTTAAACCAGCCCTTGTTCACATCATTGTCCAGTTGTAGCTTCCTCCTTAGTGTGCATTGCTCTCTGAAATTACCTTGCTTACTTATTTAGTATCTCTTCGAGGAAATAAAAGCTCCATGAGAGCAGGGTGCCACTATCTGTCCAGTCAGTATTTCTGAAACAATTAACGAAGAGAATGATTCTTCTGGCTTGAAGCTAGGTAAATAAACACGATGCCTTCAATGTGTCTTATGTAGTCTCTGGTACATAGCAGATGCTAAAAAAAAAAAAAAAAAAAAAAAAAAGGAGAGGGTTGCTGTAACATGTCATTTGTAGCTATCTTAAAATATGGGAAGCCATGGGCCCAGTGTCTCTGACCCTTCTTAAAGGCATGGGCCAGTGGGGAAACACTTAGGTAAGCTAGAGGGGAAGAAAGGAAGAAGCCTGGGGCATTAGCTGCCATGTGCCCTAGGGGATGGGAGTGGATCTGGGCAGCCCAGGAAGGACAGAACAGGGGTCCCTGGGACTTCCATAGGAAATTGGGAGTTGGGTGGTAAGGACAAAGACTGAGGGAAAAAAAAATTCCAAAGTTCACTTATGATTAAATAGCATACCTTTCAAATACCAACTAACATGTACGGAGCTTTTACTCTCATAGGTCTCAGGAAACACATTTTCTTGGGGAGACAAAAAGTGGGGTACAGCTAACTATAACTGAATGCCCATGTGCTTATTAGTGGTACCCAGTGTAAAGGAGGGAGGGAGTTTGCAGAGGAGGAGGGCAGAGCTGGCAAAGAAGCTAAGGGAGGGGCTGGTACCCCAACTGTGTGAGTGATGACAAACAGAGTTTAGGGAAATACCTGTTGCTTTCTTTTGTTTTGTTTTTCACAAAAATGATGTTGGGTTCAGGGTTACCTTGAACTGGCAATCATAAGGTTGGAAAAGATCATTGAACCATGTGATAGCTGAGCTCAGCATAGCTATCAATAATTGGTGTTTGTCTTTTCAGAAAGAAAATATGCTGAAATTCAAGAATGGGCCATCAATGGGCATCTGTGCGACTCACCAGGGCTGAGCTGGGCAAGCCATGTGGTGCCATCCACCCCCCACCGACGTCCTGTCCTCTCTACCAGGGAAAAGGACAAGGACTCTGAGGCTTCCTGACTCGGTTAAAAAAAAAAAAAAGTCAGATATAAATGCTATCTTTCTGTAGTGAAAAAATGTTTTCCATTTGGAATTTTCTCAGGGTCTTAAATTTGAACTTGAATTATTTTATTGTTATTTTTCTTATCACATACTGCCCTTGTCACCCATGTTTTTGAAATGAACAATTTACTTTTAAGGAAAATCTTCACTTTATTATATTGATGTTGAAAGTCAAGTCTAAGGTTGATTTTTTTAAAAGTGTGCCTTATAGATGATAGATAGATAGATAGAAAGAGAGAGAGAGAGAGAGATGATAGGAAGGTAGATAATAGATACTTAGATAGACAAGCAGACATGATATTGCAGCAAACATATTCCAAGAAATACTTGAGATACTCAACATATAGATTCTGTATCTTTAAATGTATCTGGCTATGCACCAGTGGCTTCTCTCTGTTATCTTAGCTACTTAAAAGGTTGAGATCTGAGGATCATGGTTCTAAGACAGAACAGGCAGAAAAATCCAGAGACTCTTATCTACAATTAACCACCAAAAAGCTAGAAATAGAGCCAAGGCTCAAGTGATAGATTACTAGCCTTGAGCAAGAAAGCTAAGGGATAGTGCCTAGGCCCTGAGTTCAAGACTCAGGACTGGCACCCCTTGCCATAAAAAAGTCTATACTATTAGGATCCTGAGTATCACATACTAAAGTTAATTGAAGATGGGTTGCAAAAAAAAAATGAGAGAGAAGAAAAGAACATGAAGAGACTTTTACAACGAAGGATAATGTGGTCATGGAGCACTTACCATATGCTCAAAACCACTCTTGAGTTTACAGTACAGGTTGTCTCCTCCAACTTTACACAGAAGGTGTGTGCCCAATTTATTTGTAGGTCTTTTTTTTTCAATGCACAACACATTTCTTGTCAGCATGTCTCCATGTCCTGTGCAAGGTGTTGCACAGACTTTTGTGGGCAGCCCAGGGCGTAGCCAACATTTATTGTTCCTATGGAATGTCTCACCTGTGGTTCCTATTTGAGCTGAGTCACCAGGACTCCTCACCTGTTCTGCAGAAAATGGAGGGGCTGGGTAAGGAGAGCAGGATACCCACCAGGATCCACTGACTCTCCAGTGACCTGTGAGCTCAGTACTTCAGTTCCCCACCCTGTGGTCTGTTAAGGAAAGAATCACCGCCTTTGAGATTGGTCTCATAAAGCTGCTGGCTAGGGAAATCAACCTCCGTGTTCCCATTGCAGTTATCCTGGGGGTGTTCTGAATGCCTCTCTTGGATCCATTTTGTCTCTGACATCTCTTAGTGATGCAAGAGCTCCATAGGCTGGCCATATTCAGAACAGAAGATAATCTGGGACTACCAGAAGAAAATTTGGGTTGGCCCAGTGGTGTGGGCTGGATAGTTTGTCCAGGGTTCCTTGAGGATTAGGAAGCCCAGGCCTGGGAACTAGGCAGGGAACTAGCAGGAGTTGTTCAGGTGACAAGAAGCCTGAGTCTTAACTCAAGATGTACTTCAAAGAACTCTAAGTCCCAGCTCAAACAAAGCTCATTGCTTTCAAGGCAAGTTCAAAGCCAAGTCCAGAGGTGGAGTCTCCAGCCATTCTCGTCTCCAGTGGGCATCCTCCTCTTGTCCTGCCTTAGAAGGGACAGGGTGAGAATGTGCTGTACCATTGGGCAGGACTTGATCTGTTGGAAGGTACATATGCTTCAACTACCCTGCCATAAATGAGACAAAACCAATCCATGACAGAGATGTTCTTTGTCAGGTTTCCAAAGTAGAGTCTAGCTAGAGAACTCCAGGATGAGCTCCAATTTCAGAGTTGTGTGTGGAGGGAAAGGAATCCAGCACCAGGCATACAGCACATTCAGAGTAAGTTGTTTAGTTTCACAAAGCCCATCCCAGGCCCTGAACTAGATTCAGGGTACCAGTGGCCTTCAGGGTATCAGTGGTACTGCAGTGGCCTGCTGCAGTTTAAGGGTCCTCCAAGGCTTCACAAATTAAAAGCTTGGGTCCAAGTGTGTTAATGTGAAAGGTGATGAACCTTTAAATAGTGAAGCTTAGGGGAAGATGATTCGATAATTCAGAGAATTGTTCTTGGAAGAGATTAATGTAGTTCTTGTGGCACCCTACTGAGCTCCCCGGGAATTGGGTTGTTATACAAGAACAAGACTGTTCTCTCCTTTGCTCTCCTGGCTTCTTGTCTCTCCCTGTAATCTCTCCACTCACATGTTCCTGCCTTGTTGCTACCTGCCATATCATGAGAGCCAAGAGAGCATCAACAGAGCCTGAGCCAAGTGGATGGCCTATCTTGGACTTTCAGCTCCCAAAGCTTCTAAAGAAACTTTTTTCTTTATCCAGTACCCAGCCTCAGGTATTTTGTTATAGAAATAGAAAAGGACTGATATGGGTTTATTAATGAAATTTCTCTCATCGCTACCAAAGAATGACACAGAATAAACAAGAGCTGAGAAAGAAAGGCTAGTCTTCTTCAAGATGAAGGAAGATAATGGCCAGGAGTTTAAATTCAGTACTAAACCTAGGAATCAAAATTCAGTTCTAAACCCAGGAGTCAATCAGAGCATCGAGCAAGCTCAAATCCAGTACAAACAAGAACCAGTGTCCCAGGGAGTCAACGGGGGGATAGGTTTGGATAACATTGAAAGATTCTCCAGGCAATAAGACATCCTGAATGGGTCAGGGAGAAGTTGAAATGTGAGTAAAGAGTCTACAAGGATGTATTCAAAGCTAAGCCAGAGCTGGGGTTGAAAGTTTGCATCACTCTGTTGGCTGAGTATGAGTAAGCCACAGGCCTGTCAGTGGACTCTGATGACCCAGGCAGATTAGCTGCACAGAGGAGGGGGAGTAGAAGCATCACCAGCCCTTAGAACTCTGTTTATCTCTCAAGCATGACTCATGGCTTCTCCTTCATGATAGGAAGTATTTCACTTGAGATTATTTTCATTGCATGCAACAGAAACTCAGTCCCTCAGTCTAAGGTAATAGAGATTGATATCCATGCACACCTAGATAACTCAGTAGTGAAGGAAGGGATGTATCCAGGAACTCAGAAATGGTTCTATGTCCTGGCACCTCCCAGTTCTTTGCCGTGAAGAACAACAATGCAACTTATTCCCACAAAGCTCTCCTGTGTTGAGTTTCATCACAAGTTCATCATATCACCCTTGAAACTCTACAGCTCTATGGAAAGTTTTACAATCTAGTATAACCTAGCAAGTATGCCAGTTTAATGAATATTTTCTCATTTAACTACCGTTAAAAAGAAGAATAGCATTTACATGAGAAACGAGTCCTTGGCAATAAACAGCCCTTATGAAACAATGTGTTTATTTTTCTTCTTTCTCCTTTAGTTCCTATCAAACAAGCAGTTTAAGGTAGAATAACTTTCTAGAATAGAGCTCCCTGTAGGGTTGTTCTATGGCATTTAATTAGACTCATCTGGAGGCAAACTGTTCTTTTGAGCACCACAAAATACCTCGGGGGCCCTTGATTCCTATGATGCTCCTGCTCTGAATTCTGCTGTCAGTGTGGATATTTTAAGTAGCTGTGACTTTACAATGACTTAAATGCCACCCTCCTCACGTGCGGAAGATTTTCAGTATTGTGAGATCACTTCTGATTCCCTTTCTAGTAGAAAACCTTTCCACGGGTTAGGTGGTCACTTTTGGGAGAGGATTTGTGCCAACTTGAGATCTTATGTGAAATGGGGGTAGTGTTTAACCTATGTCACCTAACTTTTCAGGGTGTTAAAACGCGTGACGCCTCCATTCCAACCTTACTTCAAGAAAGATTATATTGTTTGGTATCTGACTTCTGAAATTTCAGCCTTGGCTTAACCCATGATAAGTAGCTTTGAACATAACTGCCAAGCTTGATGGATAATGACAGACAGGCTCTAAGACGAAAGCCGCGTTTTACAGGAAAAGTGCTATTGGAAGGGCACTGAGCTTGGCTACAATGCAGGTCCCAGGAAAGAAAAAAAGATACCTGAACTGTGGACAGTTCAGTGGGACAAAAATTGGAAAAGAAGGTGGGAACTAGGAGGAGAGAAAAATGTCAGGATAGAATTCCGGGAGGAAGAGTTATGACTGTGGCAGGAGAGGATCAAAGGCCTTCACCATTGTGGCTGGCCACAGTCAGCTGGGATAATCTGTCACGGGAACTGAGTTATTAAAGAACATTTCAAGGTTGGATACAAGATCACTTCATGACAATAACTCTCTATTCCTACATATTACATGTTACATTGCTTGAAATACAGTGGCAGCACAACTAAGGTTGGTATATTTTAATGAATGAAAATATTTGTTATTTGTTTTTTTTAGTACAATTAAGAAAAACTTTTGGCTGGGAGGTGATGGCTCATAGTTATAATCAGAGCTAGTCAGGAGGCTGAGGATCAAGGTTTGAAGCCAGCCCAGGCAGACAAATCCATAACACACTTATCTCCAATTGTCCAGCAAGAAAGCGAGAAGTGGATAAGTGGTTTAAGTGGTAGAGTGTCAGCCTTGAGTGGAAAAGCTAAGGGATAACATGAGGCCCTGAGTTCAAGCCCCACTATTGTCATAAAAAAAGAAAAAAAGAAAGAAAGAAAGCCTCTTTTCACTAGCAAGACACAGACCTCTTGATCAATTAGTTTAGGAATGGACACATTTGAATCAAAGGTGAGAAGAAGTGAACAAGGATCTCGTGTTCATTGGACTGGGCTGAGGGGCAAGCTTCCATGGGCTGAATGAACTGACCAACACAGATGGCCTGATGTGAGTAGTGAGTATTAGAATATTTTTATGATTGCCTTTACCGTTTAAAAGAAAGCTCACTGAGCCTGGCACCATTTTTCACACCTATAATCCTAGCTACTTGGTAGGCTAAGATATGAGGATAACATCTGAAGCCAACCTGCACCGAAAGTCTATGATACTTTTTTTTGGGTGGGGGCAGTCATAGAGCCTGGGCACTGTCCCTGAGCTTTTTCTGCTCAAGGCTGCCACTCTACCACTTGGAGCCATGGCTCCACTTCCAGTTTTCTGGTGGTTAATTGGAGATAAGAGTCTCACAGACTTTCCTTCCTTGCTTCAAACTGCAATCCTCAGATCTCAGCTTCCTGAGTAGCTAGGATTAACAGGTGTCTGGCTGTGTGGTACTCTGTGTGTGTGTGTGTGTGTGTGTGTGTGTGTGTGTGTGTGTGTGTGTGTGTGTGTGTGTGTGTGTGTGTGTGTGTGTGCGTGTTTGTATATGTATAGCCAGCAAAAACTGGAAGTGGAGCTGTGACTCAAATGGTAGAGCACTAGCCTTAAGTGAAAATTCTAAGGAACAGTGACTAAGCCTTGAGTTCAACCCCCAATACCACCTCCCATTTCATCCAAAAAGAAAACAACAACAACAACAAACAAACAGAAAGAGAGCTTTCCCTACAGAAATTTCCCATCATTCGGAAGTATACATCTTTGGGTTGTGTCTCTATAAGTTAACAAAGTTAACAAAGAGATAATCTGTGCCAAGAAGCCAAGACTCAAAGAGATGGGGGTCATGCATCTAGGATTTATCCAGACTAAGACAATGTTTTCTGAATGCAAGCACTGTGTTGAAATGAAATTCTGGAACTACTGCCCAAATGCAAGTCCCTGTCTACCTGGGTTTATGTACACCTCTCAGAGCAATCAAGCTAGAGATCTTGAAGAGAAAGCTATTTAAAATAAAAATTTAAGTGGTGTGGACTTCACCACAGCCATAATTTCAAAGACACAGTGGAAGGTCCATGGGATTGCACTATGTATGCCAGAATTTTCTTCTTTCCTATGCTGCGTCCCTCTGCTTAGTTGTCACTTCATTACCTGGTACTTATCATACTTTATCTCATCTTAGAAGCATCATGCAGCTTCCATTTAAAATTGTGGCATAATTAATCAGAGCCAGAATTTTTATCTACCTCTCCCCACATTTGCTATGCAGTCCTATTAATACTAGGCTCTTGGAAGATATAAACAGATTATATAAATAGACTCTAGGGTTCTTGTGGTACTGAGATATGGAGATGCCAGTACTACGAAGTACTAAGAAGACCACCAGTACTAAAAAGTTTATGTCATGTACCATAAGATATTAAGAACCAGTAAAGAAAAGGGAGACAGTGATTGGTCAACCCCCACCCCATGTCTAAATCCTCTAACTAGTTATGAATGTAATACCTCTAGGTCAGCAAACTTCTTCTGTTATTAAAAGCCTTGTAAGTGAGGTAGCTTATGTCACAATTCCTCAACTCTGCCATCACAGCAGAAAACTACTTAGATAATACGTTAATAGAGGTATGTGGTTGGATTTGCTATAGTCTGGTGACCCAGAGGTAATAATCATAACATTTCACATGCCATACACCAGGTACATTATTTTGCTTTACTCTCTCAGTAATTCTATAAAGTGGATATTGTTACTTTTATTCCCATGATACATTTGTGCCTTAGTCCATCTTGTATTGCTACAACAAAATACCCAAGGTTGGGTGCATTGTAAAGACAAAAGGTTTACATAGTGATAAGCCTAGTGAACTAGAAAACTCTGACAGCATTGTATTGGCATCTGGTGAAAACCTTGCTTGGCTGTTTCACAACATGGTACAGAAGGGGCTCTGCGCACGCTTGTAAGCAAGAGAGTGGGGAACAGCCAGGTTCACATCCTAAGAACAACCAGCCTCTAGGGAACTAACCCTCTCCTGAGAGAACTGCATTAATCCCTTCAAGAGGACTATATATCAATGACTTAGTTACCTTCATCTTATAGAGATCCATCACCTCTCCATACCAGCATACTAGGGAGGAAAAAGGAGAAGGGAGGTGTGAGGGAGAGGAAGGGAAGGGAATGGGGATGGAGAAGGGAAGAAAAGAGAAGGGGAAAGAGATACTCAAGAGAACCATCCAGAATTAATGTCCTTTTTACTTGAATTTGGCTATCTCTTCGTTCCTACCACCTAGATGGTGATACTACTGTGAATATATACATACTAGTCTTCCTTCGTGTGCTGGTCCATAAATTCTGTGAAGGCAAGAAGCCCAGAGGCCTTGTCCCTTATTTGTATGCACAGCATTTGACACAGTGTACTAAACACTACATATGTGCTCCATTGGATTCAATGTAGTTATTCTTACAATACCCCTGCAAAGACCACAGTAAAATCACTCTGGGGTTTTCAAGTTTCTAGTGCCACAGGTATACAGTGCTCTAATTGTCCATGAAGAAGAGGCAAAAGTTCCCAGGTGAGCACTTGTCACCTATGAAAAGTGGTTGCTTAGGATAGTTCTCATAGCAGCAAGCAGAGTCTTGTTTTCTGTCCATGAACTAGTGCCAATGCAGGTTAAGAGTTGTGAGAAGTAAGCAATACATAATTCCACACAAAATATACTTAAGTGCTCCTTAAATGTACCACAGATTTCACCAGGACCCAGTAGCTCATGTCTGTAATCTTAGCTATTCAGAAGGCTGACATCTGAGGATTGTGGATTGAACCCAGCCAGGGCGCAAGAAAGACTGTGAGACTTTTATCTCCAATGAACTACCAAAAACTAGAAGTGGAACTGTGGCTCAAGTGGTAAAGGCTTCAAGAAAAGAAAAAAAAAAGCCCAAGCAATAAATTCAAGCATACACACAAAAGATTTACCACAGATTTGTGAACACAGATATTGTGTACAATAAAATGCTCAGAGCTCCAGTATTGGGTTGATTGACTTTTGACCTTACCCACATCCCTGGTAAACAACGTAACTGCCCACGAGTCTGCACACATACATGTGTACAAGGAAGAGGAGCCTATTTGAGAAAGAGGAAGGATGGGGAGCAGCGTGAAGATGCAGAGACAAACCCAGAAATGTCATCCATCAAAATGGACCAAGAATTACCAACCAAATATCAAGCCACTTAGGCTGTTTCCTTAGAAAGTGAGGTGAAGATGATTGTGATTATGGGGTGTGAGAGCACAAAGGAAAAGATAGTTTCTGAGCATAAAAGCAACTTCCTTTCTTTGACAACTCCACACACACATACGGAGATAAAGTGATTTAGGAAGGCAAAGCAAGCTACTGACAGACACAAGACTAGAAAATGATCAATAAAAAAGGAAATAATTGCCAAAATGACCTCAGGAGCAAGCCTTATGTTCTAGAGGTTGAATTCATTTTTGCTCCACGGGACAGTAACATTGCAAGAAGTACATCAATGCTGGTGTCTGCAAACACCACTTTCATGCCTGGGGTACTTGCTTTTATTTGTTCTTCTAAGCTCCTATTTTTTTAAACAGATCGGTAACCACAAATTTTAAGTTCTTAATTAATCTGAAAAAGCCAAACAAGTGAACTAAGCTTCTGTAGTCCATATTCCTAGTAACTATACTGCAATATTCAAATGTGAGTTGTAAAGAGTATTCTAGAAATACTGGCCCTAGATTGTGTTACAGCTCTGAAAGTGTTTTATGACTCAGGAATTCTTTATCTTATCTGAATTGTAAGTTCTCTGGGTTGACATAATTTAAAAAGTCCTCATCATTCCACTTGCTTATTGATCTCTGCTTTATAAAATCAGTAGTGTTTAGAACTGCAGTACTAAATTAGATTTTTTTTCTGAAGTGTTTAAGCAGAGAGACAGAGACAGAGACAGAGAGAGAGAGTACACTGGAGTTTGAACTCAGGGACTAGCATTCTGGCTTGGCTTTTTCTCTCCAGGCTGGTGCTCTACCACTTTAGCCACACCTCCATTTGTGGCATTTTTCTGGTTAATTAAAGATAAGAGTCTCTCAGATTTCTCTGCCCAGACTGACTTTGGACCTTGATCCTCAGATCTCAGCCTTCAGAGTAGCTAGGATTACAGGCAAGATCCATGGGTACCCAGCCCCAGAATGTCATTTAACCAAACAAAAGCTATAAGATAAAGTGTTTTGCTCACCACAGCTGTTTCCTTTTGCAAATACTCCAGCTGTCCCAGGCTCCACAGTCCGGTTGCTTGGGGTTAGACCCTAATTAGACCATGCCATTGGTGATGCTAAGGTTGCTTGGGGTTAGACCCTAATTAGACCATGCCATTGGTGATGCTAGTTTGAGTAAGTCACATAACCTCTCTATGCAATTAGCTCATCTGCAAAATAGAAGAAATGATGCCTATAACATAAAGATACTGTGATGAGTAAATGAATATCTAAGCATTCATCTTCCTATATTTATTTTTTCCACATTGAGTATGTGCCTGGTAATGTGTGTAGCTCCAAGGAAAATAGCAGTAAGCAAAAATAAGTAATAATAGTTGCATTCATAGTGGTTGCATTCCAAACAAAAAGTCAGATGATAAACAAGTAAACAAGGACACAGGAAATGTCACAAGAATTGTATTTAGGAAGTATAGAGAAAAGAAAGGGAGAGTGAAGGAGCAAGAAGTTAGGAAGCTTCTATTTCAAGTGTGCAGGAACTAGGATCCCTAAGGTGACATTTGACACTTTGAACAATCATATAAATTAGACCATAATCACATGAGTCAGCATTTAATAAGTGTTAGTATTGTCCCTATGCTTATTGTTAATTAGACTCTTACCTACCAAATTTGCTTATGAATACTCCCAAGAGTAATTTGCAATCTAGGTAAGAGGAGGAGGACTTGGGCCAAGAGTAACATGAAGAAATGTTCAGCTTCTGCCAGAGAGATCATAATCACTTTCAATACTACTTTAGCCATTACTGTTTGCCTTGGCAACTTATAAGCTGTACCTTGCTTACCGCCCACCACATTCCCGTCAATCCTGCCATGTTCTTGACATCTAGGCATATGTATCACCTTCCCTAGTCCATTGTGCTGGATGGAATGTGTTGTACTCCACATGCCCTGGTTTGGCTGTGGTATCTCCTCCATATGTTCATGTATTAGTCTCCAGTGTAGTGCTGTTAAGAGGTGAGGCCTAGTGGGAGTTCGTTAGGCCACTGAAGGTGCTGCCTTTAGAAAGAGATTAATGTACATTTCCTGGGGCTCTGGCTAGTACTCAAGAAATAGTGCTTATAAATTTTTTTTTTTTTTAAGCAAGGAGGTAAAGCTGTAGCTCAAGTGGTAGAACTCTAACCTTGAGCACAAAAACTTAGGAACCTGAGTTTAAGCCACATGACTGGTTCACTCACACACACACACACACACACACACACACACACACACACACACACACACACGCACACCTAGCCTTTCCCTACTCTCTTGCTTCTTGTCATACTATGTGTTCTCTCTGTCTCATACTTGGCCTCTCCATTGTGATGTCATCCACCACACCTTCAGGGAGCCCTTGTCTGAGTCTGCACCAAGCTGTTTAAACTTTCGGTTTCCAAAATTATGACTTAAATAAACTCTTCTTTATAACATACCCAGCTTTCCATGTTTCTTATAGCAATAAAAAAAAAATATTCACTTTCACAGTACCTTATATCTTTTTTTTTCCCTCCTAGCCATCTCACTTCTCATATAAGAATGGTCTTATTTATGTATTTATTAAGTATGTTCCCTATCTCAACTGCATTTTTTTCACAATGGCAAGAATCATATTGGGAATAAAACTAGGAAATTTGTTGACACTAGTGGAGGAAGCAGTAGATGGGGGAGACAGGACGATGGAAGGGGTAAGTCTAATCAAGATTCATTGTACACATAAAAGAATATGTTAAATTGAAACACCCTTGTATAATGATAATGAAGGTGATGGGACAAAGGGTGAACCAATTCAGCAGTGATACACTAGACACTATGTTGGAAATGAACTATTCATCTTGGGGGAAGGGGGAATCAGAAGGAGAAAAACTGGAATAAAATGAGGGAGGGGTGACCTTGTTCAAAAAGGAAAAACTCATTACCTGACTTACGTAACTATAACCCCTCTGTACATCACCTTTACAATAAACATTTAAAAATTTTAAATTTTAAAAACTGTGTCTACCCCTTATCTGGCATAGGAAACATTAGAGACCACTCAGGGGTACCTGAGTGAACGTGTTGAATTAAAACACCCTTGTATAATATTTGAAGATAATAATAATGGTAATACTAACAAAATGGCATTACTAGTCAGAATATAGTACTAGGTATGCAGGTACATGGTGTGCAGGTATATACACATATCAGAAATGGCTCAAGATAAAAATTAAACTGACATCAGAAGAGGTCATATTGGAGGGCAAAGTGTGCATATTTGGATTTTTCTCTACCCAGCAGAATTGCGCAGGAAGAATAACCACTTTATCACCACACACTGCAGTATGCCAGTCACGCCCACTACAAGGAATATGAAGAAGGTCGGAACAGAAGGGGGCAGCTATTTCCATATTTGAGATGTTCAGGGACATCAGAAAGGTGCAGGGAAGGACTTCCTATCTGCTGCTTGACAAACCACCCATCTCCTTGGCATTTATTGCCCTTCTGCCTGCATCTGAATAGAAACCTTGATCCCTAGCCACTGGTGGATGGCTTAGAGGTTTATTTGGCTACAAGTTCTGGAGTCTGGGAAGCACAATGTTGAAGTGCTGGTGTCCAGGGAGGACCTTCTTGTTGTACCATGACTTGGAGGAAGGGAACACATAGATACAGAGCACCCATGATATAGAGAGGGGACCAGATGTTCCCCTTTTACAATTAACCTACTCCCCAATCACTGCTCCACTCCAGAGTCAACAGCTTAATCCAATAATGTTTAGTTGCCCAAGGAAGAGATGGAAGATCGTCAGCTGAGTTGTTGGTTCAAGTGTTGGTGTAGGCATTGATTTCACTTCTGTTGGTATTTTATCTCGTTTCTGATCCTCCTCTCTGTCACAATGGGTGAGCAGACAGAACCTTCACAAGGCTCATCTTCTCATTTCTGCTCTTTTCTGCTCTAGGACTCCTAGAGGAGCAGGGAAATAGCCTGGCAAATGCATATAGCAGGCAAATGCATATCTGCATGCAGGCTATGGGAGCCTTCCTCTAGTCTCTGTGAAAGAAAGAACCATTTCATGGACGGAAAGGTGGAGGGCTGGCAGAGCAAGTGGCCATGGCTCAGGACCTGGCTGGCCCTGGGAAATTAAGTGGACTCAATGCCACTGGCACTCACCTAGGCAGAACACAAAGCCATGGTGCAGGGTGACAAGGGGAAGAGAATAGCGCAGGTTTGGTTACGATTTCTTTAAGGAGAGTAAAGCAGAGTCATTGGGTGAGCTGTCCATCAAAAGAGTCCACCTAGACAAGCCAATGGAGAAGCTTGGTATTCAGGCCTAAGGGAGGGATTGGAATGAGGGCATCTAGGGGAGAAGGAGTCATGTCATTGGCTGTATTTCTGGCATAAGATGAAACGCCTGTCCCCCATGCCACAGCCATGACGTGATTGATTTCACATCCTGGAGAAGCATTTAAAAAGAATCCAGGCTGGTTTTGAAATATGAGGTCATAGTATGGCTGACAGTACATCTTTGGCTATTTTTTTTTCTTTCAGGCAATTACATTAAGTGCTCGACATCAATCTAGAAAGGAAAACTGAGGGCACTGTGCTATTAGTGGAGGATTTGGCAAGGAGAGGCAGGGGCGGGTGGCTACACTATCTTCCTGCCATGTATAAGCACACATAGGGAACTAAGAACTAAGAACTAAGCACACTTAGTTCTTAGACTACCATAAATAGAGAAGTCAGAAAGGCGCAAGAGCCTGAGGTAGTATTAGTTGTGTTGGCTGTTGCATGTTACCAATACTGCAGGTGAGAGAAACTTGCCAACTGTTAATGGAATTGCTGGAAATAAAGACACCTGGGTTCCTGCCATGGTCACCTGCCCTGGCCCAGCTGCCTGAGCTGGCTCAATCTGGCTGTGTTACTCTTTTCTCCTTTCCTACTGGGTCAAAATTAAAATTTGTTCCTAAATGTGTTTTAGAACCTGTCCTGACCCTAGAACAATCACATAATGTCTAAAGGGACCACATGGGGTGGTCACTTCAAAAACTCAATACTCAACAGAGTGCTATAATTAAAAAAAAAGAAAAAAGAAGCACAATTCTATAGAATAACCCTGCCTTCATTCTAGTCATTTTTCAACAATACAAAAGAGAGAATTGTAAAATAAACCCTCATGTTTCTACCACTTAACTCCAACAACTATTTGGACAAAACCTTCTTTCTTTCTTTAATCCCATCCCCCATAGTCTCTAGAATACTTTTTGTTAGCTTTCTGTTACTATAAATAATACCTGAAAGAACCAATTTATAAAGAGAAAAAGTTTATTTGGGCTCACAGTTATGGATAGTCCAATCCATGGCGCTATCACTTTGGGCTGTGGAGAGGTAGCACGGTCATGGCAGAGAGCAGGGAGCACACGATGAAACAAGGCTGTGTATTTTACAAGCAAGAAACAAAACAGAAGAGGAAAGGGTTGGCATCTCACTGCTCTCTTCAAGGGCGTGACTCCAATGACCCCCCCCCTCTGAAAGCTTCTGCCACTTCCCAGTGATGCTAAGCTGGACATTAAGCCTTTCACACCTGGGTCTTTGGAGAGCACTGAAGAGCATATTTTAAAGGAAAATTCTAGAGATTTCATCCAGGAACATTTCTGAAATAGTTATGAAAGATTACTTCATTTGTGTTTTTAACACAAGCAATTCTATCTGAAAGATACAGATTTAGGGGAGAAAAAAAATAACTAATAGGAGGGGCACAATGTCTGAGAACTTCCAGCTTCCATCCTTTCTGCCTGGCTTTGCTCTGCAGTGCTATACAAATTCTTATATGGTGCTAAACACTAATTTTTTGTGTGACTTTTCCAATATCTGCCTGGTGACTTCTTTTCTCTGGAAACCGACCGGTAGTGTCTTCCCACTATGATCCCACCATGATTGGTCTGAGTGCTCATCCTGCTCTGCTAGAGGCTTAAACTTGGGAACAGAAAAGAAAATATGGTCAGGCAAAAGCTGGAAAAAGTGAGGGAGGAGTCTCCTTTGGATCTGCCATTCTCAAATTTTGGATAGTTTGTGAAGATTCTTGACTTGCCCAAAGGTTGGAGTAGAACCTTTGCTTAGATTCTACATGGCACCTCCTAATCTTTCCAATAAATTCCCCTGTTAAGTATTAGCTGCCCAGAACTGCCTCTCATTGTGTGCCAAAAAAAAAACAAACAAAAAAAAAAACTTTTAACCTCTACAGATGTCTTATCTCTGGCCTAAAAATTCAAAACTAATAACAAAGTGATGAAATTGGTTTAAATAAAACTCTGTACATGGTGCTGTTGCATGCTGTCTCGCCAACACCAACACTGTCTCCCGCCTAGAACAGCCATTCATTGAATAAATTGAATTTTGGATGGTCCGGTAGAGAAAAGCTGGTGGGATCAGCCCACAGGAATGGCAAATCCTTACTAGAATCTGGGTTTGCCTGTAGCTTTGCCTCGTCAGATCTCAGCTTCTTCATCTGTACATTAGGAATAATAAACTTAGCTAAACATACAGAGTTACTGTGAAGTTCAAATGAGGTCATCTTATATGAAAGTGCTTTGTAAGGTATAACTGGCTTGCCAATGAAGGGTATTATTATGTTTTCTACCTGGGAATTCCATTCTGCCTACCTCAGGGTTTTGGCCCAAGAAGCCTTTAGGGAGAAAGTAGATGATGAGTTGCCTCCATAAAAAGTTTTTGTTTGTTCTCATTCTAACCATTCTTTTAGCTTGGTATCTACTTTGGAGAATCTCTTTCATAGAGGCGACTATGAGAAGCATGAGGACCATATTGATTCTTTATTCAAGAATCTGTTCCTTCTCCATTCAGTTCATTGAGGACTCAACATGATCACATGCATATTGACCAATGTCCACATGGCCCTTGGCTAATCCATGGTATAAGTTCCCAATTCCTCCACATTATCCCCTTAAGAAGATCCACACACCCATCCTACTGGAGAAAGGGTGTAGGGAGAGGTAGGGCAAGAGACACCAGAGAAATATGTAACTATTAGGATCAATAAGGCTTCCAGATGCAGCTGTCCTGCCTAGAAGACCACCAGGTTAGTAAGAAGAAAGTGGGTGTCCTGGCATCTGAGTCATGCAACAGCTTGAACTTTCCCATTACCTGAACAACCCAACACTTGCAGAACATTACCACATTGTTCAGTGCCCTCAGGTTTCCGATGGTCAACCAATCCCAGGCATGCCAGCAAGCATGCAACTGTGCTGATTCGTCTGTACCTACAGCTATTCATCTGACTGAGGGCAATGGGACATCATCTTACAGTGTTACTACCCAAGGGGAAGGGATTGCATCACCGTTATTATTGTTATTCACTTATCAGATGATTATTAATTATGCTTCAATTAAAGGCTTGCACTCTTTACGAGCATGAGCTCATCTGCCCACAGAATGCCCAAAGGAGGTCAAGAACCAGGAACCGGCTGATTTGCTCATGAATGAGCTGACTTGAAGTTCAGAAAAAGCCTGTCATCTGGCATTTTCTCTCTGTGTGTCTGGCCACTAGCCACTTGGAGGAAGGAGGCAGTGCCCCATGTATGGTGAACAGACATGTCACCTTCATCTCTGCCTAGAGTTTGCAAGTTTGAGGGGGGAAAAAAGGTTTTCCTTCTCAACCTTTTCATGGGTTCAGACAGGAAAAAAGAAAACACAGCAGTTAATGCCCAGGCACTGCAGTGCAACCAGTTCATCCTCAAGACGAACAGATTCAGGGAAGTCCTTTATGGAAATCCAAGCAGACACAGTTAGTAAGGTGAAGTTCACCACACTCCGAGTGGTTTGGGCTTGATGTCTCTTGCCAGAGGAGGTGATGGGGTGACATGTGCATTATCAGGAAGTCATTTTGTTGCTGGGGGTCAAAAATAGTGCTGTGAATGAAGAGCCACATGGAGTGGAGGGCATTGACAAGTCCACAGGCTCGTCACCTTTGAGGGATGCAGATCCTGTCCGGCCCCCTCACTCCACCCCTCCCCCCCCCCGCCCCCTGCCCCGCACCAGCCAGGTACCACATAGTCCCAGAGCATCTTCAACTCCCAGCCAATCCCTCCAAATCCATGCACAAGGAAAGATATTCCTTTACAGTAAGGGTCAGATTGAACAAGAGCAAATTAAACAAAAAAGACTCTTTTCTTTCTTTCCTTTTAGTCTTTTTTAAGAGATTCTCTTTTTTTCTTTCCTTTTAGTCTTTTTTAAGAGGGAGCTCAATCAAGGGTAAGACAGAATCTATTAAGAGGCAGGTGAAGTAACAAGTCTCTCAATGAGCCATATATCCGATCCCACAGTAGCCTCCTCCAGCCTGGATATGAAGTTAATCAAACTTGGAGGCAATGGAAAACTGGAGTAGCAGAATCCTGAGGTAGTTATGGGCCTTATCTGGAAATGAATCAACATTTTAGTTAAGGGAAAAGCTTGCCAATTAAAAAGCCCTGGAAAGAAGTAAATAAATAAACCCTGGCCCATGGTGGTGGTGCTGGGTTGGACAGTGAGGATGAAAATCCTGGACATTTGTTCTCTCAGGGGAAAAAGGGCCTCAGCTTCCCACCTTCTTACCACCCAAGGAAGTTTGTAGTGATCTAATCTCAGAGAGATAAAGCCAATTTCCTCAGCTCTGGAGTTGATAAACACCAACCAAGCTGAAGACCAGCTCTATTCACAGGGCAATAATTAAAGCTCCAAGGAATCCACCCAGCGGTGTGGTCAAAAGGACAAGGACAAATTCTAAGTTCTCAGTGTCCTCTGGACACCTGTGAGCACCTCTAGTTGGAATTTAACCCCAGGGAATTAACATCATTCCCAAAGGCCCCAAGCATGCCTTAATTGACCATTGTGTGAAGTGGCAAGATTCAGTCAAATGCATATATTTCTTGCTGGTTAAGCAAGGATTTAAATCCCAGAAACTGTCATTCCCATTAAAACAAAGTATCTAATTTAGTTATAAAATATACATAACATTAATCTGACTTTTCTTTTGTTTCATTTTGCTTAAGACAAAGTCTCACTATGTAGCTCAAGCTAGGGTGGATGGAACTCCTTAGATAGCCCAGGCTGCCAGCCATGCCTAACCAGGCCCAGTTCAATCTGATATTGTTGCAACTTGCTAGTTTTAAAGAGAAATTTCTTTTTCTTAGAATATTTTGAAATAGTACAAGTGTGTGTGTGTGTGTGTGTGTGTGTGTGTGTGTGTGTGTGTGTGTGTGTGTGTGTGTGTGTGTGTGACAAGATGTAAGAGTAGAGCATACAGCAAAGAAAGCAAGGGTTGACTGTACTTGGCCACATTCTCTCTATGCCTAGAACTTTTCAGAGGTATAACCTCTGAGAGGTGGGGCAGGGATGGGACATTCCAGCAAGACTGAGCTACACCTTAGCTCCCCTGAGAACTCACAGGAACTGCTAACAGGAAATAAGCAGGCCTCCATTTGGATTGGAGACCATCCTGGCTGGAGCAGGAAACATGGCTATGGACATGTGGTAGCTCTCCTCTCCTCTGCACTAAGAAGACACATTGTGAACACTTTCCTCACATTAAGGGGAGTATGGCATCTGTGATAAGGCCACCATGGTTCTAGTACTTCAAAAGAAAAAGTCACCGGAAATGTCTTCCTGAATGAGTTTTTCCCCCGGGGCTTCAAATATACAAAACATAAAAACGGGATCTTCTCAGCACAGATGTATTTTAATATTTTTATTTTTATTAGCATTTACTTTCTTTATTTTTATATTTTAACTTTAACTATGTACTTCCCCATCAGCAATGGCAAGACAACATTGATGAATGTAAATAGCTGGAATCAGGTGAGATGATTTATGTCATTGTTCTCTGAATCCATATTATTTATTTCAATTGTCATTAAAAGCAGAGTTGGCAGGACCGTTATTGGTTACATGGGAACTGAGGAACTGAGGGCAGAGGAGAGGGGTTCTCCCCTTGATTAATGAAGTCTCCAGGCAGTGAAATGAATATGGTTCCTATCACCAGGGCAGTGAGAGGAAGGAGAGATTGAGGTGGGAATGGAAGGAGACCATCCTGAGCTCAGGCCTGTTGAGTCTGAGGTTCATATTAATAATTACTCTCTGCATCCTGCAAAGAAGTTCAAGTCCAGAGGTACTAGCGAGGTCTTTCCTAAAACCATACGAAACCGGAGTCTAGCACACAAAAGTCTGTCCTCCAAGGAGCATATAACAAGTACAAATAAATAAACCAATCATGGGCAGAGGTGGTCCAAACTCCAAAAATGTACACAATTTCTGAAAAATAAGAGAAATTATCTTACAAGGGTGCATGGGTTCTAAAAGATGAATGTGAGCCGGGCGCCGGTGGCTCACGCCTGTAATCCTAGCTACTCAGGAGGCTGAGATCTGAGAATCGCGGTTCAAAGCCAGCCTGGGCAGGAAAGACCGTGAGACTCCTATCTCCAATAAACCACCAGAAAACCGGAAGTGGCGCTGTAGCTCAAGTGGTAGAGCGCTCGCCTTGAGCTGAAGAGCTGAGGGACAGCACCCAGGCCCAGAGTTCAAGCCCCACGACCGACAAAATAAATAAATAAATAAATAAAAGATGAATGTGATTGACTTGGAAAAAAGGAAACCCATGCAGACAGGTCACTGTATGAGCTACATATGAAGGGAGGGAAAAAGATGTGTTGTGAGGAAGTAGAATAATTCGGTTTGTTTGGCTTAGCTTCAGAAGTAGTGAGAGGGAAGGCGACTTAGGCAGACAGGGACAGACCAAGTAAAACCTCCACCATGGTACTTTACTGTAGGACAATTCCAGGGAGGGAAGTATGATGTCATGGGGACAATACTCTGAGGCCCCAAGGACAAGGAGTCTGTGGCTGCAGGGGCTGCTGGAGAAGTCTGTCATCTACTTCCCCATCCATCTTCCCAGGTGAATGTCACCCTGAGTACAAAGGGAAATACCAGTGGTAGCTGGAAACCACGGGCAGCAGGACCCCGTGGATGAAGTCATTCTGTCTGAGTCACTAACACTACTTTTTAACTTATTTTGGAATCTTTGGTTTGTGGTGTGGGGGTGGATTAATTGGCAGAAATTGCAGAAGTAGCTATTACTCCATCTTGATTTGGGGAGCTTGTGCAGAGATTTTGAAAATTGATTTTGCTTCTGGATTGTGCCTTGTTTGTCTATGAAATAAAAAAATGCTCTTGATGTAATGAGGTGAACATCTTATATTCACAGCTCCAAGAAAACCAGCAAAGTGGTTTTGTCATCAGGATACAAACATTGGACTTTTCCCTAGGACAAGGCAGGGTGTGGTCTGATAAATACTGTGAATGTAGCACACAGAAACAGAAAGAGAAAAAAGAAATCTCATTCGGTGTAGGCAACTATTAATGCCATCTCAAGTCTAACCACTGCCAATGGAAAAACCACGAGAAATGAGTCTATAAAAAGCCTAACTTCTGCAAATCAAGAAGTTTCTCTAGGTTTTTCATTTTGTTTATTTTCTGTCTGACTACCTCAGACTATGACCTACCTGTTATGTATATCTATGGTTAATATTTCACATAAATACTACCTGTTGTGAAGTGAACAAGAGGATGATCAGTAAAGTCATATTTTAAAATTGTTCATTTAAAGCTGGGTGCCAGTGGCTCACACCTGTAATCCTAGCCACTTAGGAGGCTGAGATCTGAGGATCACAGTTCAAAACCAGCCAAGGCAGGAAAGTCCATGAGACTGTTATCTCCAATTAACCACCAGAAAAGCAGAAGTGGCACTGTGGCTCAAGTGGTAGAGCACTTGCCTTGAACTGAAGAGCTCAAGGACAGTGCATAGGCCCAGAGTTCAAGCCCTACGACTGAAAAAAAAAAGTTCATTTAAATATACTTTAACATTTTTCAGAGAATTAAAGGTCTTATCCCATTTGTACTTTCTCTGGAAATAGCTGGAAGTTTCCATAAATTATTAAACAATCCAAAGTTGGTCATCTAAACCCAACGTAGATACATTGGAGGACACTATAATGAAAATTGGTATAAATACCCAATTAGAAATAACTGATGGTGGGGAAATTGTCATAAAGAATTAGATGACTAACTGGTTTCTTTCAAGCTATAAGCCAATAGCCAAGATTTTTCCTAAAAGAACTAGAAAGAAGGCATTAGATAGAATTATTCAGCTGGACACTGGTAGCTCACACTTGTAATCCTAGCTACTCAGGAGGCTGAGACCTAAGGATCAAGGTTTGAAGCCAGTCCAGGCAGGGAAATCTGAGAGACTCTTATCTATAAATAACCAGCAAATAGCCAAAAGTAGAGTTGTGACACAAGAGGTAAAACACTAGACTTCAGTAAGTACAAAACCCTGAGTTCAAGCCCCAGAACTAATACAAAAGAAAATAAAAGGGAAAAAATGGAATATTTACAAGATCAATAAAATGATTATGTCTAACAAGTTGCATATCATTAAAGTTTTCAACCTGATGTGGAAGGATCAAAAGCTTTAATTGTCCTATATTTATAAAGAGCTGGAAAAAAAAAAAGACCGATCTCTACCACCAAAGCCTTTGACTCAAAATATTTAGATAAGCTAACTCTTTCATAGAGAATCAAAGTTAGATGAAGCACTGGCAATTAGCTAGCAATCTTAAATGCTAAAGGTAGCACATTGTACTTAGGTATTTGTTTTTATTTATATCTTTCTCTAAGTTGCATTCTTCTTTTTATACAAGTTTTAGCAATGAGTGGCTTCATGGTGGCAGCTACCTGAACTGCAGGCATAATTCTTGGAAAGTAAATAACATATAAAGGATTATTTTTAAAACTAAACCTCATTAACTTGGCCACAAATATCAGCTAGCTATTTAGGACTTGTTGGCAGAATTACACAGTGATCATTCATTTCATGAGTGAAACTTTATTTATCCACAAACATGGGAAATCAGTCATCAACATTCTTTTTTAACCAATCCACTTGCTTCTTTTGCAATATTATGTTACCAAGGATTTTTGAAGGACAACCACATGAGCTTTGGGGGAAAAAAATCACCATTCATTATACAAATCACATTCGTATTTTTTAAGATTGAAATAAATAAACCAGAAGTCAACAGTTTTAATAACTATCAGGCCTTTCCATTGCTACCAGTTTAGTGAGTGTCATTTAAGATATTTTTCTAACATGTTCTGTAACATTCACATATTTATGACTTTGAATTTCTGTTTTATATGTCCTATATTAATGTTATATCGTACATATTTTCTATTTGACTTTTAAAATTTATCAAATATCTTAGAGACTTTTCTTTTATCTGTATAGAGATATTAACTTACTTTCCTACATGATTTCCCACTTTTTAATCTTTTAATTTGAAAAGAATTATAGATCTGCAAGATATTACCAACCAAAAAACCTACAGGGCCATTGTTATGCAGCCTTCATCCAGCCTCTTCTTATGATCATGTAACCAGGACCTGGCTTTGGCACAACCCACAAAGAGTACTAGAATTTCATATATTTGTGTGTGTGTGTGTGTGTGTGTGTGTGTGTGT
This sequence comes from Dipodomys merriami, assembly GCF_024711535.1. Classification (NCBI taxonomy): domain Eukaryota; kingdom Metazoa; phylum Chordata; class Mammalia; order Rodentia; family Heteromyidae; genus Dipodomys; species Dipodomys merriami. Next base: position 868,894 of record NW_027203293.1, on the reverse strand, counting down.
GTGTGTAATTGTCCTGTATTTACAAAAAGCTGGAAAGAAGATCAATCTCTACCACCAAAGCCTATGAGTCAAAATATTTAGATAAGCTAACTTGCTTAGGTCTCATTGAGAGTCAAAGTTAGATGAAGCACTGGTAATTAGCTAGTAATCTTAAGTGCTAAAGGTAGCACATTGTACATAGGTATTTGTTTTTATTTATATCTTTCTCTAAGTTGCATTCTTCTTTTTATACAAGTTAGCAATCAGTGGCTTCATGGTGGCAGCTACCTGAACTGCAGGCATAATTCTTGGAAAGTTAAGTGTGTGTGTGTGTGTGTGTGTGTGCACGCGCGCGCACACACACACACACACACACACACACACACACACACACACACACACACACACGCTCTGAGTATCATGAGCTTCAACAAAACATTCTTGGAAACTGTATAAAAGCATATGGATACTACAGTGAAAAGGTCTATAGAAGTCACTTAGAGCATAAGTAGCTCGATATTTACACGCAGTTCTAAATTCCATCCAAGACATGGTAATTTCCTACATGACTTCTGGCAAATGTGTCATGCATATTAATGAAGCAAAGAATCAGAAAATATCCACTGCTTGGATCCCATTGGGACATTAGGGCAAGGTTCTAGTAAAGCTACATTTGTCCTACTTTGTATTATTTTTCAGGAAATTCTTGTTGTTTTATTCATTTTAATTTCACTAAACTTGGGTCAGACAGTGAAAGACACCAGAATATTAGATAGTCAATTGGTATAATTTTAATGGACATTATAATAATCATTCTCATTATAGTTTAATTATGCCTTCTCTCCCGCTCATGTGATAATGGTTGGTCTCCAGGAGGGAGCACTATTTTGAAAGGTTTCTGGAAATTTTAGGAGGTGGTGTCTAGCTGAAGGAAGCAGGTTAGGTCTTTTGAGGTATCTTGTCTCTGATCCTTTCCTGTCTCTCTGCTTCCTGTCTACTATGAGATGAACAGCCTCTCCTCCTTCTCTGCCTGTTCTCACCAGGGGTCTAGAAGCAATAAAGCTAAGAACTACTAACTTAAAATCTCAGAAATTGTGAGCCAGAATAAATCATTCACCCTTTTAATTGTTTCTATCAAGTATTTTGTCACAGTGATAAGAAAAGTAATATAAATTCTTACTAAGGAAAAATATATCCTGGTCAGGCTCTGGTGGCTCAAGCTATAAACCTAGATACTCAGGAGATTGAAAGACTAAGATTAGAAGTAACCCAGAGAGAAAGTATTTGTAAGACTCCATCTCCAAGAACAAAAAAACTGTCTGGAAGTATGTTCCTCAGCTTGATGGAAGCAAGCTGAGCAAGCAAACAGAGCAAGTGTGAGGCCCTGAGTTCACTTTTTGATACATGTACAAAAAAGAAAAGAAGGGAGGGAAGAAGGAAGGAATGAAAGAAGGAAGGACAGAAGGGAAGGAAGGGAGGGAAAGAATGGAGAGAAGGAAGGAAGGAAGGAAGGAAGGAAGGAAGGAAGGAAGGAAGGAAGGAAGGAAGGAAGAAAGAAAGGAAGGAAGGAAGGAAGAAAGGAAGGGAGGGAGGGAGGGAGGGAGGGAAGAAGATAGGAATGAGGGAAGAGAGGAGGGAGGAAAGAAGGGAGGGAAAGAAGGAGGAAAGGAAGGAGGGAAGAAAGAAAAGAAGGAAGGAGGGAAGAAAGAAGGAAGGAGAAGAAAAAGAGACAAGAACAATGTAGCACAAGATAGCATCATTTTTTCCCAGTCCTATCTTTTCTTCATCATGCAACATAAATCTTACTACTTTCCTGAAAGATTAACTGAAAATCAATTCTAGAAGATTAGTAAAGAATAGGAAATTTACTGTCTAAAATACCTGCCTGAGTCAAGTTTTGACTCTATTATAGTTGTGTGAGTTTGGACACATTATTCAACTACTCAGAGATTCAGTTCTTCAACTGCAATAATGAATAATAATAGCCTCTTGTTTGCTTTGATAATTAAATACTTATCACAATATACAACACATGGTGAGCATTCAGTATTAGTCATTTATTGGTGGTAGTATTTGATACCATACATTTTCAGCCTATTGGTGAATTATAAACCAGAAACTTTCTATTCCAAGAATCCCAAACAAGAATCTATAGCTTAAAATGTGTCTGATCCAGTGTTTTCAAATGCATGTATTTGATTCATTAATTTCATCTTTATTTAGCGTCTAGTCTTCAGTTAGTATCTTCTGTTACTTCTTGTGGCTTCACACACTTGAATTACTTGGCTAGTCATTTGAGTTTGTGACTACTGACCTAAGCTCTTTATTCCATATCCTACAATTCAAAAGAAGAAGGACAGAAACAAAGAAAGATTGGGCAACCTTCAATGGCTGTCATCAAGAAAAAGAACAGGAGAGACAGAAGTAAAAAAATAATAATAATGGCTTTTTGATCTAACCAAGATCTTGGGAATTCCTGTTGTGCTATTCATTAAGTCCTTTCACAACCCTGCTGCTGTTTATAGTTGGCTGGAGATTCTTTATACACTCTACTTTCTTTTTTTACATCAATTTGAATTATTTATGTATTCAAGTTTATTGGTCTTATCTTCCTGAGACATTTGCATCATTTTGAGGATAGAGATCATGCTATGCAATTTGGGGAGGGGAAGCTTGAACTCAGAGATGAGCTTTTTCTGCTCAAGGCTAGCACTCTATCACTTAAATCACAGCTATACTTCTGGTGTGTGTGTGTGTGTGTGTGTGTGTGTGTGTGTGTGTGTGTGAATGCGTGTGCACATGCCTAATTAGTTTCCTGGACTTTCCTGACCAGACTGGCTTTGATCCTCAGATCTCAGCCTTCCAACTAGCTAGTCTTACAGGCACAAACCACCAACATCCAGCTTGTAATTTTTTTTAACACCACAAAATACCTACCTCCACTCCTTTCTGTAGTATAATAACACAAGCATTTATCAGTTCTACTAAAGGTACTGTTCCCATAGTTGATGTTGATAATGATAATGCAGGAGTCTATGCAGCAAGTTTCCTCATCCTTATTCACGTAATATTTAATAAGCAAAACTACAAAGTTGGTAAGTTATTGACCAGGAGTCTTAAATGTACAAAACACCATACTTGTTCTGGTTTACTATGCTATTATAAACTAAATTTTCTTTTGGCACTTTGCAATATCAGAAAATGCGAATGAAAGTTGGATATATGATAAAAAAAAGAAATATATTCAATACCTGACTTATATAACTGCAATCCATCTATACATTACCTTTATAATAACAATAAAAAATAAAGAAGGGGCTGGGAAGGTGGATCAGTGGTAGAGCCCTTGCCTTGCATGCCTGAGGCCCTGGGTTCGATTCCTCAGCACCACATAAGCAAAAAGAAAAAAGCCTTGGGTTGGGAAGGTGGCTCAGTGGTAGAGCGCTTGCCTTGCATGCCTGAGGCCCTGGGTTCGATTCCTCAGCACCACATAAGCAAAAAGAAAAAAGTCGGAAATTGGTGCTGTGGCTCAAGTGGTAGAGCGCTAGCCTTGAGCTGAAGAGCTGAGGGACAGCGCCTAGGCCCAGAGTTCAAGCCCCATGACGGACCCCCCCCCCCAAAAAAGAAAAAAGAAAAAAGCTGGAAGTGGCTCTGTGGCTCAAGTGCTAGCCTTGAGCTGAAGAGCTGAGGGACAGCGCCCAGGCCCAGAGTTCAGGCCCCACAACCAGAGCCACCCTCCCCCAAAAAAAGAATAAAGAAAAAAGAATGTTAAAAGTAAGTAGGGTATATAAAGAAACTCCAGCCAACTATAAGCATCAGCAAGGTTATGTCTGACTTGGGGGATAGATTATTTAAATGTTTTTCTTCATATTTAAAAAAAAAATCTCAGCTAACATATGTAATTCCTACCATTCTTTAGGCTGAAGACTAGTTTTCAGGCTTGCTGATCTGGTTTCATGATTCATATATGATTCACCTTACCTCCTAATTTTGAACATGTTTCTTGGAAACATGGTCCTTTGGATTTCTATTTTTTTTTTCACAATCTCTTGTCACACCAAACAAGAGTCTTTTCAGGTAGTTACTAAATTTGCTGTTCACATTACAAAGGTTCTAGAACAAAGGCAAAACATGAATGATAACATTTACAATATATTTTAGGAAAAAAGCAAACCGAGCAGAGGTACAACATTTTCCGAGGATTCTTGGACTGTGCCACAGTAGGGTAAATTTTAGAGCCTGGCACATCTGCCAAGGTCATATTTCCCCTTCAATCCAGAATTAAGAAACAGTGAAGGAGAGGCAACCCGGGGTTAAGGTTAAAATACACAGTTGGAAGAAAACAAACCTGAATTGGAGTCATTTTGTCCCTTGAAGTGAGTGACTTTGAGTGAGGATCTGATTTCCTTATCTTTAAAATACAATTAGTTATTGTACTGATGTCATGGAATGGCTGTGAGAACTAAACGAAGTACTACCTGTAAAATGTATCAAGTAGGGCCTGGCTTTAATAAGGCAGCTTTGAAATATTAGTACTGAAACAGAAATGTGGCAGAGAAGAGTTGTATGACCCAGTATTTCCTGCCACCAGAGAAGTCCACCAGAGAAAAGCAGATTAAATGACTCCAAAAGACTTCTGGTCCTTGACCAGAAAGTACCAAGCATTCATGTCTTCCCCACACTAGCTCCACACCACATTTACTGCTTTTTCCAGTGACCATCTTATCATTTAATCAACTCTGGGTAAATAGCATTTTGACTTTGTAAGTTACAATATAAATGTGAGTTTAAAACAAAATAGTAATGGATCTAGGAAAGAGAGCCCAGGGCAAGTTTCTTCTAGTTCCCTCCTGAAAATTCTGGCCTCTAACTCTGACCAGCAATGGGAAACTTCAGCTATGGTAAGCATGGTAAACTCTATCTTATTATATAAGTCTCTGCTGGGCTTCTTTCCCTGGCCTCTTCACTAGGAAAAGTGTGATGTATTTAGGACAAGCCAACTGTGTTGCTGTGACCAAAGCAGGATAGATTAGGAAAAATAAGGCATGGAAATCAAAAATGAGAAGCTAAGAAAAACATTTTACTGGTGAACAATTTGTGTAGGAATAAAACGCCCCTCCTCAACTTGATGATTGTGCCGGAGAACCATGGTGAATCTTGTCATCAAGTCCTCTCCCTTTTCTTGGCCTACCTTGGTCTTGTGGACATAACCTTTTCTGGTGGCATCCAGTGCCCCAACAGGCAGGATGATCTCACATCTTCTCTCCATTGATCCAGACTACATTAGACCACCCTTCTTTTCTTTTCTTTTTTCTTTTTTTCTTTTTTTTTGGGGGGGGGGTTGGTTGTGGAGCTTGAACTCTGGGCCCAGGTGCTGTCCCTGAGCTCTTCAGCTCAAGGCTAGCGCTCTACCACTTGAGCCACCTTCCCAGCTTACACCACCCTTCTTTCTACCATGATTTTCTCTCTTGCTTGTTGGTCCAGTGACATCTGATTAATGTTAATATAATATTATCTTCTGTCTTCATGAGGTGTTCCATGATTGGGGAAGGAAGCATGATGCTAATCTAGTGATCGAACAAGCTTGTCAGATTAATGCTCTGCAGGTATATCTTGGCCCTGAAATGTCTGGGTCGCCTCCAAAATGTCCTCCTATGAGTATGAACACTTTCAGCCTGCCCTTCTGGTTCCCAAGGCCTTTAGTCCACTGGGTAGGGTAGGGTGGGAGACTAGTGTTAAGAGCTGTAGCTTCCCATAAATAAATAAATAAATAAATATATATATATATATATATATATATATAATGTATATATTGCTGCTTTTGGTTGAGAAGAGTCTGAAACTATATGCTCAAAATAAGCAGTTTCAGGAAAGAGAGTTCTGTGTTATTTTGTCTGATGCTTCTCAACTGTTATCAAATGCAAACATTCTTGTTAATCTTTGCTATTCATAGCTTGGGGAGCACAAGTAATATTTGGCAGGGCAGTAGGTAGTTTTCCTCCATTTTTTTCTTTTGTTTCTTCTACTTTTTACCTCCACAAAAAAAGTCATTCATTTATTTTGAGGTTGATAGGTCTTAGGGTTATCTTCCAAGGAAAATGTTAACAAAAGAGTGGCAATGATAGGAAAATAACATTTTAGACTATAAAATAATTTGTAAAAATTTTATATTAGGTTTCATGTTTTATTTCACCAGAAATGTCCTACACAGATTTTTCTGATGAGGTAGTGAATAGACCATTGAAGGTTTTAACATTTGATTTATGTGTGTCAACAGCAATATGTCAGATGTACCAGTCTTCTATCCAAGAATCTCCAAGCACATGGCTTTGACTGCCCAGCAAAATAAAATAAATCCCTCATTCCCCATTTGGAAGCTAACTTAAGAAAAGTAAAGAAATTTGTCTGGTAACCCAGCCAGTTCAGTAACACCTAAAATGGAGAAACTTGAAAAAAAAAAAGTGTCCTTCAACCATGAATCAAATCTCAGTGTGAAAAGTTAGATCTGTTCTTCTTAAATCAACAAGGAATTTCTGAAAATATAGACTGTGATCTACATTTTACTCTGTTTATTCAATATTAGTTAATGTTATGATTAGATCTTTAACAGAGACATAGTTTTTAGAAGATAAAATTGTGTACTCCATCAGCTACTGTTTGAATGATTTTGTCTCCTCTAAAATCTATGTTGAAGCTTTCTCCCAGGCTATAAGCATTGAACAATGTGGCCTTTGGGAAGCCATGGATGGGATTGGAATCCTTATTAAAGGGTTTGAAAGAGAGAATTCATTCTTTTGGGCACTTTTCCATCTACCGTGTGAGGACATAGTTTTCATTCTCTCTGGACATCTTACTCAAGGTCCTGTCTTGGAAGTAAAGATGGCTCTGACCAGAAAATATTTATCACCTCCCATAAGCTACTGGTGCCTGGCTATGTGCCTCACCAACACCTAGCTGGGTGTTTTAATTTTAAAAAGTATTTGTGTACCAATATGCTCCAGCTGACACTTATAACAAGCAAATAGTTGCATTCATTCATTCATTCTTTTTTTAGTGCTGCTCCTAAGGCTTGAACTTGGGGCCTAGGTGCTGTCCTTGAGCTTTTTAGTGCAAGGCTAGTGTACTATTTGAGCCACACCTCTATTTTTGGCTTTTTGTTGGTTAATTAGAGATAAGAATATCATAGCCTCCCCGCTCTGGCTGGCTTTCAAACAAGATCTTCAGATCTCAACCTCCTTACAAGTGTGATTCACCAGTACCCAGCTTTCTTTTATTATTGTTATACATGTGGAGATTAAGGCTTAAAAAATAAAGCAACAGTTTGCCCATAAAATTCAATGAGTAAGGCAATAGGAATTGAACTTTGAATGCAGGATTCTCTGATTTCAAAGCTCATGCTGATTTCAAAAGAAAAATCGTATTGTAGTCCACATTCCTTATTTTCTTATTCTTTTTTGAGAAATGAACACTTAGGCACAATGAATCTTTCTATCTAAACCACAAATAAATATTTGGCCCCCTAAGAAGGATCCCAAATTGATTTCAAACCCATGTAGAAAACAATTCTGATAAAAGTAACATTGCTTTATTGATCACAACCTAGAAGTCAAAACAGGACAGAACAATGAGTTAAAATCAGTGTGAATAACTTGACTATAACAAAACAAATGATTGAAAAATAGATGACAGTGGAATCTAAATTTCCCTTTTCTGGTCCCTAAAACTTTTTTTGATAGTATGATCTCTTTCTAAAGCATTCTAGAAACACAAATAATAATACCAGGACATCTTTGTGGATTTAATTAAACCTTAAACATTTGAGCAAAAGTGTTTACTATCTTATTCCTAGAATGGTAGTCAAAACTTTTAGAATTGGAATGCTATCTATTTTAGGACACAATTTTCCACTTAAATAAGACCTTGATTTGTCCCTAGTAATCTCCATCCTAATTTTTATGGCCCTGTTTACTTTATATATTTTCTTCCAACAAGGACTTCTGTGTGCCAGGCCTTAGCCTGGAAGCTGAGATCCGTGTGCCCTGGTTGATATTGTTGGCAGCCATTCACTCAAGAAGGCCATGCCCAGAGGGCCTGCTCAGACAGTTCAGCCTCTCAGGACAGTTTCTCCAGGAGTCCAAACCTCATTCCTCAACATTGAAACAGCTACATCATGCCAAGCAAACAAGGGAAATAAAACCAAACACACTGAATACCCTATACCGGAAATAGGGTGATTGGACATATAGGTGTCAGATGCACATTGCTGAATCTTAAAGATAAATCATGATGGCTTGGATAGTTTATTTTAATTTTCTCATCATCTTGCACAGGTCTTCACCCTTTACAAAAATCTAGAAACATAGACAAAATACTATTCTTGGTCTGTTGCCCAGTGAAGTGAAACTTAATAAATATTTGAGAAAGAAGATACTTTTGAAATGTTAGAGAAAATAAATCCATTTTAGAATCTGCTAAGAAATCATTCCTGTGTTGGTGCTGACCCAGGTGGAGATGTAGCCACATGTCACTTTTTTATTAATGTCAGTGTTCTCCCATTGACTATAAACTCATGAGTAATACCAAGGTCTATACATGTCTTGTTAACCATTAGTCTTCTGAGACCTAGAAACCTTCACTGTTCAATTAATGGTAGAATTATAATTTTCCTAGAAAGATATACATAGTTAAAATATGCAGAGAATTTTTATTTTCTTTGCGGTGGACCCTGAATTTTCTGTTGTCAGTTTTTTATTTTGTTTTTGTTTTTACAAGTATCTCATCTTTTCAAATCAGTAAAAGATTTGCTTAAAAAAGGAGATGAAATGTACATAATAATGCTTCAGGTCCAAAGAAGAAAAGATCATTAACAATCCAAACATAAAGGAAATCATGTACATAAAGATCTACCAATATTATCTAAGAGACAGAGAGAGAGAGACAGAGAGAGAGAGAGAGAGACAGAGACAGAGAGAGAGAGAGAGAGAGAGAGAGAGAGAGAGAGAGAGAGAGACAGAGACAGAGACAGAGACAGAGACAGAGAGAGAGAGAGAGAGACTTTACATGGTAACCAGAAGATCAGGATATCAACTCCACCTTTTCCCCCAATGTCCCATCCCCTCGTGAACAAAGACCCCTGTCTGGGATTTTTACATATTATCTTCCAGGAGTTTTTCCTAGATCAGACTGTCAGGTCCAGGTAAGCTTCATAGAAAAACTTAACAAGAAAGTTCCTCTGAGAAAGAACTAAAAAGAGATAATATATAGATGAAGGGGAAATTAGAGATATCAATGGAGAGATTTGTTACAAGAAATGGACTGACATGGTTACAGGGGTTGGAAAATCCTAGGATCTTCAGGGTGGATCTGCAAAATGAAGACCCAAGAAAGCCAATGGTTTAGTTCCAGGCTGAATCTGAAGGCTAAGAACCAGGAAATCACATGATCTAGTTCAAATATAAAGACAGAAACAAGCAAAGAACCAACAACCAAAAAAAAAAAAAAAAAAAAAAAAGAAAGAAAAACTATTCCAGTCTAAGTAATCAAGATTCCCTCTCAGCCATAGAAAAATCAGCTTATTTTTGTTTAACTTAAGCCTTCAACCAATTAGATGTGGTCCACTCATATATAGAATACATTATGGACTGAATATTGTGTATTCCCAATCTTTATATGCTCAAATTCCCCTAGGGTGATGATATTAAAATGAAGTGTCTTTGGGAAATACAGGGCAATTGGATTATGAAGGTAGAGCTTATCCACATGAATAATACATGACGAAAGAGTACATTACAGGAGCCCCCACCTCTCTTTCTTCATTCTGCCATGTGAGAACATGAGAAATTGTCAGTCTACAAACTGAACAAGGGTCCACACAGAAGCCAGCCATGTTAAATTTTCAATGTTGGTCTTCAGGCCACAAAATTCTTGGAAATAATTTTCTACTGTTTCTAAGACATCAGTACATGGCGCTTTATTAGAGCAATCTAGACTAAGACAGAAAGCAAACTACTTTACTCAATCTACAGATTTAAGTTCTATTCTCATCTCAAAACACTCTCACAGAAACACTGAGAATACTTGATCAAGTATCTGTGCACTCTGTGGTCTAGGCCAGAGGACCCATAAAATTAACCTTTATAAGAAACAGTTACAGGGTTGAAGAGGAAGACTCCATTTCCACCCCATGTGATTCAAAGAACTTCAAAGAATTATAACAAAGGTTCCTAATTGCAAGAACAAAAACTAAGCCTACTTAATTTATGCAAAAAAGGTATCTATTGGAAGGATATCTAGCTATAGATAGTTGGGCCAGCAAAGCACGACTTAAAAACAGTAGAGCCTGAGTAGTAAAAGTGTCAACCCTATCACCACCAACATGTATAGCTCCCACCACTAAGCACTAAAGCCACACAGTTGCCAACTGGTGGTCATGGCTATGAATCAAATCTCATCTATCAGCCTCTCTAGCACTCATTCAAGAATCAAAGTTCGTGGCAAAAGTATCTGATTGGTCCAAGAAGTTCACATGCTATTGATGTCAGGAGAACACAGAGGAAACAGCCATCCTTCATTTTGAATTCTTCAGAGGGAGCCCACCTATAACACTGCAATGGAGGATTCTACACAATGAAGAAATGGATTCAGATGCCCATAAGTTAAAAAGTAGCCATTGTGCACTGCAGTTCTTTTAGAACTGATCTGCTATTCATGTGATTGGGTAGTGCTTGGAATAAAGTGGACTCAAAGCAAACAAGCCAATTAGTAAGCTTGGCACAGGGAATTACGTCAGAAACAGGATGTAACATCTGAGAAAGGGTAGTTTGCTTGTTTTGGACAGCCTTACTGTTTGAATCCCAAGCAGAAATTTTGGAAAGAGTCCTTTAATCAATTAGCTTCCTCAAAAGTACTTAGCATACATTGGTTATGCACCTAATGTGATTCATAGAACAACCCTTACAAAGTGAATAGGCCTTCAGCCTCTCTACTCCTTCTACTTACCAGCCACTGTTACATAGCAGGAGAGAGAAAGGAGAACATTTTCTGAAGTTGGCCCTTGGCTCTGTCTGAACTTTGTTTCCCATTATTTCTTGGACTTTTTGAGCTTATTCTCTCCTTATATCCACTGGTCCCAGTCTCTGAATCAAAACTTGGACAACAAATGAAGCCAAGTGTGGACTGAGTCAATAACCACAGTTAATATTTTCTTCTTTATTTTTCTGGAGTTGGAGATTGTGCTTTACCATTGAGCAGCACCCTAATCCTTTATTTTCTTTATGGGAAAGATTCTTACCTATATAGAAAAAAAAATCCCTTAACAATACCTAACAAAAGTTATAGCCCCCCCCCCAAAAAAATAAGTTTGTGTGTTTTGTCAAAAGAAAAAATTTCAACAGGGGCTGGGAAGGTGGCTCAGTGATAGAGCGCTTGCCTTGCATGCATGAGGCCCTGGATTCCATTCCTCAGCACCACATAAGCAGAAAAAGCTGGAAGTGGCACTGTGGCTCAAGTGGTAGGGTGCTAGCCTTGAGCTGAAGAGCTGAGGGACAGTGACCAGGCCCAGAGTTCAGGCCCCCATGACCAACAAAAACAAAAACCAAAAAAATTCAACAAATGTAGTCAAATGATCTAGTTGGCTTTATTTGCAATTCATGAATCAGGTAGTATATCTTCTAAAAATAAAGAGGTGCTATGCCAGGCATGGTCGAACAGTAGTGAGCTTTTACAGAGCAGCCTGGTTAGGAACAAAGAAAGAGCATAATTCAAAAAGTGAATTGACTAACATCTTTCAATTACTTTCCCTGGAAGGGTTAAAGCAGAAGGACTTCCTTATCATGCCTGCTGAAGGTAGCCTGCTTGACATTTGGTGTCTATCTCTTTTCTGATTTCTCAGAGGATTTGGTTTGGCCACATAGAACGTTAGCATGAGTGACTTCATTTTGCTTCGATCTGTTGGGATTTACTGCAAGATCTCAGATCAAATCATCACCTGTGCATTTTATTTAACGAGCCACCTGGAACTCAAAGGAATCTTAAGAAACTCAGATTAAGAATTGTTTTCTAAGATTAAGAAAAAACACACAAGATGAAACAATCTATTCCCTAACACTACAAAAAAGAAAATATAAAGAAAAAAGAAAAACATCTATGAATATTTCTTTATCTTTGGTATAAGAACATAAGACAAAGAAAAGTCCATCTTTCTGCAAGAACCCTCTGGACCTAACCATCTTCTAGACAAGAATCATCAAAATCACAACTTAGTGGAATTTCTTCCACCTCCTCCTTTCTGGAAACGTCAAGATAATCATTTCCTATTTCTGTCCTTATAGTTGTAAATTGTATCTGTGTTACAAACTTAAATTCATACACATTACAATAAAATAGAACAGTCTTTTGGAATACAGAATTTCACTTCAAGGATGGCAGTGCTCCGCATTCTAGTATCTCACACTGGAATCAGTATCTCAGAAACATTCTAGATTCCATCTCTGATGCCTTACTGTAGCATGTCCTAGAAACCAAACATGCGTCTAGCATCTATCTATCCCCTTCCTCACACACATACATACTGTTATTTTTTTTCTAGACCTCTATACTCTCCCACATGCACCACTAAATGAACTTTTTTTGTTGTTGTTGGTCGTGGGGCTTGAACTCTGGGCCTGGGCACTGTCCCTCAGCTCTTCAGCTCAAGGCGAGCGCTCTACCACTTGAGCTACAGCGCCACTTCCGGTTTTCTGGTGGATTATTGGAGATAAGAGTCTCACGGTCTCACCTGCCCGGGCTGGCTTTGAACCACAATCCTCAGATCTCAGCCTCCTGAGTAGCTTAGGATTACAGGCGTGACCCACCAGCGCCCGGCTTAAATGAACTTTTAACTACATTCTCCCTTTATATCTTTCCCCAACCCATTTCATGTAATAGGAGATGAGTCTTCCCTAAAATAGTTTTTTATTAAATTGATACTTCATCCAGACCTGTCCTCTGTAAAAGAATGTTATAACTCTGCACTCAAACCCTGAGGTGAAGTTAATCTGAAGCTGAATTTTCTCAATTCTCCTCCTTAAGAGTTTAGGTTAGGGAGCCAACAACAACAAAAAAAATTGTGTGCTATTTGGAAGGCAAGAGTGAAGGAGACATCTCCCTTTCTGCTCTGACAGTCTGAATTGTTCTAGCTGTGGAGGCTTACATTCTGAAGTTGTTTCGCTCCTGCCACATCTCAGCAACTTCTCCAAGTCTAGGGCAAGGTAAGTTCAAAGCAAAGAACACCATTCTAAGGCTAGAGGTAGTGAGAGACAAATGGGGTCCCAGTCCTCATGGGTTCACATTTGCTCTTGTACTTTCTCATTTTCTAGCCAGCTTCTCTTGCTGCCAACTTCAATGGTTTGTGACCTATGGAGACTCCAGGCCTGACAGGAGACTCAGAAGCAAGAGCCTTTCAGAGATTCCTCCACCAGCACCTATGACTGCAACAGGGATCATACCTGTCATAAACCACTGCGAATGGTACTACTTCGCTGGGCCCATCCCATGTCCTATTTTAGCTTTCATGCATCTCAGTCTGGCACTCTGAGAATTTAGCCATTTAAATACCCAGGGTAAGTTATGTGAGTTCTTCTGCAGCACCATTTCTTGGGCCTTGTTTTCTGCTCATACCTCTATAGTCACCTGATTTCCTTCTACCCTACAAGTCCAACTCAAATCCCCCCTGTCATCTTTACCCCTTCAGCTTCTGGTGATCTTCTGTTCCTCCCAATGACTAGAATGGACATCCTCCTTTTTCTCATGAGACACTTATGAGAAACAAGGCCTAGGCTTCTGGCTACCCTTATACAACGAAGCACCTTCCCCAAGGATCAGAAGGATTAATACCTCAGTACCCATAATCCACTTGCATCCAAGTAGAAAGTCTGATGTATATCAATTACCTGTAACATCAAATCAGAATTTTAATTATCTTGTAATGCCAAGAAGCAATGTAGCACAGTAACTCAGTATAGACTTTGGAATTAATGAGTTTTGAATTCTACATCATTCATGAGGGGAATCAGAATTAGTATGAAGGTGCATGCTACATAGTCTTTATAAGTGCCACCTCTGCAATAAGAGTGTCTACTAGGGTGTTAGACAATCAAATAATAGGGCTGGGAAGTTGGCTCAGTGGTAGAGTGCTTGCCTCTCATGCATGAGGCCCTGGGTTCGATTCCTCAGCACCACATAAGCAGAAAAAAGCCAGAAGTGGGGCTGTGGCTCAAGTGGTAGGGCACTAGCCTTGAGCTGAAGAGCTGAGGGACAGCACCCAGGCCCAGAGTTCAGCCCCCATGACCAAACAACAAAAAAATAATGATAATAGAAAATCAAATAATATGTATAAAACCAACTGTTTTGATAATAATAATTATTGTGTATACTTATTGAGTATTCCAACATAAGAACCATTAGTAAGTTATGTACAAGAAAATAGACATGTAACATTGTTAAATGTATATCTTGGGCTGGCTACTAGAATAAGCACTTTCCATAACATACTTCATTTAATTTTTCCAATAGTCCCAATAGCTAAGTCTTATTAAAATATTTAATTTACAATTTAGAACACTTCTATATAATGTATGTGTCTACACAATATTTATCTTACTCACATGCTAGGAAATACACATGCTATTTGCCTAAATAACCTTTGACTCTGACCCCCAACCCTTACCTTTGTACTTATATCCTGCTGACAAGAATGGAAGACAAGGTGTGGCCAGGAGAACCCAGACGAAAGAATTTATGTAAAATGAGTCACACAAATATGTGAGAAAAAAATCTGTGGGTTTTTCTTCATCTAGAATGGTAGGAAGGCTACTAATTCCTGTTTGGGTCAAAATGGGCTCCTCAAAACTCTTTAGTGCTTGTTAAAGCACAAAGGTCCAGCATCTGCGCATATGACCTTATTTAGAAACAGGGGCTTTGTAGTTTATCAAGTTAGAATAGGGACATTGGGATGGACCCTAATCTAACAAGTTTTCTTAAAGAAAAATAAAATTAAGACACAGTCAAAAATTAAAGGCATAACAAAACCCAGCAACTCCTGAGGCTACCAAAAGTAGGGAGAGACCTGAAACAGATTTTCCTTCATAGCCCTCCAAACGAACCAAACTTGCCAACACCATTATTTCAGGCTTCTAGCCTCCAGAACTGTGACATAATACATTTCTGTTTCTAAGCCATCCAAGTGTGATTCTTTGTCACAGAAATCCCAGGGAACCAATACAATGCCCTGGTCATCTTTCCCAACCAGGGCTTTTCATGTTGTTAGCAGTCTCTCAGGACACTGTACCCATAACTTGAGGGAAAGAAAAAGGACATCATTTCTGAAGGCAACAAACTATTTGAGTTGTTGAACATTTCTTATCGCATTTAATCTTCAGACAGTCCAAGGAGGTGTTCATTACTATCCTCATTTTAGAGATGAGTTAGTATAGACAAAAGATGTGGAATGTAAATACAGGTCTAGTTTCATAGCCAGTCTTCTTCATTCTACCTCCCATCAATGAAGTTGCAGATAATTCAACCCATTAAATGACTCTGATCTTAACCTTTTTTTTAACCTTCTCAACACTGCCCAAAGGGATTTCCAGAGCTGTGGAAAGAAACTAAGAAGCAGGACAGTCTCTTAATAGGGTTCAGCCCTATTCTTGTGCCTAGACTTAAATACATTCCTATCTTGCAGTGGTATTTGGGGAAACCTCAGTGAATTAGACTGGTTATAGAAAATGTCAGAAAGGAATTCTAAAACAAAAAAAGATTTACTGCCTGTATTTAAGTTGCCATTTCATTACTTTCAAGTGTACATGAAATATAAAGTAGGCCAACAGAGTGCTGCTTGGGGGAGCCTCCTTAGGGAAGCTGCTTTAATGAATAAATAAGTGCTTTTGAAATTAGCTTTCCATTGTTTATTGTAAATCCCCATGCAATCTTGAAAGTAGTTGCCTTCTTATTCATGAAAAGAATTTCCCTCTATTGTCCCACTTTTACCCTGCTGGTAGGATGGTAGTTATTGAGGACTTCAGTTCAAGGAAAGCCACTGATGCAGGAACCACCAATTACAGTCACGATCAAGGGGCCAAGGTAGGAGCTGTCAGATTCAGGCCTAGAGAGGGTCAGAGGAACCAAATGTCTTTGAATCCCCAGAGACCAAACCATGGGCTCCTTATTTCAATGAGAACTTCAGCTATCGAATTAATACAGAGTTCTGCTGGCTTAAGACCCAAAGAGATCCTTGAGCTGATGTGCTGGTTCCTATGCACTATGTGTCTCTTGACCCTGAACAAACGTGGTCTTCCTCGGTGTGCTTATAAGCTTGTCATTGTACTCCATTCTCCATTCTTCTCACCCTGCTCTATAACCCAACCCTTAAAACTCCCAGAACTGTATCTTTGTGTGGTCTAACCTATTCTGGTTTTCATTTGTGTTTCTCCACATTAGAGATATTTATTACCCCAGATTCACTGATTTTTGGCCAAAGTTTGATAGTAATTGTGTTCCTCTGTCAAAGGTCAGAATTATTCTCTAAGAGCGCCATTCTGGCAGCTACCTCTTTTACCTGGTTTCTTTAGCTATTGTTTTAGGTACATGGTCACAGCTTCCTGTGACTGCTGTCCTTGGTCTTTCCATTTCCTATGATAGCTCTGCTTCAACCTTTGCCACCGTTTCAATTAATTCTCATGAAGTAGACTGTCCCTTTATTGCTTGGACCTTGAAAGACACACTGTTGTATCTCCAGTAACTAGCATTTTGGTAAATAGTTTTCATTCAAAAAATTTGTTGCACACAGATGATCTGATAGGTAGGGAATAGATTTTTCTGCAGCTTGGGGTCATTCTTCTTTCTCCCTTTTTCCCCCTGATCTGTCTCTGTATTTGCTACTTTCTTAAATTTTTGACTCTGTGCTCTTTGATTTGTGATCTTGCTCTTGAATTGTCCCAAGCACTGAGAACTGAAGGGACAATGGCATGGCTATGGTTACCCATCATGCTCCTCCCAAGAAATTAGAATGTGAAACTGAGGACATTCTAAAACATGATTTTTTTAAACCAGTATTTAGATTCTTCCTGAAATGTCAGTGGAAAATGTGACACAAGTGGTTGGTGAGCTGAGAGATGGCTGTGTATGGAAGTTGGGCACTGATGAATCAGCAGTACTCCCTGCCCAGTACAAATGCGCCAGAGAGTTTCTCATCTGGCATGTGTTATGGTTGGATTTTTTTTGTTTTGTGGTTTTTTTGTTTGTTTGTTTTTTTCAGGATTGATCCCAAGGCCTTGTACCTACTAAGCAAGATCTCTGTCAATTGAGCTGTACTCTCAGCTTATTCTTAAATGTAACCTCAAAGCACATGTGCTAAATACTTAGTCACCAGTTTGTGGCAGAACCTTTAGGACAGTGGAGCCTATTGGGAGAAAATTAGATTCTTGGGGCGTGCCCTTCTCTAGGATGTTGGGACTCTTCTTCCTTTATTTTCTAGTCTCCATGAGAGGATAAGGCCTCCCAGGACATATGCTACACCATAATATACTGTGCTGCAACAGACCCACAGCAACATCATCAGGTAGTTGGGGACTGAAATTTCTGAAGCCTTGACCGGAAAATAAGCCTTTCTTTCCTTTAATTGTTCAGGTTCATTACAGCAACAGAATGTTGTCTACCACCTGAGCCACACCTCCAACACCTGTCCACATAACATATCAATATGCTAGCATGTTGAAATGAAAGGCAATCTTGTTTTCGGAGTTTGTAGTGAAATGATAAAAACAAAGGGAGGTCATTTGCCCTGGGCTTTTCTTTAGGTAAACCCACAGAAGCTAAATGGGGAAATGAAGACATTGAAGGATATATTCATATATGTGAACTTTATAATCAAAGATTGGAACTAATCAGCATGTAAGAATATGTTCAACCAGAACTTCTGACCTTTACAGGATCAATACTTCAGAGATAGTGCATCTATGGCTTTATTATTGACAGAAACCATGATGTCTATTTTTTTTTCATCCTGACATTATTTCTGCAAATGCCTGTATAAACATCTTGGCTTTAAGGCAGACACATGTTTCAATGGATTTTAGAAGATAATCTGTGAATGTCAGTCTCCTCATATCTTTTTTTGGTTATGTTCAATTTGATTTGATATATGCACATCTATGGTATTTTTGTTGAAAGTCCAGAATATTGTGGGTTTTTCTGCTCAGCCTGCCTGGAGATGGAAGAGGAAGGACTACCTTATCCTATTCAGACAGGTGTAGTTGGTACATGATGTGCTAGCAGTCAGCAAAGGGTAACTCAAGCACTGGTAGCAATTCTGGTTCTATCTCTGGTCACTGACTGAGTGACCTTCACCTTGTCTCATCTCAGTTTCCACATGACTTACAGCAGTGATAATCCATACATCATAGCTTTGTTGGGAGCATTAACTCAGGGATCGTGTGCCCAATACCTAGAATAGTCCCTGGCTCTCTGTACGCCCTCAGTAAGCAACGGCAGGAAGGATCGTTGGCTGCGGGGCCTCTCAGCATTGGTAGACCACAAAGAATGTAGTGCGGCTGCATGGTGAAATGAATCACTTTTGTTTGCCCAGTCCTGACAAAAGAAGTCCCCTGGCTCTTTCTGGGTGTGAAGCAGCCAAAGCAGAATGAGTACTAAGAGCCCCCTTTGTCCCAACTGAGGCCTCGTTTGTTGGATACAATGCTGCTCTGGCTGTCCTGGAAGCCTGTGCGGC
Source organism: Dipodomys merriami (assembly GCF_024711535.1). Classification (NCBI taxonomy): domain Eukaryota; kingdom Metazoa; phylum Chordata; class Mammalia; order Rodentia; family Heteromyidae; genus Dipodomys; species Dipodomys merriami. Next base: position 850,155 of record NW_027203293.1, on the reverse strand, counting down.
TGTGACAAATCTGTTTGGGTTGGAGTAGCACCAGGTCACCCCTGCGATGTGTCCAAGCTCCCAGGCTGCCCAAGCTGGCACACTGCTGTGAATTCATTCAGAGTAGCCCTGCACATGGAGAATGTGGAACCTCAGGCTTTAAATTCAGAGACTCAGCAATTCATTTTGATGACCTCGATCCCCTCTAGGTGGAGGTTTCCTAGGGGTTCTGGCCTACTGGTAGTTAGCAGTAGAAGACTGTCTGGGCCCAGGTGACATTCTTGGTATTGGAAAGGGGGAAGCCCTGGTGGGAGGCTCTTCAGAGCCTGTGTGTTGCTCACCTTGGCTGGGAAATCATTACTTTTGTTTTGTAACTGCTAATGAGAAGAAACTGTGGGGGGAGGAGGGGGAGGGGGGAATGAAGCACTTTCAACAAAATTTAATAGTGGAAGTTATTAAATTGGTCCTCATTCTGCCTCATTGTAGACCACAAATGAAGACAAGGACACCCTGCACCCTGACTTCTGGGGACACTTCAGGCTCATCAGCACACAGCCAGGTACCAGGGGTGTGCCAGGTACCCAGAATCCTCTGGGAATGTCCCTGTCCCCCATGGCACCCATCCTGCCAAAGCAACAGGCCTTTGCCTTGGGACGCAGTAAGCAATCCATGGGAACAGGACCACGTGTCTCCAGAACTTTAGTGCAAGGGAATTAAACTATTTTTCAACATCGTTTTGTTTGTGGTAAAATCATATAAAATTCATTGTCTTAACCACTTTCAAATGTGCTGTCATTTAGTATATTCACATGTTGTGAAAACAATGTCCAGAACTTTCCATCTTCCCAAACAGAATCTCTATACCTAATGAAGGACAGCTCCTTCTCTACCTTTCCCCCCAGCCCCTGGCAGCCACCTTTCTACTTCTGTCTCTGTACCCAGAGGAGATTCATGCAGTGTATTTTTCTGTGATTGGCTTTTTTCACTTAGCACAGCGTCCTCAAGATTCAGCCATGCTGTCAAATGTATAAGAATTTTCCTTTTCTTTGAAGTTGAAGTATGATATTTTTTGTCCCTTTTAATTGCTGTTCTATTAAGATCTTTTGAACATGAGAGACAGCAAGGTTGACCATTTAGGGTTGAGTTTTTCATATAGCCTACCAAAAGTGAATATTCATCACCCATATTCATATCCACCTTCACACTCAGGCCTGGCATTTTGTACCAGCTTCTCAGGAAAACCAGGCAGTGCACCTAGGAAACAGAGGTCCTGATCACAACCTAGCTCTGACTCCTACTAGTGATAAGATCCTGGACAAGTCACTTCACCATCACAAATGAACTTTCCCTAGGGAGGGATTGAATAAAAGAATCTATGCATCAAGCATGATGCCTGCCAAGTCCCCCCCCCAAAATTGGTATTGAGTCTTTTTTTCTGCCAGTATCCAGAGTTTCAGTGGACATTAAATCTTAATACAAAACAAACTAAAGATTAAATTCTCTCCTTACTCATTTTCTTTGACTTTTGAGTGAGGAAAACCTTTGAGAATCACACACATATTTAATTGACATTCAGTTTCTGAAAACCCTTCCTTCCTTCCTTCTTTCCTTCCTTCTTCCTTCTCCTTCCTTCCTTCTCCTTCCTTCCTTCCTTCCTTCCTTTCTTTTTCTTTCTTCCTTTCTTCCTTCCTTTCTTTTTTCTTTCTTCCTTTTTTCTTTCCTTCTCTTCTGCCCTCTTTCCTTCTTCCTTCCTTCCTCCCTTCTTTTCATGCTATTCCTGGATCTTCAATTCAAGGCCTGAGCTTTTGTGCTCAAGGCTAGCACTTAATCACAGTCCACTTCAGGTTTGGGGGTGATTAATTTGAGATGAGTCTCACAGCCTTTCCTGCCTGGGCTGGCTTTGAACCATGACTCTCAGATCTCAGCCTCTTGAGTAGCTAGGATTACAGGCATGAGCTACTGGTGGCCCAGCTAAATTTCTGGGAATTCTTAAATCTTATGAGCTCCATGAACTTTAAACACAGGATCAGGGCCCTGGGAGAAAACACTCCCAAAAGTGCAGATGGCACCTTGTATGGCATGAGTGAATAAGGGCAGTGTGGACCTGGTGCTGAAGAGACGCTCACAGAGCTGAGTCCAATAAATAATGAATCCCATCAGGAACACTGCTACAGAGCTATTCAGAAATTGCACTGGAACTCGGCACTTATTTTTCCTTATGTTGCAGGTGGCTCACCCTTGTGAAGATTCCTGGCTCACCAGTCATGCTTTGAAAGCACTTATGCTTGTGGTAACTACATGAAGTAAATACTTATGTTTGCCTTGTGGTTTGGTTGGTGCAATTGTCAAGGCAATCTTTCTCTGTTCTTTCCCAGTTGTATGCTGTGGAGTGCCTGTCTCCTGCTGGGTGCCTCTTCTGTGCCCCACCAACACAATCCCCTCCATGTAATGGGAGTTGTTTTCAACTTTTGGATAAATTACCATCCCATATAATAGAGGCTGTTCTCAACTGATTTGAAGCCACTCCATATATGTCTCTAAAGAAGCTCGGCATAACTTCAACAAACATGATTTTACATTTTAGGGGAAGGTGTGTGTGTGTGTGTGTGTGTGTGTGAGTGTGTGTGTGTGTGAGAGAGAGAGAGAGAGAGAAAGAGAGAGAGACAGACAGACAGACAGAGACAGAGACAGAGACAGAGAGAGAGACAGAGACAGAGACAGAGACAGAGACAGAGACAGACAGAGAGACAGAGAGACAGAGACAGAGAGACAGAGAGACAGAGAGACAAAGACAGAGAGCCTGTATGTATACTTGGGCATGAATTTAAACCCTGGAAGCTCTCTTAGCTTTTTCACTCGAAGCTTGCTTTCTACACTTGAATCATGCCCCGACTTCTTGATTTTTGCTAGTTAATCAGAGATAAGTGTCTCATGAACTTTTCTGCCTGGGCTGGCTTCAAACCTTACTCCTCAGATCTCAGCCTCCTGAGTAGCTAGGATTACAGGCATAGGCCACCAATACCCAGTTGGGGAAATCTTTTAAAGATCCAATGGCATATTCCTACAATATATCTATGGTTTCCTCCCTTATAGGTTGAAAACGCAAGAGCAGAGAAAGCAATACAGTTGCCTGCCTCCCTCAATTGTTCTCACGCCAGCCCAAAAAGGCATCTTGTAAGCTGCTATACAAATTCTAGGTGTCATTCTAAGTCCTCTCTCCTGGCACCATGCCAACTGTGGTCACAGGAACCATTGTTGTTTCCTCCCCCTGTGGCCTAGTGTGAGTATTTTGCTAAATTTCAGTGTTCCTTGTCATTGCTACTCCAAGTGTAACATGAAAGATTTATAGGGAAACAAAAAGCCTCTTGTCTACACAGGTAGGGAAACACATATAGGGAGTCTAATCTTCTAATTGCCTAGAAATTGGCAGATTACCTCGCTCCCCAATTATGGAGCCTTTGATTTAAGTCAAATAGCAAATCTACTAAATCTGATACTTTAGAATGGTTTGAGTGGCTATATTGTTATAAACTATTTTAAACTAGCAGTGATCTGAAAAAAATTCAGAGGATGATAAGAAACAGGGCCATTCACATAGCCAGACAAATAACCCAACAGTCCCAAATACATGAAGCCTTCCAAACCCACAACCATAGACAAGATAGCATCGATCAGCAGGACTGCCGTTCTCTCTCCTCTAATCATCTCCATCCCAAGAAAGCAAAGTCTCAGTGGCAGGAAAATCAAGTCAGAATGTGTTTTTCTTCACTTGATTCTGTTTTTTAAATCGTGCCTTTCTCCTCATTATTAAATGTATTCATGTTAACCGGGCACCAGTGGTTCACACCTGTAATCCTAGTTACTCAGGAAGCTGAGATCTGAGGATCATGGTTCAAAGCCAGCCCAGGCAGGAATGTCCATGAGACTCTTATCTCCAATTAACCACCAGAAAACCGCAAGTGGCTCTGTGGTTCAAGTAGTAGAGTGCTTGCCTTGAGCTGAAGTGCTCAGGGACAGTGGGCAGGCCCAGAGTTCAAGCCCCACAACCTACAAAAAAACAAAATGTATCATGCTACACAGAAAAAGCTTAGGAAACAAAAGGTAAGGGAAAAACATAGGAGGAGACAACAATGCTTGATAAGAATGTACTCATTACCTTGCTCATGTAACTGTACCTCCTCTGTACAGTATTCTCTCAATAAAAAACTTATTTTTTAAAAAAAGAAAGGTTATTTAAGATCTTTTACTTATTGTCTGGGATATGGCTCAAGTGGTAGAGCGCCTACCTGCTTAGCAAACAGAAGGCCCCAAGTTCAAATGTCCGTATTATCTATAAATAAATAAATAAAAGTAAATAGACATAAATAGATCTCACTAGCATTGGTTATTTTAAGCATTTAATACATATCTTCCCTTTGTTAAAAAACACTTGAATAGAGAAGAAGAAAGGAGGAAGCAGGAAAAGAAAGAAGATCCATGAAGGTTCATAAAAGATAAAAATGAGTGCTGTTACAAGATTGTAAGGGGGAGGAAGGGTGGATGAATGAAGAAGAGAACAAGTCAAATACAGTAGAATATTCATTGTAAAAACATGATGAAAGCAGTAGGAAATGGGAAATGTGTCTGTCTGGTGTAGGGAACAGAAGACAGGCTAGGAGAATGATAGAAGGGGTGACTAATCAGGAAGCACTGTACACTTAGATGGACATTTCAGACGGTAGCACCCTTCTATAACCTTTTGAAGCATGGAAAAATAAAATAATAAAAAAATATGAGTGCTGTTCAGGTAAACAAAATTGGGCAGGTTAAAAATGTTTACATTGATGGGTTCTTTACAAAAATGTATGTGTAGATTACTGATCTATTTATGTCCCTTAGCAAAACATATTATATAGACACTTGGTTACATACAATCCCACCATTTGGATGTATGGTAAACCTCTGTGACTCCAGGATCACAATGTTTTTCTCTCATAAATAAGACTGGTGAACATCTTTATGTGCAACTCTTCAGCTGGGTCTCTGACTATTCTTAGGACAACTTCCTTAGAGTTTGCCTCCTGTTTGTAACACACGTATCTGGGAGTCCCTCTGCCACCAAAGAATAAGGCAAATGTCACTATCAAGACACAAAGAACCCTAAAAATACCTCCTGTAGAGCCAGAAATAAAGAAAAATTGAAGTTGTCTGCTAATTAAAGCTTTAAGGCTAGGGCAGAGAGGAGCCATTTCTTGAAATATCCAAAAGAAAAAAATGAGCTATCTGCTGATGTCAACAGAGAAATTCAAGAGAAGTTATGAAAAGAAAGCCTTAAGTTCCAACAGTGTCAAAAATCAGTGCCGTGGAAGAAGTTAATACAGTTTAAAAAAAAAAAAAGACACTTGTGGGGTTGGGGACATGATTGAAGTGGTAGAGAACCTACCTAGTAAGCATAGATCCTAGTACTGCAAGACACCAGTACACTGTGCAGAAATGGTGTATTATGTGTACTAACATATCAATTTATAGTGCCTGGATATTAATGTGCCAAAGACAAAACTGCAAATGGTATGAGTCATACTCTTCTTCTTTTTTGTGTGTGGTATGTTTTTTGGTTATGTTTTTTGGTATTCTCCTGCCTTTGCCTTCCAAGTGCTGGGATTACAGGTATGTGTCACTCCTCTCGGCACACACCTATGTTATTCTCTATCTATTCATATTATGATGCATATGTTGTAGCAGTGAAATCATGTTAAAAGGTTTATTATAAAAATAGCGCTAGTCCTACCAACCTCTCTCATTTTCTCTGCCAGAGGCAACTACTTTTATATCATTTTCGTTAATCCTCTTTTAGCTGTGGCTCTGAGCATTGCTTCCATAATTCTAAATAGCTTAATTAGATACACTTTTTACCTAATATAGTTTAGGCTATGTGCGCCATTTTTCTTATTTATCTTACAGTACTATTTGCTCTCTTTCCTTTGTTGGTATTCTTGCTTGTCTCCTTTGATGTCTTGTTCCCTAGTTAAGATTTGTGTTTCTTTTTTTTTGGGGGGGGGGTCCGGTCATGGGGCCTGAGCTCTGGGCCTGGGCGCTGTCCCTCAGCTCTTCAGCTCAAGGCTAGCGCTCTACCACTTGAGCCACAGTGCCACTTCTGGCTTTTTTCTTTTTGCTTATGTGGTACTGAGGAATTGAACCCAGGGCCTCAGGCATGAAAGGCAAGCACTCTACCACTGAGCCACCTTCCCAGCCCGAGATCTGTGTTTCTTATAGGATAATCAGGGTGTGAGTTTTAGTTATATTTGCAGAAAACATAACTCATTCAAATAATACCTTAGGGCTAACTCTGAGAAACTGAACCAATAAGAAGGAAAGATAAAAGTAAAAATTTTAGCCAAGCACCAATGCCTCACACCTATAATCCTTACTACTCAGAAGACTGAGGATCGCAGTTCAAGACTAGTTTGAGGGGCTGGGAATGTGGCTTAGTGGTAGAGTGCTTGCCTAGCATTCATGGAGACCTGGGTTCGATTTCTCAGTACAACATAAACAGAAAAAAGCTGGAAGGCCCTGAGTTCAAGCTCCAGAACTGGCAAAAACAAACAAACAAACAAACAAAAAAACTATCTTGAACAGGAAAGTCTATGATACTCTTATCTCCAAGTAAAAAGCCAGAAGTGGAGCTATGGGTCAAGTGGTAGGTCTCTAGACTTGAGTGAGAAAAACTAAGGAACAATATTCAAGCCTTGAGTTCAAGCCCCAGCACCAGCACACACACACACACACACACACACACACACACACACACACACACACACACACACAATTTAAAGAAGAAAAGAACATTAATCTTACCTTTGGCATATCTAATGGAGTAATAACAATAACAAGAAATGATTTCTTTTTTGTATTGTTTATAACCTAGAAAAGGATATTTTGTCTGAGTAATTATTTTGTGGTCTCTACTGAGGTGAGATAGAAAGTGAGCTTTGTTAGCAATCTGTCTTTAATGAGTTTTTTTCCATCCTTCCTTGATGCTTTGTGTTTTGCCAATGGATCTTCTCTCACTGTGCTAATCCCTTCACATGTGGATATGTGGAAGTAGGTATGGTAGCTTTAGTCCAGTGCCAGATCAATGGCCCACAGCTCTGCTTCACTGCTGAATCATTGCAATGCTGTTGGGTACCATGCTAAACCAAGGGTGGCAGAGAAGGAGAAGCCAGATGTGGGAAGAAAAGAATGAATCCGTGAAGAAGAGACACAGTAAGAAAGGTCAGAAGAGGAAACATGGAACAAAGGGTAAGAGAGATTAGTCTGGTGAGGGGAGAGGTTCCCTGATTCCTAATAGAGGCTGGACTAGTCATCCCAGATCCAACAGGCCAGATTTCTCCTTTTATTTGAGCCATAATATGGCTTATTCCAGTCTGCTGTCATTGCTTTAATCCTTCCAGTTTGCTTTTTCAGATCCAATCTCAATAATTACAGCAGCTCCTGGGCACAGTTCAATTGGTTGCTATTAGTCATCTGCATGGTGGGGAAGGGGTTGCCACTACATTGACTGTGCATAGACAGAACCGCACTTCTGCCTGTCTGGGGCTCCACCAGGTTCCTCTGCTTCCTATATATCCTCAACTACTTCCTCTTTTTTTTTGGTGGGGGGTCCGGTCGTGGGGCCTGAACTCTGGGCCTGGGTGCTGTCCCTCAGCTCTTCAGCTCAAGGCTAGCGCTCTACCATTTGAGCCACAGCACCACTTCTGGCTTTTTATTTTTTGCTTATGTGGTGCTGAAGAATCGAACCCAGGGCCTCGAGCATGCAAGGCAAGTGCTCTACCACTGAGCCACCTTCCCAGCCCCAACTGCTTCCTCTTCTGTTTGGTCTTTACTTTCTTCAGAGAGGGTCCCCTCTCTGAAGGAGTAGTATAAGCTGGTCTTGAACTGGCAGTCTTCTTGCCTCAGGCTCCAGAATACTGGGATTACAGGTGTGTGCCACTTCATCTGTTTTATCCTCCACTTCTTGTACTAACATCAACTGCCTAGGGTTTCGATGCATGTGGGTATTCAACAATTGGCTTGCACCTATGTGCCTAATTTCTTTGTAGCCTGCATGGCCATGTGCTTCTCCAACTGCCAAATCATGACACACTTTCGAGGGCTGGAGCTCTCAGTAAATGTGCTGTTGCTGCTCTGCCTCACCACATCTGCAACAGGAACCACACTCCAGGAACCTTGGGTGCCTTGGTGGAGCTCCTAACACATATCAGGCCCACGTTGTCAGGTGACAACACATTTCATCCTGAAACACCAGGTGGTAAGACAGATAAGGAAATGGAGCCACAGAGCAGTTAGCTTGACCAAGTTCCACATATGGAAAACCCAGGACTCCAGCTCCTTTCTATTTGGGTGCTCAGTCACCACACCTAGAGACTATTGATGCTCTCCCCAGTGGATATTGACTGGGGAGTAAATTGGAAACATCATAGGGAAGACAGAGTGGAAACCTCTGGCTCCAATTTCTACCCTCTCAAGGCTGTCACTCACATCCTGTCTGCATATGGGGTACATTAGGCAAACAATTGAAGGTGTCCTTTGGGCTTGCTGCGCCTAATATATGTGTTCATGTGTTGTGCAGAGGAGCCTCTTCTGTTTTCTTCTCCAAGGAGCAGCCAGAGCTCTCGCAAGCAGTTATAGTGCATTACAGGAATGCAATACAGGAGGCAGAAGCTATTTTCTTACCGTCTAGAAGTTTGCAATCTAAAAGCATTTAGAATTGCTTTAGAATGCCAGGTATTTAAAGTCCCCAATGTAATGACTTATTAATAAAGTTCTCTACTACTTATAAATGAATGTTATTTATAAACCCTGTTTAATCAGTCACTATAATCTGATTAACTAGAATTAAAAAAGGCATCTAAGATTCCCAATAATTTGCTGAACTTGCATTGCATTAAAGGATGTCTATGCTGCCAACCAAAGGAAAAGAGAGGTGTTTGTTCGGATTTGTGTATGAAAAGTACACCAGTACCTAGAACCTTTTCTGAGGTGTTGTAGGTTCCCTGACGCATGAGCATCCTCTCTAGGGTCCCTGTCTGTTGCCCCCCCATCCCCTGCTCACAGCTAATACTAACTCCTTTCCTCTCCTCCTGCTCTCTGAATCATCAAGCTGAGCTTCTTCCTCTGGGCCTCCTGAGCCGTGATGGCACGATGAAGACAATAAAGTTGGAGGCACTGGCACAGAGCAGTAGGGTCAGCCACCCTGGGCCACTAACTAGTGTCACCCCCTGGAGTCACCACCTGGGTCTTTGCCAGTCAGACAGGCCCGGGTGTCTGCCGATCACCTGTCAGCAAGCAACCACAGCTTGACATTCTCACATCCAAATTTGGAAGTCACTAGGAGGCAAAGGAAAAGTGAAAAGGTCCCATGAACGACATTTTTAAAGTCCCAAATTCAGTCAATCCTCTTTTCTGGCCATATTTTCCATAGTCCCTTGTTTTTCCTTAACCACTCCTACCTTAGCAACCTGACTCTTTGGCCACTGTTCCACCCAGACCTGATTGTCCACATCCCCAGGGCATAATGAGGTGGAACCACCGGGGAGGGGGGGACTGCGTGTGTCACTCTTTCCCTTTCCTTTGATTCTCCTTCCAAATTCTGCTTTAAAAGACAACACGTCAGAAAACACATGAGCTAGGGATGTAGCTCAGCAGGAAAGCACTTGTGTGACCTGTGCAAGGCCTTGGATTTGATCGTCACCACTATCAAAAAAATAAATAAAAGGGAGAAAAAATGAGGGGGAAAAAAGAGAGAAAGGACAAAGCTCTAGGTCTTAACCTTTTTTTTTTTTTTTTTTCTGCTAGTCTCTAACCTAGAATCTAAACAGCCCCTGGCAGGTAACAGTACTGTTCCTAAATATTGCCACCATGTGGCCACACGAAGATATCACAGGAAGTGGCCTTCAGTGACACGATTTACAGGGGAAAGTCAAAGTAGTACTATGCTGGCACCACCACCTTCCAACTGTACATCCATCCTATCTCCAGACACTTCTAGCCATCATGAGCACAAATTGCTGTGTCTCAAAAGCAAGTCCACAAGCAAAAATATGAGGAGGGAGGCTCCCTCCCATGGAGTATTCTCAGTCTTCAGGTGTGATGTTTCTTGGAGGGCAGGTTGGAGTAGGCTACAAACCAGAGATACCTTCTGAAAGCTCCAGTCTTAAAGAAGGATGTGAATAAAGCTCAGAACCACACAACCGATTTCCAGATGTTTCAGTGAAATCTCTTACACCTGGTAGCCCTGCTATTAACTATTGACAGCAATGACTATGCCTTCAGGAATTATGTAAAACACTTTCTGGCCATTGACGTGAGCAAGGGAGGTGACACAGGCTGAGGTAGTTTGCCTCTTGATGGACTAGGGAATTGTCACCAGGGAAGGTTTCTAGCACTGATGTTGGACAGCTGAATATGTAGAAAAGCATTGACTTCAAGCTCTACTGAAGTGCTTAACCTGCTCATGGATATCTGATAGGAAAGGATCCTCAGCTGGGTCATTGTGTTTCTTCTCAGTACTATCCTGGTCTGGGTTAGGTAGCCTGCTCCATCCAGACTCTCTTACGTGTGTGATGGAGTCAGGTTTCTTTGCTATGGGTCACTTTCTCCACCCACATACATGGAAAAAAAATTGATCAGTCATGTGCTTGCTTGGTCAACACTGCAGCTTATCACACATGACTTTGTCAGGCTGTAAATATATTGGATCAACTGTTCATGGACAAGGAAATAAGCCATGTCAACCTTTTCACTCATGATGATAACGAATTCAAGGTCCATCTTGATAAGTGAATAAATAAATCAGAATAAATGAAATAGAAATAAAAATAGAAGCACAGTTTATAATAATGTGCTTTAAAGATGGAAGGAGACGCCACAATCTAGGGAGTACAGGCACAGAAATGTCAAGTGAAGAATTCTTCTCTGTACTTTCAAAGGACCCAGCCTTGCCAGCCTATTGAAACTGGCCTGCCTCCAACATTTTATGTTGTGTTAAGCCACTACGTTTATGGTCATTTGTTACAGCTGTAATAGAAAATGAGTAGCGTGCATCAAATAGACCAAATGAATACATAACAGTGACTGGCCACTGCATCCTTTCCAGGACCTATAGACCAGAAGTAGTCCAGTCCTCTGAAAATGCAGCTTGCTCTCCCTCCCCACGAAGCTCCCGGAGACCAGGGTTGCAAGGAATGTGCAGGCAAGGACTATGCCTAGCTAACTCCCATCTTGCCACTGGGGCCCACGCAAAGTGTGGGTAGCAAGCACAGCTCCTATCATGGCAGCTCTTTTTTTTGGGGGGGGGGGGTCCAGTGATGGGGCCTGAACTCTGGGCCTGGGTGCTGTCCCTCAGCTCTTCAGCTCAAGGCTAGCGCTCTACCACTTGAGCCACAGCACCACTTCTGGCTTTTTATTTTTTGCTTATGTGGTGCTGAGGAATCGAACCCAGGGCCTCATGCATGCAAGGCAAGCGCTCTACCACTGAGCCACCTTCCCAGCGCCTCATGGCGGCTTTTGAGATGCTTCCACTTCCAGAATTCCTGCACATGGGCAGAACCCTCCCTTGAGCACAGGCTGCTCCTGAGAACCAGCCTGTGATGGATCAAATGGAACAGATGGAATGTCACTTCCAAGCTTAGGTCATAAAAGACTAGTTCCTTCCTGTTCACTGTGGTCATCAGCTTTTTACCATTAGAACTTAAAATATGCAATTTACCAAGAGCCACGGCTTACTCTGGCTCACAGTTTCACAGGCTCTAGGCCACCATCAGGTGGAACCTTTGCTTTCAGGCGTGTGGCTAGATATGGTGGTTGTAAGGCACCACTTATTTCATGGCCAGGTAGCATAGAGAGGAAGAAGATGCAGAGACCAATCAGGGTCCCACTATCCCCAAAAAGTCACACTAGCCTCTCACTCTTTAGAAGGATCGACTGTCTCCCAACAGCACCACCCTAGAGACCAAGTCTTTATCACATGGCCTTTGTGGGACATTTCAGACTCAACTATAGCGTTTACGCATTGTCTCTATCCTCCCTTCCCTGTCCTGTATCCTCCTCCCCCACCTTCTCTCCCTCTGCTAGCCTTCATCCTCTCTCATCCAGGAGACCTCCCAGCCTGTGAGAACTCATTCTCCTCCTGAGGCCTCAGTCCTTGCATATTGGACCAAAAAGAGCTGGGTTTATTTGTCTTGAGCTGCTGTGTTTGCACAGGCCATCTTCCTGAGGTTTGACCCACAGCATTACCTGGGGAAACTGGGCAGGAGAAAGCTCCCAGGCCTCCCTGTCCCAGCTCCAGCTCCTGTGGAGGACGCTTACATTTGTGTGAAGGTCTGCACAGGCCTCCACCAGGATTGTTTATTTACATTCAACTAATGCATTTAGAGGAATGAAAACCAAAACCTGAACGAAAGGAGATGGTGACATTCTGGGTGGTAGGAAGAGGCTGTGAGAAAGTCCCAAGTCCTCTCTGAGAGAACTCTAGCCAAATACTAAATTGTTTGAGGATGCATTGCTCCCTGGCTGTGTTGTTACCCTCTACCGTTGCCTCCTGGACCCTTATTCTTCCCTACTGCTCCAGTTATTACTCCATCTTGTTTCCACTTATTTAGCACTTATTGTATGTTGTGCTCGGTACTGAATGCATTGTATGCTCTACTCATGCAATCAGTACAACTCAGCAAGACAGGCATCAGTATTACAAATCAAAGAACAGATATTTAGAGAAGTCAAATAATCTGCCCAAGGCCACCGAGCAACTCAATATACTCCCTGGACTCCAGTTCCTGTCCACGTGGCTTAAAAGCCAAGCTGTTAACCATTTGCCCTACTACCTTCATAAGAGAGGACTGTTTCCTGCCTTTGTCCTTTCAATGCACTTTGCTCTTTAAACTATAATTTGTTCTTATTTGGCAACAGCATTTTGTATAAACCCATATCCTTCTCATTTTATTTTAAAGTGATTGTTGTAGCCTAGGATTTCTCAATCTGAGCACTGTTGATTGACACTGTTGATATTTGAGGATGGAAAATGATGGGGGGGAAGGAATGTCCTGTACGTCGTAGGATATTTAACAACATCCTTGCCCTCTTCCCCAATTGTCTTAAGGGTGACAATCTTATCTCCAGATAAGGCAAATGTCACCTGTGGAATTAGAAGGTAAACCATTTCCAGCTGAGAACCACTAGGCCATATTATACCCAGTGGCCATTTCTAGAGGGGTAAATGGAGTTCACAGCTCCCATCAACTCATTCTAGAAAGTATCTTCAACTCATCCTTATATTACGGTGTCCCAGCAAAATAAATTTTCCACTAACCCTAGGAAAAGAATTAGAAGATGATTCGAGGAGAAAACTATCCGTCAGTTTTGTAGGCATAGCAACCAACAGGTCCTTTCTCCTTGAATCTTCTTTCAATTGTCATACTAACTTCTCATTCATCACCCTCTTTGGCGCGTGGATTAATGAGCCAATTAACAAATAATTATCCATATTAAACCATATTCTGTGGTTAAATGATGTTAATAATCATTTAGAGGGCATTTACTGCAGGCAGGGGTGGCACAGGGGTGTTGTTTTAGAAGTAGCAGTCTTATCCAGCCTGGAAAGGACACATCCCCCATGGTAAGTACAGCCTCTAGCTGTCTGGATGTCTAGGTGTCTTCTGAATGACCCACACATAACCCTGCAAGCAAAAGATGGGAACCTTGGTTTACAGATGAAGAAATTAGATGCAGTTAAGCCTCTCTTAAGTGTCTGAGCTGAACACCAAATGGTGGGACTCCTAGACCATGCTTTGCTGACACACAGCTTGCCTTCAGTCTTCAAAACAAACTATATTTTAGCATCTACATTAAGTTCCAAATCAGTTCATCCCACAGCTTTTCACTGTCCTCACACAATGTCCGTTCTTCCCTCTTTCCCTTTATTAAATCCCAACACCAATGATGACAGCCCAGTCATTGGAGATCACTCCCTCACCCAGCCTCTCAACTCCATCAGTCCTCTCCCTGCCTAGACAAAAGGCCCCTTCTGTTGAGGTTCTGTATCCATCACCATGATCTTGAGCAGGCCCACATGCAGGCCTCTAGACACCACATCAACATGACTTGGAGCCATGGCCCATTGCCCCCAGAACACTTGCAGGTGAGCATCAGGCTAAATGTTCCTCAGGGGTGTGTGTTGGAATGGGCACTCAGAGGCTCGTGAAGACTACGTGGAGCCTCTGATTGGGTCTGGGGAATGATATGGCCCACAAGCTGTCCAATGATCTTGAGAGTCACTTAGCTTTGTCCTACTGAGAAAACCATTATTAACCCATCATTGCTTTACTCTGCAATGCAATGAATAACTGCTGCATGCCACAAAATGGATAACTCTGAAAGTATTAAGTCAAAGAAGCCAGTCACAAAAGACCAAGTATTACAGATTCTACTGATATCAAATGTGCCAAACAGATCTATAGAGGCATAAATGAATTGGTGGGTTCCTAGAGCTGGGTGAATTGTGTGGCTACTAGTATGAGGATGATAAAAATGTTCTGCCATAGATTATCATGATGGTTGTCCACTTGGCTTAAAAGCCAAACCATTAACCACTTGCCCTACTGCCTCCTACTGCTTCCTGCCTCTGTCTTTTCAAAGCACTTAGTTCTTTTTTTTTTTTTTTGTCTTTTCTTTTTTGGTACTGGGATCGAACCCAGGACGTTGCACTTGCTAGGCAAGTGCTTTGCCACTGAGCTACATCCCAGCCCAGTACTTTGTTCTTTAAACTATAATTTGTTCTTCTTTGGCAACAGTATTTTGAGAATATGTTAAAAATCATTAAATGATCTGGGCACTGGTGGGTCACACCTATAATCCTAGCTACTCAAGAGGCCGAGATCTGAGGATCTCAATTCAAAGCTAGCCCAGGCAGAAAAATCCGTGAGACTCTTATCTCCAGTTAACCACTAGCCACCTAGCCACCAGGACTGGCCTAGAGTGGAAAAAAGCTCATGGACAGTGCCTAGGCTCCACAACTGACCCCTCACCAAAAAAAATCATTAAGTTATACACTTCACACAGGTGACTTGTGTGGGATGTGAATTCTGTGTTAATACATACCATGTTAATGGCATTATGCACACTTAGAGCAGTGATACAAAGGGCTGATTCTATTTGAAGCTAATGAAGCTTGACATTCAGATATCCTCACTTCTTTCCTGGCCTTCCTCGAATGAATAATCAACTCATAACTAACCTGACATTCATCATTCTTTGTTCTTTTTCTTGAAGAAGTATAAACTTCATCGTCTACAAACTTGCATATGCTGGATAGACATATGATTTAAACTTTAAAAATAAAAAACATCATTAATGCTCCTCTCCTTGTACTGTGCCAGGGCCCCAAGGAAAACAGAGCCGTTGAATCTCTTGAGATCTTTTCTCAGGGTTACAGCTAATGAAATCATCATGTGACTTGGGGGGGAATTTGATCACAGGCTCAGGCTGGAATAATTCATAAGCCCTTCTGGGTCTGAGAGAGAAACAAGGACACAGGGCTCTGACTGTGTGTGTGGGAGGTCGCTGTCGGATATTGGCCCTCTAGTAAACGGCTCAGGAGCACTAGAGCAAATAATTCATTTCGTTTAGTTTTTGGTGGTGGTGGTGGTTGTTTTTAATCCGTGGCTAAGTCTGCCGATGTCCCATTTTCTCTTTAATATGTAAAGGAAAAATGGGTTCAAGCCTCCAGCGTATGAATGATGGAAAATGTAGCACCCTCTCCTCTCTGGGAATCCTGGGACCTGAGGTTTTAAGGAGCAAAACTCTTGGACCCATACCTAAATTCTGAGTATCAAGCCCAATAACAAACAGAAGGGGAAGGGGCAGGGAAACAGTGGGGGGGGGGTTGCTCCCACGCGCAGAGTGGGGGAGGGCCACTCAGTCCGCTAAGAAGGAGGGGATACTTTGAGGCTGGAGGACTCAGGGTTCCATGTTCCTGAGAAAGAAGCAGAGTGCCCGACACTTGTGGCTTTATCCAGAGGGGTCAACCTCATAGACCCAACTCAGCTAGGGACTGGAGTAGTACTACTCTCTCCCCTCTCTGATTCAGCTGGGTGAACTTTAGGATGGAATGGAGAACTAGAAATCCAGGCCCCGGAAAGATTTTTTTAAAGACATTATTTTTTTAACTCAATATGGAAATTTGCTAGTGTCCAGTCAAAAGATCACTTTATTAAATCACCAGCACAATTTATTTATTTATTTATTTATTGGCCAGACCTGGGCTTGAACACAAGTCTTGGGCGCTGTCCCTGAGCTTCTTTTGCTCAAGACAAGCACTCTACCACTAAGCTACATTCCCAGCCCCAGGGCAGATATATATATATATATACATCCCTTGGGGTCCTGCCAGTGTTGTTTAACAACTGCTGGTTAGACTGTGCAGTATCTAAGCATTTCCTCATCAGTATTCAAGACTCTGTCTTTAAGCAAAATCTTAATGCCTTGGGGGGATTTTCCTAGAAACTATGTATGCGTTTTAAATATTTTAATACCAAAAACTATCCCTAGACTTAAATATCCAAGTTAAGCAGAAGTGGGGAAAAAAATCAGCACATGCAGCATGCGTGGCAGGCTTGCACTGAGGAGCTGTGTGGAATGGCCTCCCATGCCGGTCTGGAGCTCCCTCCTTGGCCCAGTGCGCTCTCCCCACAGGCATTCAAGGTAAGACCCTGCTACAGCTGCCTAGGAGAAAAGAGCTGATAGGTTCTGCATTCTGCAGTTCTGTATAAGCAGATTATTGCCCTGTTACTCTGATTTTTAGCTCCACATAGCCCAGGTGATGCATGCACAGCTAATTGCCAGTTTTATAAAGGAAAGATAAAGGTTCAGAGGAGTTGAGTAATTTCTCAAGGCCACCCAGCTATTATGTGATAAGGCAAAGATTCCAACAGAGCTGTGGAGCTCAAAGCCTTCTTTTCTTTGCATTTTATCACCTTTTCTTCTGAATCTAAGTAGCAAAGGAGTTTGGCTAACTTAACAAGAGATTGTGAAGGAGGGGAGGAGGAATGAATTTCCCTACATTCTACTTAGGAAAGAAAATGTTTGATTTTCCCAGTCTTCTTTATTTTGCTTACCAAAATACTCTGAAGTTTCACCCATTTTCTGGGTCTGAGAGAAAAGGGCTCTGACAGAAAAGCACATTTTTTTTCTTTGTGGCTGAATAATACTCCAAAGTGTTTATGTGCATGTGTGTGCATGCAAATGTGTGATCCTTTCTTTAGCCATTTATCCATTGGCAAGCATCTAGTCTGATTCAGTACCTTGGCAAATGAAATAGTTCATAATGGGCCCAGGTATCTCTTTTATACTGAAGCCTTCAGGTATATACCCAGGAATAAAATTTCTTTTTACTTTATGGGGAACCTCCATACTGACTTCCATAGTGTCCACATCACATCACTCACTAGAAATCTCTTAAAAGTGAAAAGACGCCTGTTAAGAATCATAGCACAAACCTGTTATCCTATGAAAGAAAAAGTTAACTGCAGACCTGGAGATGCAGTCAGCAGAAAGGAGTGAACTGTGGCTCAGCCTCACAAACCCAGAGTCTGTGAGGGGGCACGGCCTGTTCTGCACCATTGGAATTTGCACTCCAACTTCATTGTTCATTGGTATCTCCTGTTTCCCTTCAGTTGTTTCTTCAGTGCATCAAGACCACCTGGCCACAGAGCATAATAATACCAAACAATACAGGCCTTTGAAGAGATCACATTCCAACTAAGTTAACTATTAGTGTGTGATACTGGGCACTGTGGTGAACTCTCTCTAAACTGTGTGAAAAGAGTGTCTAGCACACAGCAGGTATGCAAAATCTGTTAAGTCTGGTGTTATCATTGGAAAGCCTAAAAGGTGGGACATCAAACCCAGATTAAAGGGATGATTTTCTAAGATACAGTGTTTTGAGATAGTCAGAAGACCTCTGGGCAAATCTTGATTGTTGATTTAGGTATCAGAGTACCTTGGACTCCATTGAAGTTGCCAATAGAAATTATTTACTTAGGCTTCAGCAAGCCTGTGATTCAAAAGCATGTGATTTAAAAGCACATTTTTTATTGTAATGCCAATTTAGATGTCTTGGCCAAGTGTATTTTAAAAATGGGCTGAATGCTAGTAAAAGTATCACATAGCAAGGATGAAGGTCGGCGGGGAAGAAAAGACTATAGTACATAGAGTCTTTTGAAGATTTAACAAATTTGAAGGCCTTTGTTACTGATAAGATGAAAGAATAAAATGAGTTGGTGAAGCACGTAAGTGACCATCACTTGAAGGCACTAAGAAAACAGGAAAAAGTGGAGTAAAAAAAAAAAATTCCAAGGCTTTGTAAAATGAGAGGAAATAGACTTTAAAAACAACAGATTAGGTCTAAAATGGTAAAAGAAAGTAAAATAAATATTTCCGAGGACATTAAAGCTCAGGGAAGGAATTATGAAGAAGACTCAGACTGTGAATGGCTAAGGGCCGTGTTCCAGGTAGAGAGTAAACTAGAGCTGAAGGAGTTGCTATGAATGAAGTGTCCTGTTAGCCCTCATGTACAGAATGGCATTGTTCTTCATTCTGGAGTTGACTTGAGACTCCTGAGAAATCGAGACTAACTCAGAGAGAATGGAAGATGGAGGGGGAAAGCCAGTTGCTGACCTGAATTTTGGTTTTTCCTCTGACAATCTCAACTCCCATTGTGTTTCCACCTCGAAGTTTGAGACAACAAGAATAGATCTTGTTCAATACTATGCCTTCAGTCTCCAGCACAGTGTCCTGTCCACAGAGGGCACTCAATAGGTGCGTTTACCAAGCTATGACGATAGCCAGCTACCAACCAGACTAAGCACTCGCCATTTAGTCCTTAGAATGCTAGAGTAGCTTTTAATCCACCTCTTTCGGGGAGCAAAGCTGAGATACACAATCACCTGGCCTAGTAAGTGGTAGTCTGGAATCTCTATTCTTCATTCATCAAACTCCCGTGAAGGACAAGCCAGGGAGAGGGGAAAAGAGCCCATACAGATGGTTCTCCACAGCTTCCCACTCAGCGATCTACAGCAAGGTGGAAGTGTTCATAAATAGCACACATAAGGAGGAACAATTACTCTTTACTAAGTTGCTGGGTCTTTTGTTTTTGTTTTTGTTTTTTTTTGTCTGAGACCAGGACTCAAACTCAGCACCTGATGATTTTGCTCATTGGCTAGTGCTCAACCAACTAACTGAATCACACCTCTAACCCCGAGAACCAACTATTATTTTGCATAAAACTAAGGGATATAAAAAGTCTCCTTTTGGGCTGGGAAGGTGGCTCAGTGGTAGAGTGTTTGCCTTGCATGCCTGAGGCCCTGGGTTGGATTCCTCAGCACCACATAAGCAAAAAGGAAAAAAGCCAGAAGTGGCGCTGTGGCTCAAGTGGTAGAGCGCTAGCCTTAGCTGAAGAGCTGAGGAACAGTGCCCAGGCCCAGAGTTCAGGCCTCACTACCGGACCCCCCCAAAAAAAGTCTTCTTTTCCCTCAGTAAGGAAAATTTTAATTCCACTGGTAGCTGGGGCTCATGCCTGTAATCCTAGCTACCCAGGAGACTGAAGTCTTGACACTCAAGGCTAGAAACAAGTTCAGACAGAAACCTGTGTGAGTCTAATCTCCAATTAACCAGCAAAAAGCCAGAAGCAGAGGTGTGGTTCAAGTGGTAGTATGACAGCATGAGCAGAAAAAAAACAAAAAACAAAAAACAAAAAACAAAAACAAGGAAAAGCATAAGGCCCTGAATTCAAGCTCAGTACTGGCACAAAAGGAAAGATAGTCCCAACAGATAAGAAACATGGTATGCTTTCCAGGCCAAAGACATGAGGAAACGGATGCCCTTTATAAAGGGGTCAGCTGTACATTCACCCCCATACTAATCATTGTTCCACCTCTGCCTTTAAAATCCTTTAACTTCCACATCTTTCTTCTTTTTTCTCTCTTTGAGTCAAAGTGTCACTACTAGCCTAGACAGGGCTGGGAAGGTGGCTCAGTAGTAGAGCACTTGCCTTACATGCATGAGGCACTGGGGTCGATTCCTCAGCACCACATAAGCAAAATAAAAAAGCCGGAAGTGGCGCTGTGGCTCAAGTGGTAGAGCGCTAGCCTTGAGCTGAAGAGCTGAGGGACAGCACCCAGGCCCAGAGTTAAGGCCCATGACCAGACCCAAAAAAACAAAACAAAACAAAAAAAAAAAACCTACTAGCCTAGACTGATCCCAAACATATGTTCTGCCTGTGTCACCCTCCCAAAGTGCTGGGATTACAGGCATATACCACCACACCCAGCTTAAAGGAGGATTCTTTCAGAAAAGAAACAGACAAATCAAAACAGAGGCCATATTCCTTACTTTCTAGGATAAAACTTTTCTCTTAAAAGTAAATAAATAAGAATTGCCAGTGGCTCATGCCTATAATTCTAGCTACTCTGTAGGCTGAGATCTGATGATCGAAGTTCAAAAACAGCCATTAGATTCTTATTTCCAGTTAACCATCAAAAAGTCAGAAGTGGTAAAGCATCAGCCATAAGCAAACAAGCTTAAGAACAGCACCAGGCCTTGAGTGCAAACCTCAGTACTGGCACAAAACTAACTAAGTACAAAATAAGAATGAATGCAGAACCCCAAATAATCCTAGCTGTGAAGCAAAATCCAGTATGAGTGTTAATTTTGAAAATGTTAACTCTGTTGTTGATCTAAAAGCCAAAATACTTTAAAGAATAAGGTAATTATTAGTAAGCTAATGAGTACAACTCCTCAAGAAATGTGGTTAGCAATTAATGTTGACACATTATCGTATGTTTTCACTCCTACAAAGTTTGGCCACCAACAGGGCCATGTATTGAAAGCAACTTTTGGTGTACTTTTATGGTTCTTTTAAAAGGTTGGAAGGATTAGAAATGGCATTGAATAGTTTTCACATGTCTTGTGGGTCTGACCTATCTCCTGAATCTTGTGCATGTGCTAAATGACTGTCCTAATACCATGGCGCCACGGTCCTGGCTTGGTGTCACAAGGAGCTGGTCCCTGACCTCCAGTTGGGCTATGGAGTCCCTCAGTCAAACATGAGCTCTCTGACAGAGCTTCAGAAGCAGACAAGGCTACTCTGTGACCAGGATGGAACAAGAGGAAAACAAGGCTACTCTGTAATCATGACTGAACACAGACCTAAACAAGAACATTATGCACACCACAACAATGACCACATCCCCTTTCCTGGCTAATATGAGTAACCACTGCTTTCCCAATCACAGTGGAAGCCCTGCTTTGTGAAGACACCCATTCATAGACCTGCCTCCACTTCCTGACAACAACCCTGAAACTCAGAGCTCTGACAGGCCTCCTGAACCCCCACCCCCACCCGCATCCCATGTCAGCCGAAATCCTCAAGTCTATAACTTCCTCTAATAGAGATGCCTACGGCCCTCAGGGGGCATGGCCTCTCTCCTTGCAAATAGTCCACTTACCTTTGTTCTGCCACAGCTGTGTTCCAGTGGTCTTTGCCTGACAGGTATGTTTGTCAAGGTGAGAGAACAGAACACTGAGTACCTAACAGCTCGTAAGCTTTGCTTTATGATGTTTGAACACTTAAGCATATGATACTCTAGTTAGACTCTCATCCTGCCCTTGTCAATGAGACAGCCAGCAAGTCTCTAAGACAGACTTTACTGTGATGGGTGCTTCCTTGTGCCTAAATGGCTCTGATGAACAGGGTCCTGTCCTAGGAAGGTTCATTTTGGGGAAGACCAACCACAGAGGGATATTTAGGTCGGTGGTGAGATCCAGACAAAGCTGAACCAGGTACCAAAGCAAGTAAGTTGGGAATATTGCTCCAGGGTCCTGGAAACGCTTCCACTAGGTCCAATACAGTGGTTATGACCAGAACCCCTAGGTACGACCAATTCGATTGTGTGTGTATGTGTGTGTACACACACATGCGTGCAAGCACTTTAGTACTGCAGCTTGAACTGAAGGCGTGAATGCTGTCCTAATAGCTTCTTCACTCAAGGCTACCACTCTTGAGCCTTCACTTCACTTCTAGCTTTTTGTGCTTAATTGTTGACTTGGAATTGCAATCCTCAGATCTCAACCCTGTACGCAGCTAGGATGACAGGTATAAGCCACGGATGCCAGGTGCTATCGGTACATTTGCAGGTGCTGTTAAGAGGACAGCAGCCATTTTTAAACAATGAGTTCCACAGACTGCTGCGGTCGGTCACTGTGGTGACATGGGCCCGGTGTTCTATCACCAAAGAGGAGGCTATCCAGCATCTGGAAGGAGTCAGCAAAGACTGGATGTACAAAGACTTTCTTGCCTGTTCAAGTGGATGGAGATGGCAACTTTCATCCCAAACTCACCAAGACTTACTCAGATAATTTTCCAATTAACCTCAGATCTGAAAAATACAAAACAAAACAGGGCCACAAAGTCCTCTGAAAAGTTACAGCCAAAGGTGAAGTTGGACAAGTTTACAGAACCCCTCACTTTGTGCCTTTCGATCAGCCTGGAGCATATTCCCTGCCTACACCCCAAAGAACATTTATCAATGTCTAAAGACACTTAGGGTGGTTCCAACTTGAGTAGGAAGATGCTACAGGCCCTGGGTGAGTTCTACATCCTACAATGCCCGGAGCAGCGCCATGTAAAGAATAGTCCAATGTCAAATGATGGTAGTGCGGAGGTGGAAAGCCTTGGCCTGGACACTTTCGAACACAGCTGGCACTCAGGCTATACCCAGTCAAATGTGTAAACGTTATGCTATAGAAGGAGACTTTAGGGGACAGTCACCAGAAAGGAGCAAAGCTAACTCCACTCTGGAAAGCAGGCCCGGTTTTAAGCAAGACTACCTCATTTTCATTACAATTATTGTACATGGACTTGAATAGAGTCTTCCATCAGTTGCCTGGGAAATCATGAACTAAGAAAGGTGGTCTAGTTGCGTGGGTCATGTGGATTTAAAAGAAAGAAACTTTTGAAAATACCTCACTAAGGAATTTCTGGAATGACAAGAGGGATAAATTATTCAAGGTGCTTATGAATTCCATCCAAGAGGCACATGCTAATCAGAAACCCTGAGCGAAGTTGAGGGCCAGTAAACCGACCCTTGCCACTTCCTGTGTTGCTCCAGTAGCTCCAAAGCCTGCTTGGAACAGAACTAAACATCTGACAACTGAGGCTCCAGCTCCTGGTAGGGTGATGGTGCTACCAGAAAAAGGATCTTGTGTGTGTATCTTAGCTGAACTTGGTCTAGCTACAGGCTCCTCTTCCTAGTTTCTTCTCTCCATTATAGGGAACATCTGCTTGTGTTAAAATGTAATCCATAAAGATTTATGAAGACTTTCTTGACTATTCAAGTAAATGGAGATGGCAATGTTCACCCCCAAACTCGCTGAGACTTACTCAGATAACTCTCCAACTAAACTCAGATCTGAAAGAACAGAAAAGTTACAACCAAATAGACATGGTTTTACAATCCGAGAATACAGTGTTCCAGGACAGTCAAATAAAGAAGACTTTGGAGCCAAAAAATTCACCATACCACCAGCATGATTTATTTTTGCAATTTTGACAAGTTTTAGGATAAAAAATTTTAGGGCTGGGATGTAGCTCAGTGGCAAAGCGCTTGCCTAGCAACGTCCTGGGTTCGATCCCCAGTACCAAAAAAAAGAAAAGACAAAAAAAATACAGTTAAAATTAAAAAAAATTTTAAACTCACTTATATTTAAGTAGACCTTTCTCCTTTCAGAAAGAAATACTGTCTAGCTGGTGACCATAAGAGGAAGTGGACCCAGATGCTACTGGCTCACACCTGGTATCCGAGCTACTGAGGAGGCTGAGAGCTGAAGATCATTGTTGAAAGCTAGCCAAGGCACAAAAAATCCATGAAACTCTTATTTCCAATTAGTCAACAAAAGTGAAAATGGAGGTGTGGCTCAATATGGTAACATATTTGGCTAGAATGCCATACAAATGGATCAATAAACCAGTTGATTATCAATTAATTGATTAAAACCACAGGCATTCTTGTACTTTCTGCTAATAAACAAAATGGTTTATTGGTCCCTCCATTGTGTGTGTGTGTGTGTGTGTGTGTGTGTGTGTGTGTGTGTGTGTGTGTGTGTGTGTATGTTGCCTCCACTTTACCTGAGACCCATTAGCTCAAAAGCCCACCTGGATTAAAATATAATTTTTACACATGCAGTTATGTGTGTGCATGCACGCATATGTGTGTGTACACGCCCATGCACACAAGTGCATGTGCATGTGTGCCAGTCCTGGGGCTTAACTCAGGGCCTGGGTGCGGTCCCATAGCTTGCTTGCTCAAGGCTGGAGTTATGACAAGTGTTCTACCACTTGAGCCACTGCTCCACTTCAATTTAAAAAATTGGAGCCTGCCCAGGCTGACTTTGAACCATGATTCTCAGAACTCAGCTTTCTGAGTTTCTAGGTGTGAGTCACCAGTGCCTGTCTTACATGCAGTTATTTTTAAACAAATAGCTGCATACCCATTTAAAGCCTACCTGTTCCACATATCATCTCACTGAGCATGAGCACCAGCAGCTGTTGTCTATGGATGAGGCCCAGCTTCACCAAGGCGCCTCCACACTTCGGCCTGTCTGATACAGAGACAACCACTGTGCTCCTGAGCAACGTCCACTGGAGTCTTCCCGCATCCTCTTCTCCCTTGGGAGTTATTCTGGAGCAGGGGTGTATTGAACTTTTCTGCCCTAGCTGGCTTTGAACTGTTGTCCTCTAGATCTCAGCCTCCTGAGTAATTATGAATACGTCAATAAGCTATTGGCACCTGGTTTCACCTGTTTATTTGTAACTTCTTTTTCTTTTACTGTGGCTATTACTCCATGTATGACCTGTACTAGTATTTTATATTATTGGACCATCTGCT
Organism: Dipodomys merriami; assembly: GCF_024711535.1. Lineage (NCBI taxonomy): Eukaryota > Metazoa > Chordata > Mammalia > Rodentia > Heteromyidae > Dipodomys > Dipodomys merriami. The sequence goes on along the minus strand of NW_027203293.1, from coordinate 825,202 downwards.
CTAAACCTTTAAGTTTTTGTTTGTATTTTTTACCATTTTACCTTCCCTTCCAAAAGAAAGCATTATTTATTTAGTTTTGGTCAATGGTGGGGCTTGAACTCAGGGTCTGGGTACTGTCCCTGAATTTTTTTTTTTGCCTTAGGCTAGTGTTCTACCACTTTGAGCCACAACTCCACTTCCAGTTTTTAGGTGGTTAACTGGAGATAAGAGTCTCACGGACTTTCCTGCTTGGCTGGCTTCGAACCTCAATCCTCAGATCTCAGCCTCCTGAGTAACTAGGATTAAAGGCATGAGCCACCAGTGCCCGACTAGCATTTTATATCTAACTGCTCATGTTTATGATCAAGTGTAACCTTCTGCCATTGTCAGTACTACATTGTCATTACATACTTCTGTGTCATTACTATGTGAGAAAATCAAGGCATAGAATAGTTACAACTGGAAATCAAACATTAACCCGGAAGCAATCTCTCAGCATGCTGAAAACACCAGCTCTCCCCTTGCTCTCTCAGCTTGTCTGGTTGGCCCTGCTTTCCAAGCCATCCTGAGTCACGAAGTCAGGAAGTTCAGCAACCGTCTAAGGCTCAGTGTCTGATCAGAAGCCAGCTATGTGCTTTGCTCTTGCTTTCTGCTCAGCAGTTTGGAAAGATGCCAGCTTGTGCTGCCTTTGTCCATGGGTCTGAGTTGTTTTATGTAGGATTAATACTCCAATTACTTAGCAATAATCACTGACTTTCCTTTATTAGGGAACATGGATGAAGCACCTGCTGATAAGCACGATGAGGGATCCAAGGACTTTTTTCTTTTTTAAAGAAAGTCTCAGCTCCACATAGACTAATGAGGGCAGGACAGGGAGTAGAGGCTGGATCTTCCTATTTTCCCCCAAAGGGTCCTCAAGCAGGAACTATTTCCTGAAACAGGAGCTATTCCACGAGTGCCACCTAACACTACAGGACTTGGCCATTGAAACCATAGACTTTCTCCTACTTTCTGCTAAGCTCTGGGTCCGCCCCCACCCCATTCACCAGTCCTGAGCTTGCCTGAGCATTTGACGTCTGTGATTATTTACTTACTGCCCTGGTGCACAGGGTGACTTTTCTCTGTCACTGTATTTACCTGCGTAAGGTCTATTTAAAGAGCCTTTATAATGTCCCAAACATTGACATTTGTGTCCAGCCCTCAGCTTGACCTTTCAACATTCTCCCTGTCTGATATATTTTTCCTCTCTCTCTCTCTCTCTCTCTCTCTCTCTCTCTCTCTCTCTCTCTCTCTCTCTCTCTCTCTCTCTCTCTCTCTCTCTCTCTCTCTCTCTCCCCCTCTCTCCCTCGCCCTCCCTCCCTCCCTTCCCCAGGGTCCTCCAATTCTTTCTCCCTACCAATCCTGCAAAGAAAAGAGAGGTGATAGAACCTGCCTCTTCCCTCAGCCCCTCCTTAATGAGGATTAAGTGTTCCGAGCTGGTGTCGCAGTACTGGACAGCTGTCCCTGAGCCATTTAGGATCAGCTAATGACACTCATAAGCTACTGTGGAGAGAACAGAGCTCCTCTGCCTTTTTATTCATAGCACTGTGCGTGTTTATAAAGCTCAGTCTAAATATAAACTCAGCTAATCATCTCCCACAGTTTCATTATTTAACCTTATCTTTCTAGAATCATTGTGTTTGATGTTCCTCACGAACTGCATTCTGTGTGGCAAGGTAGGAGAGGACCTGAAAGCCTGGAGGCTCAGTTACTGATGGCTATTCTACTACTGACTTGCTGTGTGACTTTGAACGGATAATTGAACCTCTCTGAGCCTATTTCCTCAATGAAGCAATGAAAAGTTGGATTCAGTGATAGATAGATAGAAGCCTTCACTGTTCTGTCATTTGACAATTCATAAACTTTCCCAATCTTCTCTAGTAAGTAGTTTTACTTCTAATTACATTTATGATGTCTGACTGTGATTTCACCCTCTGAAGGAGTATAGTTGTCCTGCAATAAGCAGACTGACCAGGTTCCCCTAGCAGGTGGCTAAAGGCACTGCCGACGCAAGGACGAGGCCTCCAGGGTTCTGATGCTTGAACACAGGCCTAAGCACTGCCCCTGAGCTTTGGGTTTGGTTCCAGGCTAGCGCTCTACCCCCTGAGCCACAGCTCCACTTTTAGCTCTTTTGGTAGTTCACTGGTAATACAGGTCTCGTGGGTTTTCTGGAGATCCTCAGATCTACACACCCCACACCCTCTACCTCTACTAGTTCTCGGTGCCTGGATTCAACCAACCACACATGGCAAATATTTGGTGGGGGGGATGAATCTTCACTGGACATGTACAGACTTTTTTCTCATTATCCCTCCAACAATACAGTATAATAGCTACTTAGACCGTATTTCTACCACATCAGGATAATACATGATGTAGAAATGACTGAAGCATACAGATAAACACCATGCACTTTTTTTTTAATTTTTTTATTGTACAGATACTATACAGAGGGTTACAGTTACATGAGTGGGGTAATGAGTACACTTCCTCTTGAACATTGTTACCCCCTCCATTGTTTTCCCCCTACCATCCCCTCCCTCCCTCCCTTCCCCAAGGTTCTTTTTTTTTTTTTTATTGTGATTAAGTGATTACTTAATTTCCGGAAATTCACAGTATTGTGGAATAATGATGCTCATTTAAAGTCACAAGTTCATTCTAACTTTCCTGGAGCAAATTGTCTATCACAGTCTGTAATATATAACGGTGCTCATATGTTATATACCATATATGTGATCAGCAGCATGGGGATATTTGGTAGTGGTTCAACCAGATGAGTGGGAGTTCTTTGTTTCTTAAGTCCTGTTAGTTTTGTCATATCACCTAACATTTTGGATTTATCATCCACTTATCAGGGAGACCATGTACTGTTTGTCTCTTCGTTCTTGGCTTACCTCGCTCAACATGATTCCTTCTAGCTCCATCCATTTCCCTGCAAATGCCATTATTTTGTCATTTCTAATGGCTGCATAATATTCCATTGTGTATAGATACCACAATTTTTGGATCCATTCATCTGTGGTAGGGCATCTAGGTTGTTTCCATATCCTAGCTATTGTGAACAGTGCTGCAATAAACATGGAGGTGCACGTGTCCTTGTATATTGGTTCCTGTTGTTCAGGGTAGATGCCTAGAAGTGGTATGACTGGGTCGTAAGGGAGGTCAATCTTTAGCTTTCTAAGGACCCTCCAGACTGCTTTCCAAAGTGGTTGTATGAGTGTACATTCCCACCAGCAGTGTAATAGCGTTCCTCGTTCTCCACATCCCCTCCAGCATTTGTCGTTGGCTGATTTGTGGATGTGGGACATTCTGACTGGGGTAAGGTGGTATCTCAGGGTTGTCTTTATTTGCATTTCCTTCGCCACCAGGGATGATGAACATTTCCTCATGTGTTTCTTTGCCATTTTTATTTCTTCATTTGAGAAGTCCCTCTTTAGTTCCCTTGCCCATTTAGTAATTGGTTTGTTAGGTTTGGGAGGGATTAGTTTCTTGAGTTCCCTGTATATACAGGATGTTAACCCCTTGTCTGATATATTGCTGGTAAATATTTTTTCCCAATTAGTTGGTTGTCTTTCTAGCTTGGTTGCGATAGCTTTATCTGTGCAGAAGCTTTTTATTTTAAGGTAGTCCCATTTGTCGAGTCTCTCTCCAACTTGTTGTGACCCTGGGACTCTGTTCAGGAAGTTCCTTCCTGTGCCTATTAGTTCAAGTGTCTCTCCTACTCTGTCCTGCAGTAGTTTCAGAGATTCAGGTTTAATGTTAAGGTCTTTAATCCATTTTGAGTTGATGTTGGTGCATGGTGATAGGCTGGGGTCCACTTTTAGTTTTCTGCATGTGGCTGCCCAGTTTTCCCAGCACCAGCGGTTGAAGAGGCTGTGTTTCTTCCATTGTATGTCTATGGCTCCTTTGTCGAATATCAGCTGGCTGTAGGCCTAACACCATGCACTTTTATCTAAGCAACCAGGACTTGGTGTCCAAGGGAGTTCCTTGACTCAGTCCCCAAAGATATTGAAGGACAGTTATTTCTATTCTTCTTAGCATTTTCTATTGTGCTAACACAGAGGCTTGCCCTACTCAAGGCCAGCAAGCATTTCTTCCTCAGTGAGGTGAGCTCAGCATGCTATGGCCACATAGACTCCTCTCTATATACTTAGGAACATGTGTATATCATAGGTAAGAGTAATTTGTAAGGGTTTACATGTATATGTGTGTGTGTGTGTGTGTGAGAGAGAGAGAGAGAGAGAGAGAGAGAGAGAGAGAGAGAGAGAGAGAGAGAGAGAGAGAGAGAGAGAGAGAGAGAGAAGCAGGGAGAGAAGGAGAGAGAGGAAGAGAAAGTGCTGAGGCTTGAATTCAGAGCTTCATGCTCTCTCTTGGCTTTCTTGCTCACCACCATACCACTTGAGTCATGCCTCCAGTCTGACATTTTGCTCGTTAATTAAAGATGGAGTCTCTTGGACTTTTCTGCCCAAGGTAGCCTCTAACCTCCATCCTCTAGGTCTCATCCCCTTGAGTATCTAGGATTTTATGTGCAAGCCACTGGTTAGGGATTTGCCTGTAAAAAAATTCCTTTTAGTGTGGAAGACAACTGGTTAAGCCACAAAATGTGTGAAGACCATGCTGCAAAATCAACCTGACAATTGCCTTCCCTTCTTAAGCAGAACTCTCACCAAGAAATTCTGACCAACTCTTTCTACCTACCTACCTTCTCCACACATTTATTATTTGCTGTTAAATCCCTCTAAAAGGGGCTGCAAAGGTGGCTCAGTGGTAGAGTGCTTGCCTTGCATTCCTGAGGCCCTGGGTTCGATTCCTCAGCACCACATAAGCAAAAAGAAAAAAGCCGGAAGTGGCATTGTGGCTCAAGTGGTAGAGTGCTAGCCTTGAGCTGAAGAGCTGAGGGACAGCGCCCAGACCCAGAGTTCAGGCCCCACAACCGGACCCCCCCCCAAAAAAAACCCTCTAAAAAATGCCGCTACATTTTAAAAACTTTTAACAGGATGGAGAGAAAGAGGGGGGAGGGGCTAAGATGGAAAGACGAAGGAGGAAGAAGACAGTGGCACAGGGTATACAAACACCAACCCCACCCAGAACAGATGTTCTCACAGCCAGAGTGAGCTCAGCTGGTGCTGTAGAGATAGCATGGGTTTCCAGGATATCTGGGACCTCATCTGGAAATCTGTATCTGAGAGGTAAGTCTTGAGCTTTTTTTGTTTTGTTTTTCTGCTTTTGTTTTTGCCAGTCCTGGAGCTTGAACTCAGAGCCTAGGCACTGTTCCTGAGCCTGCCTGTGCTCAAGGCTAGCACTCTACCACTTGAGCCACAGTACCACCTCTGGCTTTTTCTGCTTATATAGTACTGAGGAATTGAACCCAGAATTTCATGCATGCTAGGCAAGCACTCTACCACTAAGCTACATTCCCAGCCTGTAAGTCTTGTTTTTATGTTTGGAGATATTTCTATAAAATAATAAGCCTGACTCTCATCAAGTACAGGCTGTGGGGTCAGATGAGGTGGCTTAGGCCTGTAATCCTAGTTACCTTGTCTGTGGAAATCTGGACAGCCACTGTTCACAGGCCAGCCCCAGCAGTAAAGCTGAGGTGAGGTAAATGCAAAGTTCTCAGAGTTTTGTCACCACACATGAACACTGAGGTTCTAGAGGCTTCATTTCTCCAAGGTTTAATTTATTTTGTTTTTTACTTGTTTGCCTATTTTTTTATGTTTTTTAATTGTAAAAATAGTGTACAGAGGGGTTACAGTTACATGAGTAAGGTAATGAGTACATTTCAAGCATTGTTACCTCCTCCTTCGCTTTTCCCCTACCATCCCTTCCCTCCCACCTCCCCAACTCCCCCCTCCCTCCCCCCAAGTTGTAAAGTTCATTTTCAACATAGTGTCTTGTACATCTCGCTGTTACAATGGGTCATCCTGTATCCTTGTTTTGGCATTTTGTTATTTCTCTTCCCCTCCCCAAATTAGAAAAATGTATATACAAGATGCAGGGCACTGACATCAAATACAGTGAAAACAGGGGTTATACCGTGGGGGAGGAACATACAAGAGAAACAAAAAAGTCTTTTCTGCTTGTCCTCGACTTATGCGAGTTATTGCAAATAAGGGAAACCATGAGACCTATGTTTCTTTGAGCCTGGCTTACTTCACTTAATATAATTTTTCTAAGTCTTTTTATTTCCTAACAAATGGGGTGGTGTCATTCTTTCTGATGGAGGCATAGAATTCCACTATGTATATATACCACATTTCTTGATCCATTCATCTACTGAGGGGCATCTGGGTTGGTTCCATATCTTAGCTATAGTAAATAATGCTGCAATAAACATAGTTGTGCTGGTAGCTTTAGTATGGCCTTGTTTGTAAAAGCCCAACAGTGGGATTGCTGGGTCATAGGGGAGCTCTATGTGGAGTCTTTTGAGGAACCTCCATACTACTTTCCAAAGTGGTTGAACAAGTTTACACTCCCACCAACAATGCAGTAAGGTTCCCTTCTGTCTACATCCCCTCCAGCATCTGTTGTTATTGGAGTTCTTGATTATAGCCATTCTAACTGGGGTGAGGTGGTATCTCAATGTTGTTTTGATGTGCATTTCTTTTATGGCTAGAGAAGTGGAGCATTTCTTCATGTGTCTATTGGCCATCCTTCTGTCCTCTTCACAGAAGTTTCTCTTTACATCTTTAGCCCACTTATTCATCGGGCAGTTGTTTCTTTGAGGATTTGTTGTTGGGGGATTAAGTTTTTTGAGTTCTAAGTATATTTTAGATATAAGACCAATGTGTTTTTTATATATATATATATATATATATACCTAATATATATATATATACCTTATATATACATATATATATATATATATATATTAGGTATATCCAATGTATGACTAGTGAAGATCTTCTCCCAGTCTGTGAGCTTTCTATTGATCTTGCTAGCTATCCTTTGGCTTGCAGAAATTCTGAAATTTCATGCAGTCCCATTTGTCCAACCTTTCTTTGATTTGTTGTGTTTCTGAGTGTTTATTAAGAAAATTTCAGCCTGTGCCAAGGAGACCCAGGGTTTCTTCTATTCTGTCCTGTAATGTTTTCAGGGTGTCTGCTTTGACTCCATTTGGAGTTGATTTTGGTGCAGGGAGATATGTGGGGATCTAGCTTTAGTTTTCTACAGGTGTTTAACCAATTTTGCCAACACCATTTACTGAAGAGGCTGTCTTTCTTCCATTCTATTTTTTCAGTCCCTTATTGAAGAGTAGGTGGCTATAGATCTTCGGATTCATTTCTGGGTCTTCAGTTCTATTCCATTGGTCTTCAGGTGTGTTATTATGTAGAGGTTTCATTTCTCAAACATCCTGAGAACACACAGGCTTGGGAATCTAAAGTTCATGGTCTCTACTTTCGCTTCACTGATTGTAGTCCAAAGAAAAAGGGTATCCGTGCTCCCTTTTCCTCTCTCACTCCCTTCCCTCCCCAAGGTGAAGTGATTAATCATTATTATCATCAACCATTAATATTAAATGCTATTTACAATATTGATATATGAATTATCAATGTTAACTTCTAGTATTAATTGCTAGTTATTATTTTCCCCCTTGATATGCCACAGGTGGGAAGGTTTGCCTTTATGCCTATTTCTTGTCAATTTTCCTGATTAGGTCTTAACAACAGATATGGATACAGATGAAATCTTGGTACAGCATATCCCATGGCCCTCTGGTTTTTCTGGTAACTCCTCACCCAGTTGTCCAATAGCACCTGACATCTGAACAGAAGAGAAAACAGAGGCCACACAACCCCAGCACAGATATTTTCAATAGGGATAGAGGGCAGAGGTTCACTTCAACCTGTCATCTTTGTTTCTTACCTCTTTAATTTTGTTGTATCTATATGTATTTGGGAGCTATTTACAAACTTGCTTTGAAAGAAATTGAAAATATAAGAATATCCAAGACAGCAATTATAAATGAGACCTCACTTTTAAGTCTACAAATGTTCCACCCTAGTTGGAATTTCCTGTCGTTTCCTCCTTGATTATTTTTTCCTTAGAATAGCATGGTTTTCAATTGCTTTTATATTTAGTAGTAGTTCCCAGAACTCTAGAGACAATAGACATGTAACCAGAAAAACCTTACATGACTCAATGAAGCCTCACATTAAGAGAAAAGATGTGATTCAGAAGGCAACTTGGATCATCAGGCGAAGTATGGCAGAAGACTGGCTTTCTGAAGGACAGGATAAGTGACTGGGTTAGTCAAGACTCTTTAGAAGTGAAAGAAAGCCAAGTCAAACTGCTTGAACAAAATAGCTGTGTGTTGCCTTATGTGTCTGGATATTTATGAATGGGTCTGGACTTTAGGCAAGCCTAGATCTACATGCCAAAACAAGGTTGTCAGGACTTTTTAACACTCAGGATCTCCATTCCTTGGAAATATTTCCTCAGGATTTTTTTTATTACTGTTCTTTCTGGCTTCGGTAAGCTTCCTTTAGCCACTAGAGAAAACGGCTATTGGCTTTTCCACAATATATACTCTGGCTTAGAAATCCTACTGGGAAAAGAATGTCTTTCCTGGAGTGTAAATGAACAAACGCTCAGAAGGATTCTGATTGGCCCTGGCTTTACCATCTGCCTTCTTATGCAATATACATCTCTTTTTTTCATGGGAATAGGGTGCTGTAACAGGCTGAAATGGATGACATGTATCCTACTCTTACTAAACAAATGCCTATCCACAGAGAACCCATACCTGGGCTCAGTCAGAGTTGGAGATTTCAGGGTAGAACTCCTTTGTTCTGAATTTGGAGTGCTTACCTACTTAGTAGGATTAGAGATTTGATCCAAGACAGCCTTTAAATGCTCAAATATGAACTTGTATCCATGATACTACCTTCCGAACCCCAACAGTTTCCTACTTATACAATAATGGTCACGGTCCTTATGCCATCTGTCAAGCTTTGAGGATACAGTTTTCAGTTGTACTGATAACCGCTATAGGGGTAGGCATGTTCCATCCCTTAGCAGGGAAGGAATATTTCCAGGAGTGGATTCCAGACACCCAGAGTCCAGGAAGGGGCTTCATAGTCTTCTTTTCCCACTCAGGTCTCACTGGTCAGGCCAAGATTAGAAGTCCTGAGGTCTTCTTCTTTTTCTGTTCCTCTCCATCATTTTGATGTTCTTTTCCCAGGACCAAAACAGTATCGAGAAAAAAAATACAGTAAGTATCTGTCTCCAAAGAACTTTGGGGCTTTGGGGGAGGGTCTGTCTTGAGTCTCTCTTGAGCTTTAGATAAGAAGACCTGAATACACTCAGATTCTTCCAGCTGGACATGTGAGAAAAGCAGGTAGTTGCTTGCTCACATTGACAGTTTTCTGAAACATGAGTTTGTTATTATAGTAACAAACCACTGTCTTTTCTGTGTATGATAAATTCCCTACCAAAAGTAGGGAATAAGGGAAAGGCGATGATGGAAACAGGACGGGAGTAAGTTCTAGTTAATTGAAAACAAGTGATCATAAAGCATGATGAGCTAAGGGACATTTGTAACAACACGAAGACATTCTGGGTCACCTAAGGACCTTGTGTATATTGAGTCCACCTGGAAAATCCAGGATAATCTCTCTGCCTTAAGGTGACCTAATTAACTTCCATAATTCCAACATTAGGTTCATACTAAAGTTTAGAGGAAACGGAGAGTGTTCCAAGAATGGGCTTATGTGTGAACTATTTCAAAAATTACTTAATTTCTAGCCTTTTTCTTTGCTTTTAATTTTTTTCAGTGTTGAGAATCAAACTCAGGGCCTCACAAATGCTTTATCACTGAGTTATATCCCTTTAACTTTATGATTAAGAGAAAGATTTTTAAGATTTACGAGCCCCTGTAGTGTCAGTTTCTTCAAACTGGGATACTTAGGGTATCCCCAAGGAAGTCTCCAGAAGAAACAAGGGGGTTGCCTGTTCTTTAGTCCCTCACAAGTGGATTCTGTCAGTTGTCTTTCCAGAACAACATGCACTGTGTTGCACAGCACTGTTTGAAAGTCTACAATCTGAAGTAGAGGTCTGGTTGAAATGGTAAAGTACCAGCCTTGAACATAAACGCTAAGAAAGACCCCAAGGTCCAAAATTCAAGCACTAGTACCAGCACATGAAAAAAGGAAAGGGAGGGAAGGAGGGGAAAAAAGAGAAATATATATATATATATATATATATGTATATATATATGTCATTCTAATTTTGCTCCAAACTTTCATGCTATATATACCACACACACACACACACACACACACACACACACACACACACACACACACACACACACACACCAATATTAGAATCTGAAAGTATCAGCCTCATGAATAATTTATAAAACTTGTTTCCATATACATTTTTGGTTTTTCTTCCTAAGAGCAAAATATTGTGTAGGTCTATTACTAGGGAGAACAACATTCTAAATTCTCTCCTACTGTTTTGAAGGGAGAGAAAAGAACTTGAGGGTGAACTCAGGGATACCAATAACCAAAACATGAGCGTGGCCACAGAAATGGACAGACCCTGCCCTGCCCTGGTTCCTCCAGGGCCCTTGGCTGGACACAGTGGCTATTTTTTACCAAGATCTGAATGACCCAGGGGACTTGACCACAGAACAGAGAGGCCTAGACCTTGGGCAGTACTGGTTATGTCTATGAGACATCAAGGGCGTTAGCATAGACAGTGAAGTTGCAGCCAGTGTTTGCCCAGTACAGCCAGTTCCGTCTGGCAGATAGGTGTTGAGAACAGAACATCCACTGCTGCAAGCACAGAAGCTTGGCCAGCCAGGTGGCTCTCGCAGCTTTCTTCTTTAAAGCACAACACCCTGTTCAAGTCTGCCCCTAACTCCAGATAGTACAATGTAAGGAAAAGAGCACACCCAAGTCAGCTAACTCTATTGGAATCAGTTACCATCCACCTCTGTGACCTGGGCAATTGTCTAACACAGAACCTGTGTCCTTATCTGTAAAAATAGAAACCAAGAAACAGCTGAGAAAGCCAGGCACTGGTGGTTCACACTTATATTCCTATCTACCCAGGAATCTGAGATCTGTGGATGATGGTTCAAAACCAACCCAGATGGCAAGGTCTGTGAGATCTTATCTCCAATTAATCACTAAAAACCCAGAACTGGAGCTGTGTATCAAGTGGTAGAACACTAATCTTGAGCAAAAAAAAAAAGCTGAAGGCTAGCATGCAGGCCCAGAGTAGTGCCACAAAAGGAAGGAAGGAAGAAAGGAAGGAAGGAAGGAAGGAGGGAGGGAGGGAGGGAAGGAGAGAGGGAGGGAGGAAGGGAGGGAGGGAAAGAGGGAGGGAGGGAGGGAGGGAGGTTGAAACGTTGCCCTGAGGCTGGGAGCTGTTCCTGAGCTATTTTTTTTTCCTCAAGGCTATTGCGCTATTACTCAAACTATAGCTCTACCTTCCCTCTGAGCCTCTTTTTACCACCAAGGCTGAACTTGATAACACAAGAGTGACAGCTCTATCCCTCAGCTCTTCAACTCAAGGCCAGCGCTCTACCACTTGAGCCACAGAGCCACTTCCAGGTTTTTCAGCTTATGTGGTGCTGAGGAATCAAACCCAGGGCCTCATGCATACAAGGCAAGCACTCTACCACTGAGCCACCTTCCCAGCCCAAGAGTGACAGTCTTAATCCATCTAGACAAGGAATCCCCCATCTCATCAACACCTACCACCCCCAGCAACTATGCACTTATAGTCTGCCAAGTATAGATGAGGTTAAATGGAAATTTCAGCTGAAACATGGAGACAACAGGTCATAGACATTATGATGCTGTGTGACAAACTAGCCTGGAGCCTCGGCAAGGGGAGAACAGCCCAGAACTGTCAGGAGACTGCAATGCTTGCCCCATGTGGAGATTATGGGAGGGCTATGGAAACAGGGGGTCTGAGAACTCTTGAAGAGATGCTTGTTTCTGAAGTCCCTGCCCTCCTTAGAGAGAAAGAACAGAAGCCAGACATGGTGGTGCATGCCTGTAACCCAGTACTAAGGAGCATCACAAGTCTGAGACAGCCTGTGCTATATATAAGAAACAGACAGGAAGGGAAGGAGGGAGGGTAAAAGGAAGATGGGAGAGAGAATAGAGGAGCTGGGTCCCCCTTTACTTCAAATCAAAAGAGCAAAGGTTTAAGAAGATCCTTTGGAGATTAATGTGAATGCTTTGCAGTCTGGGGACAGAGATGGAGCAGGCTGTGTGTGTCTAAGAGTGAGGAATTGATGGCTGGGCTCTGTCAATCCCTGGGAGGGAAAGGTCACTCTCCCCCGGGTGAGTAAGGTAAGCCGGGAAAAGGTCTCTGGGGCCACAGGATGAGCAAGAGCATCTGGGTGGCTCATTAGCTACTGTCCACCAAGGGCTGGAGGTAGGCTGCTAGACCCTCAGGCTCTAGGAAGTGTAGTCTAGAGTGAACTGCAGGAAAGAAGTTTGAGGGCTACATACGTGAATAGGAGGCAGATTCCGGAAGAGTCTTCAAAAGTTTTCAAGAGGAGCAAGGCAGATGTGCTATGTGCCAACCCAGAGAGTCCAGAGCTGGTTTGTGATGATTATAGATGCATATCGTAAGAACTTTTCTACTTCTCCATCTCTTCTTCTCCACACCCCAGACCCAAAGAAGTGGGAACACCAGCCCATGAGTGTGGGGGGAGGTGAGCAAAAAAGAAAAATTGTAGTGTGGACCCCTCCCTCCCTGCACATGTGCAGAATTCCTGCTCACAGCCAGCTGCCTTGAACAGAGGGTGGATCCAAGCATTGACCAGCATATGAGCATGAGCCTTCTGTTTTCTGAACACAAACACAACTATTTAAGTTTCCATTTCCTCTGTGGTGAGCTCTTAGAACTCTGTGTTGCTCAGCCTCCATGTGAATATGGACACAACATTGTCATACCAGAATCCAGGCTCAGTCCTCCTTTAGTTTCCAGTTTTCTGCCTCTTCCCAAGGACCTTAATGTGGTCCATCCAGATTATTGCCTCATGCAAGGACATTCTGATAAGCATCATCCCCATGGGACAGCAGGTACAACTTGCTTGGCCAGCCCCCACTGCCCCATGCTCCACAGACAGTGCGCAGATAGCCTGTACAGTGATGAACAGATGACTCCACAAAACTCCAACTTGCCCGCCCATTAGCACTCCCTACAGAGGCCTCCTGGGTTCTTCCCTGGACTTCAACAAAGGTCTCGACCACAATTCTCTCTCTTGTTATCCAGTTGTTGGTTGAGCACACATCCCCCATGACTCCCATCTTCAGCCCCTTGTCCCTGCAGTAAGGTGTGTTGCCCTCTTCTCCTTGGATCCTGTGTAGAACAGTGTTCATTGTGCTTCCTCCTCTGTGTCTCCCCTCCCCCCCCACACACACCATCATACTCAACCCTCACTTCCTGGTCAAGAGTCTCCCAGAGACTCCATCTTGGTTTTGTCTATTAGTACAAACTAGTTTTCTGTGAGGAAGTCATCTGGTTTTGTGTCAGATATTTAGACTTGAAGCTGTCTTTGGAATAAAGAAGGATCTCATGACAAACTTATTGCTCACTATCTCTCTCTCTCTCTCCACACACACACACACACACACACACACACACACACACACACACACACACACACACACACACACACACTTTGACAACCCGCCCCTGGAGCTTCAACAGGGCAGGGCTAGAGCATAATGCTGAGCTCTAAGACAGGCCTCCAGGCCAGACTGGAAGAAAATTCAACACCGTAGGTGACCTAGAAAGTTCCAAGACTTCATCCAGATACACCAGACAATGAGAACAAAGCTGCTCTGTTACACTTCAGACCTGCGCTTATTATCCAATGTACGATGCATGAATTGCACATCTACAGAGCCCTGTTGAGCCCCATTCTTAGGGTCTTACTCTAAATCATTGGACCTTTTTGACAGTCACATAATATGGTATTTTCATGTTAGTGACGAGGAATGTGTGGCATAGACAAATCAAGTGACCTATCCCAAACTCACCTAGGTAGAAAGCAGCAGAGACAGAGTTACAAGACAGAGCCATCTTTCAAAGCCTTTGTTAGAGCACACCAGGATCCTATAGCAGCTCACGTTGTAAGGCAGGTTCACAGTGAGCTGTGATCAGTGCTGATATCCCCAGTTAAAGGGTGATCTTCTTTGGAAGAGGAGCTAGACCTAATTTGGGGGATGACAGAACTTCAATATCTCACACTGCTCTCCCTTCCTGGCAGCCAAGACATCAGGCCTTGCTATTCTCTCTCCACCAAAGACTGACTGTGTTCTTCCTTGCCATCCTCCCTGGTCTCTGTGATAAAGCATTGGGACCAAAGGCAGGAGGGAAGCACAGGAGGCCTGAAGACAGGTCCTGGAAGGAGATTTTTGGAGAGAACTTGGGACATCAATGGGACAATTTTGAGGAATGAAGGCAGTGAAGAAGAGAAAAGAGAGGTATTTAAAGAGAACATCCAGAATTCCAGTTAGTGGTGTTTGAATGTCACATGTAAGTATTGGCTTCACATTCCATTTGTGGTGACTCAGCTGTGGCTTTTGTGGCCATTTGTTCTGTTTCTTTCCAACTGTGCCTTAGCTTCAGCCGCTCTACTACATAACGTAGCATCAGATACACTGGTTGGTGCTTGGCAAATGTCTGGTGAGATGAATTTAAAGCAAGTGGCAAACCACCTTGTAACTCATAACCCAGCTGGCCTGCTTCTTGCTGAGAGGTGGACCTGGGCAAATACAGAGGAGCAGCTGGGTGCTGGTGCCTCACACCTGTAATCCTAAACTCAGGGGGCTAAGATCTGAGGGTTGCAGTTTGGAGGCACGCTGGGCAGGAAAGTCAGTGAGACTCCAACTAACCACTAAAAAGCTACAAGAGGAGATGTGGTTCAAGGAGTAGAACACCAGCCTTAAAAGAAAAAGCTAAGGGACAGCACCCAGGCCCTGAGTGCCAGCACAAGAGAAAAAGAAAATGGCAGACGTAAAGCAAACTGACCAAAGTTAAGACCTTAGAATGAATTGGTGTGTGGTTCATGGTTGGGATAGGGAAGACTAATAAGAACCAGGGCTAGTGTTCAAAATCTCAGAGCATGGGCAAGTAACTCAGAGTAAGGTCTATCCCAGTCCCCAACCTATTGTTCCATTCAGATTGTTCTGGGGTGGGGTTAGTCAGAGGCAGGGGTGAGGGACCTGACCTCCCACAATCCTGGCTTTGTCTTTCACATCTGTGTGGTTAGAGAATGTTCTTCCAGCCCTTTCTGATTAACTTATATTTACCTGTCTCTCCTTTTAGGCAACCTTTGACAATACTTACCCTTTTAAATGGCCCAAGAGATTTCAAGAGGTCCACATCTTGAATTGGGTATTTTATGAAAGGCCTCTTTTTTATCCACATCTGCAGCCCAGCTGGGGGCAGGTATTTTACTAGAGAAGCCAGCCCTGAAACATCCAGATGCACATAATCAATTCAAGACTGGTGCTCGGTTTTCTCCCACTGGCTGGGGGAAATGTTGTGTATGTGTGTGGGGGGGGGGGGTATTGTTTTTTATTTTTGTTTTTGTTTTTTCACACACTGGGGCCCAGAAGAGGACCTTGAAAGAAATCAATACCCCTCCAGTTCAATTCAAGGTTTTATAACTGCCAGGCTTAAACACAAGCACAAAATAGAGTCTCTTGGTTTACATGGGACAGTTTTAAGTCCTGAACAAGCATGTATATTAGCCGGGAATCTAACAAGGACCAGAATGCACATCCTCAGATCCCCTCAACATTGGAGTCTTCAATATAGCCTTAAGAATAATTATTTTTAAAAAGTCTCAGTCCACACAAATGTCACCAACTCCAAAATGTTCCCTTTAACATTGCCAGTGTTGAGGAATAAATAACTCAAAATAAACAGCCAAATGAGATGATCTAGAATGGAAGAAATAAGATTTCAGACCTCAGACTCTCCCTGACACGGAGGGACATCTTCATTTCTCCTGAACATTTTTAAGAATTCCAATATGGTGAACTTCTCATTATACTGGCTAGGGACTCTTTGAAAACAACAGAGAAAGTAGTCCTGAATAGGCATTTTGTTACTTTTATCAAAATGATTTTAAATGTTTGATATGGATAATAATGAATAAAATTTTGCTGTACTACTAGGTGTAATTTCAATAAGAGGTTGTGTCTACCTTTCCAGTTAGTGTGATTCTCCTTAGGATAACTATAGGACCTTTTGAGGCAGAGACAAAGGGATACTTAAACGTTAGCCGAGAGGGCTAGTCATCTTAAAGGGAAATCATCATCCCCTGAAAATGATGTGCACAACAAAAAATTAAGAGGTCTATGTGGTATATCTTGGCCAAGTCCAACACTTAACAAGCCTGTTACCTCTTACATGTCTACTGCAGCTTGGGCAGGCTCTGAACCAATGGGACCGTCCTAATGAAGGCCCAAAGCATGCAGGACTTGTCTCCAACAACGACACTGAGTGGCCATGATGAAGAACTGCAGTAGTGGTCTGGTCAGGCTCTTGCTCAGCTTGCAGACAGAGGACTGAATCTCTCTGGCTATGAAATGCATTTATGTAGCAGTTCACCCTGTTAACTTCATTTCCATTTCTGTCACAGCTGCTGTGTGTGTAAGCGTGTGAATGGCTTTCAGCTGCATTGACTAATAGGTTACTGGTGTCTCTGGATTTTTAACCTCTCAGTAAGTGTCAGGCTGCTGTCAGTTGGCCTCATTTTTAGACAGGGATTTACAAAGACTCTTGAGCAGCCCTAGCAACAGTACACACACTGCTGGAAAAGTACAGCTCCTCCCCGGACAGTGACAAAGGACCCAATGTCTCCAGGGGCCAACTGATTGCTGAATGACATCAGACTCCTCCTCTTCAGCCCCATGGCCACCTACTCAGGCCAAGGTGGAAAAAAAAATCTGTGACCCCCCCCTCCAACTCCACACTTTGCCTGGGCCTCCCTCCTTTCCTTCCTCGTGTTCTCCGGGCACTATGGGCAACATTGCTAGAGTCTGACTCCCTATGCAGAGAGTAAGGGGCTCCTGGTACACCCTGGGATAAAATCGTTTCATCCAGGTGACAGTCGGAAAAAGTGCCCCAAAAGAAACCAAATAGGCTGGGCTTATTCTTACACACCGGGCTTATTCTTACACACCAAAGCTACCCTGTCCTTATATTTATTAATTGCACAGAAAGGCCACCTAAATAGAAACTATAAGTGAGGAGAGAAAAGTGAACCCATTGAAATTAGATAGAAACTTGTTTGAAGGAAGATTGGCCTCTGGACTCCAGGCTTGCACCTTTCAACCCATCTCAGTGTGTCTTGCCCTTAGTGAATACAGAGAGCACCTGTTGGTATGAGGCTAGTAGGCTATCTCAGAAGACAACGAACAGGGATAAGATTATTCTGAGCCCCTCCCCATGTGCTTAGCCTGGATTCCCCAGAAAGTGCACCTGAGGACAGAGGGCTGGGATGCTTTCACTGAGTTAGACAATATATTCCCTGACACACAGGAGGGGAGAAAAGAAAGAAGCAGAATAGGAGGAAAATCAATCCAGGGAGGCCAGTTATAGGACTGCCTTCCATTACTAAGTACAAGAGATGTACCTCTTTGGATACTTGCTCAAAGTATGTTCATTTAGTGTTCACTTAAGATCAGGTACTCTGCAAGAAACTACAGATAGATTCCCTGTCCTCACAGAGGGAGTGTGTGAATGACATCTAAAGTCTACCCATGGAAAGATGGAGAAGGGAAGAACTCCCCATCAGCTCTGGCAGGTTACAGATTCACTCCAAGGGCATTAACTTTAAATACACTTCTAACCTACATGCACAGAGACACCAGCTAGCTCTAGAGGAGGCAACTGTAGGAGTTTTAGGGGTGGGTAGGGTGTGATAAAAGATGACCAGCATGCAAATAGGCAAAGCATGGTCCTACCTGTGTGGAGAAGACAGGTGCCCATATGCTCCTGGGACAAGAGGTAGCTGAGGATGGAGGATCTGAGGTCCTGTCCATGAGAAGAGTTGGAAGGACAAGATGGCAGCCAATGTCATCAACTCCACATTAGGACTTGGAAGACGGTGTGTCTCAATGGCAGCTTCCCAGCATGAAAGATGCAGATTTCCCCTAGAGAACCCCAAGTGATAAAAAGCACATGCCACAATGGGCAGCAAATGGAATTTCAAAATCCCTCTGGAAACAACCTACGCCCTGAAACAGCATCCATGCCCTCCATCACTGTGGAACCTAACAAAATCCCAATCCCTCTCCTGGAAAGGCAGGCAACAACAGCTAGGGCCAGGGAGGAAGCCTCAGGTCTGCTGCCTACTGGCTTTTTGACTTATTGCGACATTAAACGAGCCTCGTTGTCTTCATCTGCAAAATGGGAAAGCAAGACATCATACCAGTGAGTGTAATGTTTTCTGGTACCCAATAAACTCTCAATGCACAGAGGGTGTCATGAAGCCTATGCTGCCCAACTTGGTGCCTCTAGAAACATCATACTACTCTGGGGGTGGGGGCGGGGTGGAATTTAATGTAGTAGGATGCTCTAAGAGGGCTATAAACCCTTCAGTACATCAACAGCTTCTATTTTAACACTTCCTTGTGAGCAAATAGAAAATGTGGCAGCAGCAAAATGGCCTGAAACAGAAATAAACATCAGGCAATAAAATTAGCCTCACATCTTTCCATCTTCTCTCCAGGATGCCAGGGCCCAGTCAGGAGTCAGTTCTGACAGGAGGGAAATGAACCCATCCTAAAAGAGCTCTGGGATCCTTGCCCCACTAATCCTGTTCATTGAGACACTGTGCTTCACCCCCAGGCTGATAGTTGCTCTGGCAGCTTATGAAAACAGCCCCTTCACCAGTGATGGACCTCACATTGGACATGAAACAGTCTCTTATTGCTTTGCTTTTCAAGCACTTGAGACTCCAAACTTTTTTGTTCATTCAGTTCATTATTGTCTTTATTAGCCCTCAACTTGTGCCAGGCAACATACCAGCCTTGAGAATACAGAGCTAAGCCTGGAAGGGAAAGCCACTTAGAAGGACCCACAACCGGGCTGGGAAGGTGGCTCAGTGGTAGAGC
Organism: Dipodomys merriami; assembly: GCF_024711535.1. Classification (NCBI taxonomy): domain Eukaryota; kingdom Metazoa; phylum Chordata; class Mammalia; order Rodentia; family Heteromyidae; genus Dipodomys; species Dipodomys merriami. The sequence goes on along the minus strand of NW_027203293.1, from coordinate 806,072 downwards.
ACTTGCCTTGCATGCTCGAGGCCCTGGGTTCGATTCCTCAGCACCACATAAGCAAAAAAGAAAAAAAACAGTGGTGGCGCTGTGGCTTAAGTGGTAGAGTGCTAGCCTTGAGCTGAAGAACTGAGGGACAGTGCCTAGGCCCAGAGTTCAGGCCCCACGACCAGACCCAAAAAAAAAACACAAAACAAAGGACACACAACCCAAAAAGTGAACCCAGAGGCTCAGGCATAGATAGATAGATAGATAGATACACATATATATGCATATTTATATGTTATATACATATATTCATATTTATATATTTATATATATATATATATATATATATACATATACCCTGGCTTCTTCTTAAGACTAAGTATTGGACCAAAGCCCAAAACATAGTAGCTGATGTCTATAAGCCTTGTGGCAGAATAGATGATTACAAGATTAAGGGTGGGAGAACACACCAACGTCTTCTTGTTAGATAGATCTTGCAGGGGTCCACTCCAAACAGCCCTGTAGCTAAGCCAGCTTCTTCCTCACCCCCTTCCTGTCTCTGGTATCCATTCAGACTGTTCCTCTCATTTGAGAGGATGAGAGAAATCTTTATATTTTATTATTTCATTTTATATGTTTTTATTTTATATTTCATGATTCTCAAATAAACAGGTTTTTCAGAAAAAAGGGGGAGGAGCTTATCCATGTGCCAGTGGCTCACACCTGTAATCCTAGCTACTCAGGAGGCTGAGATCTGAGGATCATGGTTCCAGGCAGGAAAGTCCATGAGACTCTTATCTCTAATTAACCACCAGAAAACCAGAAATGGGGCTATGGCTGAAAGTGGTAGAGCACTAGCCTTAAGCAAAAGAGTTCAGGGACAGAGCCCAGGCCCTGAAGTTAAGCTACACCACTCCCAAAATAAAAAAGGGGGAGGGGCGGGAAAGTATTCCTCTGTATGAGATTAAAGCCACCAATTTACATTGTCAAAATATGTTAGTGAAAAAAACAGAAAGATTTTCCTGGCCTGTTTAGCAAGTTTCTCCTTCCAGCTCCAGAAGGACCCTTTCTCAGGTGATAACAGTGAAAAAGTTCACCCACTGGAATTCAGACTCTACACCCTACCCCGCCCCCATACACACACACCCTGCAAGCCAAAGGCTATATCAGCTAAGTTTTCTTCATACAATCGTCAGCAAAGGGAGAGAGAAGAGAAGTGGACCTCAACTTCCTAAATTACCAAAAGAATGGGTAATGACTGTCCCTGTTCAGTTTTAAAAAGTGTTTTATTGATACAGTACACGTATACATGTAAGTTATACTTCCTCCCATGTTGGCTGTACATATCAACATCCCAGGGATTTGAGGGTGCTCGGCAAGTAGTATACCACTGTACTATGTCCCTAGCCCCATATTTCCACTTTTCATAGGTCTCAACGTCTAGGTTACTCCATCCTAAAGAGATACAGTTTATTCAACTTATCAGGTCTTCAGCATAGCCCCTTCCCAGGCATAAGGCCAAGGTGATGCCAGTATCATCTTCCTGCAGTCTTGGGGTCTCAGTTCCGCACACCCGGCAAGCATCAAAGTCTGACCTAATGCACACACTCCACAGGACCCCAGCAGGGAGTGTGGATGAGGCACGGCAGGAATCCACAGAGGGGAAAAATAGTCATTTCCCAAAGGAAATCTTGGCTGCAGGGGTATGTCTTTGCCTACCTCAAAGACAGCCTTCCAGTGATTTTTATGGAGCAGCAATTAACTGCTTACAGCAGATTTCCCTTCAAAAACAACAGTTTCCATTGCAACAGCCTCTACCTCTGGCATGACAAAAAGCAAAACAAAAAAAAACTCTTGAGAATGTTAAAATGATCTTTTCCCCATCTTTTACCACTGTCCCAAAGATCTCGATCTAACACTAAGCTCTCCTTTTCCCCAGAGGACCCTGCAGGAAGGTTGCTTCCCTCTACTAAGCAGCCTAGGGTATAAAATGTAGCATTGCCTCGAAATGGGGGCAACAGAAGAGCCATTTCATTGGGACATAGGGACAATTTGCCTTCTCAAACATTGTTTTCCCTGTTAAGGTTAACTAAGTTCTCATGGCTGCTCAGGAGCCTCATTTGATATTGGGTGTATGTATTGTCATGATAACTGACAAATTGATAAATAGCTAGCAACATGTAAAGAGGAAAAGTACTAATCTATGTCCCTGGTTCATGATTGCCTATGGTAAACTCCATAGATATGTTAAGACATGGCTCCCTTGAGAAAGTCAGTTTGAGAGCCTGGTTTGGCTCTCTAGGGTTCTTTATGGGCAGGAATCCAGACAGGACACAGCAGGCTCCCGCTGTCTTTGCCCCATAGTATCGGGGACCTCTACTGGAAGAACTCAAAAAAGTGGAAGTGATTTGATGACTGGGACTGGAATCCCCTGATGCCTCCGTTCATTCATCTGTCTTAAGACTGATGTTGCCTGAGAGCTCAGCCCAGCCTAAGACTGGGGTCCACTCCACCCGCTTCTCCACAGCACGCCTGGCTTCCTCATGGCATGGTGGCAGGTTTCTTCTCTGAGCATCCCAAGAGGAAAAGGCAAAAGTCATTTCATATTTTACAACTTAGACTCATGGAATGTATTACTGTTCACGTACTCACCGGGATGTAACAGAAAGGAACATAAACTCTGCCTCTCAAGGGGCCATGTCTCCTAAAAGAAGGACACAGAATAGGCGTTCTTGTGCCCAGCTCAGAAGACACAAGTCACCTCATGCTGCTTTTCCTATGTCTTTGGTTTGTGTGGCTGTGTCTACAATCAAAAATCATTCTTATACCACATAAGCACATGAGCCAATAGTCTTCTTTTAGTATATGCATATTTGATGGTAATTTAAAAACTCTAGTGTTATGCATTATGTACCATCTTACTAGATAGCAATTGGGGCTATTTATAAAAATATACACAGATTGTGCAGTAACATTTAAGCAATATTTTTTTAACTGAGGAAAGTAGAACCAAGCAAAAACAACCATAGAAAAAAATGAAAAAAAAAATCTACAGTGGGGTTAGCACCACAGTTCATATTGAGATATCCTGAACACTTAAGAGAAAAGAGAGAGACCAGCTATACATCTGTTGAAATAATTCAGGCGAGGGAGAGAAAGGCAATAAGCTGATTTGTGGACCGACCAAATGTGAAAAATATGGGCCAGGTTGGGGGATAGGTTGTAATAAAGTGCCAGAGTTCCCATGCTCTGGCTTAGGTGACTGAGGCAGGTAGAGATATGACCTGTTAGGAAGGGACATCAGAATATAGAGTGAGTGTGGGGGGATAACTTAGGAAAAGTAATTCTTTCTAGACAGGTGTGTGTGTGTGCATGTGTATGTGTGTGCGCATGTATACATACATACACATGTTTGTGTGCACCCACCCTCTACCACTTGAGACACAGCTCAATTTCTGCTTTTTTTCTGGTTAATTGGAGATAAGAGTCTCATAGACTTTCCTGCCTAGGTTGGTTTTGAACTACAATCCTTAGATCCTGAGTTGCTAGGACTATAGATCCTCAGCCACCAACACTCAGTCTAGCTAGACATATTGAGTATGAGATGCCTCCAAGGATGTGCAAATAGATATGGAAAGGGCCAATTGGTTTTCTAAGATAGGAAATGTGAACTAAAGCTACACAGTCAGAAGTAAGTATAATTTTTTAAGCCTAATCTGGGTGAGACATGTGGTTCAGTGTTGGAGATCAACATAATGGGCAAGTTTTGTGAGTTCCTAGAGTTGTTATTTCTGCCAGAGTCATCAGCAAAAAAGTGATGGCTAAAGTCTGCGGTCACCTAGGAATGACTTCTGGGTAAACTGTAGACATCCTATATCTAAAGGCCAAGCTCAAGCAAAGAGGCCCATAGAGGGATCTGAAGAGAAAGATGAAATTAGAAGGAAGCTAGTCAATCATGGCTCATACCTGTGGTCCTAGCTACTCAGAAGGCTGAGACCTGACAATTGTGATTTTGAACCAGACTGGGCAAAAATTTCTGAGAGACTCTTAGCTACCAGTTAACCAGTAAAAATGTTAGAGTGGAGGTGTGGCTCAAGTGGTAGAGTACTAGCTGTGAGCAAAAAGGCCAAGCAAAAGTATAATGTCCTAAGTTCAAGCCTGGATCAACTACACAAAAAAGAAGAAAACCAGGAAGAATGTTCACTCAGTAAAGAGCATGTGAACTGTAAAGGGATTAGTAAAATATTATGTAAGTTTTACTTGTAATTTCCAATTCCCTTACCCTACCCCTACCCCTCTATGTCTAAAATCACTTTAACAATCAATGACATCTCCGTTTCTAAAGGATGGGAACATTTTTCACCCTAGTACTTCTTAAATGGCCTGGCTAGTATCTTTTTATTTTGTATTTTATTTTACTTTTGTATTTTTTTAAACTTTTATATTTTATTGTTTTTATTGATATTACTATTATTATTATTATTGATGTACAGAGGGATTAGAGTTATATTAGTCAGGTGATGAGTACATTTCTTTTTGGACAGTATCACCTTTCCCTTCATTCTTCCATTGGTTAGTATCTTACATTAAGACAATGCTTGTGATAGAATGAAACCAGTCTCTCTCTCTCTCTCTCTCTCCCCCCCCCTTTCTCTATGTGTGTCTGTGTCTAAGTGTGTGTGTGCCCCAATGTGTATGTGTCCAAATCTGGTTTTCGTAACTGGATTATGCTACCCAGGGGCAGGGGTACAGGCAGGGGCTTGTCATCAGATCCCCTAGCATGAGAACTCACTGGATCAAAATGCGTTCAACTGAGTCTTCTGCTGTTCTGTCAGCTAAGCACTTCTATATGCTCTCTGAGCATGAATGTACTGCTTGTAGGGAAATGATCTGTTTTCTTCTCACTAATCCCTGTTGTTCCTTTGCACAATGTGTTCTCACAGGACTGTTTTTATTCCAAAGTTTGAATCAAGGCTTCCAAAGTTAATAAGTAGAGCTCTTAACCAAGCAAAGGCCAAAACAAACCAGCTTTGGTGAGAGCTGAAAAGCAGCCATAGCATCATAGAATTCTGGGTTGAGAGAGACCTCTGGGATGATGGGGTTGATGCGAGTCAAGTCTAGCCCTTCATTATATAAGAGAGTAACAAAGATTTAGAAAGTCGGGGTTCGGAAGGTGGCTCAGTGGTAGAGGCTTGCCTTGCATGCTCGAGGCCCTGGGTTCGATTCCTCCGCACCACATAAGCAAAAAGAAAAAAGCCGGAAGTGGTGCTGTGGCTCAAGTGGTAGAGCGCTAGCCTTGAGCTGAAGAGCGGAGGGATAGCGCCCAGGCCCAGAGTTCAGGCCCCACGACTGGACCCAAAAAAAAAAAAAAAAAGATTTAGAAATTCTCCAAACAATGTCCATGCACATAGCTGGACAATGGCAGAACTCAGATCTGAACCAATAACCCAGACATTGGGTCCTTGCCAAGGTGTCCTCCCAAGCTGAGTTCATCTATAAGCCTAGAGTACTTTGCCCGATGCTGCATTACACATGAAACTTGAATAGTGTTGCAAAAGTACTAAATCACCTGGCTCTCAGGGTGGACACAAATGGATGATTATAACTGTGCAACATTTAGTCTGGCATTTCTATAATACACATACTAATATTCTATTTTTTCTGGTCAGTCGTGGGGCCTGAACTCTGGGCCTGGGCACTGTCCCTCAGCTCTAGCTCAAGGCTAGCGCTCTACCACTTGAGCCATAGCACCACTTCTGGCTTTTTTTGCTTATGTGGTGCTGAGGAACCGAACTCATGGCCTCATGCATACAAGGCAAGCGCTCTACCACTGAGCCATTCCCAACCCAACATGCTAACATTCTAATCAACAATCATTATGACACATTGGTGGGGCAGACTCAGAGCTTAGAGTCTTGTTTAAGAAACCTGCAAACCACCCTCTTTCTTTAAGACTGTCACTTCAGAATGACAGGAGAAGGAGCAATAACATCAACAAACAAAAAACAAACATGCAAACTAATAACCACCATAATACAAGAGCAACTTCAAAGTGATTCATGTGAGGGAATGGGAGAGCTTGATGAAAGGGCTGACACTGATCAAGATGCATTGTACTCATAACCTGACACGTTGAATTGAAACCCCTTTGTACAATTGTTTAAAGGTAATAAATAAATTTAATAAATAAATAAAATGATGGATGGTTCCAGTTTACCTCTCACCTGAAGTTCTAATCTTCTGTGACATTATCATCTCTCCAGTGACAAATAAATCTACTGTCACAAATGAAACATTGTCACTCCAGTCAAAGAAAGACCCTGTTTTTAGAAAATTTTTGTCTTGAGGAAAAACACAAAATAGAAAAAAAAAACCCTGTTAGTTTCACATTTTGTCATACTAAGAAAAATGCTACGCATAGTCTTCTGTTAAGAGCCAAATGCCTTGCAGAATACTTTTTTTCCCCATACACAATTCTAATGAATGTCTGTAAGTAACAACTCTTCAAAGAAGAAATTATTCACAATTCACCAAAATGGAAAAGCTAATTTAGAAAGGTTAAGCAAATTGCCCTCCATCTTTATAGACAGTGGCAGAACCAAACTTTCTAATAGGTAAGTGGAAGGATAAGATCTCAGGAAGCCTAGCGCTCTGAGGGGATGTTGACTGGCTACAGGAGAATTGACAGTGTGCTTGACATGTGAATGATATTAGTGGAAAAACCTGATTGAATGGGTTTTTATTCTGTGTCTAAAGACATGGGATTAGGAGTGTTTGACCTTTTACATTCATTCTGGTTAAAAGATAGAGTCTCTGTATCTACTTATCTTGGGGAAGAAATTCCTGGATCCCTATTGAAACTGCCTAAGTGCCTCCTGGTTTTGTTGCCATCTACCCCTGAGGATGTGCCCCTGGTAGTGCCTTTAAGTTTGCCCTGGGATAATTTGAATGTATAAAGTGGAGGTTGGAGAAAAAAAAAACAGCTGCAGCTTAACCATATCTATCTGTTAAACTCATTCCTCACCCCATGGTAGCAATTAGACTATTATTTAATACTTGAGATGTCACTGCATGGACATCTTTTCATCCATTGCCCCAAATCTATTGGTTAGAACTTGTATAAAATGAAATATTCAAACTGTAAAATAAGATAAAGAACATTTCCATAAGCCCATAGGCTCTTAAAGAAACAAAAAAATGAAGATGGGTACCAGTGGTTCATGCCTTAATAATAGCTACTTAGGAAGTTATCATCTGAGGGTCTCAATTCAAAACCAGTCTGGGCAGGAAAGTCCATGAGACTCTTATGCAATTAACCATGATTCTCAATGCAGGAAGTGAGTGGCTAATTCAAGCAGGAAAAGATTTCTTGCAATGATATTGCAAGCCCATAGAGTTAAAGAGAAGCCTAGAGAAACAACCTGAGGAAACAGGCAGGAAGAAGGCAGGAAGAAGTTAAGCAGCTAGACTCATGGTCTAGAAATAAACCACAGGAACCACTTGGAGAGATCATACTGTAGGCATGAGAGGATACAGACCAGTAACATCACCAGTTTGTGCCACAATACCACGGGTCACCATGATCACCTGATTGTCGCTGCTTTCAGAACAAGTTCTGTACCAGCCTTGTCTCTTTTGTTTTCTTCCTTCCCTCTCTCCCTCCTTCCTTTCTCCCTTTTTCTCCTTTCCATTTTTGTCTTTTTCTCTCCTTTCCATTTTTTCTTTTTCTCTCCTTTCTCCCTTCCTTCCTTCCTTCCTTCCTTCCTTCCTTCCTTCTTTCTTTCTTTCTTTCTTTCTTTCTTTCTTTCTTTCTTTCTTTCTTTCTTTCTTTCTTTCCTTCTTTCTTTCTTCCTGTTTGTTGGTCATGGGTCTTGAGCTCTGGGCCTGGGTGCTGTCCCTCAGCTCTTCAGCTCAAGGTGAGCACTCTACCACTTGAGCCACAGCGCCACTTCCGGTTTTCTAGTGGTTTAGTGGAGATAGAGTCTCACAGACTTTCCTGCCCTGGCTGGCTTTAAACCGCCATCCTCAGATCTCAGCCTTCTGAGTAGCTAGGATTATAGGCGTGAGCCACCAGCGCCTAGCTCTTTCCTTTCCTTTCCTTTCCTTTCCTTTCCTTTCCTTTCCTTTCCTTTCCTTTCCTTTCCTTTCCTTTCCTTTCCTTTCCTTTCCTTTCCTTTCCTTTTCCTTCCTTTCTTTTTTTCTTTCTTTCTTTCTTTCTTTCTTCCTTCCTTTCTTTCTCTAGCTCATATGCTCAGTCTCTAAGAAAGGACTCTTTAAGTTACAAGTGACAGAAACTTAAAATTATTTTTTGTTTTTAAAAAATAAAAGGGGGGCTGGGAAGGTGGCTCAGTGGTAGAGCACTTGCCTTGCATGCCTGAGGCCCTGGGTTCGATTCCTCCGCACCACATAAGCAAAAAGACAAAAGCCGGAAGTGGCGCTGTGGCTCAAGTGGTAGAGTGCTAGCCTTGAGCTGAGGAGCTGAGGGACAGTGCCCAGGCCCAGAGTTCAGGCCCCACAACTGGACCCAAAAAATAAATAAATAAATAAAATAAAAAATAAAAGGAATGTGGGGGATGGGGGGAGGATGGGAAGGGATGGGAAGGGGAAACAAAGGAAGAGGCTACAATGCTTGATAAGAAATGTACTCATTATCTTGCCCATGTAATTGTAACCCCTCTGTACAGTATTTTCTCAATAAAAATAAAAATAATAAAATAAAAGGAATGTAGTGTTGGCTCAAACAAACAAAAGGTACATGCATATCTGTGTTCAAGGCCCAAATGTCTCTGAGGCCGCTTTCCCTCATCTTTCTGCTCTGCTTCTTCAGAAGGCCCCAGCCTCATGATGATCCCTGCTTATGGTGTCCAGACACCTGACTGCATCTTCAAACATGGTGTCCTTTCCTCTCACTACTACCGAGAAAAGAGAAGTTCTTTCTCCCAGCAGGACCTAGATATCCCAGGAGGGCATCTCATCTAGTTCTATGTGCCGATTGCTGAACCTGCCACCAGTTCAGTGGGACACTTTCCACCCTGAGGTCAACTCCACCCACATAGAAGGGCAATGAATGCAGGACAATTTCAAAGAAAATCAGGAAGGGGGGATAAGGAGGAAGAAACAAGCTCTGTGAATGTCAAAGATCAAATCAACAGCTTGTCCTGGGGCCCTACAGGTGGAACAGGAGGTTTAGCGTCTCCATATGCTGAGTGCCCAGGCTAGCACGGTGATCCCAGACCTTGGAAGCCTAAGGCAGGAGGATTGTGAAAGTTTGTGGCCAGCCTAGGCTAAATAGTGAGACCCTGTCTAAAACAATGATATGAAAGTCATCATAGAATACAGAGCAAGAACAGAAGCAATCAACCTTCTTCCGCCTGCTGTTCAGAAAACCCAGTCTTGTATCCATAGTTGGAAAAGTTGGTTTAGAAAGAAGAAGTCACAGTTTAAGATATAGAACATGGATTCTTGCCATCACCATGTTGACATTAGGGATTGGGAAGTTTGGGGCTGGGGAGGTCTATCTTGTACATTGTAGGCTGTTGGCATATCTATACACTAGATACTAATACCACTGCCACCTCCAATCCCAGCAGTCAAACCAAAATAAAATGTTTCCAGATATAGCCAAATGTCCTCTGGTGGAACAATCATCCTACATTTAAAAAACATTGCAGAAGGTAGAAAGGAGATGTTCTAAATGTACACACTAGTTAGTGAGCCCAGCCAGGTCCTCAGCAATCCATGGTCTGCAATGCTGGAGTCCTGGGCAGGATTTCTGGCAGAATAGAAATCTCCCAATCCTGTTCCTAGTCCTCTCACTAGGGCCTGGTCTCCATAGTAACTAAAGCCTTAGCAATTATTGAGTACCACCTGCATGCAAGTCACACACACAGACACAAACACATCCCCATGTTTATAGGCATGTCCTCCATCACATCAACACTCTATCCAGATGTTATTTTGTAAAGATAGAAACCTAAAGTACTCAGAAATTAAGCAACTACCCCTAAATCACAGTTAAGAAATGCCAGAGCTAGGGCTGGGAATGTGGCTTAGTGGTAGAGTGCTCGCCTAGCATGCAGGAAGCCCAAGTATTGATTCCTCAGTTCCACATACACAGAAAAGGCCAGAAGTAGTGCCATGGTTCAAGTGGTACAGTGCTACCCTTCAGCAAAAGAAGCCCAGGGACAGCCACCCGGCTCTGAGTTCAAGCCCCAGGACTAGCACCAAAAAAGAAAGGAAGGAAGGAAGGAAGGAAGGAAGGAAGGAAGGAAGGAAGGAAGGAAGGAAGGAAGGAAAGAAGGAAGGAAGGAAAGAAGGAAGGAAGGAAGGAAGGAGGGAGGGAAGGAAGGAAGGAAGGAAGGAAGGAAGGAAGGAAGGAAGGAAGGAAGGAAGGAAGGAAGGAAAGAAGGAAGGAAAGCAGGCAGGCAAGCCAGAGGTAGGAAAGAAATCAGTGTCAGTCAACCTCAAAGCCCTCTCCCCAATGCACAGGAGATCTTCCTGAATTTCTACTTCTAGTGGAATTCCCACTCACACTCCTGTGACTTACAATATCAGTTCTGGCTTCCCCTTCTTTTGAAATCTTATTTGATATTTTCTCTTCTCCCATCTGTACTCTGTGGTGTCTATTTTGAGAGTTTAATACCTTTATCTCTACAGGAGACAACTCGAAGGGAATCTAACTTCAATAATTGTAGCAATGCCTGCCCTCAGCTGAGTGACTATGCCTCACTGTTGCTCTTAGAGAGCTGGCCATTTCAAAGATTAGTTGTGTGCAGTGATTGAAAATACGTATAAGCTGATCCATTTGAAGGCATCATAGGACACCAGGAGAGCTTTCCTGAGATGCAGAACACCTGGGCTTTCCATTTGGCCCTGCTACAGACTTGCTGTGTGACCTTGGGGATATAATTGAACATCTCCGAATCTCTTTTGTAAAACCGAGGGCCTGGACTTGTTCATCTAGAAGAACTCTCAGCAATTTGATGCAGCCACCAAGTGTAGAATTCATTCCATGACCATTTTAAAAGGGCTTTGCAATATTTAGAACAGGTTTTAAATAAGTAGCAGGTGCTGCTTCACACAGAGGTGGCTGAAATAACAACTCGCCTCTGACTTGGGCTGTGTTCCATGAGGACAGAGAAACAGGCAGAGCTGTGTCACCTGAGTCTTGATATAAATGTTGATTAAAAATGCATGCCCTCCTGAAGCAAGACACCTAGTGAATTAGTGATGGCCCAGGATGTCTACCTTGCAGAGCTGACAGGAGGGGAGGTGAGAAGCCAGAGAGCCCAATGGGAGGGAAGTCCTTCATCCCCTGGCTTTTGGGTGTAACCATGGTGTAGCAGCCTACCATCAAGTATTAGGTGAACGTGTTTCACTGAACAGAAGTGGAGACTCTATGCTCTCAGAGTACCAGAGCCCAGGAAGTCCAACCCCTAGCCTTGTGGGTCTGGCAGAAAACAGCAAGAAGGGCAACTTTGTGGAGGTGACAGAGTGGCCTGTCCCCTGGAAGCAGCCAGGAGCCCCAGAGGCCAGGGAGAAGCGTGGAACAAATGTCCTCCCTAGCGTAGATGCTGCTAAATTGTTTTTCTGTCTTGAATCATCAGAGGTGCTTCTCATGGATCTCACACCTTCAAACTAGAAACTCAGCTCAGCTTTGCAGCTGCAGAGTAAGAAGAAAACCCCTGGGAGTGGCCAGGAAAAGGAGTCTTTCCCTTCCTGCCACTCCATATGGCTTCCCCTCCTGTTCCCTCTACAGACTTCATGCAGGAATATGGCCAAGGGCATGCTGGGAACCAGTTTTCTCCTTGGCATCTCAAGTCCTGGATAAGTATAATTGCAAAGCTTGGTAAGGACATTCTGCACCCTAGCCATGTTGATAGTGAGACAGCCCTAGCAGTGGGGAAAAGAGAGTGTTGGGATGTATGATGAGAAGCATGTCGTATGGCTCCAGGCTTGGCCAGGTGTCTAGGACATCCTGACAGCAGGTAAAGCACCTTGGATCATTGCAGAAGGGAGTGGAAACTTTGAGGGTGGATGAGTTCATGTATGAAGAGTATGTGGCTGACAGGGATAACAGACCATTTTATATTTTCATTGAGATGCTGTCACCTGTGCCAGGTTGCTTTCGGGTTTGGGGGAGGGTGCAACATTTACAATTACTGCCACATACAAAGTTTGCAAAAACTTTAAGGTCAAAGTTAACTAAACAGGCATGCCACACACTGCCTGTAATCCTGACTGCTCAGTAGAGAATCAAGACTTGAAACCAGCCCAGGGAAACCTGGGAGGTGTGGCTAAAGTGGTAGAGCACCAGCTTTGAGCAAAAATGCCCAGTGCACACACACTGATCAGGCAACAGTTACCCCTCAGTATCTCCCAAAATTTTTGTTTGTGTTAAGACAACTTCATTGTCTCTCTAGGCAGAATGAGGATGCTTATCCACCCACTCATTCCTCCTCTACTAATCCAGACATGTGAGGGCCTTCTGCTTTCTTCTTCATTGTCCCCTAAATCTTCCCTAGCACATAGAAGGTAATATTGGATAGATGAATAAATGAGTGAGCAAATAACCAGATGAATTAATCTTCCATCTTTCTACTAAAGCATAAATCCTTCATAAAAATTATCTCCATATCCCTATACCAATGCCTGACATACAGTAGATGATGAATAAAAGTTTTTTGATAAGGCAAAAGCTTCCATTACCAATAGAAGGCAGTTTACTCTCTGGAAGCCCTGGAAATCATTTATTCCTGCTCAATGCTCTCCCATCCTATCCCTTCATTTCCCATCTAAAATCTAGATGCAATTCTAGAGTGCCCTCTTGACAAGCAATATATTCACTTCCCCCTCCAAAATCATATGGGCAAATCTTGTTGTTGTTTTGGTTTTGTTTTCAGCTAACAACTAAGCAAGGCAATATGTCTGGCTCCCTCCGACAGCAGAAGATGGTATAGGGAAGGAGAAAATGTCTACCTCTTGCAGTCAATTTGAGGAGCACATTTACAAAGAAACTGTGTGCTGGGAGAATCATAAATACAAACGTCCAGGCTTTCCAGGCTCCCTGTCATTCCCCCCTGGAGAGGACATAGCTCACAGGACAGGACCTCCACCACCATATCTGCATAATAGACATAATTACTATTATTAGGGTGAGTGACAGCAACACTGTCATTAAAAATGTTGCATAAGCCTACTTTCTTGTTTCAGCTGATGGTAAATTAAGATCATTTCCATGCCCTCTTGAAAGGATTCAGGTGTCTGGTTCCTTTGTCTCCTCCTCCCCTGTTCCATTCCCTGTCCCCCCTTCTACTGCTCCCTCCCATTCCCACACCCATTATCCAGTTAGTCCCAGCATTCTCTGGGACCTAACCAAGTCTCTGCCTTGTTCTTTGATTTTGAGGTTGTGACATCTAAAGATCACTATTCTGTAGGAAATGGACTTATTCCTCACCACCACCCACCACAGAGGACTGGACTTTCTAGCCCTGGGCTGGCATGACTGCCTGGTGAGGGCTTTTGGTTAGGAAACCCACTTCTTACCCAGAGCTCTTGGCTACGACTCTTTGGTGCTTGGGAACAGAGCTTTAAGTGGTTGTGTTTAAAGACTACCCTGTGGTGGTGAAGCATGGGGCAAAGACTGGCCTTTGCTGGAAGTTAAGACCAGCTCTCAAAAGCAGGGAGTCTGAGTAGGAAATGCCAAACCCAAGTGTCGTAGAAACCAAATGCAATCTGGTAACTCATCTTAGCTACTCAAAAGGCAGAGATCTGAGGATTAAGATGTAAAGCCAGCTCAGACAGAAAAGTCCAAGAGACTCTTGATTTCCAAAATAACCAGCAAAAAGTCAGGCTGGAGATATGGCTCAAGTGACAGAGCATCAGCCCTGAGCAAAAAAAGCCAAGGGAGAGAGCATGAGGTCCTAAATTCAAGCCCCAATATCAGCACATACGAACATGTACACTTTCCTACAAACACCATGTCTAAAAGCAATGATAATATTACTATTTGTATTTGTGTCTTGGGGCTTCAATTTCTATAATATCAGAACCTGACATAAAACAACAGGAATTTATTCTATCCCAGTTATAAAAGCTAACAGCCCCAAATCAAGGTGCTGGCCCTGTCAGAAGTCCCTTAGAGAGAAGCTCTCTGTGTGTCTTTGCTTTGGGTGGCTTCTGACAGTCCTGGCTGTCATCTGGTTTGCCCTCTGTGTCTTCATATGGCTGTCCTCTTGGTGTGTCTCTGCATGTTTTCACCTCCTTATAAGGATATCAGTCATAGGGTATGGAACCTACTTTAATTCATATGATCACATCTGAACTACATCTGCATAAATTACATTCCAAAGCTGAGGTTCCAAGTAGCCATGAACTTGGGGGTAGAGAGGGGGACACCATTCAACAACCTGGTCCATGATATGGAAAAACATAGGAAGAGAGATTTTTAAAAAAAACATTTTCTAAGCCAAGCTCCAATGACTTATACCTGTAATCCTAGCTACTTAGGAGGCTGAGATCTGAGGATCAGTTTGAGGCCATCCCAGGGAGGAAAGTCCATGAGATTCTTATCTTCAATTAATCAGAGAGAGAGAGAGAGAGAGAGAGAGAGAGAGAGAGAGAGAGAGAGAGAGAGAGAGAGAGAGAGAGAGAGAGCTGTAGCTCAAGTGGTAGAGCAGCAGCTAAAGGGCAGTTCCCAGAACCTGAATTCAAGCCCCAGTACTGGCACACATGCAACACACACACACACACACACACACACACACACACACACACACACACACACACACACACACACACATGCAACACACACACACACACACACACAGTTTCTCTGGATTTCTTCATATTCTTTCCCATTACTTTTGTGGAGAGAAGGGAAGCAGTGAAAAGCTGTGTTTTACTTTGGGATGTCCCATTCAAGTTCAAAGTTTGCACCAAACTAATTTAAATTTAGGAAACTTAAAAGTCTTAGAACAATCCTTAAGTTTGTCCTCAACCCAGGGCACAAATCTGTTCAGTGGAGAAATGTGCCTTCCTTCTGGGCTCCCTTTCCCCAAATCCAGTGACCGCCCTGGGTGATTATGACTCTGTTACCATGACCGGATACATGATGCTGGCAGCTAGAGACAGGAAGAGTGCTCAGCACCCTACAGCGCCCAGAATTATCCTTCACAACAAAGAAATACACAGCCCAAGCAGAAACAGTGCCAAGGTCAAGAGGCTCAGCATTAGCATGGAGCAAATCTCTTTAAAACCACACTTTGATCATGCTTCGCTCCTGCTCAAATGGCCACACATTATCTTTGAGAATTTGAGCTCCTTGGACTTTCAGACTTTCTAGAAGTTTTCCCAGTCTCCTTTTCCATCCAGCCTACTCTTACTACTTACTAACCTTTCTACCCACTATCCTGGACCTGAACACACACACACACACACACACACACACACACACGAGAGAGAGAGAGAGAGAGAGAGAGAGAGAGAGAGAGAGAGAGAGAGAGAGAGAGAGAGAGAGAGAGAGAGAGAGAGAGAGAGAAATAGGAGAGAGAGAAATAGGAGAGAGAGAAATAGGAGAGAGCTCAAGTCTTCCAGAGTTCACCCCTGGTTAAAATATTTCCTCTCAGGTTCATCTCTCAACCTCAAGCCTCACCTGCTTTGTCTCCTTCTAGAACTCTCTGAGACCTGCCCTCTCAGTGTGATCCTGCCTTCCTTTCCACATAACTCAGTACCTTCCTGCCCCAGCACTGTACCCAGATGTCAGAGCTCAATTTCCTTTCTACCTACAGGAGGACAGAAACTTCGGTCAGTTTGTTCATCAATATATCCCAACCCCAAGAGTTCAAAAATAAAAATTCAATAATGAGTGTGCTAACTCATCCATGTTTTGTTTTTTAACTCTGGGAGTCCATCTTTCAATCTCAAGAGCAGATCTACCCCGCACCCCCTGGAATAGCATTATATATTGGATAGTGTCTACTAATCATGCAATGGATGAATAAGTGCCTGCCACAAATTTAATATCCACACTGCTTCTGTTCAAGTATTTCTAGATTTACACTCTATAGCGGGCTCACTTTAGAGATGATCCTAAAGGGTTTGATAGTAGAAGCAGGAAGCAGAATTCTGATTGATTAAACGACCTGGTGGGGGCTGTGTTTGGGGGAAGATTTGAAAATGGCTCCCCTAATATACCTCATTTATCATCACTAGGCCTTTATACTCTCTAGGAATAAATTTCCATTGGTCTGCTCACCCATCCAGTTCTTGAAGAAACCTGACAGGTAGCCTTCCCACTCTCACTGTTGTTTGTTCCCCTGGGCCAGTTGTGATAGACGACGGGACTTACCGTTTAACCATAATTGCCTTCAGTCACCTGTGGTGGAGAGGTCATCTTCTAGTGACCTGTTTTCTTTTCTCCCATAGCTGTGAACATCCATCCATATGAGGACCCATATTTTCCAGACTCTGTTCTTAGGTATGTCCAGGAGATAAAGTTCTGGACCACAGGATGTCAACAGAAAATATATATGCAATTTCCCAGTAGTGCGCCTAAAAGATGAGTGTCTTTCTCTTTTCCTCTTCTGGCTTAACTATGGATATCATGATGCCCACCATGGAGATGGGGGGAGGGGAGGTCCAAGATGGCAGAAGAACAGTGAGATACAAGATGACAGGTCAAAATCACAGCTGCCATGCAGCCCTGAGAGGTCAGGAATAGTCTTTGTTTTCTACTTTTCTTACAGCACTAGCCATCTCCATTTTCCAAACCAAGGTCTTCAAAGAAGTGTTGTGCCCACATTGTTCAATAAGATCAAAAGGAATAGTGGAGGTAGAGCCAGTACTCCTAGGGTTGTTTACCACCCAAGCTTCTCATCAGTGACCTGCTCTTGGCTTGACCCGTCCAGTCTTGATCTTGCCCTTGGGCAGTGATTGGGTATACAAACATAATCTGAATAATGGATATTTTGAGAGGCTCTGAGCAGGCTTATCTCCATTGCTTTTTGCATTCCCAGGTAGAATTTACCCACAATTATTTTTCTCAGGTTTCCCTGAGGTTTCATGTACCAAGACAGAAACACACAGCTCTTTTGGCCCAGCCTTCAAGAAGACTCCCAGAATGTGTGATCTGAGCTTTTCACCATGGTTGTTTTTGGGTTATTAGAGACCAGTCAAACATTAATACTCTTTAGTGATATCAAAGGCTTTCAAGTGGCCTCCGCTTACCTCCTCCCATTCACTACTTGTTGAAAACAGATAATCAAATTGTCCCTAGGTGGCCTGAATAGAAGCAGCGAGAACAGTTGGGGTCAGTCTACTTACTCATGCAAGGAACATTTAGCACCTGCTCGGATATTCTCTCAGACATGGGGAGTTCATATCAATGAACTCATTTTAGCTAGAAGGAGACAGACATGGGGCAGGGGGAGGAACAGAAGGAAGAAAGGGGGAAAAAAATGAGAGGAAGAACAAAGCCAGTCCTGGGAATGAGGGTCTGGGGATGGGAGCAGCAGATACCAATATACTGGGTGTGTTGAGGGGCAGAGGAGATACTATAGTGGCATTAAAGTGGGTTCAGCCTATCCTCATTCAATCTCCTCAAAAGTCCACAAGGAGCCAGGAACCAGTGACTCATGCCTATAATCCTTGCTACTCAGGAGTTTGAGATCTGAGGATTGTGGTTTAAAGACAGCCTGGGGAAGATAAATCCACCAGATTCTTATCTCCAGTTAACCAGCATAAAGCCTGAACTGGAGGTGTGTCTCAAGAGACAGAGCATCAGCAGTGAATGAAAAAGCCAAGTCAGAGCAAAGGGCTGTGAGTTAAAGTTCCAGTACTGGCATCCACATGCATGCACATACACATACACATACACATACACATACACATACACATACACATACACATACACATACACATACACATTCTCTCTCTCTCCTCTCTCTCTCTCTGTGTGTGTGTGTGTGTGTGTGTGTGTGTGTGTGTATGTGTGTGTCTATACATGGAGTTGGTGAAGTCAGGAAAAGAGGATCTTTGGAATTCTTCTCAATAAGAAAAGAGGAATTGAAGAAGTCTCTAGAAACCTGAATCCCTCCATCATAGAAATGTCCTTCAGAGCACTCTGCCTTCAGTGTGTTTGTGAGGTAGTGTCGCTGGTGGAAGTGGACAGCACAGCTAAGCTTCCATGTTAAGTAAGCCCTAATCCAATTTGTCCAAAATACACACTTCTAGACATGTGGAGTGAGGAACTTCTTTTACTAAGTCTGGAAGTTTAATGGAACAACTCATCTTGAAAGCAGGGCTAAGTGTCTGGAAAAAAGGAAAATGATGCCTTGAAGCCCCCTTTCCCTGAATTTATGAACTCACCACTCAGAAGGTTTGGTCTCAACTTTGAGAAACGCAAGAACTCCAATCAAGTCTCTGGCATGGGTAGGCTGGGCTCATGGAGCTCTATGTCTTTGGACCTCAGAGTTGCCTTGGAAACAAATATCCCAGAGACTTGACCACCAGCCATTTGGTGATTGGATATTCTAGAATCTTCCTTGTCTGTGTTGTTGTAAATCGTGATTAACACTTGCCTGTCACTAGGACATGCCTCCCCTTCTCCATCATTTTGCAGCAGTGGCAGGTGCTCTTGGTATACATAACCCTGATTTTATTTATGGGCCAATGCTCCCTTTATTCATGAAGTTTGGCTAGTAGAGCACTAGGCCTGGAGAGCTCAACTCTCCTTTCTCCTACCCTGAGAAATCCATTCCATTCTTTGAAGATTGTCATGCTTCCTGATGAACATTAAGAAAAAAAAATGGGAGCAATTAGTTTGGCTTTCTATCACCTCCCTGGGTGTGGCTTCCCTCATCTTTCTCATTCCAAACAGAATCAAAATGTCTTTCTGAGCACTGTAACCCAGCACGTGATATGGGGTGGTGGGAAGAGCCCAGCATTCGGCCTGAGATGATCTGGGCTTCCATCCCAGCTTTCCTCAGAGAAGTCCCACCCCACACCCCCCCCACACCCCACTCTGAGGATAATCGCTGCCATCCCCACTCACAGGGTTATTGTAAGGATCCATGTGATCATTTACATGAAAATGCTTTGCAGACTAGGGTGCTTTATTCTCATGTCAGCTGCTCTTTCACAAGTCTTAGCATATTCTGGACTTCAGCTTTGCCTGACACTAATATACAGATTCCTGCTATTCTTTTGTGACACCCTTCATTACGTGTCCCTCCTTCCTTCTTTTTTTTTTTTCTTCTTCTTCTTTTATGTTCATTTAAAGCCCAGCTATAATGGCTTTCCCTGCTGCCACCCAGCTCCCTTTCAGTGCCTCTTCCTTGCTGGGATTCTCTGTAATGGTGCAGACCCAATGTCATTGCAAGCTTCACCACCTCCCTGGGAGCTGTCAGAATCCATCCTCAACCCCAAATCTCAGACTTCCATTTCACCAACTTGGAAAAATACAATGTTCCTCTTAAT
Source organism: Dipodomys merriami (assembly GCF_024711535.1). Taxonomy (NCBI): domain Eukaryota; kingdom Metazoa; phylum Chordata; class Mammalia; order Rodentia; family Heteromyidae; genus Dipodomys; species Dipodomys merriami. The sequence continues at coordinate 786,617 of NW_027203293.1, read as the reverse complement.
CCAGATTAAAGTTGTCTCTATCAAGCAAAGATCCATCTTTTCCTTTTGGTGGTATACTCCCGAGGAATACTATGGAAACCATGAGAGTCAGAGTTCCCTTTGGGGCGTCTGATGTAGGTTCAGAGCTTCAGCCATTATCAGTCTAGAGATCCATCATGACACACCAAAGTTTTCTTAGTGTTCCCAGCCCTACACCACAACAGCCCCCTAGTCAAATCAAAGTCTGGTTCCCTTCAGCTTCACTGGCTGTCCTATCTGTTCATTGTCTCCCTCTTGGGTATGACTCTGCCTCCCAGGCAGTCTGTGGTGTCCCTTTCCATCTGGCCTGGGAGGCAGCAAACATGAGCTGCTCTCCATCCCTTGATCTTGGTGACAAGGAACCAGCACTGGCACCACCCACTCTCTTCCTAGCTGCAAAGAGGGTTTTACATGAGAGTGTTTGGAGTGAAAGCAAGAGTGTCCCAATTCTCCACCTGGAAAATTCCAATGCTTGCCAGATGACAACATAGGTGAAGCTGAGGATTCATCCGGTATTGAAGTACAATCATGGGAAGATTCACGCAAGCTAAAGGAAATTAGCATCACTTCCTTCCCAAGTCGGTTAAAGAGATTTTAGATGGTTGCAGTTCAGATGCAACTGCTTCCTTGGAATTAGCAACACATAAAGCAAGCGAGAGCAATGCATAGCAGCTGGCTTGGGCATTGAGGTGAGGAGAAAAGCAGCCGCATAGCACTGGTCGTTTGACCACTATGGAAGCAGCCAATTCCAGGCCACAAGTCAAGACGCAGCACACCTCGGGTGGGGTCCTCATCCCACATCAACAACTCTCTTCCCTGCCCAAGGCAGCCTGATCCTTAGAAACGTGAAGGAAGACTTGTCAAAGGGCATCCCATCAGAAAGGATGCAGCCCATGTGCAAACATCCAAAGCATGATGGGGCCATGGGGCTGTGGCTGCCTCCTAGCTCGCAGCCTCTGACCTTTGCTTTACCAAGTGACAGAATCTTTCTTTGTAGTGACTTAAAAGGAGTCCTGAAGAGTGTGTGTGTCCTCAAACAAAGATACAGGACCCGTTCGCTTACCATCACTATCTCTTTTTTTTCTTTCCTATTTTTTAGCCTTCATAATTCCATCCACCCATCTTCATAGGCACTACCAAATGTCACCAAATATCCCATGTCCGATAGAAATAACTAGTGTTTGCTTGAATCACAGGTTTGTTTACAAGCTGGAATAGGACACATCTTACCAGTGAGAAAAATTAATACTGACAGGAAGAGCAAAAATTGTAACTTTATATTATCCAAAACACTTCAATGGGAGGGGGGGAATACCAATTTCTCTTACTGGAACCAGACCTGTTAATAAACTTCATCTTTCTAATATAGAGCGATTATTTAAGATGTGTGTCCCTTTGAGGCTCTGGTAATGAAAGCTTGAGATTTTTGTTGTTGCTTTGGTCATTATGTGGGGACTGTTTCCCTGGAGTTATTTAAGAAAGTATGCCATTTACCCCTCTCCCTCCCTCCCTTCCTCCCTCCTTTCCACTCCCTTCATAGCCCACCCCCCTAGATTTTATGGAAATGTCGACCCATCAAAATTTACTCAAATCCTACTTGGTTATAGGCCTCCAAAGACAAAGCCATAGCCAAGGCAACCACAAGCCGCCCAGCAGAAAAGAGAGACCCAGACACAGCATAGTCACCCAGTTTATTGATGACTAAAATCTTGAAAGCTCTACTGTACATTCCACCTCACAGCTCGGGCCAGACACCAGGCTGTCCTCACCCTGCAGGTCTAGCATGTATAATCAGAGCCACAAAAAGGGACAGAAGTCCTTTTTCCAGCCCTGGGGGTAAGGAATGTACTTTCACCCAAGCCTGGGATGGTCCTGCACAAAATGGTAGTCCACACTGTCAGACATGTTGGACTAGAAGTCATGTAGGGACCACTGGAGCCCCAAGGTCCTGACTTTCCCTGCATGGCTCTAGCTGGGAGCCCTGCCCTCTGAAGCAGTCCAGAGATTGGCCTTCATGCTGGAGCACGAGCTACCTGGACAGAGTTCACATCCAAGTGTTTGGTGGTTTTCTCCCTTCTCCCTTCTTGCACCAGGTGCCTCATTCCATCAGTTGTTTTCATATGTCACTATAAACTCTGTCAACACAAAAACCCAAGTCAAGGTTTATCTATGCACAGCAAGTACCTCTCAGCCTTCTGACACAGGCAGGACACAGCACATACAGCTTTCACCAGCTCATCTCATGTGCTGTACTTCTATTTAGCCAAATGTATGTAATACAATTGATTTAGAAAGTGTCTTCATTTTACTTTTACTGCATATATCAGAACGCTTGCCTGTTAACAAGTAGGATGTTTTTATTTTTAAGAGGTTTTACGGACAAACTCTTCCACCGAATGCATCTGAGAGACAAATTATCCAGCTGATCCAACATTTTCCTGTTTGCTTTTTGGCAGCACTTGGGTTTGAACTCAGAGCTTTGCATTTGACAGGCACTCTACCACTGAGCTATTCTTTGCTTTGTTTTCTAGGTAGTGACACAGTGATCCCCAAGCGAAGCAGAAGTAAGCTCATCCTGTCTATACTGGGACTAGAGAAGCACGTCATACCACCAAGCCTACTGGTTGCCCATGTTGGCCTCAAATCACAATCCTCTCAACCTCCACCTCCCAAGTAGCTGGGATTACAGACATTAACCACCATACCAGCCTAATTCAAACTTTTTATTTTCTAAAATAACCCTAATCAGTGGTAAGAGCCTATATTCCGTATGCTTAATGCCATAATTAATCCTCAAGACCACACCAAAAACACACCTTAATAAACGCACAGCATGGGTATCTGAGTGATAGGAAAGGTCGTAGCATGCGTTCTCAGCTATCCCCAGGCACAAAGATGTCTCAAAAAGGTCAGCTTCTTGTTGGACTTTAGTTGTTGCTCACAGTTAGACCTAGCTGGTCAGGACTGGCCTTCTGTGAGTAGGGCTAACAGTGCAGTAATAAGCCTGAAGGCCATTTGCACCACATCCCTTCCCCCAACCCACTGACACCCTCTAGGGTAGGGGTCTCGTCCTCCCCCAGGTAAAGAATTAGGAGGCAGATGAGTAGTGAAGTGTGGCAAAGCAGCAAGTTTATTGACAGAGAAAGGAGAGGACAGACTCTGTGGAGAGGGGTCCCAGAGCTGGGAGTCCTGCAAAGTCCCAGAGTGGCTTTTACGTTCTATTCTCTCTCTCTCTACCACAGGAGTCCTCATTGGCCTCTGCCACTGGACAAGAGTACCAAAGTAAGCCCCATTAGTCATACTAATGGGTTTGATTGGTTACGCCTATTCATGCTCAAGGCATTACCTCATTGCCAAGGTAAGATTTTGAGTGGGAATTTAGGGCATTATGGGAAGAACCACTTTCTGTGTGTGTGTGTGTGTGTGAGAGAGAGAGAGAGAGAGAGAGAGAGAGAGAGAGTCATGGGGCTTGAACTCTGGGCCTACACTCTGTCCCTGAGCTCTTCAGCTCAAGGCGAGCACTCTACCACTTGAGCCACACTGCCACTTCTGGTTTTCTGGTGGTTTTATTGGAGATAAGAGTCTCACGAACTTTCTTGCCCAGGTTGGCTTTCAACTGCAGTCCTCAGATCTCAGACTCCTGAGTAGCTAGGATTACAGGCCTGAGCCACCGACACTCGGCAAGAAGTTCCCTTTTTGAACAGGAGCTTAAGGCACTATAGAAACAAGAAGAGCCATGATAGGCCACATGTTGTTTGCCATGGGTTATACACAGTATTTTCTATCCCTTTATACTTAACAGTTCCTCTTTCTTTCCCTCATCGGGGGAAGTAAGTGGTACATTTTCTCAGTCTGAAACACAGCTTGATGTTCTGGGTCTGCCATAGGTGACATTGAGGTGTGACATTCTTTTACTGAACCAATACTGCCAACCACTTGTTTTCTACCACTTCATTCTCTAAATATGAAATTTTTTTTAGTGCCCAGCCTGGATCCCAAGTGATCTTTTTCATCTGGGTAAATCTTTTCTTGTCAGAATGCTTTTCTCATGGTTCTTTTGCAAACAAAAATCAAGATGGTTTAAAAGAAATGCAAATCAAAACAACATTAAGATACCACCTCACCCCAGTTAGAATGGCAAAAATCAAGAACTCTAATAACAACAGATGCTGGAGGGGATGTGGACAGAAGGGAACCTTACTGCATTGTTGGTGGGAGTGTAAACTTGTTCAACCACTTTGGAAAGTAGTATGGAGGTTCCTCAAAAGACTCCACATAGAGCTCCCCTATGACCCAGCAATCCCACTTTTGGGCATTTACCCAAATGTTCACAAACAAGACCACACTAAAGCTACCAGCACAACTATGTTTATTGCAGCATTATTTACTATAGCTAAGATATGGATCCAACCCAGATGCCCCTCAGTAGATGAATGGATCAAGAAAATGTGGTATATATACACAATGGAATTCTATGCCTCCATCAGAAAGAATGACATTGCCCCATTTGTTAGGAAATGGAAAGACTTGGAAAAAATTATATTAAGTGAAGTAAGCCAAGCCCAAAGAAACATAGGTCCCATGGTTTCCCTTATTTGCAATATCTAGTATATGTCTGAGTCAAGCAGAAAAGGTCAGATAAGGTGATGTTAGGGAAATGAACGCTAAGATATGTATTCAAATGTTTTTTTCTTTTATGGGATTGTTTCTAACACATTTATAAGATTCTTTGTTGCTTTGTATGTCCCTCCCCCACAATATAACCCCTGCTTTCACTGTATTTCATGTCGGTATAATTTGTGGAGGGGAAGGGGAAAAACAAGTCGTTTAAATAAGGATACAGGTGGACCCGTTGCAACAATGAGAAGTACAAGTTGTCATGTCGAAAACGAACTTTACAACTTTGGTGGGGGGGAGGATTGGGTAGGGGGGTAGGGGGGGTGGGGAGGATGGGAAGGGATGGGAAGGGTAAACAAAGGAGGAGGCTACAATGCTTGATAAGAAATGTACTCATTATCTTGCCCATGTAATTGTAGCCCTCTGTACAGTATTTTCACAATAAAAAATAAATAAAAATTAAAAAAATCAAGATGGTTTTGTTGTTGTTGTTTAAGCTGGTAAGGTGGAGTTTTTTGTTTTGTTTTTTGTTTTTGTCCATCATGGGGCCAGAACTCTGGGCCTAGGCACTGTCCCTCAGCTCTTCAGCTCAAGGCTAGTGCTCTACCACTTGAGCCACAGAGACACTTCTGGCTTTTTCTGCTTATGTGGTGCTGAAGAATTGAACTCAGGGCCTAATGCATGCAAGGCAAGCACTCTACCACTGAGCCACCTTCCCAGCTCCATAAGGTGGAGTTTTAACCTGTTCCTCCTTAGCCATTTGTGGAAGACATTAGGAAGATTGACAAAAGTAAATCTATATAAAGAATCACAGTAATTCCTGTTCTTTTGTAAGGGTTAGCAGAAATAATTGGTACTTTCACATCCTGTAAAGAGACTAGTGTCAGATAAGACAAATAAAATAATAAAAAAGGGGAAATGAAGTTCATTCCATATTGGCTCAGCAATAATGAAAATACAATGAAAAGCTTGGATATTTAAAGAGAGCTTCCGACTTTGGAAACATTTCAGGACAAAAGACAAATATAAACCTACACATATACAATCATTCTCTTTCCAAACAAATCAGAACTCAACAGCTCATAAATGCCTTATCCCTTATTCAATTTCTCTTTTTTTCAAGTCATGTCTCCTATAACTCAAACAGACCTACAAGAAGAAACACATCAAGTCCCCAGCTTTTCCCTCGGGTAAATTACTAGTAAAATGTAAGTGTTTCACAACTACTTGGGAGTCTATAATTATTTCAAAAGAGAAAAGTAGGAAAAAGTTAAGTGAAAATGCTCAAAATTAGCCTATAGACTCTATATAGATTCAATATAGCAATTACAAAATTTGCCAACATATTTCAGTGCATGACCAAAGCTAACATTAGGTTGCTGATGAATGACTTGGGAGGGGTGCCAGGAGTGATGAAGATGCTCAGAGGCCTGGAAAAGTTCCACAGCTCCATCAGCAGAAAGGAGCAACAGTTGTCTCTCTGTGGTTGTTCAGTTTTCAATGCCCAGGTGTAGTTGTGCACCTCACAAGCAGATCTCAGTGTAGACAACTGGGCCCTCTGCTCTTTTCCTCACTTCAGAGTCTTTTCTTTCTTCTGAGGCTAAGTTGGGTCAAACAAGTTTGACAACCTTGGGGGATGTTCTGAGGGATCAAGTGTGCAGCCAGTGCAAGGTCCTTTTCTTTTTTAAGTTCATGTCTTAGACTCATTCTCCAGCTTCTGCTTGGGCCCTAGTCCACTGGCTGGAGAAAAAGGAACCCAGTGACCAGATGCCAACCAGAAGGCCCAGCACTCAGGGCATTGTGACTTCTTTGACTCTGGTCACTTTGGCCACTTCAACTAAATCCAACTTCTCCGGCAAGATGCCCAACCAGCTGAAAAATTATAAAAAGCCAGCAGGTCTGGACAGAGATCCTTGGCTACTTTCATTTGGATTTTTTTTCCTTTTTTTTTTTTTCTTGTCTTTTACAAAAGCTGGGTCTCATTGTAAGTGGTTGCCCAGCACAGGACTCTGAATGGAGCCCTTTGCAAATCTTTTTCATTTGAGCAACCTGAGCTCACACTCCCTTTCTGGCAATGACACTGTGGAAATTTCCCTGTACAGAGAGAGCTGGCTCCATTTCCTAGTAATTCTACGAAGTTCTCTCTGTAGTGGTTAAAAAAAAATTAGAGCACCCAAACCATCTCCAGGCACCAGGATGCAAACCAAAGAGCACCCATTAATAACAAGAGGTACCACTATACAGGGTGGAGCATTGCTGAGAATAGGGAATAAATCTGACTCCAAAGCCTAAGTGAATGCTTCAACTTAGAGCCTTTAAATATTAGTAGGCCCCAGATATTTCCAATTTCTTGTCAAAGTAATGGAGCCCATTACCTTTCTTTGTGTTACCAGGATTGTTATTCATAAGAAAACAACTACTAGACTAGTAGAGAAGTAATTGAGGAGGGGGCTCAAGATAGCTGGGAACAGGTTCAGCTTTGACATATTTCTCTCTCTCTCTCTTTTTTTTTTTTTCTGGTCATGGGGCTTGAACTCTGGGCCTGGGCGCTGCCCCTCAGCTCTTCAGTTCAAGGCAAGTGCTCTATCGCTTGAGCCACAGAGCCACTTCCGGTTTTCTAGTGGTTTATTGGAGATAAGAGTCTCAGGGACTTTCCTTCCTGGGCTGGCTTTGAACTGTGATCCTCAGATCTCAGCCTCCTGAGTAGCTAGGATTATAGGCGTGAGCCACCGATGCCCGGCTAGCTTTGACATATTTCTTGAAATGACTTCATCAAAATTTGCCTTTGGGAGAAATTCTGTATTTTCCTCAAATCCTAGTTTCTTCACCTTGAAAAGAAAAAGAAGGAAATCAGTAGAAAATGAAATGCCTAACTAATAAAGTCAATGTGAAGGTGATTAAATAAGCTAATGTATATGCTGAGCTTGCTTCCCATAGGGCACTGGGAATACTTTTTACCTTTTCTTTCTCCCCTCCCCCTAGTCCTATCCCAATTTACTTTCTTGGAATTACTGGAATTTGAACTTAGCTTCACATTTGTTAGGCAGGTGCTCTGCTACTTCAGCCATTCTCCTAGTTCCCTGTACACACACACCTTTTTTCCATTCTTGAGCTGGATTTTCAAACTAAGTGTTGGAAATTCCTAGAAACTTAAATGACTAAGTATGTGGAATCCAGACACAGAAAGCAGATAAAAACCTCAAACAAGCTGGGAACTGCTGGCTCATGCCTATAATCCTAACTACTCTGAGATCTGATGATCACAGTTCAAAGTCAGCCAGGCAGTAAAGTCTGTGAGTCTCTTATCTCCAATTAGCCACCAGAAAACCAGGAGTGGCACTGTGGCTTATGTGGTAGAGCGCTTACCTTGAGCTGAAGAGGGACAGCGCCCAAGCCCAAAGTTCAAGCCCCATGACCAAAAACAAAACAAAACAAACCTCAAACAGCCACAAATGAAGCATCTGCTTTTGTCCTTTCTTTCTGCTGCTTGGTGATGGCTTCCACAACATAAGCACACTAGGAAAGATCTTTCTTCTTTCCTGGACCCTAGAGGTTCAAGAATATGGCTGCTCTCTTCCATGGCCCTGACGCCCTGACCTAGACAACTGAAATCTTCTCATAGAGACTCTAGTATGGTTAGGATTTAAACATAAAGCCCTTTGCACTGAAGTCTTTTCCATTCTAGCATTTTCTCTGATCAACTCATAGAGATGGCTGGGCTAGCAGCCTGAGAAGCTCCTTCCCAATCCCAGACTCAGTAGTCCTCATGAAGCAGTTGGATCAGTTCAACAATTTGTCTCTCGTGTATTCAATTGAAAATAATTGTCCTCAGATTACTCTAAAACAATATTACAAAGACCATTATAGATTCATGCCCCCAAACTTAGAAAATTAAAATGAGTATAAGGAGATAGTACTACTACCATTTGGAAATAGCCACTGTTGACACTTTGGTGTATTTCCCTTCTATTTTGATGCTCACATACACTTTCTTTGATAGATGCATATCAGTAGGTAATACAAAGTAGGAATCTATACATATGGTTTGGGGATTGGGGTTTTTTTTTTGCTCCTTTGTTATTATCTTAGCTGTAATTAATAGTAGCTATAAAACACTGTCATACAGATAGCATTTGTCATTTATTCTCTTGCTTGAGTTCTTTTATCATTTTGAATATATCTAATATGTAAATTTTTTTGGTGCCAGTGATGGGGCTTAAACTTGGGGCCTCGCAGTCTTCTTTCTTACTCAAGGCTGGCACTCTACCACTTGAGCTACACCTCCACTTCCAGATTTTTGCTGGTTAATTGGAGGTAAGAGTCTCAGAATTAACTGCCTGGACTCACTTTGAATCTCATTCAACCCTCAGACTTCAGCCTCAAAAGGAACTAGTATTATAGGCTCCAAGCTTTTATGAATATCTTAATTAAAATAATGCTATAAAGTCCTGTTTATAAAGCTATCTATATCTTTGCCCTTCTTATGAAGGAAATGGAATTACCAGATGAAAACAACAAATGTGGGTATGGTTCTTGGTGTGACAAACTTGTACCAATTCTTCCTCCCAGTACCTTCTAGAATCCAGGAAGACTACACGAAAACCCATGTACCAACATCAAAATATCCAGTGGGTAAAATTACCACTGGGTCTTTGAGGAGTCCAGGTCTTTGATAGATTCTTCATTCAATGTAACAAGATCAGAAAAGACTGGAAATTTTTAGTCTTAATTGACCAAGATTTATTTATTTTTAATAGCTTTAACAAGCAGCCCTGAATCCCTGCTGGCTCATATAGCACTTTTGCACAAATTAGAAAAGCTCACACCTTCCTGAAGACGTTTCCCTGCCATCTGACAAAAACAACCAGAACAATGACTGAATCTACAATGAGCGTGATGAGAAAGGACGCCTTTGAAGCCATGTGTGGCACTGAGTTCTCTTCTCTGCAACTCCCGCTACTGTGGGTGTGGAGGTCATGAACAAGAGATAGTCCTGTAGAGTAGTGGTCCCCCACAGGCCAGATTCACAAAGCACCCTCTCACACCTGCCTGTGCACACACTCAGCTCAGTCTCCATTCTACTTGCCACAGCCAGAACTGTTCAGCCGGAAAACACCTGAGCCTCCTCTTTTGCCTAGCAATTACAACCTCCCCATTGGTGTCTGCTTTCACAGGTGTTCCAGCCTGGATTTCCTGTCCTCTTAGTTGCTCCATTTAGATAGCCCTGCAGTGACTCAAATTTGTCAGAAGAGACAAATCTCATTCTCTCTGCCCCACTTCTCTGTCTCTCTGGGGATGCTTATCATCTTTGGGCTTGTCAACAAATCATCCCTTCCCTTCACGCCCCACCACCAAGCTGTTGCCAAATTCTGATTATTCCTCCTTCACTTCCCTCAGTGTGTCGCACTCTCCACCTCCCCTTGAATCCATTAACCCCAATCAGGACATCAATGAACACAGGTTATGGAAAATTACTCCAGCTTCTGATCACTGTCAAGTTCACTGTTCCTTCCTTGGATTCAATGAGCATATTCGAGGCTTACAAAAATCTCCTGCCCTGTTCCACCCCACCTCAAGTCCCCCTAATAGAGTTTAGAAGAGAAAATATCCCTGGATGGAGAAGCAGGCAGAAGTGAATGCTGGGCTCAGCTGCTTTTGCCACATAGACTTGCTGAACATGTGGAAAGAGGAAAGCCAGGACACAGGGTGATGTTACTGGATGCAGATGGGCCAATGTAGCCAAAACCCCATCCACCAAGGAGATCCTCTGATAACATGGTGAGCTCCTCAGGTCTGCTGTCAATTCCACAAGGCAGCATGCTGACAAGTCCCCATTAACCACCCACAGCATCCTTCCAATTCCACGAATTTGCTTTTGAGTTCCCAAGGGAATTCCTAACAGGTGTGATCGCTCAATCTTACCTATAATTCTTAGCGACAGAAATCCCTAAGGATCACTGTCTCCATTTTAAGATTCAGAATATGTTGTGACAGCTAGCCACACGTGCTTTAGGCCTCAGAGAAGACCTATTCCCTCAAATTCCTCCTCACCCCTCTTTCTGGCACTGCCTCTTGCTCCTAGGTCAGAGTGACAACTATAGCCACTATAGACAGTAGGTCTCAGGCTTTGCTTGAGCGGATGCCCTGAGTACTTGCCTATTGACACATAGCTTGTGGCCATCACCAATTCTCTCTCCTCCATGTGCAATGAGTAGAAAATGAAAGGAAGGAAGCAAGGAAGGAAGGAAGGAAGGAAGGAAGGAAGGAAGGAAGGAAGGAAGGAAGGAGAGAGAAAGAAAAAGAAAGAAGGAAAGAAAGAAAGAAAGAAAGAGAGAGAGAGAGAAAGGAGGGAGAGAGGGAAGGAGGGAGGGAAGGTAGGGAGGGAGGGAAACAAGAAAATATAAAGAACATGATCTTAGGGAAAGTTTGATGATTCATGCTTATAATTCCAATGACTCAGGAGACAGAGATTGTGAGGATTATTGTTCGAGGCCAGTCTAGGCAAAAAGTTAGTTAGACCCATACCTATCAAGCCAAAACATGAGATCCTACCTGAAGAAAACCTAAGCATACAATGGGTGATGGTGGCATGGCCTAAGTGGTAAATCACAGCCCTGCTCCCCACTCCCACCCTCGCCCCCAGTAAGCACTAGGCCTTGATTCCAAACCCCATACTGCAAAACAAATAAAACAAAACAAAACAAACCTATCCTGCCCTAAAAGAAGCTTCCTGAAGGATGTGATGATTAAATTGAGACTTCAAAGATGAATATGATACAGATAGCAGAAGCACATGAGTGTTTCTGGTGCAGGAAAAATGAGCAAACACCGCAAATTAAAAAAAAAAAAAAAAAAAAAGTAGAGCTGGGAAGGTGGCTCAGTGGTAGAGCGCTTGCCTTGCATGCCTGAGGCCCTGGGTTCGATTCCTCAGCACCACATAAGAAAAAAGAAAAAAGCCGGAAAGTGGCGCTGTGGCTCAAGTGGTAGAGTGCTAGCCTTGAGCTGAAGAGCTGAGGGACAGCGCCCAGGCCCAGAGTTCAGGCCCCACCACTGGAACCAAAAAAAAAAAAAGTATGAAATTACATCTAGGAGGGCAGGGAAGTTGGCTCAGTGGTAGAGTGCTTGCCTCGCATGCATGAAGCCCTGGGTTCGATTCCTCAGCACCACATAAGCAGAAAAAAGCCAGAAGTGGTGCTGTGGCTCAAGTGGTAAGGTGCTAGCCTTGAGCTGAAGAGCTGAGGGACAGCGCCCAGGCCCAGAGTTCAGCCCCCACGACAGACAAAAAAAAAAGAAAAAAGAAATTACATCTAGGATGATTTCATTAATGTAGAGGAAAGAGGGAGAAAGTACACTGGGAGAACAGGTCTAAATCCCTCAGCAAGCCAAAAGTGATGGAAAAGAGCAACGCAGGTCAGCCCTGTAGTGTGACAGGCAGTGGAATGTGAGCTAGAAAGGCTAGGTGGTGGGGTGAGGGATGCCAGTAACTTGTACCAGAAGAGCCTGGGTAATACTTTAAAAATGAGGACTGACAAGAGGTTTTGTTCTTTGTTGCTGTCTTCTTTTTTCTTTTTGTCTTGTTTGTTCCTTAAACTGTCTTTGAGAGGGTAAGCGGGACAAAAATGGAGGGATAGAGGGTGAAAAAATAAAGCAGTGGTACTCACTAGACGATATGTTGAAAATGAACTATACAACTTGTGGATGAGATGGGAGGGGAAAACTGAGAGTGGAAAAAAGAAATGTCCCAAAAGAAGTGTACTGTTTGCCTGACATGTAAACATAACTGCTCTGTATATCACTTTTATAACAATTTTAAAGAAAAGAAAATGAGGAATGTAGTTGGGCCTGGTGGCTCGAGCCTGTCATCCAAGCTATGGGATAGGCAGAAATCAGAGGCTAGAAGTTGGCAGTCAGCCTGTGCAAGGGAAACCCAAATAGGGGAAGACCTGGTTTGCTAGGGCATAAAGTAAGACCCTATCTCTAACAATAACCAACACAAATACGGTTTGTAGAATGACTGAAGTAGTAGAGGGCCTGCAGGTCATCTAAATAAAATAAAAGTAAGTTTAAAATTAAAAAAAAACAAAAAACAATGGTCTGGGAAGGTGGCTTAGTGGTAGAGTGCTTGTGTAGCATACATGAAGCCCTGGGTTCCATTCCTCAGTACCACATAAACAGAAAAAGCCAGAAGTGGTGCTGTGGTTCAAGTGGTAGAGTGCTAGTCTTGAGCATAAAAGAGACTCAGGGACAGTGCCCAGGCCCTGAGTTCAAGCCCCAGGGTCCCCCCCCCGAAAAAATATTAATAAAGGAATAGGGCAGTGGAGTCTTGGAAGGAAGAAGAGGTCCCCTTTGTGCATATTGATTTTAAGTCATACAATAGTGTGGAGCTAAACCTCCCACTCTTCCTCAAATGTGTCCCTGGCCACAGGAATCCTCTTACCTACATTTTTCTAAGGAGTACAGAACAAGGTTGAAAAATCCCAGTATAAACCATCCTAACTGCTCACCCATCCTCCATACCTGTCATTCTGACAAAAGGAAATTAGATTCATCAGATCAGCTTTTTCACCAAGTAATGGATAATTATCCAGTGCTCTGTGGTCTTCTAGATGTTTGCAAATTGATTTGGGGATCATTTGTTCCAGTGATTTTCCAAGTATTCAGTGTTTTTCCAAACTATTCAGATTTAGAAAGTGGGTAAGCTACAAATCATACCTGCCTTCCCTTCCCTGGAATAATATGAAATTTCCATGTTACAATTATTTAGGATGTTCATATGCAACATTCGACATGCTCTGAGAGCACATACGCAGGAATGTATATGAGTGTAGTCTGCTTGCTGAAGGGTTAAAAGCAATCTTCACACAGAGTTTATAGCGTAGAGTTTATAGCTGTGTGCAGAACAAGGCATGGAGACATATGGTTAGTTCAAATACCCCAAATCAATTTAGTTCTCCACTCACTAGAAATGTTTATGTGGTGAACTGAAAAAAAAAAATCTCTCTCAAACAGGAAGAGTACTTCTGTGTACAATAGCTATACTGTGAACACTGATCCAAAGTAAAATACAACAGACTTTAAAACTCATCTCTGGCTGGGCACTGGTGGCTCACACCTATAATCCTGGCTACTCAGGAGACTGAGATCTGTGGATCATAGTTTGAAGCCAACCTGGGCAAAGTCCATGAGACTCTTATCTCCAATTAAACACACACACACACACACACACACACACACACACACACACACACACACACACACACACACACACACACACACACACACACACACACACACACACACACACACACACACACACCACTTGAGGAACATTATCAGTCAGCACAAAACCTTAGGGATAGTGCCCAGGCCCAGAGGTCAAGCCCTGGGACCAGCAAAAAACAAAACAAAAACCCCTCATCATCTCTGTAGTCAAATATGCAGAAATTCAATATTTTTAGTATATAATCTGCTGTAGTTTGAGGTGTCCCCCAAGGATTCATGTGTTACATAATCCCCGCTATTAACAGGACCACCTTGTGTAGATGTTTGGCTTCGGGAGTGATCAGTTTTAGAGAAAGTCATCAGGGTAGAGCTCTAGGATATACAGCTTTAGAAGAAGAGGGACATTTACAGGAAGGACCTGTGTATCCTATTCTTTTGTCATGAGGGTCTTGCATCTCTTTGACACTGTGCTGGCAAGACAGCCATTCAGACTTTGCTAAAGATCAAATCAATGAAGCTGCTGCACATTTTTGAACTTTTTTCTTCATTTGTTATAGCAAATCTAAAGTGCAACCTGAGACAATCAGAGCAGAAAAAAGTAGACTTTTCATGGGCAAAATAAAGGTTCAGTTAAATAATGCCAAGAGCCTTTACAGCTCAAAAATTCCAATACTCTAGAGAAATGATGATGAAGATAATTAATGAAAATTATGATGATTAATGAAAATTATGGCAAAAGATTCTGCAAAAAAATGAAAGGTCACAAAAATGCCAAATAGAACTTAAATCACTGGGTGGGTGCCAGTGGCTCACACCTGTAATCATAGACACACAAGAGGCTAAATCTGAGGATCATGGTTTGAAGCCAGTCAGGGAAGGAAAGTCTGTGAGATTCTTCAATTAACTCAAAAAAAAAAAAAAAATCTGGAAGTGGAGCTATGGCTCAAGTGGTAGAATGCTAGACTTGAGCAAAAAAGCTCAGGAACAGCATCCAGGTCTTGAGTTCAAACCCCAGTACTGGCACAAAAAGCAAACAAATAAAAAATGAACTTAAATAACCACCTCTCCACAAAGTGAAAACTCTGAATGCATTAAATACTTTAGGAGCTTGAGCCCCTTGAATATTACAAGCATTTAAAGAAGAGCTTTGAAAAATCCAAGAGACCAAAAATGTATTTTGTGAAAATGAATGATGGGTAGATGTGATAGATTTCATTTGAATGGAATTGCCCCCACCATTTGAAAGTAGCAAGTTTTAAAACAAAAACCACACAGTTCCTGACTCGCAGTTCTGACTATCATGGTGGCGAGCGACCTTTGCTGCCCCAGAGCCCTGAGGGCTGTTTCCCCTTGCTCTCCTACACTCTAAAAAAAACCCTTAAAATTCTTTTTATTGAGCACTCTGCTACTAGTGTGTCATCAGGCTCCTACCAGGTCCTGTTACAGGGGTGATGATGTTACCTAACAATAAAATAAGGGCTACATTGAAAAAGGTGTATAAAATGCTTAGCCTCATTCCTAAAAGCTGAAATAAATAATGCCTATTATGTTTAAGGATTTCTTTTATATTTTCTAATCAATTCTTCCCTGCTTGGTTCAATACAGACAGAACACCTGATGGTTAGCCAACTTCCCCTCCTGGCTCTGCATCAGGACTTGTGAATCACATGGAGCTTGCCTCACACCTTCTTCATGAAGATGGCCTTTGTGTCCTTGACACTCAGAGCCTTTGACAGAGCAAACTTCGAAGCCACACCGACGCCAGTGTCCTTGTCAGAGGCGCTTTTCGGTGTTCAGAGCGGGGTAGCGTCCTGAGAAAGGACACCAGGCCTCCAGAGGCTCTTCGCCAGTCTGGAGAGGCGGCACCATAAAGGGCTGGAGCCCACAAAGCACTCATTGGGGGGACCCCGAGCAACTGCCACAGAGAAGACTGTGGTTCTAGCACATGAATTCTGGAAACCCGGGGTTTGGGGAGGGGAAGCGGGGATATCTGTAACAACCCCATTCTCTTCCTCTTCCTCCAGCCGCCGGAACGGCGAGGGCCGCGTGGAGATCAGCGCACCGCAGGCCCGTCGGGCCTTTCCGGAAAACCCTGCTCCCTTCCGGGCCAAGGCTCAGCAGCAGTGGCTCGGCCTGCACGCGTCCCCAAGTCGCACCGCTCACTTTTAAACAGGAGCACCTTCGGACACTGGCTCCACGTTCCCAGTAGCAGGTGAAGGGCCGTGAGCAAGAAACGGCTCGCTTTCACCTGCTGGGATTCCAGCCCCCTCCGCCTGGACTTCACGGCCGGGTCGGCCGTGCCTGCTGCACCAGGCGGAGGCCGGAGCGCGCTCCCCGGCGCATCTGCCGCGGGCGTCTGGCCGCTCTTGGAAAGCATTGTAACTTTTTCTAAAAATTCGTCTTTTGCCGTTAAAGGAAAGCTAAGTGTTAAAAAAGTGGCGTTCCCACACCGGGAGTCGAACCCGGGCCGCCTGGGTGAAAACCAGGAATCCTAACCGCTAGACCATGTGGGAGACGACGAGCTCACAGAGACGCTTAGGCAAATTGAGTCTCTATCGCCAGCTTCCGCTCGTCCAACCTGGTCTAGTCCCGCCCACCGCCAGCTCGAAACCTCCTCCTGCGCGTGCGCGTCCTCTGGGGCTTAACCCTTTCCGCTCCATGCTCAGTTCCCTCCGCCGGTACCGAGCCCCTTGAACTCTCCTCCGGCCTACACCCTCGCCTTTTGTGTTCTTTATTGGCCAGTCGGCGGTACGGACCACGTGGACGCTAGGTTGGGTGGACCACTGCTGGTGCTTCCCACCTCGAACTCCTGCAGAGCATCGAAGACCCGGTGTGTGGAGTTAAGAGGGTTCTGAAGCAGGAACGCGCTGGAGAAGCCCTAAAGCCTCGGCCAGGGAAGCCAAAGTGACCGGCGGGTGCCACCCACCCAGCCTGCGCGAGGGGCGCCCTCCCCGCCGCCCTCCCACCCTCCCCTCCTTCCCACTCCTCCCCCGCCCCCCACCCTCCCTCCCGCCCTCCTCCCTCACCCCCGCCTCTCCTCTCCCTCCTCTGTCCCCTCCACACTCAGGATCGAGGCTGGCCACGCACACACCTCCCAGGTCTCTGTAAAGAAACAGAAACCGGAATGAAGACGGGCCTGGAACATTCCAGATTCTGTTGACTCAACGGCTGAAGGCTGGACTCGTGTCACTGAAAGCAGGCTGGGGTGGTCTGTCAATAGAGTTAAAAAAAAAAAAAAAACCAACACCCAGCACTGAGCGCGATCCTCACTGCACACATTCACTGGCGACGGGTGAGGGTCCCAGGCGGGGCGCAAAGCCCTTCCACGCGAGGCAGCGAGCAGCTCCCCGGCAGCAGGAGGTGCCTTAGCCCAGCGTCGCGTTTGGACAAGGGCAGCACAAAGAGCCAGTTGTTGGGGGTGGCCAGTGTGGGGTTGCTGAGGCTCCAGCTTGAGCTGAGCGGTTGGCTATGCCTGCAGCAGACACTTCGCCTATTGAAAAACTCAAATCTCTCCTGGCACCTCTCCTGACTCTGATGGGGACTTAAAAGGTCCCTCTGACTGTGGCGAAGGCTTCAGTTGTGACACTCATCAGCAAGGAAGGGGTGCTGAGAGCCCCAAGTTAACTGCATTCATGATGGCCACAGAGTGTATATAATCCAACAGAATTACAAGGGAAAACTGACTGCAAGCCTACTATGCATATCAGATGCGTTTAATACTAATGGTATAGCTATGAGGTAGGTCTTGTAGTCACTTCAGATGCTTCTTTTGATACTTTTTCTGGGTGTTATTGGGGTTTGAACGCCAGGCCTGGTGCTTATTGTGCATACAGTCTACCACCTGAGCCAAGCACCCAGTCTTCTCTCTACTGTCTTTGAGCAGTCTCATTTGTTTTGTTTTTTAATCAGTGACACAGCTGCTTCCCTTCTGAAAGCACCTGCTTTGGAACAACAAAGAACATCTAGCAAACCAACCTTATCTCCAGAAGTCCTTGCCTCAACACTTGTTAGTTTGGGGAGGCCAGAGATTTCATGTGTCCTTTGCAATTTTATAGGCCCTCATGTTGATAATGATATTTTAATAGTATTTATTTTATTGTAAGGTGAGGTACAGAGGGGTTACAGTCACATACGTAAGGTTTCTGTTGAACAGTGTTGTCCTCTCCCCTGTTTTCTCCCTTTCCCCATCCCTTTTCCCCCCAAGTTGTAAAGTTCATTTCCAGTGTCCTGTAAGTATCCCACGCAGTTGCATTGATTCACCCTTTGTCCTTTGTCTCACCATTTTGTTATGCCTCTTCCCTTCCCCAAATCAGATAAACATTTACAAGTGTCACAGGGCGCCAAAATAAAAAACAATGACAACAGGGGATAAACCAAAGGGGGGAAAAAAGAAATAACTTCACAGAGTACATTAAAAAAAACCCTCGTTTCCATATCTTGGAGTTCATTTCAATTAGCATTTTATATGGTCATATGTACATAGCTATTGAGCTATAAAAGCACCTATGGAAGCTGGGTACCAGTGGCTCATGCCTGTAATCCTAGCTACTCAGAAGGCTGAGATCTGAGGATCACAGTTCAAACCCAACCCAGGCAGGAAACTCTGTGAGACTCTTATCTCCAATGAACCACTAAAAAACCGGAAGTGGCGCTGTAGCTCAAGCAGTAGGGCACTCACCTGAGCTGAAGAGCTGAGGAACGTGCTCAGGCCCAGAGTTCAAGCCCCACAACTGACAAAAAAAAAAAAAAAAAAAAAAACTACCTATGGAATGGACACTGGTGGTTCATACTTGTAACCCCACCTACTCAGGAAGCTGAGATCTGAAGGAACCTGATTCAAAGCCAGTCAGGGCAGACAAATCCACAATTTGTTATTTCCAAATAACAACAAAACCAGAACTGGAGGTGTGGCTCAAGTGGGAGAGGCTCACACTCGAACAAAAAAGCTAAGCAAGAGCACAAAGACCTAGAGTATAAGCCCTAGTATTTGAAAAATGAAAAGAAAAAAAAAACCTATGGTTTGAAACCATCCTAAAGATATAAACAAAATGCAAGTATATTTCAGCCTCATTCTCCCTAAACTGAAATTAAGTCCATTTTTCTCTTATGCACTGAATGGAAACTTGAACAGGAACAGAAAACTGTAAATAATAAACTTCAAGTAATGGTATAGAAAGCAGTTAAGGACATTACTCAGTAACTCAGTCTTTATTCTAGGTGATTCTCCCACCTTTACCTCATCTTCCACATTTCCTGCTTGGGCATGATTTCAGGGTAGAAGCAATGGTTCACTGTGTCTGAATGTTTTTCTGTGTGTGTAGCTCACACTGGATCACAAGTGTCTATTCTGGACTTTTCTGTGTTCAGTGACATCACATTAGTAGCTTGAGATGACCAATCTGAGAGCATTTATACCATAGTAATCAAGAAATGCTATAAAGCATTCTTATAACACTATAAAGCATACAGAGTTGGTGAGCTGTTTAAAATGATATGCTGGTTAAATATCATACCAGGACTTCCCTAGGAACTTCTGGGCCTTTACACTATGAGTGTGTGTGTGTGTGTGTGTGTGTGTGTGTGTGTGTGAGTGCACGCGCATGCATGTGCGTGCACGCACGCATGCAAGCTAGTATGGGGCTTGAACTCGGGGCCTGGATGCTATCCCTTAGCCTTTTCCCTTAAGACTGGTACAGTATCACTTTAGCCACACTGCCACTTCCAGCTTTTTGGTGGTAGTTAATTGGATATAAGAGTCTCATGAACTTTCCTGCTTAGGATAGCCTTGATCCTCGATCCTCAGATCTCACCTCCTGAGTAGCTAGGATGTAGTATACAAGCATATACACTCTCATTGTACTTGGTGAGTTCTTTAGAGGCAACCCTGCTTCACCCCTGGTTGCAGTGTTTGGCCTAAATCAGTGAAACTGGAATCACCACTGGCTCTCTATATTTCACTTTCCAGCCCCACCCACAGGGATTTCCAAAAGTCACCTTCAGGGAGCAAGGCCTAGAAATGTGAATCTTTGTGAGCATGCTCTCATACATGCCACTGGATATTGGATAAACACCACCAAACTATAAGATTGTAACTTCAATCTGCAAAAGCTCATGATCCCCAAAGCCCAGACTCTCTGATCTATTTCTATCATTTCCCTTTCCTGCTGACGGGCCTGAAAAAAAATGGCTTCTAGTTGTCTAAATTTCCTGGCCAAGCTTTTCCAGCATCCATACTTTGACCCTGGCATAGCCTGTTAATATTATCCTCCAAGCCCATCTGCAGGGAGCCCACAGTGCAGACTCCCACATGCTCCTCTGCCAGGCTCTTCTCTCCACTTGTGACCCACAACTCCAAGGCCAGCTCTCCCCATGAAACCACCTCCTGTCTTCCTCCATTATAAGACACCCCCCATTTCCTCTGAGTAGCCAAAGCACAGGTCTTTCAAACATGATGTGGATTGTCACCTTCTTGATTAAACTACTTTTATAGGACGGCCCATGAATAAAAATCAGATCCCATAATCTCCCTGGGAACCTAGTCCAGAACTCAATCATTCTGCCATCCAGTCTTTCCTTTTCTCTAACTTAAATACTTCCTGTTGTATTGCTATGTGAAAGCTGCCACCTTTTAACCACCAGCATGAACAAAATGCTCCTGGGAGAAGTGGGGAACACACACACACACACACACACACACACACACATTTTTGAAGTTTAGCCAAACCAGTAAGTGAGCTGCTACATTTCTTTAACTCTAAACACACACACAAAAAAAGCCTTCTTGTTGACACAAGGAACATTTATTCCTGTTCCCATGCATATAAGGCACTGATTCTCTCTGGGCAGCTCTCCCATTTTATCCACCATTTGATATTGGAAAAAAGCCCCAAACATATTGCACTTGCCAGACATCTACATTAGCCAACATGATGCTGGTGTAATTCAGGCCAGTTATTTAGGAGCAAGGTTAGTTTCCATTTCAATGGACCAAGACTCATCCTTTATAATGGCACAAAAATAAATACAGGTTAAACTCTATTCTCCCAAGGAAAGTTCTGGTCAGCACCAATGCTCAGCCTGAGGCACAAAGTTACCCTCAGAGCTCTTTTGAGTAATAGCACCTGCCTCTGCCTTCCAAGCAGGGGAGTTCATCTTCATGGCCTAACACTGGGTTCAGTTTCTAAAATTGGATGTGATCTCCAAAGGCCATTGTTATGACATGCTTCCTCAAGAGCTTGCTTGGATCATATAACTGCTCCTCACCTCTCCAAATCTAGTGACATTCTACATATCTGTTGACTCAGGACGAACATCCTTGAACCTCTCACACTGGGTTAGGTGCTTGTTCTGTGGCCCATGCCATCCACTGTTGGGCTGGCCCTGTTTCCCTGCTTCTGTCTATGGTAGATCATACATTCCCTAATGGCAAAGTCTGGTTCTGTGATCCATTTGAATGTGTGTGTGCACGTGCATGCATTTGCACTTGCACTTGTGTACTGGAGCTTTAACTCAGGAATCTGTGCTCTAATGAGGGCCTTTTATGGCTTTTTGTTCAAGGCTGGTGCTCTACTTGAACAACTCCACTTCCAGCTTTTCAGTGGCTAAGACTTTTCTGCCTAGGCTGCCTGTAAACCAGGACCCTTAAATCTCAGCTTCTTAAGTAGCTAGGATTACACACATGAGCCACCAGTGCCCAGTCTATTTAAATTTTTGTAAGAAAGTTTAAAAATGGGAGGACAGGTAAGGGAATATAAAGAGTAATAGGAGTGTTGAATATGACAAAAATGCATTGCAAATATGTACAGAAATATCACAATGAAACCTCTCATTTTGTACAATTAGTATGTACCAGTAGAGGAATTTGGGAAAGCACTGTTGGGTTTGAACTCTGAGCTTTGAAATATATATATATATATATATATATATATATATATATATATATATATATATATATATATATATATATATTTAAAGAATCTGGATGCTGGTGGCTCACACCTGCAATCCTACTCAGGAGGCTAAGATTTTAGGATTACGGCAAGAAGGCAGCCTCTAGTTAGGAAAGTCTATGAGACTCTTATCTCCAAGTAACCCCAGAAAAAACAGAAGTGGCGCTATGGCTCAAAGTGGTAGAACATTAGCCTTGAGTGAAAAGCTCAGGGACAGTGCCCAAGCTGTGTTCAAGCCCTAAGACTGGAAAGAAAGGAAGAAAGGAAGAAAAGAAAGAAAGAAAGAAAGAAAGAAAGAAAGAAAGAAAGAAAGAAAGAAAGAAAGAAAGAAAGAAAGAAAGAAAGAAAGAAAGAGAAAGAAAGAAAGAAGGAAAGAAGGAAAGAAGGAAAGAAAGAAAGAAAGAAAGAAAGAAAGAAAGAAAGAAAGAAAGAAAGAAAGAAAGAAAGAAAGAAAGAAAGAAAAAGAAAGGAGGCATGGAAGGAAGGAAGGAAGGAAGGGAGGGAGGGAGGGAGGGAGGGAGGAAGGGAGGAAGGAAGGAAGGAAGGAAGGAAGGAAAGAATTTGGCTGGAAAGAAGCTAACTTTGTCCTGAACCCTTAAGTAAATGTGATTTGGGATGAGGGACATTTACTAGAACTTCCAGTTAACTTCCAAGCGGCTGATAAGCAGTAAATCTCTACCATACTAAGTAGAGCTGTAGCTCAAGTGGTAAAATGCTAGCATTGAGTGAGACAACTCAGGGACAGTGTCCAGGCCCTGAGTTCAAGTCCCATATGCCAACACATGCATTGCGTATACATGCATGCGTGCATGTGCATACACACACACACACACACACACACACACACACACACACACACACACACACACACACACACACACACACACACACATTCCCTACCTCTGGAAGCTGTGGAACAATATATATATACCATGGAGCTGTTCTTGGGTAATAACTTTAAAAGAAGACTGGAATGTTCAAATGAATTTAAGATGTCAACTACTGATTACTGGTCCCACAGGAGCTGCATATTCTCTTAGCAGTTTGAAAACAACCGCATACTCTTCAGACTGCATTAGTCTCCCATTGCCTGTTCTATTGGAGCTCATGTTCTTCCTGCTTTACTTACAGGAAACAACCCACAGCATTTCCTAGTAATCTTCAAAAATAGATGCCCATCTGCATTACTGTTCATCCATCTTTCCCCACTATTTCTCTGGGTAAAATGCCCAGCCTAAGTCAGACTATGCTCAGCAGAGATGCCAGAGGGAAGCAGCCAAGCGGTGGATCAGAGCAGCAGCAACAATGTACCTGAAGATGAGCAATGTGAGAGAGGCAATGACTGCTCATTTGGAGTTTGCTGTGCAGGTAGTAAACCAATGTCACTTGGGTTTGGGGTTCAAAAGTAGCAAATGAGTGAACATTAGTGTAAGAAGCAGGGAAGGCTTTCAGCTTGTTGGCTGGGACTAGTGGCATGAGTAAGCTGGCAGTGGACACTTGGAATATTCTATGGGATTGGTTTGAGGTACATGCTCAGCTTCCTCTGGTTGGTCCTTAGTTGTAAGTGGGGACCATACATAGGGACAGAAATGGTTGTACACTTTCTAACAGGTGCAAAACCCTGAGTTCAGTCCCAAGTATCAAACACACACGACCACTAAAACAATAACAACAAAAAAGCAAAATGCAAAAGCTTAAGTGATTTAAAAAAAGACCTTCCTGTAGAATTCTGTTGGTTGTTTCTTAGTGAAGTGCGTCCAGGTGCAGGTGTCTAGAGGATGGTCTATGCAAGAAGGACTCAAAGGGTGATCCTCAGGCCATCCTAGGAACTGATTAGGCATGCACATTCTCAGGCCCCACTTAAAATCCATGAATTGGGAATTTAGCAGGTGGGGCCCAGCAAGCTCTATTTCAGTAAGAGCCCCATAGGAAACTGTATACACAAGGCAATTCCCAAACTTACCTGACTGTCCTCACCATTGGGGAAGCAGGTATTCCCTGGTTAGCACCAAAGTCCACACACATGAGAATCTGTGCAGGACTGAGGAGGCCATCTTCAAGACAATCAGCCCAGGTTTAGAACCTGGTCTATAGCAAAGTAATCCATTGTCTGACATGGTAATTAATTTCCAAATGTTATTTGTCTCTATCAGGAAATTAAGTGTAACAAGTACCTCAGGCTCTATAAGCAGATTCAGTATATAATTTGATTGACAGCTTCCATCTTCTTAGCTCTTTGATTTGAAAACAGTATCTTTCAGAGATTTCCTATTTTGACATTTATTGCCAGTCTCTTGTTTCATCAGTCATTGCCCACTGTATCATACTTAGTGCTTACCAAAATTTAAGTCTTCTTATATCTCCAACTTAAAACAATCTATTCTTGAAAACACCCCAGGCAAAATATTAAAAGGAAATGTATCAAAATGTATCAAAAAAACCCCAAACAAACAAAAACTACATTTTGTACACTTAAACTGGGAATCAAGACTCCACCTCTGGTTTGCTATATGCCCTTGGAAAATATACTTCCCTGAGCCTTAGTTTCCCCACTTGTTTGCCTACGTGAAGAGAATAATGTTGACCTCATTGGATCAAGTTTAAAAAAAAGGAAATGTATCCAGCCTTAAAACATAAATATGAAAACAATTCATTTTCTTTTTCCTGCTGCTGAGAGGAAGTAGGTTTTCTATCATAGTGATTCAGCAAGTTTGTTAACAGAAATTTAGGACAGCTAAATTGATCTCAGGTTCTTATGTCTGGCAAGAGAAAAATTCAGGCAAGGTAAGAACATAAGATGATAGGAAAGTTTATTAGAAAAGAAATACAGCCAAGAAAGAGAGCATGTGGCACAGACAAGCCGTGAAGATGGCACATCAACCCATCTCTGCCCTCTTGCTGGAACAAAGCCTGTCATTAATCCTTAGGTCACTTTGTCACTTTATGACATTCTATAGCCTCTGTGGCAACACAACTGGTTTTTCACTCCTGTCTCAGTTTTAAATATACATAAAAATAATTATAGATGGAATTAAGAAAACATTATGTTTAAAAACAAACTAAAACTTCCAGAGCCAAAATAAAAAAGATGTTGGCATTTCTATACAAGGGTATTTTAAAGAATTTTATCACTATGAGGTTTTCTGATATTCTTGGATTTGTGCATCTCACCTGCCAATAATATTGCTTGGCCTCATTGTTAATTTAAGTTCTTAAGCAAAATAAGACAACATAACTTACTTCTGCCAGGATATAAGAAGAGTGGTCATTTTAACGTGTGTGTGGTGTGTATGTATGAAGGTGCAAAACCTGGTTAGGATGTTTTTGGACAATTTAGTGGTTAGAGCTAACAAGCTTTATGTAAAATAGGAATTTGCCAAGTAGCTGCTGATACCTCTCTGATAAAATAAGGAAATGATTTCAGTTGTTTTAAGAAAATGGAAACGAAGATAGGCAAGAAGAAAAGGTACCCCTGATTAAATTACTTTGCCCTGGAGGATATCAAGCAGAAATCACTAACCATAAAGCTGCATAATCATAATAATGGATTGTTTCCTGTGGTAGAATATCAGGATCTTCGAAGAAACAAAGACAAATCAGAATCCTTCTAAAGAGCACGAAACCTAGAAGGCAGTACCCTTAAAAATAAGAGGATTAGTGCGGGAGAGGGGGGTGAAGGGAGGGAGAAATATCCACAGCCCTCTTCTCTTTCTATAAATAGGGTATAAGAAATAAAAGGTGTCAGACTCCTTATATCATGCCATATGCAAAATAGATTAAAGATTGAAATGTAATAGAAGAAAAATATTAGAAGAAAAAGTATCCATTTGGTAATGCCACAAAAGCACCAAAGAAATAGAAATAGATCTGATCTCATCAAAAGCTAAAATACTAGCAAGAGCTTTAAATAGTCAATGAAAGATCAAGATGTATATATAGTAAAGTGGTTGTGTGGATCAAAAAGGCAAGCAATCCATCAGGAAAATAGAAAACTGAGTAGAACAGACAATTCAACAGTAGCATAATATAATAATAATAATAATAATAATAATAATAATAATAATAGAAGAGGGGGAGGAGTGGAGAAAAAATTCATAGCCTCCCTGGTCTCAGGAAAATGTAATTTTAAAAAGCCATTCTCCTACTTGACAGAGTGACATTATTTGCTGTTGTAGCACATGACATCCCTCAACAAATTCCTCTCACTATAATGTTACACTGGACAGTTTCACCGCTGTGAGCCTGGAGGTCCTGCACAGCTGTACTGCGTAGAAGGAAAACATACCCCCAAACCTTCAGGGCAACTTGTGGAAAGGAACACTGCTTGATCCTTCTCCCAGTTGCACATCATTCTAAAGCACTTGAATGGTAAGCCTCAACTAAACTAAGGAAATATTTGTAATACACTGTTAAGAGAATGGGTAAAAGAAATCTTTATGTACTTGTCAGAAAATGATTTTTTAAAAAGTCAAAAACATACAGAATGTGCAGATCAAGAAAGTTAAGTCAGGAGTGGTGGTGCATACCTGTAATCCTAGCTACTCAGGTGACAGAGCTGGAGGATCATAATTCAAGGCCAGCCCAGGCAAAAAAGCCTGCTAGACAATTATTTCCAAACTAACCAGCAAAAAAAAAGCACAACTGGAGGTATGGTTCAAGTAGTAAGGGACTAGTTTAAAAAAATCTAAACTTAAAACAAAGTATAAGAGACATATGAACTAAATGTAAACCAGATTGAATAATCAAAACAACTCATGGGGCTGGGGGCACAGCATAGTGGTAGAGCACCAACCTAGCAAGTGCAGGGCCCTGAGTTCAAACCCCAGTACTGAAAAACAAAATAAAACATCCATGGAAAACCAAGGAAATGGAAATAAAGCCTATCATTCAGCTTAAAAAGTAAATAAATCAGGAAAACAAACACTAAACTGCAATATGTTGTGACACAGGAAATGGTGGTACCTGCTAATAAGCAGAGAACTGGCAGACCCTGAAATAGCTACAAAAGTGACTGAAGACATCCATCTCCCCTGAATATGTACAGAGACTGATTTGAGTTGACCGGATGGATGCAGATCAATAGGAGCTTTGTGTCCTGCTGAGAAGACCCAGAAATTGATCCAACATCTGCTGTCATTGCTGTACAGCACACACCGTCCTCAGGGTAGTTGACAGTAATTGGAACTTTTCCTTCCTGAGGTCCTCTATATGCTGAATGTCCATCTTCCTTATTATCCTATTTATTCACCCTCACCAATTCTCTTCTTTCACAACTTCGAAGAAGCAATAATCTCTTGTTCCATTCCACTCCCAACGAGGCAAGAACTATACTAAAGGCCACTGTTTTGGAGTAACTCCCTCACTGCCTCCCTCACCCCCAAAGCAGCTGTGGCCTCTTCCAGTGACCATTCTCTCTATCCCAGCCTTGCTCTACAACTGAGCCATGGAGTGTTGTTTTATTCTTGCTTATCAGGGATGAAATGATGGATGATAAGCAAGGTAACTTTCAAAGGCTGATGGATGTGGAGGGTCAAGCTGCCCTGACAGCTCCCTCAGCTCTGCTCCCTCCCACCCAGGACTTGATGGACTTGGCAGCGAGAGAGGTGAACTCTAGTACCCGGTGCCATCACTTTCACATTGAAAGGTTGCCAGCTTCTCATCTCCAGGTCAGAAGTTTTCTCTTCCTTTCCTTGTGTGTGTGTGTGTGCACGCGCGCGCACGCACGCACACACACACACACACACACACAGGCAAGTTGGTCCTGGGCTTGAAATCAGGGCCTAGGTGCTATTCCTGAGCTTTTATTCCTCAAGGCTAGTGCTCTATTATTTGCACCACAGCTCTACTTCTGGCTTTTGGGCAGTTATTTGGAAATGAGTCTCTCAGATTTTCCTACTCAGGCTGGCTCTTTGAACCATGATTCTCAGATCTCAGCCTTCTCAGTAACTAGGATTACAGGCATAAGCCACCAGCACCCAGGAGTGACTTTTACCAGTAGATGCAGTAAAGAGCAGTGCTTTTGGAAATATGTTCAAAATATAGTATATGGTCTTGTTTTTATGGTATCTAAAACAAGGT
This sequence comes from Dipodomys merriami, assembly GCF_024711535.1. Classification (NCBI taxonomy): domain Eukaryota; kingdom Metazoa; phylum Chordata; class Mammalia; order Rodentia; family Heteromyidae; genus Dipodomys; species Dipodomys merriami. Next base: position 758,733 of record NW_027203293.1, on the reverse strand, counting down.
GTAAATAAAATATTATAGTATGATCTCAGTTAAGAGTGCCAAGAACTTAATTTGATAGTTGAATGATTAAGCAATTAGAAATTAATGTAATTAATTCTTAAAAGATAGCCTTTGAAAAAATTAAAAAAAAATTAAGACAGTCTGGTGGGCATCAGTGGCTCACATCTGATCTGAAACCCTAGCTAATCAGGAAGCTGAGATCTGAGGATCAAGGTTTGAAGCCAGCCAGGGCAGGAATGTCTGAAACTCTTATCTCCAATTAATCACAGAAAAAGCTGGAAGTGACACTGTGGCTCAAGTGGTAGAGTATTAGCTCATTGTGAGCTCAGGGACAACACCCCAGCCCAGAGTTTGAGCCCCAGGACTGGCCAGAAAAAAAAGACAGTTTCTGTACCCTAGCCTGGCCTTAAACTTGGGATTCTCCTGGCTTAGCATCCCAAAGCTATACCAGCAAACTGAGAGATAGGGTGTTAAAAAATAGTTCGAGGGGTCTGAGGCATGGCTCAGGTGGTAGAGCACCAGTCAATGAGCAAAAGCATCAGATACCAAGTTAAAATCCAAGTTAAAACAAAAAAACAAAGTTTGATACTTGGGCATTTGCTCCAGTATTGCAGTGGTGGGCTACATGTAAATAAAAACAAGATTGACCATGTTGTGACACAACTGTTGAAGCCACATGTTGTTTGGGAAGGTGTTATTACTTTCTATGATTTCATATGTCTGAAAATTTCCAATAAGTTATAAAAAGAAGACTTAATACAAAGATGCTTGCTCAAAAAATTGAATTACAAATGAGGAGATTCAGTTCAACAGTCTTGAGTACCTTAAAACAGTTGACTACATTTCTCCTTTGGCCCCAAGTCCTTTGAAATGATGGATTTCAAACTAGATGGATATAAGGATACTATGTTGAAAATTCAACTTCTGAGTAGTGGGTACAGGAGGGAAAAACTAGGAGAGGGCAAGGGAAGGGATGACATTGTCCAAAAAGAAATGTACTCAGCTGGGCACCTGTGGCTCATGCCTGTAATCCTAACTACTCAGGAGGATGAGATTTGAGGACTGTGGTTCAACGCCAGCCCTGGCAGGAAAATCCATGAGACGCTTATCTCCAATTAACCACCAGAAAACAGAAGTGGCTCTGTGACTCAAAGTGGTAAAGTGAGCAAAAAAAAACTCAGGGACAGTGTCCAGGCCTGATTTTAAGCCCCAAAATGACCCCCCCCCCAAAAAAAAAAGTAAAGAAAAGAAAAAAAGAAAAGAAATGTACTCTTTACCTGACTTATGTAGCTATAACCACTCTGTATATCACCTTTATAATAACAATTTTTAAGAAGTGGGAAAAATATGGAACTCACTGGAGAATTAGGGTGACACAGAGCAGAAAGGCCTGTAAGGTGGTTACGAACTTGGGAAACAACGGCTAAACATGAATCTTCCCCTTAGGACTATGAAGTCACTGGTGTACATGGAAGATGTTCCAGGGTTGTAGGGAGAATTAAAGCTTTCTTGAACACTGATGACAGCTGTCTTACCTTTTCCTTGAAGGCAAGATTCATGAACTTCAATGTTAGATAAAATTAATTTTTCAATTATAGCAACATCCTAGTTAACAAACAAACGTAGTCCCTTTGAGCTGTACAGCAAAAAAGGAACACAAGACTACAATTTAAGACCAAATCCCCTGTTGTCACAGGAGGCAAGATCTGGGTACTTTTCATTTACTTAAAATGTTTAAGAGGATTCAATCACTATCTTCACAGAACAAATTTTAATTAAATCTTAAAATGGAATTGACTAGTCACACTGCCATAAGAAATATAAGATGAACCTCAGCAAATACTACACATATTTTCTTAGAGTAGGTAAAAAGATCTGATTTAAAAACCATATTTTGAGAAAAAGCGCTAATTAAAGCTAAACAGAGATCCTATCTATATTAATATTTCAAACATTCAATATTTAAGCTATGTAAGTGGAGCCAGTATAAACAAGTAAAACTTAAATTGAGACTTTCTGATGTATGTGTTCATTGAGTATTAGTTTATTTTTTTAAATCCTTGCTAGAGTTAAAAGAACAATTCTTCCTCTTCTACATTAAAAACAAAACTTATTTCTTTGCCTAATTTTGCTGAGTTCAACTAAGGGTTTTGCTATATTGTACTAGTTTATCTTTTACTGGTCTTTTCTTTTTTTGGGTGGGGAAGGTGGGGACAGTCCCAGGTTTTGACCTCAGGGCCTTGTGCTTGTTAGGCAAGGGCTCTATCTCTTGAGCCATATCTCCAGCTTTTTAAATTATTTTTCATAGGGTCCCAAAATTTTGCACAGGGTTGGCCTGCACCACGGCTATCTACTATGGCTCCTGTGTGGCTGTGATAATGGGCAAGAACCACCACATCTGACCAGGAACTTCAATTCTTAACTAGCCCAACCACAATGTTCCTCATATGAGGATAATATGTAAAATTCAACACAAAGAGAAAAATTCTCCCAAATACCAACAATGCAAGCAAAGTCTTAAAAAAAAAAAAAATCAGCTCTGTGTTTATTTGCCAGAATCAAAGTTAAGACTTGAAAATCCAACATCATATCTTATGAGACTTACAATTTCATTACATAATCCAGTTTTTTTAATGTTTTTTGTTTTTCCTGATTTGAGGTTGACAGTATTTTATATACTTTACTTATGAATGTTGAACATTTGACACTTATACATCTTTAGTTTTCTCAGAATTAATATTGAGTCCAAAAAAGTCTTTTTTGATAATGTACCGAACACACTGTAAAATCACATTTCTTTCATGTCGAATGTCTGGAGCTAGAAGCTAAAAAACAAAACAAAAATATTAGCTGGTTAAAAATTATGTATGTCCACAAAAGGCAATCTAAAATATCATATGCCTAACTCATATAAAGAATACAGAACAATGTGTTACATATTTACTAATGTGTTATATTATATATTTACTAATTGCTAAATCAGTAAAATGTAATGCAAAACCCTTTCCTTTGCCTTTTAACTTATACCAAGAGTACCTGGATAAGCTTTTTAAACAGCAAAAACATTCACATTTGTACTCCTCTCTAGAAATTATCTAACAAAAGACAAGATAGCAAATTTAAGTCTATCATTCTTTTTTTGTTGTTGTTGTTGTTGTTTATGGGGCTTGAACTCTGGGCCTGGGTGCTGTCCCTCAGCTCTCCAGCTCAAGGCAAGCACTCTACCGGCCACTTCCGGTTTCCAGTAGTTTACTGAAGGTAAGAGTTTCACGGCTTTTCTTGCCCAGGCTGGCTTGAACAGCAATCCTCAGATCTCAGCCTCCTAAGCAGCTAGGATTACAGGCGTGAGCTACTGGTGCCTGGCTAAAATATGAAAACCTTTTCTGTTTGCCAGTCATGGGCTTGAACTTAGAGCCTGGGCACTGTCCCTGAGCTTTTTTTGCTAAAGGCTAGTGCTCTACCACTTGAGCCATAGCACCACTTCCGGCTTTTTCTGTTTTTATGTGGTACTGAGGAATTGAACCCAGGGCTTCATGCATGTTAGGCAAGCACTCTACCACTAAGCCATATTCCCAGCCTGTAATTCTTTACTATAAAACCTATGTTACTCCCCCAGTCGAGCACAGTGGCTCCTAACTGTTGTAGCCTCAGCTACTTGGGAGGTGGGAGAAACACATGAGCCCAGTGTTCAGGGCCAACCTGGGCAACATAGCAAGACCATTTCTTAAAAATAGATAATAATAATAATAATAATAAGAGAATTCCCTCAAATCAAAATTATACATAGTATAGAAATTCAAAGTATATTTGTTGGGCTGGGAAGTTGGCTCAGTGGTAGAGCGCTTGCCTTGCATGCATGAGGCCCTGGGTTCCATTCCTCAGCACCACATAAGCAGGAAAAAAAAGCCGGAAGTGGCGCTGTGGCTCAGGTGGTAGAGTGCTAGCCTTGAGCTGAAGAGCTGAGGGACAGCGCCCAGGCCCAGAGTTCACGCCCCACGACCGGACCAAAACAAACAAACAAACAAACAAAAATCAAAGTATATTTGTTAAAAATAATTTATTTTCTTCTCAGTTTATTTTCTGACATTACTATTACAGTTTAGTATAAACTGTATAGTATACTATAGCAGTGATATTTTCAAAACAAGAGTATTATGATTCAGGTCCAGTATTCATAGAATAATTAAACTACGGCATATATACTTAAGTAAAAAAGACTTTTCAGGGAATGCCAGCTGTTTTGCCACTGCACTGAGGAATATTTCTTTTTTTTTTGGTTGGTTGTGGAGCTTGAACTCAGAGCTTAGACACTGTCCTTGAGCTCTTCAGTTCAAGGCGAGTGCTCTACCACTTGAGTCACAGCATTACCTCCAGTTTTCTAGTGGTTAATTGGAGATAGAAGTCTCATAGACTTTCCTGCCTGGGCTGGCTTTGAACCTCTATCCTCAGACCTCAGCCTCCTGAGTAGTTAGGATTACAGGTGTGAGCCACCAGTGCCCAGCTGCCCTGACCTCTTTTGCTTAAGGCTAGCACTCTATTTCTCTAAGACATAGCTCTACTTCCAGATTTCTGGTGGTTAACTGGAGATAAAGAGTCTCACAAACTTTCCTGTCCAGGCAGGCTTTGAACCACAATCTTAGATCTCGGCCTGAGTAGCCGTTCATAAGCCATAGCTCCCAGATCACAGTGGAATATTTCTATTACTTTTTTTTTTTTTTGGGTCCGGTCGTGGGGCCTGAACTCTGGGCCTGGGCACTGTCCCTCAGCTCTTCAGCTCAAGGCTAGCGCTCTACCACTTGAGCCACAGCGCCACTTCTGGCTTTTTTTTTCCTTTTTGCTTATGTGGTGCTGAGGAATCGAACCCAGGGCCTCATGCATGCAAGGCAAGCACTCTACCACTGAGCCACCTTTCCAGCCCATTTCTATTACTCTTAAAGGCAGGAAATTAGAAACTTCAGTTTCTTTCCATTGCTTTATGGTTTTCAATAAGCATTTCTATTTAAATAACAACAAATCCTATTAAGGATTTCTTAAAAGCCTGCTGCTGTAGTAATCTGGAATTTTTGTTGTTTTGTTTTGTGCCAGTCCTGATGGATGAACTCAGGGCCTGCGCACTGTCCCTGATTTTTTGTGCTCAAGGCTAGCGCTCTACCATGTGAGCCACAGCTCCATTTCCAGGCTTTTTATTTTTTTAAGTCTCATGGGCTCTCCTGCATGGGCTGGTTTTGAACTTCAATCCTCAGATCTCAGCCTTCTGGGCAGCTAGGATTATAGCTGTGAGCCACCAACTTCATCTGTATTTTCAATGGACAATTTCACCTCATTATAAATTTCCTTAAACTAATGTCTGATTTTAAGCAGTCCTGAAAACTGGGATCATTTCACTTACTGAACAGCAGCTATATCCCAGCTTCAACTTCAAAATTAAGATATATAGACAAGTGTTCAAGGACCCTAAGGTTCTGCCCTACCTTTCTGACATATATAAACATCAGTGTGAAGAGCAATCACTTACCATTTCCAGGAGATAGGGATGATGTGTTCTTGGTTCAAATAATGTTTGATAGTTGCGAATATTTTTTTTCTTCTTGGGGTTTGTATTTCTACAGCTTTTCTTTGTACTTCCACACTGGGCTCCTGAGGAGTTCTGAACAGTTGCTACAGCATTTTTACTTGGACTCTTGGGAGCAGTGCTCTGCAGAGCCTGATTCTCTGCCACAATGTCTGCTTCTGTCTTGATGGGAGTTTCTAAGTTTTATGAAAAACAAACACAAAAGTTAAACAACACACAGAAAACAGGTAGAACTTTCAAAGATGACCAAAAGAGCCACAAAAATCCTCCTAGCCATCATATTGGCTACTTAGTTAACTGAAGACTAGGAGAGATTTTGCAAAGCATTTGTAATGCATTCCAATTTTTTTTTTCAAATTTAAAGCTGTAACTGCCAAGAATTGAGGAGACTACCACAAATTAGGAAATAATACCCAAAGACACTTGATCTATAAAATAAATATTAAGACAGGAAACAGAAATATGTGATAAACACAAAACATATTTCCTCTTATTTGAAAAAAATTAAACATAATTGACTAAAGTATTTTAAAATAGTGAGTAGGATTTATAATATCTGTAGAAATAAATTCTATGGTAACAGTAGCACAAAGGAAAAGAGGACCAAATATTAAGTATATTGGCTATAACCTTTTTCCTTTTGTGCTGGTATTGGGGCCTTGCACTCACTTGATATATAAAAAATAAACATCAAGACTTAGGAATATGAAACAAGGGCTTTCTCTTCTAAAGCAAGGAATTTTAAATAATTAGTCAAAATTAATTTATACAAAATTAGGGGCTGGGAAGGTGGCTCAGTGGTAGAGCGCTTGCCTTGCATGCATGGGGCCCTGGGTTCGATTCCCCAGCATCACATAAGCAAAAAGAAAAAAAAGCCGGAAGTGGCGCTGTGGCTCAAGTGATAGAGTGCTAGCCTTTGATAGAGTGCTAGCCTTGAGATGAAGAGCTGAGGGACAGCGCCCAGGCCCAGAGTTCAGGCCCCACGACCAGACCCTCCTCCCCCCCAAAAAATCAAACATTTATTTTATCACAAAGTGTCCTTTGCTACCTACAAGATTTCATATTACTGTTCAGGAAGACAACAAATGACATACAAAGGCGTTAAGGGAAAGCAATATAATTGGCCTCTATGGCTTTTAAGTCTGCACCTTGTTTTTATATCTGTTCTGCCACAACTAACATAGCATACTTAATGCTATATGACCTATAAAGTAAAGATATGAGTGTAATAGTATTTTTATTTATTTATGGTTTTTTTTTGCTGGTCGTGGGGCCTGAACTCTGGGCCTGGACACTGTCCCTCAGCTCCTCAACTCAAGGCTAGTGCTCTACCACTTGAGCCGCAGCACCACTTCCAGCCTTTCTTGCTTATGTGGTACTTAGGAATAGAACCCAGGGCCTCATGCATGCAAAGCAAGCACTCTACCACTGAGCCACCTTTCCAGCCCTGTAACAGTATTTTTATCTTAAGAAAGAGAAGAAAGAATTAATTCAGCTTGTCTTTATGGGATTCAGTAATCTGATAATAGTTTGCTTCCCTAGAAATGTAATATGTGTTCAGAGAAAGACTCCAGGTTCAAATCAGTATATTTGAAACAAGAGTAAGAAATAAGTTGTTTTCCCAAAATTGATATAATAGGCCACTATCTGTTAAGGAGGACTCTGATAAATTAGTTTATACTTCAAATTTCAAGTTGTTTTTGGACAAAACACACCACAGGCTATTAATTTAAAACTTCCCATGTTATATTCATATTTCATACTGAAGCCTAGCTCTTCTTACTCAACATCCTCCAACTATCCAAACATTAGTTATCTCTAGCCTAATCAATACTAAATGAGCTGTTATTTTCATGAAACTACTTTCAAATCTTCATTCTAAATAAAGGCTAAGACTGTATTCTTACCTTTAGCACAGTCCTACATTGACTGTACTAAAGCTACTGTATTTTGACTACATTTCTCCTGAGACACATATGCATAAGTTCTCTCATAGTTGGAGAAGCTTAAATAAAATTACCATACCGAGTATCCATAACAGGACATAGGTTTACTCACCAAATATATGTAGAATTATCAATACAAACCTTGGGTTAAAACTTTTCTTTCTAGCTAGGCATAGTTCTCACACTTATAATTCTCAATGCCCATGGGGTACAAATCAGGAAGATTGTGGTTTGAGGCCAGCTTGAACATAAAGTGTGCAAGACCCCATTATCAACCAATAAAGTTAGGTATGGTGGCCCACACCTGTGATCTCAGCAACACAGACAGCACAAATAGAAATGAGGTCCATGCTAGCTCAGGCATAAAACAGCCAAAGCAAAAAGGCAGTGACAGTGTAGCTCAAGTGGTACAGCACCTGCATAACAAGCACAAGGTCCTGAGTTCAACAACTCTAGTACCACCAAAATCCAAAACAAAACATCACCTGGCATCATATCAACAGTCTATTCACAGTACTTGTACGTATCCTCCCTCCAAAAAAAAAAAAAAAGCTGCTGTCCATTAAACTCACTTGTCATAACAAATTTCACTGTAATCATCCAAGCACCACTGGCCTCTCAGAAAGATTCTCAAAGTATTCCATTTCTTGTATCCAGTCTATTTCAACCACAAATATAGGGATGTATTTGCCAAGTGAGATAATTTATGTAAATGTTCTCCATAAAGAGCAATGCCCCTATAAACATTAGGTGTTATAAACTAATATTATGACAAGGATCCTTGAGAGCCAAGAATAAAGGAATTTAAAGATCAAATAAAGACTACTCATCCTAGTGCTATTAACACACACTGAACCAAAGGCAAAAAGACACCTCATACCAAGAGAAGCCTTGACTTACCTTCAGGCTCACTCTCTGATCCTGAGAGACTGCCATAGCTGCTCATCAGTGAACACAAGGCTGGAGTCACCTCCTTAGGAATGACTGTCTGTGGTGGTTTCTCTTCCTTATCAGATTCTGAACAGATGGGGAAAAAACAGGATTTAAACAGCATACCCCCAAACAGCTCCCACCACCACAAGAAAGCTGGCGTCTACTCTTTCATCTGTTAATAAAAGTAACTTGTTATCATTTCCTTGATCTTCCCAAAAAATGAATTCTAGAAGGCTTGACAAATTTCTGGTTGGTTTAAATCTTAAGCAAAGAAGTTATTTGCTCCAGGGCAGGGACAGGAACAAATGGAAACTACACATAGCTCAGTTAACTTACCATGCTTCACAGGTGATGGAATTTGAGCCATCCCTAAATTAACTTAATTACACAGTCTTTGCTATTAATTTACATGTAGGGCAAAAGTAAAAAATTTACTTAACTTTACTGGATAAGGATCATTAACTCTGAAAATCAGACTGAGGAATAAAATAGTGCTGTTTTTATTGTTGATTTACGAATAAAATATTGTGGGTTTAGGACTGGTTTTCCAGAATCAAGTAAGATTTAAGCCATTCTATGGGCTTAGAGTTTTACTGAAATGCCTGTCTCAACCTTTTTATTATTCAGAACTTCTAAGAACTTAAGTCAACAAGCCAACCATGAGAGTTTCACAAGCACTAAAGAGCCTGCCAAAGGGAAAGTGTTTGATCAGAGCCCAGCAAGTTCCACCAGAGCCGTGGGACACCACCTATTACATTTATTTTTGGCAGCTCTAAAAACGCATTAACTCTATTCTAGACAACCCATAAAAATCAAGCTGGATTGAAGACAATAAGTAACTTGTCTCTTTAATAAACCAATCTGACCCACAACCAATATGAAATGTTTCAAGATGGAGTATTTAATGTTCAAAACTGGGAAAGGGAAAGCAAACATTCTACAGGAAATGGAAATACCACTGTATGAGAATGTTGGCCATGCATCTCCAGTGGAATGAAGACATCCCCTATCTTCTACTATCCACACAAAAATTGCTCCTTATCAATTTACCTTTTCCTCTGGATTAATGAAGGGAAAGGAAACTATGTAAATTAAGCAGAAAACTTGTATGTTAATGTGAAGACTGTCTATCCATTATTCAAACAATAGCCTTCAAAAGCCTATAACATCTAAGAATAAGAGTAATTGAGGCTCTTCATTTTACATTTAAATACAAAATAGAATATAAAATAAAAACCTATCACAATTAAAACTTTGAAAGAGGCACTGTGTGCTTTGGCACTATCAAATCATCTTCTACAATGCCATCATCAAGGGGGGAGGGGATTCCCCCAAAGTCCCATGCATTTCTAACAGCATTTTTAGCACCCATCCTAGAAGGACGGTCAAAGGCATTCAAAGACATTGTACTGGCTAACAAAAAGATACTCAAAAAACTCCCTCCTCCCTCTTCTTTAAAGAGCAGCTAAAACACTTCTCTAAAAATAACAGTATAAAGACAGTAGCAATCAAGATGATAGAAGTAGACTTGAGAGTTACTATATAATAAACCAAAATATACTCTTATGTGTGTGTGCGCACAGGCGTGCACATGCTATGTTCACACACAAAAGAAAATACAGTAATTAATAATGAACAATCACCTCAAGGCTAGATCTCTTTCTTTTTCCCATTTCTCAATATATTACATAGAACAACTCACAAATACTGTACAGTTGAAGAGAGGTGCTGGTTGAAGTAGAGACAGGAATAGAACTTCCCGGGCTGCCTTCCCACTAGGACCTCTCATATGCTCAGCTCTGTGGAAGCGCTACAAACTCTCCTTTTGTACTTTTATACAGCTTCCACTATATAGGCATGGCTGGCTAAATTGTAGGCCACTGAAAATCAACTTAACCTTCAGCCTTTCTTCTCTCCCTGGAAGTTGGAAGGTAGAGATGAAAGACCTAATCTTCTAATCTAGCACTGCCCTTTCCAGTGACCAGTCCCCATTCAGAAAGTATCTAAGGGCTGCCAGCCATCCTAGACTGAAATCAGGGATGACTCTTTAAGTCTACAGCATTTCTCTGAATTACAATGCTGAGCAAGCAAAATGTTGAACCTCATAAATCTCCTCAAAAACAAAAATAAGAAAAAAGAATAACCAAATCAACCATGTATGCATATGTGTGCATATATATGTATAGAAATTATCAATATCAATGTCTTATCCAACTCTACACACCAGCTTCCCATCCAATTTCTTTCTATAACTTATTTCTTTATACATTGCTGACTGCCATTACTTGGTTTTGCCTATAGGAGAAAACAATTACACTCTTTAGCCCACAAGAAGATCTATAATTAAGTCTACTAAAGAAAATGCAAAGGTTGGGAATGGAGCTCAGTGGCAGAGTGTTTGCCTAACATACACAAAGTTCTGGATTCAGTCTTCTATAGTCTCTTAACTCTTAAGACACTCAGGGCTGGGGTGTGGTTCAGACAGTGCTTGCTTAGCACTATTTAGAACCTGGGTTTGATTCCTGGTATCATAATACAATCAAAGACATTTAAGGATGGAGCATTTTTTGCTAGCTATGGTTATTTTTACCATCTACTGTTTAACCAGTAAAGCCAACAGATGTTCTAATGCTCTATGACAAGAGCTATATTTATAACAAGTGACTAATGAGTTAGATTGTCATTGTTTTATGGATGGTGAGGTTCTACAGTTGAAGAAGGTTGTGGCTACCTTACTGAGTAGCTGCTTTTATTCTAACTCAGATAGGAGACTTAAATTTTTAAGAAAAGTTAAAGAACTTCTTGCATTTTTATTTACTGGCTTTTGTTCCAAAACTACCAAAGAGCTGCTAGCCATCCTGGACTGTGAGTTTCACTATGTATCCTAGGTACGAACTTGTATAGCCCACAATCCTCCTGCTTTAGCATCCTGAATGCTGCCATTACAGATTATACCACCAGGTTATTGTATATATATTTAAACTGTAAAAAAAAACACCTCAGTCTTAACTGACGAATATCAAAAAGAGATTTAAACAACAACAAACTCTTAAGTAGGCTAATAACCAAGAATATGTAAAATTTTTAACATGGAACTTATATTTGGGCTACAGGTTATTGTATATATATTTAAACTGTAAAAAAAAACACCTCAGTCTTAACTGACGAATATCAAAAAGAGATTTAAACAACAACAAACTCTTAAGTAGGCTAATAACCAAGAATATGTAAAATTTTTAACATGGAACTTATATTTGGGCTACAGATGACATTTTGTCACCAAAATCACACATTGCAAATCTGAAGATGTCTCTAAAACTAAAATGAAGAAAAAAAAATCACTGTCCAAAAGTAAACTCAGCACTGGCTAAAGTATTGTATGCCTTTCCTTAAACTTGTTCTCACATCTCCACTATCGTAGGATCGCAGTATTTCTGAGAAAACTTCGAACTTCACCTATGGAGGACATGCAGGATACTAGTGGAATCAGATTACTGAAGTCAAATTCAGGCTCTGCTACTAATCAACAGTATGGCTAAGGTAGATTATCTGTGTTCCTCATTTCCAAAGCAGAAGTTGTAATAGTACCTATGTAGATGGTCATCATATGGAAGAGTTAATATTCATAAAGCACATAGAGCTTAAGAAATAACCTTACTCAATAACTGTTAACTGGTGTTAAACTTTTATTATTACCATCCCTACTAAACCCAACATTTCCTTGTGCCAAGATCCTTCTGCATCCTAATCCAGTCAGGGAAGGTTTCCCTCATTTCTTGCCATCTCTAATAACTTTTACCATGTGGTTGTCATAGAAACTGTCATCCAAGCTGAACAGAGACTAGAATCAAATCTATGATAAACAGCAGTTCACTCACTAATAATTTTTCTCTTCTGTAGTAGAAAGCATATATAATTAAAGCACAATGTTACATACATTTCCATTTCTCTGAAGGAAAACTGGAGTCTCAGAAGCTGTACATGATAGCAGTATTTTAGTGCTTTCAACCTTTTTCTTAAGTCTTAAAGAGAACATTTGAATAAACTATGGATACATATAAGTATACTTTTAAGTTCTGAAGAATATAATTACACAAATAAAATAAATAGGGCTACTTTTCCAAGGAGAGTATGCCTGTGCTTTGGAACACAAATAACACTGGCTTCCAAAGCATTAATGCTTTATAGGTGGAATGAAGGAGAAAAATGACATAATCGAGCAAATTTGTACAGACAGTAATGAGAAATAACCTTAAATAAAATCCCCAATACTATATCATACTTTGGAAATTAACCAACAAATAGTATCTTTCACTATAACTTGCTTGTCCCATGTACCTACACCAAGATGCAGAAAGAATTTCTGAAATGAGGTTTTTGATAAGATATTCCTCATAAAAACAAAAATTAAGCTGGGTGCTGTTAGCTCACACCCGTAATTCTAGCTCTTCATTAAAGGCTGAGATCTGAGGATCACAATTCAAAGCCAGCCTGAGCAAGAAAATGCATGAGACTCTTATTTCCAATTAACCAGCAAAAGTCCAGGAATAGAGTTGTGGCTCAAGTGGTACAGTTGTAGCCTTAAGCAAAAAATCCCAGGCATAGTGCTCAGGCCTTGAGTTCAAGCATACTACCCTACCCCCCACCCCCCCTCTTCCCACAAAAACCTGTCAGGCACTAGTCATTCAGTCCTATAATTCTAGCTATGTGGGAAGATGAGATTAGAAGAATCATGGTTCCAACCCAGCCCAGGCAGAAAAACCCCATAAGATTCTATCTCAACAGAAGCAGCTGGGTATGGTAGTGGCATACACTTGTCATCCCAGAAACTTGGTCCAAATATTCAGCCAGGCAATATGCAAGACTTTATGTAAAAAATAATCAGTACAAAAAGGCGTAAAGGTGCAGTTTAGCAGTAGAGTGTTTACCAGGTAAGCACAAGGCCCTGAGGTAAAACTGCAGAACTGCAAATATAAAAATGAAATAATCACTTCATTTGTATGTATTTGCCATTATATCTCCACAAACAAGGCTATGGATAATCAATTTAAGCATCACTGTCCACATACTTATGTACATACTGCTTTCCTATTGGCTTACCAGAATCACTGTTTATTAACACACCAAGAGGATCTTCATTTGCCTCTGCTGGACCTTCAGGCTTTGAACCACAGCAGTGACTCCCTGATGAAGTGACTGCTCCATGGGTAGCATTGCCATTGTTACACTTCTTGTGTTTGCCAGGACTTCTAATCTTTACCATTTGTGAATGTCTGGACATTCCTTTCATCTTGCTGGGGAAAGAAAAAAAAATACAGTTCAGTAAAAAATGCAGTGACTTCTGCAAAAAAAAAAATAATAATTGAAAAGGAGTACTGAGTGTAAAAGAAACTAGATGTTAAAGTGATCAAGTGTAGCTTACTAAACTAAATCAACCAAAATAAAAGAAACTGTCTCCCAAAGACAGAGAAGTTTACAGTAGTCCGTTAAATGAACAAATACCACACAATCTACCAATCTACCAATACTACATAATTTATCTTACTCATGCTCAGCTACACACTCCCATTCTTATGTTTACCACTCTGACATTTGGCTCTGTTGTGCAATCATTCGATCAATTTAACTTACATTTAGGAATATAAAAATATACCTTGGAGTTTACATGGTTTTGTCTACTCATTTTAAAGGAGTCTTAAACTTTCTTCAGCATTTAAAAATACGTTACCTTTCCTTTTGCACAATGATCTAAAGATAATTTTTAAAAATATGCCACTTTATTTGAGCTTCCTGCTGAACTTTCAAGTAGATTAGACAGGGACTGCTCTCTGCCCAGCCCCACAGCCAGCTCAGGTGCAGTGTGCTTCTGGCAACTGCATCAACTTCATTTAGAAAGAAAACAAATATTTATGTGAGCATCTTCTAACTTTATGTTTAAGAAAAACATGGTATTTTTCAAAAAGCATTTATGAAGGATTTCTCAGGAAACAATACAAAGTATCTTTTTAGAGGGACTAAATTTACTCAAAGAAAAACTATTTGCCTTTTATCAGGCAAAATTCTTTAATAGTGGAAGTACAAAGAATTAGAAATCTGAGCCTAAATTTCAATTTTGCTCCTTACTCACCATCCCTCTTAGACAATATTAATATCTTTTATTGTTACTCCTGTCTGTAGAATGAGAATCATGCGGACAGAAAGAATTAAATAAAATGAAGTGCTTTTGGGAGTGGAGCTATGGTTCAAGTGCTAGAGCATCAGCCCAGACCTGACACACACACAAAAAAATACTTTGCATTTAGGGTACAATAACTCTGAGACTGAGCCCTTAGTAAGTGAAAGGTATTATCTTGTTTTCGTAATAATTAGTTAAATTGACACGATCAGTTTAAATCTACAATGCAAGGGCTTGCTATAATTTTTAAAGAATTTGATGCCAAAAGAATCATATATTCATATATTTATACAAACATACAAAAATATGTGTATATATATATATATATATGCACACATATACTGCTATATACACAAAATATGTATACACTCCCAATTTTCTACACAAAAGAATAGAGAGCACTAAATTGGACCTGCCTATCTATCCTAGCCTATCAGCCAACCAGTCCCCAATAGCACCGAGCCTTATCAAGAACCACAGATGTACCTAACACAGATGTGTCTGAAAAATTACTCACTCTTGTATGAAAACAAAGGACATTCATTAAGAGAGTAGAAAGGCAAGACAAAGACTGTTGTATCAGTAATACATATACTCCAAAGAGAAAAGTGTATCTAATAAACAGCTCCTACAAGTCAAGAAAAAGCAACCTCAATTAAAAACTAGGCAAAGACTCAAAGTGGCGGTATAGCTCAGGGATAAGAGTACATGCTTAGCAAGCATGAGGCCTTAACCTCAAACCCCAGTACTGCAAAATACAAGACAACACAACACAAAATAATAGTCAAAGGCTTAAACTGATACTTCACAAGAGAATATCCATATGACAAGATGTTCAACATCAATAGTCAGAAGGAAAATAATGTAACATGGGAGAGCAGTATAACAATACCAAACAATGACCAAGACACAGACAAAGCAAGAAGCATCAATTGGTTCAAACTACTTTTGGTAAATGTAAATGGTTTAATTGTTAAACCTATTAAAGCTAAAGATGGATAACCTATGATCTACTCTCTATATGTATCAATGAAAATGAGTACTAATTCCCACAAAAGACAGTGTTCATAAGCTGAACATCAATGGCTCACATCTGCAATATTAGCTAAGAGACTCAGATCTGATGATCATAGTTTGAAGCCAGCTGGAGAAGAAAACTCTGAAACTCTCTAGTTAAGCAGCAAAAGAGCTAACTGGACTAAAGAAATGGTGCAACTGATAGAGCACCAGCCATGAACAAGAGGCTAAGCAAGAGAGTGAGGCTCTGAGTTCAAGCCTTGGCACATGTACATACACCAATATTCATAGCAGTTTTATTCATAATTGTCCAAACTGGAAAGAACCTAGATGTCTATCTAGAGAAAAAGATATATATTCTCATAATTGACTTCTATACAACAGTAAAAATGAAACTATTAACAGCTACATATAACAGATAAACACAGAAATAATTTTGAGCCATTGAAATCACTGTAAATCATAATTAGTATAATTCTAAGAACATGCATTATATATCTGTGATGATAGAAATTAGAAAAAGAACTTCATGGTTAGACACTGATCAGGAGATGGCTTAAGAGAACTTGGTGAGGTAAAAACACTATAAATGATATGGAGGCCATGCAATGTATAAAGGAATGTGTGTGTGCATATGATATATATATATATATATATATATATACATATATATATGTATGTATATATATATATATAACACACACTCACATACACACATATAAAATTTCACGCTGTGCATTTAACTGGGCTGGGAATGTGGTTTAGTGGCTGGAAGTGGCGCTGTGGCTCAAGTGGTAGAGTGCTAGCCTTGAGCAAAAGCTCAGGAGTCCAAGCCCCAAGACTGGCCAAAAAAGACAGACAGACAGACAGACAGACAGACAGACAGGACAAGACAGGAAGGAAAAAAGGAAGGAAGGAAAAAAGGAAGGAAGGAAGGAAGGAAGGATGGAAGGAAGGAAAGAAGGAAGGAAGGAAGGAAGGAAAAACATAATATTTAACCTCAGCAGATCTACTTCTAGGAATCCTCAGGACTCTTTTATGAAATATATTATGTAATAGCAACTTGATACCAGTAAAAGGCTGGTAAGAACTTAAATGTCTGTGTGGGAAACTGGTTGAAAAAGAAAACAAAAATACCACAGTCAGTTTAGTTTCTTACACATCTGTAAAACATGGGGATTATTGTAGATTACAATATGGGGCAATCACCAAGTCAAATTTTCAGTGTTGAAGAAAGCAAGATGCAGAATAGTGTCAGAAAATGAGGGGAAAAAGACTCAGCCATGTGCTATGGAGACTGAAAACCTCTGGAAGGAGGAGACAATTCAGCTGAGAGACAAAGGTTCAAGGAACTTTATCTTAAAAAAAAAAAGAACTCCTATGAATACAAGATAATACTCATTTTAAGCTACAATTAAACTTTCTTTAAAGTGAAAATTTTAAGCTACAATTAAACTTTCTTTAAAGTGAAAATGTTACAGATGCAAAGGATTCAGAACTGAGAATGAAGAAATGGTAAGGGCTGGGAATGTGGCTTAGTGGTAGTGTTTGCCTAGCATGCATAAAGCCCTGGGTTCTATTGCTCATTACCACATAAACAGAAAAAGCTAGAAGTGGTGCTGTGGCTCAAGTGGTAAAGTGCCAGCCTTGAGAAAAGAAGGTCAGGGACAGTGCCCAGGCCCTGAGTTCAAGCCCCAGGACTAACACAAAAGAAAAAGAAAAAAGAAACTTTAAGTTCATGGTTTCTGTTCCTTTACTTACTCATAAAAGTATTGTCAATTACATCACACCTTGAGAGTGAAGTTTTATAAAACTTACCCATACTGTGTTGTCGTTAATACTTCTCCTCTCTTCTCCTTCTCAAGTTTTAGCTTTTTCTTCCTTTCAATATTGGACAGAGTTGGGTAGTTTCTAGAAAATAATGGAAGTTAATTATAAAAGGGTTTTTTGTGTAAAGCTTTAAGCTACCTAGCAACTAATAGTTGCTAACACTCTAGTAACTAAATTTAGCAATTTTTGTTAAAAAACTAATATTACCTCATTATAAAGTGCTACTAGTTTACAACAGATAAGCTTTACCAGATCAGATTATGTTAGAATTGAAACAAAATATGTCATATAATATGTTCAAACTGATAGAATCTAGTTGGCAAGTACCCTAACACACTTGAAGAAATAACAAGTCTATTGAGTAACTTTTGCAAATGCATGCTGGATTTACTCAAAGTCACCGAGATAGTTCTCAAAATATGATACACCAGGAAGGGCAAGAAAAGCAGAGAAACAGCTATAACTAGAACAAAAATATTAACAATATAAATACCCAAGAGTATAGAGTTGGGGTGGGTAGAAAAGAAAGATTATCAAAATGGAAAAATCCAGAAAGAAAGAAACATGAAGGACATTGGTCTTAAATTGACTTCTTAATATAGAAAACAAGCTTCAGTGATCTAAATAGAAAAAATAATGCAAACAAACCAAGACCACAGAAAGTGTGATATTCGCACATATTTGTAATTATGTATGAAATACAATACATTTATACACGATGGCACAGAAAGAGAGGTTCTGGCCAAAATGTGCCTTGTGAGATACTTTCTCAGATGAGAAAGTTTGTATATAATTCAGCAGGTAAAGAGAAGCCATAAAAAGTTATAAGCAGAGAGACATGTACAAGACTGTGATTAAGATTAAATCTGGGGCTGGGAATGTGGCTAAGGATAGAGCTTACCTAGCATGCATGAAGCCTCGGGACGATTCCTCAGTACCACATAAACAGAAAAAAGAAAAAGTCTTAAAGAGCATTATGGCTCAAGTGGTAGAGCACTAGCCTTGAGCCAAAAGAAGCTCATATACAGTGCCCAGGCCCTGAATTCAAGCCCCATGACAGGCAAAAAAAAGAAGATTAAATCTGATGGTAATGCAATATAAATTGCTTTCTTTGTTTTGTAGCACAGATGTAAGGAGATGCAGGCCCTAAACTCTGATAAGAGAGATCAACCTCTGGAGGTAAAACATGAAAGGAGAGAACACCAGTCTCATTATTCAGCTTGACTAGTCATCAGAGGAAAGTTTGAGAAACATTAACAAACTGTGTTCTGCCACTGTTTCTAGGACACTTCTCCAGATTCACCTCTAAAACAAAAACAATAAACTACATCACTAGCTTGAATAGCACAGACAATATGAAGCCCATGAGTTTAGCCAAGCTGGAAGAGAAAAAAGGAAATGACATTGGGTAGTGGTGAAGTAATCAGGAAAAAGGCAATGAATTTCAATAAGGACAGTGAAAGGCAATATACCCAGCCAAGAAAAACCACCTCTATAAACAAAAGATGATGAATGTTCAAGCTACAAATAAACCTAAAAGGAAAGGATCAAGGTCATACAAGATTAAAAAAAAAATCTGATAGCTGGCCAATAACATACAGCTATGCTTCTAAAAACAAATATAATCTAAGGTTGTATGAAGTGGACTCTGACTCTAGTACAAGCGTCAAAAGCTTTGTGATACTCAAAGTGGCCAGATATTCTCAGAGCACTGTGTCAATGTGATGGAAATGAAATGACAAGGAAAATACTTGGAAGGGAGTCAGAAGAGTCTCAAAGATGATTAAAAGGTTGAAAAATAAAACCTCTGAATAAAGATGAAAGAACTATTTGCAGCCTCTTAAAGAGGATGAGAAGTGACAATAAAATAAGTCTTAAAGAAAAGATGGTAGCCAGCTGTTCTCAGTCTAAAGACAGAACATGTGGAAGTAGAAATGATGACAAAAGAAGTAATCATTTTAGCCAGCCCCACAGCGGTGGGCATGGAACGTAAAGAGGCACTCAGGTTCCTTCACAATCTCAAGCTTACATGTCCATCCTAACAGTTCTTTTTACTATTATTGTTCTGAATCTTGCAATCTATTAACATGGTGAACCACAGATTAAACAATATGATTTGATATTTCACAATGTTTGACTTTATCATATATATGTAGGCAGATATTACATATGTGCTTTTCAATATAAAGGATTTAAACATTTTATAGGGATTTTCTAAATAACACAACAAAGTCTTGGAGAAACTCCTTTGGAAGAAGTCTTTTTTAAAAAAAAAAAAATAGCAAATGTTCTCTTTCTGGTAGATTAAATGATCATGCTCCTGCAGGTAAGAAATCTCTTAATTTTCCTTCCAAAATTGCAAGATTTTAAGTTTCAGCTTTGAAATCAGTCAAATCCTCTTCCAAAATTTATATTATTATCATTTATACAGAACCTGGAGACTAAAAAATAGAGAAAAATAAATATACTAGAAAACAAAATTCTGCTTCAGAAAGGGAATCAGAAATACCAGACCTATTTATATACACACCTATAATCAGGAGCCCCTCTTCACACATAAAACTGAGGTATAAGAGTAAGGAAAAGGAGAAGCGCCTTGAGTGGCAGAAAGCCAACAGCGAGCAAGAAAGCCAAGAGAGATTGTGAGACCAAGTTCAAGCCACAGTACTGGCACATACAAAACAAACACTTTATCTTTGGGTGAAAGAGTATGAATATGGTCAAAATAGATTGTCAGTATGTATAAAAATGAAACAATGAAATCTGTTGAAACTGTATTAGGAAGGGGGGAAGACTATAGCAGGAGTTATACATTGTATACCTGCCTAGGAATATCATAGTGAAATCCCTCCTTATATAGTTAAGGTTTGCAACTAAAAAACTAAAATAATGAGTGAGGAAGAATAAAAAACATATAGTTCAGGTTAATAAAATACTCTTTGAAATAATAAGACTACTAGAGAAAAACTTTAAGTTATATCTTATATTGCATAATTATGTACAGATGTAACTTACCTCAATATTTCCTGTTAGAGAATGGATGTTAAGACTTCTAACAGGGGATATTTCACAGCATGATTCTCTGCATTTTGATCTAACATCACTTTCCTCCCCATACTTCTATCTTTCCTCTATCATGAGGGATAAGTCCTGACACCAAACCTTTTTCTCTTCTTCATTTCTTATCCCCTCTAGCTAACGATGCCTTAAGTGACTACCCTTAAGTACAACAAAACTGTGCCAACCATTATCTCCACATATTCCATCCTACTGTGATTTGCTCCTCATTCTCAAATGATTATCCATTCATTGACTTTTCTTCTAGGCCAATCTTCTGTAACTACAAATCCTTTTTATTCTCACCAAAACACAACTGCTTCAACACAGCTATGCCATTATTTTTCAAGTCTTTCTGAACTTCAAAAAGATGTTGCATTATTAAAGAGGAGGTAGCCTCTGTTCTTTAGTTTGAATGAATTTGGGATACAAATCAAATGGATTTCCTGAGCTAAAGTGAATACTGAAAAATATTACAAAATCATGCCGCCTAGTGGTCATACTGTGAAGTATGGTCTACTTTCTGAAAGCCAGTCTATAGAAACCAACCTCTACTACATTTTCCTCAATGCCAATATAGCATTTGTACCTCCCACTTGTTTTGTTTTTGGCCGGTTGTTAAAAGAAAGTTTTACAGTTTGCGAAGGCTGGGGGAATTTTGTTGCTTTTTCTTTGGTTGGTCATGGGGCCTGAACTCGGCCTGGGCACTGTCCCTGAGCTCTTCAGCTCAAGGCTAGAGCACTTTACCACTGGAGCCACAGCACCACTTCTGGCTTTTTCTGCTTATATGGTGCTGAGGAATAGAACCCAGGGCTTCATGCAAGCAATGAGCCACCTTCCCAGCCCGGGAATTTTGTTTTAATTGGGTAGATCTTGCTAACTTTTGTCTGGCCACTGGCTTCTGCTTCTACCTTCCAAATCTATTCTTGTCTAGTTTTCATGACTTTAGCCATAGACAGCAAAAGTTTGCTTTTAAAAATACAAAACATTTGCTTCCAATTTTCAAGCTAAATTAACACCAAAAAATTATTAAGGATATCATAATTTTTACTAATATACATTCAAAAGTTGATATTTCTTTTTTTATTGTGAAAATACTGTACAGAGGGGTTACAATTACATGGGCAAGATAATGAGTACATTTCTTATCAAGCATTGTAGCCTCCTCCTTTGTTTCCCCTTCCCATCCCAAAAGTTGATATTTCTTACTAACAGAAAATCAAATGTATCTTCTATCAGGAGGTTTTATATAAACATACACAGTAATAATACTGCTTAAATTTCTTAAGCTAGTAGAAATATTTCCTTTTAATTACTTGTTGCACAGAACCATGGAAAGCAGAGTTCACCTTCAACTTCAGAAAACAATGCTTTCAAATAGACATCAATTTGGTTTGTCTCAGTAATCTGTTCTATATCAGGAGACTTTTGATGTTAAAAAGAAAAATCACAGTAGTTACTGAGTACCAATGGCTCAGGCCTGTAATCCTAGCTACTCAGGAAGCTGAGATCTGAGGATCATGATTTGAAACCAGCATGAGGAGTCCGTGAGGGTCTTATCTCAATAAACTACTCAGAAAAAGCCAGAAGTAGCTCTGTGGCTCAAGTGGTAGAGTGCTAGACTGAAGCACAAAGAGGCTCAGGGACAGCACCCAGCACCTGAATTCAAGCCCGAGGAGCAGCAAAAATAAAAAAATAATAATAATTCAACTATTTACATATATTAACATTTATAAGCCTCCCACATATCTATGACACAACAGTATATAAGCAACCATGTAAAAGATGGGCTTATTACCTTCAAGGCTGACAATTTATTCCAGAATAAAAACAAATGAAAAAAATGATAGACCAATAAAAGACATCTATGCTAAGCAGAGGAGAGATACAGTATTCAAAAATATGGGAGACATTCTTCTAGGGAGATGAAGAAATGCATCCCCCAAAACAGCAAGATTTCTGCTGGGCAAAGAAGAAGGAGTAGAATTTGAAGATGAAAAATGTTAAGATTTTCTAGAAGTATATGAGTTATCATAAATAACAAGTCTGGCAAGGACCAAAAGCTCCCATAAGTAAAACATGCTGAAATAACCACTGTCATGGATGGCCTTGAAAGTTAGAGGCTGACCCTGCACTGAGGTGAAAAACACCAGAAATCTGGAAGTAAAAAGATGTTGAACGTTTAAGAGCATATACTCTGTTACAGTATCTTGTGTGTTATAGCAAAAGTTTAGCTCCCACTACTGAATATTACCAGTTTTAAAGACCTTTGTTTTAATTAGCATTTTGGCTAGCTAAGAGAAAATCAGCTTAAATTTATTTTTAAATTTTACACTACACACTCATCTATATAACAAGTAAGCACAGACTGAACACTCGATTTTCTACCACAAAACAATGAATACAAAGAATAAGCCTAAGCTTCTCATTAGCCAAGTCAATTCCTGAGGTCAAATCACACTGCTGAATATTCACTTGCAGGGTACTTATCAATGGTGTGGTTTTCTGGAACAGGACCTAGCAACTGAGCCAGAACTAAGACTTGGCCAAGTGGGTAAGACGAAGGGCAATGAGTGAGGGAGCTGAGATACTGACAAGAGTGGCTGAAGTGAGCCAAGTCAGGGAGAGTGACAGAGGTGGCTGACATCACAGAAGTTAAAGAGTTAAGGAATGGTAAGCCTTAACTGGTCCAGACCAGTTGGAAGTGACAGTGAGAGCTGGATAGATGGATGAGAACTTATGTCCAAGTTGACAATCTAGAGTGATAGCCAGGAAATTAAAAGGCTAAAACTGCATAGTGAGGGACTCTGGAAAAGGGAAGGTTAAAAAGGTACTCAACAGATTCAAAGTACACATACTTCCACTGCAGCATCTAATGTGCCACAGACTGATTGAAAGCAATAGAGAGATATGGAAAAAAAAAAACAAAAAACTTGAGGACAAAGGCTAAGGAATCACCTGGAATCCACATCAAGAAGCACTACGTATTTCACAAAGCCAGTCTTTTTGGTCTTGTTTTATTTGACCGATCCATAGCAATCCACACTGCCAACCTTCTTCCTTCCTCTTCAGTAGCTTCTATGATACACCAAAGTCCCATTTCTTCCTCCTTTCTGGCTCCCCCCTAGCCACATTGTTGCTTTTTACGCTCTAGTAGGCCTTTCAATAGAGTTAAAGGAGCATAGACTCAATGCTCAGCATTGCATCTCCTTTCACTCTTTGCCACATTTGTAGTTATTGTGATGTTAAAAAAAAAAATCTACACGCAGGCCAGTCTTTAATAGATGTTTCAGGATCTTGTCATACTCAAGTGTCCAAAATCAGCACCTCACAATCCTGTTTCCTCCAGAGTTCCCTATCTCAGGTACCACCTTTCACTGAAGGGCTTAGAAAGAAACTTGGAAGTCTCCTCAAAAATCCCTTTCTTCTTTAGCCTCACAAGCATCAGCCACCAAGTACATTCTGTGTTCTTCCAGGTTATCTCCATTCCAAGTGCCACTTTATGACACTTTTATCTTGTCTTAACCTACACTCACAGTTCCTTGAATATGCCAATGTCTGTCCTCTGTTCCTGGCTTTTGTTACCTCATCCTCCTTTGTCATAGGAAACCCTAACTTTCCAGCCTAGATGAGGTCCTCTTCCTCTTATAGGCTAAGAGAAAGGGAGGAAGAGTCTGGGAAAGCACAATAGCAACATAGACACTAATTCAACACTGGTCTTATTTCCCCATTTATGTAATTATTTAATTTCCATACCCACTAGAGATAAGAAATCCAACTGGCAAATGAAACTCATTTCCGACCTTTCTTATTGCTTTAAGAGAACTAGAAATTTGGGAGATTCACAAGAATTAAATTTATTTATACAACTTAGTTATTATGCAGAATTTGTTAACTACTGACCACTGTCAGTGCTCTAGGAAGAATTAAAGTTAAAAAAGGGATTAGTACCACTGAACCACAACAGCCTCTAACTGACCAAAGTCAGAGCTAAGTAGCAGAGAAAAAATAGTGTAAACAGAACATTTCCATCCCATCTAAGATACAATCTTCAATACCATCACTGACAGTTTTTTAAAACTCTTCTTCTGTGTTTATTCCTCTGTGCAAAATAGGAAGAAAAAGATAGAAAAATAGATAAAAACAAAACGAAAAGCAAGCAAAGCAAAACAACAAATAAGATAGTTGGGGAGGGGCTGGGAAGGTGGCTCAGTAGTAGAGTGCTTGCCTTGCATGCATGAGGCCTTGGGTTCGATTCCTCAGCACCACATAAGCAGAAAAAGCCAGAAGTGGCTCAAGTGGTAGAGCACTAGCCTTGAACTGAAGTGCTGAGGGACAGTGCACAGGCCCAGAGTTCAGGTCCCATGATTGGCAAAAAAAAAAAAAACAAGATAGTTGGGGAGTAGTGATTTCAGAGGAAAAAAAGGGACCTGTAAAGAAGCATCATGGAAAGTAAGGAGCTTTGTATCCAATGAATGAAAATTTTCCACTAAACTATTTTGTGGTCCAAACTTTGCCTTCTAAGTTGGAACCTACAGCCATCCTTATCATTGTCCAGGCTGAGTCTTCTTTTCACATAATTCACTCTTTAACAGTAATTCAATCGACAAATATATATATATATATATTTATATTTATATATATAAATATATATATATATATTCATATGGTAAATTTTAAATACCATACAAAATTCAGCAGAACCACAGACATCTAAATCTATGCCAATTACCGTATATGAAAAATGCTGAGGTTGCATTAAAAAAGGTTAAATTTGATTCAGGGACTGGCAGATAATCTACATACTTGAACCAGAGTTTAAACCAATTATCGCTAACAACAGTTAGTTCAGTTGACATTTTCTTTTCTTAGCAAGATTTTCTCAGTGAAGAAAGGTACAAGTTCTTTTTGTTACAGACAGGTACTCTGGTAAGGCTGTAATAGGAGAAATGAAGAATAAGAAGATAGTAATAAGCCAGGTGACTGCTACAATCTTGTTCACTGCTCTATAGGGAACAGAATTTGTTATATGACCAGCATATAACAGTCATTTGACAATTTTGTGTCAAAAATAAAATGAATGAATAAACAGTAAACAATTATACTTTCTGGCCCATCCCGGTACTTGATCTCTGGGCCTGGGCACTGGTCCCTGAGCTTTTGTGTTCAAGGCTAGTACTCTTCCACTTGAGCCACAACTCCAATTCCAGTTTGTTTTTTTCCTTACTGGTTAACTGGAGATAAAGTCTCATGGATTTTTCTACCCAGCTAGCTTACAACCATGATACTCAGATCTCAGCTTCCTGAGTAGCTAGGATTATAGACATGAGCCACCAGCACCTAGGTAAACAATACATTTGTAAATAACATTACCTAACCCATTACTGTGTCAGTCACTAAACATCAAGTGAGCAGCATATACTAGCTCCCCTCAAAAAATAAAATATAATAACATTACAATAGATGTCATTTAAATAAGAGTTCTATTAACTCTCCCTAAAGCTACACTCAATGCTCCCCGCCATGCAGCTTACAGTCCTGTGCCATAGTACCATAGAACTTCCTCCAATAAAAATTGTATTTTTAATGCATGGTAACATATACAGGGCTCAATGTATTTACACACAAACTGACTAACGGTGGTTATTCTTGAAAGGTATTGTTTATCAAAACAAATAATAGGAAGTAGAAACATGTTTTTGGGGTGTTGGGAAAAGGGGGGTTCACAGGAGTGGAGAAAGGAAGAGTGAGCAAATGTAGTCATATTCAATGTACATTATGTGAAGAATGAACTACGTAATTTGATGGTAGGGACAGGAGGAAGAAAATGAGGGAGAGTAGTGAAAGGGTTGACACTGACCATGATGCACTGTACTTATAACTTGACTTATGGAATTGTAACCACTTTGTACAACTACTTAATAACAACAATAATAATAATAAAATTGTATTTTTAAATAATCAAGTAGCAATTTTCTAAATGTCATTATGTACCAATTCTGAAGAACAAAAAAAAAAATCAGCGCCAATAATTTCCAGTTGAATGATCACAACATTATAAAAGATCAATTTCAAATTTCCCTTTTGGTATTTTACATTAGGATGAGACTGTCATTATTTGCCACAGTCAAAGAAAGTTACTGTCTCTCAGCTCTTTACTCACTTTCTTCTTTCTTCTCTCCACCTTGCAATCTCCTCTGGTGTGTCTAACTTGATCTTCTTCATCCCAGGAGCATGCATCTAGGGGAAAAAGCCTACTGAACATCAGGAAGTATAGTGTATGCTCTAGATTATGTGGATGACTTTGAAGCCAACAAGAAGTTTACAAGCAGAAAAAGAATTTTAGACTAAGACGCCCGTATTTTCCAAGCATATTATGATTATTCCTTTAAAGGAAAAGGAGTGATTTCTCATGTATTTAGCTTAATGCTACTGATAAGGGAATAGGAGTAACCTAATTTTAGATATAGGAAATGACTAAATTATTTTTTCTGACTTACAGTGAATACTGAAATGAGTGACTTACAGCCAAATTTGAGGGTGAAAGTTAAAGCAGTGAGTAGACATGACAATTTCCAGTAGCGTAACACAGAATTTAGAGTCAAGAAACTCCAGTGAAAGAATCAATCTTGATACCTTAGACAAATCATTTGTTTTTAACCTATTAAATGGAGCTATTGACATACCTGGCATAGTTCTTTATAAGGATAAGATTGAGTAAGATGTGAAACTCCCTTACAAAGTACTCCATTAGTGCTATTAGTCTGCACAAATGAAGAACTGTGAAGGTAATACATCAATAAAATAAGAAGAGCATGTATCAAAAAAAGTTTTAAAAAAAAACATAAAAACTTACATTTCTCCAGTGGAACTGTACAATCTTCTCATGTGCAGTAAAAGAGCAATCTGCCTCAGGACACTGCAAGAGTTTTTTTTTAAAAAAGACAATTTAAGGTTTCCCACATTAAATTTGCCTACTGTTCATACAAAGGTAAGTTGTCATGTACACAGTTTTTCCATCTTTATGGTATCATCACTTGATAACAAAGATTGCTCCAAAACAGAGCCATATTTAGAAAGGTAAGATATTTTCACTGTCAACAGCACAGTAATACACCTCATTTGTTTCTCCATTGGAATGAAAGCACAGATCAGCACCATGTAAAATGTTTTCAGTTTTTTTTAACTTTAACATTTTTCATAAAACAGGGTCTTGCTAAGTAGCCCAGGTTGACCTCAAGGTCAACTCATGAGCCTCCAACTCAGCTTCCTGAGTGCTAGGATTATATGAGTACTCCAATATTTAAAATTTGTATCATCCTTAAGAGGGATGAGCTAATTACAGAATGGGTATAGTCAAGGAAGCCTTACAGGGAATAAACTCACAAAGAGGCAGAGAGTATGAGAAGAGAGGTAACACTCTTACCAAGCAGCAGAGGTGCACACATACAAAGAGCTGCCAGACTGTTCTTTTTTGCTGCCATCTTACTTTTCCCAAGAGCAGTGGGTCCCCACCCTCAAAATCCAAATCCCAGGCTTGTTCCCATTGGTCAATCAAATATTTCTATGAAAACTATAAACCTGTAAGGAAAAGCTGAGAATTTCAAGAGAAGCAAGAATACCTACTTTTGTATGTTCAGACATGTGGGTATCATACTTTTCTTGATTTTTAAAACCACGATCACAAGTATCACAAAAAAAGTGAAAAACTGGTTCCTTTCTTTTCTGCTAAGAAAAACAAACAAGGATTAGACTCTTGGTAAAAACTTTGGTCAACAATAAAAACATAACTCTCCTTCTAGAAACACATTTTATTTTCATATACCCCTTATATGTAGAAGAAAAATCTAATTATATTTCCAAGATTTTTGTTGCTGCTGCTGTTTTTGTTGTCTTTTCCTTTTGTTTGCTTGTTTATTTTTCCTTGGGAAGTTAAGGGGAGGCACAGAAAAGATGGGACAAAGAGTGAATACAATAGTGGTACTCACTAGACACTATGTGGAAAATGAACGATACAACTTGTGGGTGGGGATGGGAGGCAAAAATGGAGAGAGAGAGGGAAAGGATGACATAGTTCAAAGCGAAATACAAACATTACCTGACTTATGTAATGGTAATCCTCTGCATATCACCTTTACAACAATATATATTTTTTTTTTTAATCCAACCCCCAGTGTATTAGGATCTTTGGAATAAATAACTGGTTCTGTTTTTTTAAAAGATGGATTCTGTTTATTTTTGGCAAAGTAACAACATAAACCAGGTATAAATAAAGTTATTTTCTTAAAAATTCACAATTTGCTATTTTCATAAACATAAAACAAATTATTACTAGACTACATACTATATAAAAAGTGGTTTCTTACTTTTTAATATAAAGATTGTTAATAAGCTACATATATACCAATCATTAATATAAATTGTTTTTCAAGCTATTCAACTTTTCATGTCAAAATGAAGAACATCAACTCTATGCATTCAACTAATTCTAAACTAATAATATTATGTTTACTGTACACTTCAAATTTGAAAGATTAGGTATATAAGCGAAACTTGAATAAAGGCAGTCTATTTAAACAGTTTTAGATTTGTGAAGCATAATCAAGAGTATTCAACATTAAAAACAAACAAAAACAAAAACAAAAAACTTTCATGCCAGGCCCCAGTGGCTCATGCCTGTAATCCTAGCTATTCAAGAAGTTGAGATCTGAGCACTGAGGTTTAAAGCCTGCGTAGGCCATCAGACTCTTATCTCCAATTAACCAATAAAAAAGAAGTAGTAGAACCCTGGGTTCAGGAGGTAGTGCACTAACCCAGAGCAAAAAAGATCAAGGATAGTGCCAAAGCCCTGAGTTCAAGCCCCAGGAACAACACACACAAAAACAAACGAACAAAAATTTTCACAAACATGACAAATTCTATTAAAAAAGTACTGATAGCAATCAATTAAGATAAACAACAAACATAACAGTAATACAAAAAAGTCTGAATTTCACTTTTTGTGCACAATAAGACTAAATATAAACTATTTCAAGTAGAAACACTACATTTAATTTTACCTGAATTTAATACAAAAAAAGAAACAGAAAAATTGCTTTTTGTTTTTTGCTACAGAGATCTATGTTCCTATAAGACCCTTCTATGTTAAAAAGCAAAAAACAATAATGGAAAATAAATGGTCTGTGTAATTATAGTTTGATCTAAGTCCATGCTGTATTAAGAAAAAACTTAGACTTCTACCTTCCAGAATCTCATCCCTCACCTCCCAATGTGCCACTGATTTAAAAAAACTTATCAGAATTTAATAAGATTTATATTTATTTGTAATCATAGTTCTCAACTATTTTTATTCCTGATTCTTATTGAAACAGCTAATGTTTTCTTTTTTCCAATTGCTCAAAATGATTTTAAGTTTTTCTTTCTTTTTTTTTTTGAGTCTGGTCATGGGGCCTGAACTCTAGGCCTAGGCACTGTCCCTCAGCTCTTCAGCTCAAGGCTAGTGCTCTACCACTTGAGCCACAATGCCACTTCCGGCTTTTTTCTTTTTGCTTATGTGGTGCTGAGGAATCGAACCCAGGGCCTCATGTATGCAAGGCAAGCGCTCTACCACTGAGCCACCTTCCCAGTCCTTAAGTTTTTCTTTTCTAGCTAAGACCCTTAAAAAATCTTATTATACTGATGTAACTGTAACTCCGCTGTATATCACCTTTATAATAACAAAAAATTTATTTTAAATCCAACTATAGTAGAGTTCCAATATCTCACTAACAAAGACACTTAAAAAATATGACACAATAATATGAGAACCAAAGTTCATGTTTAACAATAGTTTACAAATACCTTTTTTTTCTGTTTTTTATTAGGAGGAAAATTGAAGTCCGTAAATTTGGTACCATATTTTCGTGGAAAATAAGAATTTTTAACTAGAAAACAAAGAGAAATCCATTAAAGGTTGCAATTTACAATAATATAAAATTGTATTTACTCTGACATAGCATAGATACTGGAGTAAACGCATTGGTACACTACCCCCTTTAGGAAGAATGGTTAAAAAACAAACAAACAAACAAACTAGCACTGGTGATTCACACCCATGATCCTACCTACTCAGGAGGCTGAGATCTGAGTGCTGACCATAGTTCGTTGTTTGAAGTCAGCCTGGGCAGAAAAGTCCACGAGACTCTCATTACCAATTAACTACTGGAGAACCAGAAGTAGTGCTATGATTCAAGTGGTAGAGCACTAGCCTTGAGCAAGAGTTCATGGGCAGTGCCCAGGTCTGAGTTCAAGCCCCATGACCAACAAAAACAAAACAAAAAACCTAGCATCAATTACTACATTAAGCATTTTTCAAATAAAGTAATACAAGTGAGACTTTGTGACCACTGATGCTTACGTAAAAGAATGAACAATATAACCTAATTAGATTATTTCAGCTATTTCAACTGGTAGGAATGTTATCAGTAAATCCTCTAATCCCGATCCTTCCTTTCATACTAGGAAAAGAGAACCAAGTAAAATACATCTCAAATCCCACCGCGTCTTTCTATTGTTATAGCTATTATCCTGCTCAGAAACCCTAATCTTTCATCTTACATTCCCGTGCCACTCTCCTGAATTGTCTTGAATCCCTAAACCCTTCCAACAGATCCTGCATACCTACACCACAAAAATAATTCTGCAGTCCTGTCATAGCCCAGAGCCAGTATCTACAAATGGCTCCTAGAGTTCTCTTACGACATTTCAGTTCTTACCCCGCCTTTCCCCCACATCTTCCACATACATTGCTTCAGTCACACTAGAACTCTGCAGTCTCCAAAACTTATCTCTAGCTTACCCCGCCTTTCCCCCACATCTTCCACATACATTGCTTCAGTCACACTAGAACTCTGCAGTCTCCAAAACTTATCTCTAGCTATGTAAGTATCCCTTCTCAAATTCTACACTACTCTTAAGACACTACCTTCAAAATCTTTTGCCAACCTCCTCTAAACTCTAAATTGCTTTTGAAATGCCTTTATTATCCATCACACTGTACTATGACTTAGAGAATCTATCTCATCTGATTTAGTCAAATTAGCATTCCTAACATCCAGCAGTAAGTACTAGTTGTGTGGATTCAACTGAATGGAAACTGGATCTCATATAGTTGGATAAATATATATCCCAAAAGTTTCATGGCTTAAAGTACAATCTAAATGCCTGCAGACCCAAATTTACAACTCTACTAACAAATTTCCATCTGAAAGTATAGCTAACAAATGGCTAACAGGCTATTCAGAATCTCTACTTGATCTAAACATATTCCAAACTCAATCTTGGTCTTCCAAATCTGCTCCATTCACATTCTTCCCTATCTACAACTCTATCCTTCAAAAAACTAACAACAACAACAACAACAAAAAACAACCTTTGTTACCCATGTCTCCTCTTTATCTCACACCTCACATCCCAGGCTTTTTGACTGTGTCACCCTACACATACACTCTTGATTTTAAGTCACTAGTATCTCTCACTAACAATTCCAATAGCATCCTAACTGGTCCCACTTTCCTTCAAGTTCCATCAGCTGCCAGAGTAATCTTTTTACAGGGGTGGGAAAGCCTTTTTGCTGCCCAAATCCACTTGAATATTTACATCATTACAAGCCATACTAAATGATCAATACAGGCAGACAGCTCTCTGGCAGTCATCTACAAGGAAATGTGCCTGCCCCTTCACATATCAAGTGATTTCGTGGGCCTGAGAGGGGTGAGGAATTAAAAGGTTTTCCACCCCTACTAAAAACATGAATCAAATGGGTAGAACTCCCCTGGACTACGCAAATCACAATACAAATCAAAGTCCCATCATCTACAAGGAACTACCTACCAATCTGTCCTCTCACTCAATCTTCTGCGCTGGACCCCAGGGCCAGTATTGATCTAGCCACTCTAATTTCTATTCTGACTTACAGCCTTTTCACTGGAACTTCTTTTGGCCTGTTTCCCTGCTTACAGTTCTAATCTCTCACCTCTTGAAGTCTATACTCAAATGTCACTTTCCTTGTAAGTGACAATAATATTCAAAATTGCACTCGTTTTTCCTTTATCTCTTCACAGAATTCATTACCATCCTTTTTTGGTCTTGTTTTTTTTTTTTCGTTTTGTTCTAAGGCAGGATCTTCCTATGTACCCCTACAATGCCGTTGAACTCCTGTCTCAGCCTAGAGTGTGCAAGAAGTACAGCTAGGATTACATGCCCTACTATGTCCAACATGCACCTTCAAACACATACTTTTATTTGCCTAATTGTCTTCCCACTCTCGGAAGATGTTAAGTTCCATAAAGATAAGGATTATTCACAAGGATAAGGTTCACGCCTGCAATCCTAGCTTCAGAGGCTGAGGATCGAGGTTGCAAACCAGCCAATTAACCAACCTAAAAGAAAAAGCGCGATGTGGAGCTGTGGCTCAAGTGGCAAGGCAGCGGCCTTAAGCAAAAGAAGCTAAGGGACAGCGCCCAGGCCTTGAGTTGAAGCCCCAAGACTGGCATTTTTTTTTAAAAAAGCATTTTATTTGACGTTTCCGGAACATAGCTGAAATTTAAAAATAATAGCCAAACGGAATGAACTCCAGTCGGACATATTTTAAGACATTACCAAACATCAAGAATAAAGCACAGAGTTGAGAGGCAGGGGAGAGAGAGAAAAGAGAGAAAAGGTAAAGGGAAGAACGATCAGAGGGATACCGGCCTACCTGGAAAGTTGTGTGCGTTCTGATGCCAGGGAAAACCATCGGGAGACTGTCTCCAGTACCAGGATGTCGAAGCCCGGAAATCCCAGGAAGGCTGGCCGCTGAGTTGAGGCTGAGAGTCCAGGGGGTACTTGGCGTCGAAGGGAGGCTGAGCCCCGGGAAGAATGTGGGCGTCAAAGGGGGGCGGCGCCCCGGAGAGAGGCTGCATCTCCCCGGCGAGCTGCGCCTCCTCCGAGGAAGGCTTCGACCCGTCCACGGGTGGCGACAAGGGAGGTGGCGGTGGCGGCAGCATCGCCCAGAGCGCCCAGCTGCCCTGTGGCGAGGCGGTGTTTCTCAGCGGCCCCACGGTAGGGTTCATCTCCGGGGCTGGAAGCCACCCGGTTGACGGCACGAAACCGCTAGCAGGCTCGGCCATGCCACCCCCGAGCCTGGGATCCCAGCGTGCGGCGGTGGAACAGACTTGAAACGTCACCTCCGCTATGCTAATTACACCGTCTCCACCAACCACAGGCTGCAGCGTCATCGGTCGGCGCCGGAAAAACTTCCGACATTCGCAGCGTTAGCGGACTGCCTTTTAGCAGGATTTGACGTGCGCGGCTAAACTTGTGTGCCCGAAGCTTGTCCGCCGCCGCGGATGGCGAGGGACCTGATCGGACCAGCGCTGCCCCCTGGCTTCAAGGCCAGCGGGACCTCGGAGGACGAGGAGCGAGACCCGAGCCCCGGTAAGCGGCCGCGTGTTCAGCCCGACCCTGTGCCTGGAGGCAGTCTGGGCATCCGAGGGCGGCGGAGTGGGGTTCCAGTGCACCCCGACCGGAGCCAACTCTCCTTCCCTGGCCGTAGCGGGCGGGGGGGGGGGGGGCGGGGGGAGAGGCTCCTCGGGAACTGCTTCAGCTTGAGGGAAAAACAACAACAGCAACACCACAGCACTGAACAGAAGCTGGATACCCTGCTAATTGATCAAAACGTATTCAGTCATCTAATCCTCCCAAGCAACTTTATAAGGAAAACGGTGTTATCCTCATGATACAAATTGGGACCTTGAAGCTGGGGAAGAGTCACAGATCACACCCTTATTGGTGAAGCTCAAAATAGAACGAAGCCATTTCCCTCTTCTCTGTCCCAGGTTGCCTCTCGCCTACTAGATCAGTGCAGAAAACCCCATGTCCTCCAGCCCTAGGCCTGCCTTCCTAGCCTGACGCACCGCCTAGCACCAAAGCAAAAGTGTCCGCACACTTCACCAACGCTAAGCTCCCTTTGGTCTCTGATTGGATTCTTAGGTAAACCAATCTACAAACTCCAACCAATCCTGAAACTTAATGTCACCATTCTAAACTCTCCCAAACGTTTTTGTGCCTTCCTCTTTATCCTCAGCGTTTTTCTCTCTGTAATCCACTGTATCTAAATAATTTGTTGATGTTTGCATCTTCACTATTTCCTTATGGTCTTGTTTCTTGAAGTATAACGGGCACTCTCGGGTGCTTCCAGCAAGTTTGTTCTCACTTTTATACTAGGAGTGACATTAAGTTGGCTCAGTGGTAGAGCGCTTGCCTCTCTTGCATGAGGCCCTGGGGTTTGATTCCTCAGCACTACAAAAAACCAGAAGTGGCGCTGTGGTTCAAGTTGTAGGGCCCTAGCCTTGAGCTGAAGAGCTGAGAGACAATGCCCAGGCCCAGAGTTCAGCCCCACAATGACCGACCAAAAAAAAAGAAAGAAAAGAATATCCCACTGCGTGCCAGTGACTCTCACCTGTAGTCCTAGCTACTTCAGAGCCTGAGATCTGAGGATCAAGATTACAAAGCCAGCTTGGGCAGGAAAGTCCATGAGACTCTTATCTCCACTTAACTACCCAAAAGCCAGAGGTAGAACTGTGCCTCAAATGGTAAAGCGCTAGCCTTGAGCAAAAAAATATTCAGGGCTAGAGTCCATGCCCTGAGTTCAAGCCCCAGGACTGTATGGGGGGAGGGAGGATCCCAAGGGGAGATCCCAAACATTTATGAATCCAATATTGCTTTTTTACCTCGATATGGTGTTTTTACTACAGGTTTCCTTCCAGCTTTCATTTCTGATAGAGCCATTTTAAAAGGTCTTCTTTTTATTTTAGCAAAGAAATTTCTATTCAACTTAAGGTTGAAGAAAAGTGTGGGTAAATTCCATTGGGTGACCAATTCTGCAATTCATTTACTCATTTTACTGTTGACCGGCATTTTAGTAGTTTCTATTTTTGGATGTGTGGCTCATGCCTGTAATCCTAGCTATTCAGGTAGCTGAGATCTGAGGATCATAGTTTGAAGCCAACCCATGCAGAAAAGTCCATGAGACTATTGTCTCCAATAAACAACTCAGAAAAAGTCAGAAGTGGTGCTGTGGCTCAAATGGTAGAGTGCTATCCTTGAACACAGAGAGGCTTGGGGACAGTGCCCAGGCCCAGAGTTCAAGCCCCAGGACTGGCAAAAAATAATAATAATAATGATTCTTTGCATTATAATACATGTTTTATGTTAGATACCCCAGGGTTTGAAGTCCTGTCTATTTAGCCAAGTTCTTAGTATGTATAAGAACTGTAGTTGTTTGGTCTATATTTTGCTTAATATTGGTGGTACAATTTTGATAGGTACAATAATTTGATGTTACCAGAGAAATTATATTTTTTTATGGTTTTAAGTGTGGGCATTAACGAAGTTTTTTAA
This sequence comes from Dipodomys merriami, assembly GCF_024711535.1. Classification (NCBI taxonomy): domain Eukaryota; kingdom Metazoa; phylum Chordata; class Mammalia; order Rodentia; family Heteromyidae; genus Dipodomys; species Dipodomys merriami. Next base: position 722,783 of record NW_027203293.1, on the reverse strand, counting down.
AAATTTTATTAAAAAGATGGTATAACGCCAGGTGCTGGTGGCTCACACTTGTAATCCTAGCTACTCAGAAGGTTGAGATCTAAGGATCTCTGTTCAAACTCAGCCCAGGCAAGTTAGTCCTTGAGACTCTTATCAACTAATCACCAAAAGGCTAGAAGTAGAGCTATGGCTCAAGTGATAGAGCACCAGCCTTAGTAAAATACCTAAGGGGTAGAACCAGGCCCTAGTATCAGTACAAAAAGGGGGAGAGGATTATAAGATAAAGTGATTACATTCCTGGAGTTGGAAAGGATAAAACCACTGTGCATGAAACAGGACCAAATCTTATGAAAGTCCATAAAAAACTATCCATAGCCAGCTGTGACTTTCAGAAAAGAAAATGAAAACTTAGTGAGGAGGGTTCAGTGAAACAGTTGTGGCTGCTTATGTTACATGCAACAAATCTTCAGTTGCAGGACCAGCTCTGCCCCCTAATTATAAAAGCAGTAGTTCAGATTCATCAGACAGTGATGAGGACAGCAGTTCTTTATCTGAAGAAAGAAATCAAGAATCTGAAGACGACGACAGTGGGCCAACTGCAAAGTAAGTCTTTTAAGTTATATGATAAATCAAAAATATAAGTTGGCTAGAACACATAGCTTGTAAAGGAATATGGATTTGGATTTCTACAACATGGGAAAAAATAATCTCATATATAATTTGATCATAAACAGAGGAGTTTATTGTAGTGATATATAGCTGTCGAGATATCTAGAAATTCAGTAATTTTTTATGATGGTGAGGATTATACATGGTAGGAAAGTAATCTCTTAGTTATATCCTCATCCTAGCAAAATTCTTATATTACATTCTTATATTACATTCCTGGAGTTGTTTCCTTAAGGTATTATTCAAATGAGTAAATATTCTAAACATTCCAGCCGTAGACTCTTTTTAAGAGGCTTTTCTATTTAAATACTAGATGTGCAATTTATTAGTTATTTATTTCTTTAGAAATTAAAAATTTCCACCAGGAATCAGTGGCTCACCTTTAATCCTAACTACTCAGGAGGTTGAGATCTGAAAGATCATAATTTGAGGCCTGCCAGGGCAGAATAGTCTATGACACATTATCTCCAAAATAGCCATCCAAAAGTAGCATGGGTAGTGTGGTAGAATACCAGCCAAGCAAGCAAGTAGAACAAGTTTGAGGCCTTAAGGTCAAACTTCTCTCTCTCTCTCTCTCTCTCTCTCTTTGAGAAAAGTTTCTCAACATAAAGTTACACTGTTATGTTTCCAGAAAACAAAGGAGAAACCAGGATGATGATGACGATGATGATGAGGAAGGATTTTTTGGACCAGCCCTTCCTCCTGGATTTAAAAGGCAGGATGATTCTCCACCAAGGTGATAATTAATGTATGATGTTTCAGGCCAGTGTTTTTAAAATATTGCCACCAGTGTCTATTAATTCATGAAAGAGTTGTCAAATTGTTTTTTTAATATACATATTTCCATAGCATTGAAAAGTCGTTCATAGGGGAAAGTAGTTGTTTTTTTAATAATAATAAAAGTGATGATTATTTGCACATTTATGACATAGATTATAGAAAACTTCCATATCTCTTAGTTTCACTCTCACAAAAGTGGTGGGAGGCTGGATGGGACAGCACCCTTCCTCCCTTTCAAAAAGATAAAGTAATACAGGCAAGCATGTACAGACATTATAGGTGTAGAATCTTTCATCTAAAAGTCTAAAATCCAAAATTCTACAAAATCCAGCACATTTGAGTACCAACTTGATACCACAGGTCTGATGGCTCAGTGTATTCAAACCTTGTTTCATACATAAAAAAATGTTTAGTATTGTACTTTTAGGCTATATGTATACGATGTGTATGAAACATGGGTTTTAAGGTTAGACCTGGATCCTGAGATATCTCATTTATATGTATATATTCCAAAATCTGAAATGTGGAACACTTCTGTTTCCCAACATTTTTAATAAAGGATATTTAACTATATTTAGATTTAAAGCAGTTTCTTAAGAATTACATTTTAACAAAATGATAAAAATCTATATGTGAAATAAATAACCAGCTGCATATATTGAGGGTCAGAAGCCTCTAATATAGTCATAATCATGCTGTAGTTATGTTTACTATATTTTAAGATTTTTGTATACTGTTAGTTTTATCTCCACAGATTCCCTCAGGCCAGAAAAATAAACTATAATTGTATGTGTAGCTGTTATGAAAAATGTACTAAGAGCAGGGTCCTGGTGGCTCATGTCAGTAACCCTAGCTACTTGGGAGGCTAAAAATGGAAGGATTATTGTTTGAGACTGACCCCAACAGAAAAACTCAAGAGACTTCTTTTCAGCCCAGAGTTGGATGCAGTGGTGTGTACCTGTCATCCTAGCTTTGTACAGGCTGAGATCAGGGAGATCACAATTTCATGCCAGCCCTGGGCAGAAAAGTCTATGAGACAGTGTCAGTGGAAGAAGCTGGACATGCTGGCATGCACCTGTCATCCTAGCTACCAAATGAAACATAAGCAGATTGCAATACAGGCACAACCTGGGAAGGAAGCAAGACCCTATCTCAAAGATAGAGTAGAGGCATGGCTTAGCAGTAGAGGATTTGCCTAGCAAGTATGAGGCCCTGAGTTCAAACCTCAAAACCTCCAAAGAACTAGAAAATTGTACTCAGAAATAAAAATGTATAAAACAAGTATGCTTCCTTTAGTTAATTGAACCTTTCTAACAACACCAAACTTCCCTGTCTTTCATATGCAAAATTGTTAAGCTTAGAGAGAATTCATGAACCAAAACAGAAACCAGAATTTCTGATGATTCTCTAACTTGAACATATGAGAACCTGGAAAACTTGGCTTGGGACTTGTCATCTGGACTGGTGACATACACCCAGTGACAACTGTAGGAAAAATATTGTCATAAAAGCAAGGATGAAGAAGCTAAAAAGTATAAAAGAGAATAGAAAATATGTTTTCTCTTTTATTTTTTCACTACATATAGTAAGGTCCAGAATTCAGACATTCTCTCTTTTGACCTGATAACAGTCTCTTCAGCATGTGGCAGTGAGCAGATCGAAAGACTAGGAGGCCAGGACTCAAGCTCCAGCTCAGTCACTTATAGTTTGTGTGTATAAAATTTTCCCAAAGTGGAGTGTGTTATACTGACCTGGGCTGTGTTTAGGAAATAGAAAAGGGCCTGATTGAAATGTGATTAGCACAGCATCTTTTTTTCTATCCATAGAACTCAGTGAAGTAGGGAGTTAAATTCTTCTATACTTCCATGCTGTTGCTGGATTATTAGTGAGGCCAGGGTGTAGATCTGTATCCTGTCCTGGCACAGATTACTGGCATCTGTTGTGTGCACATGCTCTTGTGTGTCCTCAGAAAAATCCAGTTTAAACTTAAGTAGTTCTGACTGTAATTATAATGCTCTTAAGGTACTTTTTAGTGGACATGAACATCAAAACTAAAAAAAGAGCCAAGGTACGAAACAGAAAAAGACCTCTACTAGTTAAAAGTACATTATAAAGCCATTATGAAATAATATTATCCTTCTTTTTTACCGAGTATAATGCTTTTAGAAAGCATGCATACACCAGTATCAAAAGATTGCAGTAAGTTTTATAAACACATAGTAAAAATAATGTATTAATTAAAATGCTTATTTTGAACATGGGTTATTATCTAACTTTATTATTTTTGTGAACTGTTATTCTGAAAACAGCTTTTTCGTCAGGGAGAATGACAAAGGTCCATTTTATTTTTCAGGCCTATAATAGGTCCTGCATTGCCACCTGGTTTCATTAAATCTACTCAGAAAAGTGACAAAGGCAGAGAGGACCAAGGACAAGCATCAACATATTTCAATTCCAAGGTTTGGAACATTTTCATTTAACAAATAAGAGATAAATAACTCAGAACCTCAGGATTAGATTGAGTAATGTAAGACTCAATTATATTCAGATTGGTTTAAGATCATAACATAGGTAGGTGAACTCAAAAGCTATCCACAAATCTGAGGTTCTGTTGGTGCTATTTATCTTGGAAAAGAGAGTTTTAAAGCATTAGGAAAGTAGAACATGATGAAAAATTTAAGGAATCATTGTGATTTGACCTGGAGGAGAGAAAACTATGGAGTTTGTTCTTCAGCTTGAAGTTAGCTCTCTCTAACCAGATCTGTTACCTACAGATAACAAATAAACTTGTGAAGAAGTGATTTTTTTAATAAAATAAATGATTTTTATAGTAATATATGAAGGCTCGTTTTCTCCTAGCTGAAATGTGTATCATTTGTAATGTTTTTTCTCCACGTGTGGATCTTAACCTCTGCCCCAGACTCATGAAATAGATACTATCTGTAGCTTACAGATAATAAGTGAAAGACTAAAAATAGTGGGTAACTTACCCAGGTTTACACAGTGTCTATTTATCAAAGCCAATTTTTATTTAGCAAACACCTCTTCCTACAAGTGAATTCCCGCTCATCTCCGCTGAAGAGTTAACAGTTAAAATGAGATTGTGAATGGAAATAAGGTGCAGTTATAAAGACTGAACTTCAGAGTTATTTCCTCTGAGAAGTTTCTAAGAAACCAGCAAGGTGCCAGACACATACTCACAAAAATTAATCTGTCATCAAATTACAAGAAGGTTTTCTACAGATCTTCATTCACATTTGTTTGACCAAAATTTTATGTCCATGCCCAAGCTAGTTAGATGGGCAGTAAGACTGAGACCAGAGTGATCGACAGAATTATCAACATTTTTCCCAGGAGTTACAAAAGAGGAAGAACAAAATGCTAGATTCTCTTAAGTTGTTGGTGGGGAGTATTTATTATCAGCCCCATCTGAAACCATGAAAACCAAGGTTTAGAGAGGTTAAATAGGGGGCTGAAGGCATGGCTGAAATGGTAGAGTGCCTGCCTTGTAAATGTGAGACACTGAGTTCAGTTTCCACTGTGATTTTTTTTTTTTTAAATGTTTAGCAGGGCACACATGGTTCATCATATAATCCTAGACACTCCAGAGCATTCTCTGGAGTAGGGAAGGTTCAAGATTGAAGATCCACCCAGGCAAAAAAAGTTTACTAGACCCTATTTCAAAAACAATAAGCATGCCAGGCGCCAGTGGTTCATCTCATGCCTATAATCCTAGCCACTCAGGAGGTGGAGATCTGAGGATAGTGATTCAAAGCCAGCCGGGGCAGGAAAGTCCATGAGACTCTTATTTCCAATAAACCACTAAAAAATCAGAAAAGGCACTGTGGATCAAGTGGTAAAGCTCTAGCCTACCACTTGAGCTGAGGGACAAAGCCCAGGCTCAGAGTTCAAGCCCCATGACCAACAAAAAGCAAAAAAACAATAAGCAAAAAGCATGGCTTAAGTAATAGAGCACCAGCCTAGCAAGTTAGGAGACCATGAGTTCAAACCTTAGTACCAAAAAAACAAAAAGGTTAGCTAACATGTCTGCAATTACAGGGCTAATACCATTGTATTAGTTAATTATAATGTTAATAATTACAAATGAGGTCTTTAAGTCTAAATTTACAGTCCTTTATGTCCTAGAAGGATGCATAATATCTTGTTTTTCTGAATTAGATTAGTGTAGATTTGGACTTGAGTTTTCTGTATTATGTCCATTTTTCCTATTGCATCTCCATTCTTCCATTTAATTTATGTTTCTCTTTATTTCTGAAAGTTTCTATCAAGACATGAACTTTCATAAAGCTGTCTTTTATCAGATAGAAGTAATCATACTATTAGCTTATCCCACCATCTTAAACAATAATATATCCATTACATCTTTTATAGTTGCCCACTTTATTTCCTCAGGTATGTGTGGAATTAAAAATAAAGATAATGTCTGTGATATCAAGAAATTTCCTATAGTAGAGCTAAGCTATAAACACTTAAAGTTAAATCACTAATAGTTTAAGAAAAGAACAGAGGAACTGCTGCCACTCAGTAAAGAATCCTGGACTGGGAATGTGGCTTAGTGGTAGAGTGCTTGCCTAGCATGTATGAAGCCCTGGGTTCCATTCCTCAGTACCATATAACCAGAAAAATCCAGAAGTGGCACTGTGGTTCAAGTGGTAGAGTGCTAGCCTTGAGTAAAAGAAGCTCAGGGATAGTGCATAGGCCTTGTTCAAGCTCCAGGACTGGCAAAAAAAAAAAAAAAAAAAAAAAAAAAAAGTCCTGCCTTTAGTCATGGAATATTAATTCTTAGATTCTAACTTCAGGCAAGTTGTGTATCTTTTCTTCATATGCTTATTTAAGCTTAGGTTTACTCAAAAAGTTTTCTAAGGAATAAGTATGGCATTTTAATGCCAAAGTTCATACATACTAAATGTGTGGGGAGGATTTAGAGAATAAATAATTGCTGAATTGTTGTTGTAAAAACAATCAAGGTTCAGAGAGAAGAAAACTCATTGAAAGTAAACTACACTTGGGTGATTTGTGGGGAATGAAAGCAATATGCTGGGCACCAGTGGCTCACTCCTAGAATCCTAGCTACTTAGGAGTCTGAAATCTGAGAATCTCAACTTGAAGCTAGCCAGGGCAGGAAAGTTCCATCAGACTATTATCTCCAGTTAACCTCTAAAAAACCAGAAGTGGTATGGTGGCTCAAGTCACTAGCTTTGAGCAAATAAGCTCAGGGACAATGAGCAGTCCTGAGCTCAAGCCTCAAGCCCCAGGACACACACACACACACACCCTGAGCTCAAGCCTCAAGCCCCAGGACACACACACACACACACACACACACACACACACACTGAGCTCAAGCCCCAGGACACACACACACACACACACACACACACACACACACACACACACACACCCCTCTCTCCTGATCTGCCCCAGGACACACACACACACACACACACACACACACACACACACACACACACACACACACACACACACACACACACACACACACACACACACACACACACACACACACACACACACACACACACACACACACACACACACACACACACACACACACACACACACACACACACCCTCTCTCTCTCCTGATCTGACTAGTTAGAAGAAAAAAAAAATCATCTGACAGTGTGAAGGATGATCAGATTATTGTTATCCATCACAAGAAATCTCTGGGAGGACAAGGAGAGCCTCCCAAGCCTACTGTATATAGCATGTAACAGACCCACAAAGAGAAAATGCTTATCATATTTAATAAGAACAAGCTGAACTCCATGATAACAATGCTATTTTACCTTTGGGGTAAGTGAGGTACTCTGGACCACTTCGATGTAGGTCAGTGTTTTGTGTTATTACACAGTACTTCTGTTTCATGAAGGCTGAAAAATATGCCTTGCTTGCTGACATCTTCCAAAGCACTCTTTATGTACCAGCAGTAAAATTTGATTTTGCCTGTGTCATCACTGATAATTGGTTAAAAAATAAAAAGGAATACTTTTGATAATTCTGAGTCTGTATCTGTAAATACCAAGAGGAAAGTTAATATAATTGAATGGAGTCTCCCATAAATAGGAGGGGTGATAGAATAGCCTACTTGCCATGGGTTTGTCATTTCTGCACGATACACTTGAAAAGGAAAAGCTCATCATGGTTTAGGGATGAGCCAATAAATTGTTTGGCTTTTTGTTCTGTTGTCTGTGGGTAATCCACTTCAGTTTGAGTAATGTAGGATCTATTTCTATACCTGGTGATCTCTTTTAAAAGGACACAGAGAGCAGTGAAGATGAAAATGAAGATATTGTTGGACCAATGCCTGCAAAAGGACCAGTTAACTACAGTGTAACAGCAGAATTTGAAAAAAGGGCCCAGAGAATGAAAGAAAAATTAACGAAAGGAGATGATGTAAGTTTATAAAAACTTTTAAGAAATAAACTTCATAGATCAAAATTCTAAATTTTAAAAACTAATATATACCACTTGTAATCTTAATATTATATGTATATGTATGTCTGTGTCTTTTTATACATGTATACATGTTGAAATTTAGGATCTTTTTTTTTTTTTTTTTTTTCTGGGGTCCGGTCGTGGGGCCTGAACTCTGGGCCTGGGCGCTGTCCCTCAGCTCTTCAGCTCAAGGCTAGCGCTCTACCGCTTGAGCCACAGCACCACTTCCGGCTTTTTTCTTTTTGCTTATGTGGTGCTGAGGAATCGAACCCAGGGCCTCGAGCATGCAAGGCAAGCGCTCTACCACTGAGCCACCTTCCCAGCCCGAAATTTAGGATCTTTTTTTTTTTTTTTTTTTTTTGGGTCCGGTCGTGGGGCCTGAACTCTGGGCCTGGGCACTGTCCCTCAGCTCTTCAGCTCAAGGCTAGTGCTCTACCACTTGAGCCACAGCGCCACTTCCGGCTTTTTTCTTTTTGCTTATGTGGTGCTGGGAATCGAACCCAGGGCCTCAGGCATGCAAGGCAAGCGCTCTACCACTTAGCCAACTTCCCAGCCCCGAAATTTAGGATCTTTATACCACAGAAACTACAAAGAGAAAAATTGGTGACATTGTCTACTAAAAATATTCTGTATGGCAAAAGATAGACAAAAGAACAAATTGGGTGAAGTATTTCCTAATATATACTGCAAATGTATATCATAAAAACAGTCTATTCTATTGAAGTTTTTAAGCAAATTTAAAATCTCATTTTGAAAAACATAATTATACAATATTCTCTAGATATACTGTCCATGGTGCTTTCTTTCTGTTAAAGGATTCATCTAAACCAATTACAAGAGAATCATGGATGACTGAGCTTCCTCCAGAAATGAAAGATTTTGGTCTTGGGCCAAGAACTTTTAAGAGAAGAGCTGATGACAAGTCTGGAGATCGATCTATCTGGACAGATACTCCAGCAGACAGGGAAAGGAAAGCTAAGGTGGGAGATTTTATTTGTTTGTATATTGGTCTACTTATGAATTTTATCTGTGTCGGCTCAGTTTTGCTAAGGCCAAAGTATTAAAATATTCTCCTTTGGGGAGTTAGGATTCTAAAGGAAAAATACACATTTTCCTCCAAAGAGTAATTATGAGACAGGAAAGTCATACTGTTACTTACATTTTCCAATCAATAGTCTCTCATAAAGCTTCAGCTCTAAGTCACGGGTTAGTTTACCTTGTCTTATAGTAGAAGCACTTTTTTTCTGGGGCTGTCACAAAAATCCCATTTTTGACTTTAATAAATCCAAACTTCCTAGTTTTTATATTCCATATACTGTCTGTCTGAAAATGTATCTTTTAAAATATCTTGAAAAGAAAACCAAAATTTCAGATTAACTAGCAAATTCCAACCTAGAGAATCTCCCAGAATGACTGGAATCAGTTGTGCCAAAGTCCATGTGACTGCCAACATAGGTAAGAAGCATCCTTATCAAAATGCTACAGTATAAAAATTGTTTTTTTCTGCCTCTTCTGAAGTCTTCCTGTTTGTTATAAAAATGAAAATAAAAAACTCAAGTGTCCTTGGCACTGCCCCTTAAATTGACACTACCTAAGGGTGTAATTCCCATGAAATGTCCCATGTAAGACTTAAATGCTTAATTTTGATCTAAATAGTCCCATACTTACTTCATCTGCTATTTACTGTGATCCTTACTCCTAGAATTCTCAGGATCATTATTCTCTTCCTGTAATTATGAGATCAGTACTTGTGTCAGGCATGTTTGGTGATGGTAGAAAGGTGAAATAGCTTTTCTGAGGAGCTTTCTCTTGTAAAGAGGTGGTTATGAAGTGGGAGGGTTATTTTTATGTTGCTAGTATTTTTGTGGTTATCCTGGGGTTGAAATCACAGGTTCCCTGATTCATTGAAATCTCTACACTTTATCATTTGCTTGTACATTTGACAACATTACAAATTCCCTTTGATCCTTAGATTCAAAAAAAGTCTCAGAACAGTAATTGAATGTACATGGGGGAGATAAAATGTATACATGAGCCACACACATTAAAAGGTTACTATTAGAAGCATTTCTTAGCTGATTTTTTTGAGACTGAACTCAGAGCCTCATACTTGCTAGGAAAGTGCTGTACAGTTGGAGCCATTTCCTTTGCTTTCCATTTGTTTTCAGATAGCACCTTGTACTTTTGCCCAGCCTTCCTCAGACTATGATTCTCTTGTCTCAACTTCCCTGGGATTACAGGCATGCACCATACAAGACTTGTTTGTGAGATCGGATCTTGCTAGTTTTAACCCAGCTGGCCTTAAATGAAGATGTTTCTGTCTCTTCCTCCTGAGTAGATGGGATTTTAGAAATGTGCCACCATACCAGCTCTCTCTATAGCTTCAATGATACTTCTTGCCCCTTTTGCTCTGGCAATGTTTGAAATAGGGTCTCCTTTTTTTGCCTCTACCACTAACTATCCTTTTTATCTTAGCCTCTTATATAATTACGCGACAGGTATGTACCACTATAGCCAGCTTTTTTTATTAGTTGAGACGAGGTCTCATGAACTTTTTGCCCAGGCTAGCTTCAAACCAAGATCCTCCCAATTTCTACCTCAAAATAGCTAGGATTATAGACATAAGCCACCTGCCCCAGCTCTTTTTACTGTTTTTGAAAACAGATGATCAATAGCTGGATGCTGGTGGCTCACACCTGTAATCCTAGCTACTAGGAGGTGGAGATCTGAGGATTGTGCTTCAAAGCCAGCCTGGGCAGGAAAGTCCATGAAACTCTTATCTCTAATTAACTACAAGAAAACTGGAAGTGGCACTGTGGCTCAAGTAGTAGAGTGCTGGCCTTGAGCTGAAGAGCTCTGGGACAGCATCTAGGCCCAGAGTTCAAGCCCCAAAGCTGACAAAAAGAGAAAGAAAACAGATGATAGATTTTTTTTAAGCCTCATTTTCCTACATCTTGTTATTTTTAGTCAAAACTCACTCTAGATTAGTAAATAGGTAATTTCTTCCAGTTAGTTGGTTGATTAGAAATTTTGTTTGCAAAATAGGCTACTCATGAATTGGCCTCTTCAAATATGTAAAAATCTCTAACTGGAAGGAATTTACTAGCCTAGATGAGGTTATAAGATTTCTTTTTATCTTGGGTAATACATTATCTGTGTTTGTTCTTCAGGAAACACAAGAATCAAGGAAGTCATTGGGTAAGAAGGATGAAGACCACATACCATCAGCAAGAGATAAGAGGTTGGCTGAGCAAGTGTCTTCGTACAATGTAAGAACTTTTTAAAACACCTTTATTAAGATCTAATTCACTCTTATAGTACATACAATTCATTGGTTTTCTTACCATAGTCAATTTTAGGACGTTTTTTGCACCTCAAAAAGAAACAGTGTACCCTCATCACAGCCCTCTGTCACACAGCATCTCCTTCCAGCCATAAGCAACAACCGATCTTTCTTGTCTGTCTCTACAGATTCCCATTTTGTAAATTGACATAAATTAATTTCACAAAGGCATTTTATTGTGATATTTCAGTAGATATGTATAATGTACTCTGATTGTTTTTGCCCCTGTATTACTGTTCCCTTTTTTTTTTTTTTTTTTGGTGCTGGTCTTTAGGCGCTTAAACTTAGGGCCTGGGCATTGTCCCTGGGCTTTTTAGCTTAAGGCTAGTGCTCTGCCATTTGAGCCACAACTTCACTTCTGACTTCTTGGTGGTTAATTGGAGATAAGAGTCTCACAGACTTTCCTTCCCTGAGCTGGCTTAGAATAGTGAGCCTCAGCCGGGCGCTGGTGGCTCACGCCTGTAATCCTAGCTACTCAGGAGGCTGAGATCTGAGGATCGCGGTTCAAAGCCAGCCCGGGCAGGAGAGACTGTGAGACTCCTATCTCCAATAAACCACCAGAAAACCGGAAGTGGCGCTGTAGCTCAAGTGGTAGAGCGCTCGCCTTGAGCTGAAGAGCTGAGGGACAGTGCCCAGGCCCAGAGTTCAAGCTCCACGACCGACAAAAAAAAAAAAGAATAGTGAGCCTCAGATTTCAGCCTCCTGAATAGCTAGGATTACTGTATAGGTTTGAGCCACTAATGCCCAACTATATTACTCTTTCTTATAATAAATACGAGACTTTGAGTTTAAAAAATAAATGTATGGCGAACTAAGGTCAGTATTCACTTGGCACTTACCTTTTTTTTTTTGTCAGTCATGGAGGCTTAAACTCAGGGCCTAAGCACTGTCCTGAACTTTTTCACTCAAGCAGCGCTCTACTACTTTGAGGCTTAGTGCCACTTCCAGTTTTCCAGTAGTTAATTGGAGATAAGAATTTCACAGACTTTCCTGCCTAGACTGGCTTCAAACCTTAATCCTCAGATCTCAGCCTCCTGAGTAGCTAGGTTTACAGGTGTGAGCCACTAGCACCTGGCTCACTTTTTTTTTTTTTAAGTTATAATCCATCTTACTCTTAAAAAACTGGGCTGGGAAGGTGGCTTAGTGGTAGAGTGCTTGCCTTGCATGCATGAGGCCCTGGGTTCGATTCTTCAGCACCATATAAGCAGAAAAAGCTGGAAGTGGTGCTGTGGCTCCAGTGGTAGAGCGCTAGCCTTGAGCTGAAGAGCTGAGGGACAGTGCCCAGGCCCAGAGTTCAGGCCCCATGACTGGCAAAAACAAAACAAAACAAAACTTAACAAGTGTTCCAGCTCAAATAATAAATGTAAATCAAAAGTTATATAAAAATTGATTTGTTGGGTATATATTAGCCTGAATTGTGAACAATCAATCATATATAAAGCATTTTTGGAAACTGACCAAAAAAATCAACCCTCCAGGGACTTTTATGAAAACTGTCAGCCCAGTGATTGAAGTTTTGTTTTGTATTTTTGTCCATTGTGGGGCCTGAACTTGGCCTGGGCTCCTCAGCTCAAGGCTAGCACTCCACCACTTGAGCCACAGCACCACTCCTGGCTTTTTCTGCTTATGTGATGCTGAGGAGTTGAACCCAGGGCCTTGTGCATGCAAGGCAAGCAGTCTACCACTGAGCCACCTTCCCAACCCCTAAGTGATTGAAGTTTTAGCACAACTGAACACATCACTGTTGGGGTCATTGGCCATAAAGATTTTAACATTCAGGATAATTTAGTGTGAAAGACAACTGGTTGAACCACAAAATGTGTGAAGACTATGCTACAAAATCAACCTGGCAATTGCCTTCCCTTCTTTTTTTTTTTTTTTTTTTTGCGGGGGGGGGGGTCCGGTAGTGGGGCCTGAACTCTGGGCCTGGGTGCTGTCCCTCAGCTCTTCAGCTCAAGGCTAGCGCTCTATCACTTGAGCCACAGCGCCACTTCCAGCTTTTTTCTTTTTGCTTATATGGTGCTGAGGAATCGAACCCAGGGCCTCATACTTGCAAGGCAAGCACTCTACCACTGAGCCACCTTCCCAGCCCCGGGATAATTTTTAAAGCTGTATATAATGGGAAATTTTAAGCTTTGTGTCAAAGAAGAAATGGTAATGAAAGTTAGAAAATACCTAGACCTGAATGAAAACAAAATTACATCTCAAATCCTATCATATGCAATATATAGTAGTACCTCGAGCCACAGTTTATAAAACAATAATGAGTTATGTTAGAAGAATGGCTTAAAATTAACAAGCTAGCTCATTTTCCAACCTGACTTTCTTAAAAAAACAAACACATCTACACTATGACTCTATAGTATTTACTCTAAGTAAATGTACCCCGGGGTATTTACTTAAGATGAATGAAAATATATCCACTCAACGAATGCCTTATTCATATTAGTCTCAAAAAGACACAATGCTTTATTCATAGTAGTCTTAAAAAAGACACAAAAATGTTCACAGAAGCTTATTCATAATAGCTGTTACTACAGTCCAGGATCCATTGACAAAAGAAAAATCGAGCTGTAAAATACAACAAATTAAAATAAATGCCAAATGTGGATGAATCAAAGTCATTATGCTGAGTGATTAGTCTTACACAGACAAACACATGTTCGTGATTCTGTTTATCTGAAGCTCTATAATATGCAGAATGAATAATACAAGGCATAAAATAACATAATGGAGGTTGTTGGAGTAGGAATATGGGATTTGACTAGGAAGTGGCGTAGGGAACTTTCTGGAGTGATGGAAATATACTAAATCTTGATTCGATTTTGAATTATAAAACAATATGTACTTAATTTTTTGCAAGTTTCATTACATTTTAAGTTTATCTTAGAAAAAAATGTAGAAGCAAATACTTGAACAGTAGTTAGTGAATGTGTTTGAAGTACTTAGGGTGACATGAAATGGCCTGCAGTTTAGGTTAAAATCCATCCAAAAACTAAGGTTTTAATCTCATGCTGATATTCTGGTTACTTATTAAGAAATCGACCTTTTCAAAATATTACTATAGTCTTAAAACTAGAATACTTTATAGTCCTACCTTTTTATAAACTGAAATTTAAAACATGAAAACAAAACAAAAAGCATCATCCAGAATGATGAGTTTACAAGAGCTATTGAGAAAACCATCCCATTCAAAATAAACTCTTCGACGTTTTGGGTTTTTTTTTTTTGGTCCAGTCGTGGGGCCTGAACTCTGGACCTGGACGCTGTCCCTCAGCTCTTCAGCTCAAGGCTAGCACTCTACCACTCAAGCCACTTCTGGCTTTTTTCTTTTTTCTTATGGGATGCCAAGGAATCGAACCCAGGGCCTCATGCATGCAAGGCAAGCACTCTACCACTGAGCTACCTTCCCAGCCCCTTCAACATTCTATAAATGGTTAGAAAGCACAAACTTTTTCTGGTTTTGTTTTTGGTACTCGAGATTGAACCCATATATGCTAATCACATGCCCTACTCAGCTATGTCAGCCCTCATCGTTGTTAAATGATTAACTGTGAAAAATCAGCTAGATTTTTTTTAAAGCAAAGTTATCTCTACATTAATTGACTTTCAACTTGTACTGAGGATTTTCAGAGTACTGTTTTTCTAGTTTTTTTTTAAAAATTGATCTTATAAAGGTGATACACAGAGGGGTTATGGTTATATAAATCAGGTGGAGTACATTTCTTTTTTCTTTTTTTTTGTCGGTCGTGGGGGCTGAACTCTAGGCCTGGACACTGTCCCTCAGCTCTTCAGCTCAAGGCTAGCACTCTACCACTTGGGCCGCAGCACTACTTCTGGCTTTTTTCTGCTTTATGTGGTGCTAAGGAATCGAACCCAGGGCCTCATGCATGTGAGGCAAGCACTCTACCACTGAGCCAACTTCCCAGCCCTAGAGTACATTTCTTTTTGGAAAATGTCAGCCCTTCCCTCTCTCTCTCCCAGTCTTTCCCTAACATCCCCACCTACAAGTTATATAGCTCATTTTCAAAATAGTATCCAGTAAGTACCATTGCTGCATATTTTTCACTCTTTGTCCCTCCATTTACCCTCCTAAAGACATATAAACAAACAGAACAAAAAGAAAAGGAAACAAAAATAGCAAAAAAAAAAACACCTCTTATTTCCATTTCCTGTTCATTTCAATAAATATTATTTTGTATAATCAGACACATATAGGCATTCTGCCTTTCTGTTCCTCTCCTAAGCATTATCCCCCTTTGGTCTCACTGTGTGACTGTCTAGAGACCTGTATAAAATTATTATGTTCCCATGTACTTTAGATCTAGCTTCCACATATGTGCCATTTGTCTCTCTGAGCTTGGCTTACCTCACTTAACATGATTTGTTCCAGGTCCATCCATTTCCCTGCAAATGGAAAAATACTATTCTTTCTAATGGCTGTGTAAAATTCCATTTTGTATAGGTACCACATTTTTTTGGATCCATTCATTTGTTGTAGGACATGTGGGCTGTTTCCACAACTTTGCTATTGTGAATAGTACAGCAGTTTTTCTATGTTTTTAAAGTAATTTTTTAATAGTTGAGCACTAGTTTGGTTCTGTGTGTCACACTGAAAAATCACATCAAAACCAGGCCAACTATATACCTTTAACAACTGATTAAAAAATAAAAATTTATGGTCTGGGAGTATAGTTCAGTGGTAAAACACTTGCCCAGAATGATCAAGCTGTGTACATTTATGAGTTGAATTGTTTCAATTGTAGTTTTGTGTGTTCATTTGTCTCTATTGTTTATCTTATTATTATAAGGAATCAGTACATCAAACAAATCAGTACATAACTCTTATTTTTCTTCATTTTATTTGTATTTTGTTCCATTTTATACAGTTTTGCTCATCAATATAAATCATTTCCCCATTTCCCCTACTTTACTTTAGGTAAATGGGGTCCTTACCACTCCATCCTTTCTCATGTGTCCATACCAGTATTAACAGACTTTCTTCTTTATTTTCTTTAGTTCTTTCTAACATCTACATGCCCTCTCCTTTCATCTTTTTAGCTTGTCATTCTTCCTTATTAATAATTACCTCTTTAGTTGAGTTAAGGCCTTCTGTCTTATTTTGATTAGCATATATTAATTGTACAGAGGGGTTTCATTGTGATATTTCCATGCACATATATAATATCCTTCGGTAAATTTACCTCCTTATAACAACTTCATTAAGGAGTTACCTCATTAGCATGTGGAAATTTGATGATAAGCCACCAAGTTTGTATAGTGTAGCTTTTTTGCATTTAGACAAACTACAAGAAAGCATGACCTCCTCAGTACATATTCCCTCTGATGGATCACCTCATTAGAACCTTGTTGATAAAAGCACCAGTTTCTGAGAGTCCCAGATGCTGGGGAAGTTAATTCTCCCAGTCTGTGGAGGAACTCAGGAATCTGAAGTTCTTTCAGCAGCTCAGAGATAGAGACCAGGGATCTTCAAGTACTTTTGTTTGAGATCCCTATCTACCCATGTACACTTCAGGGACCAGCATTCAGGAAGTTAGTGGAATCCTTTCATAACCATGTTTTGGTTTATCCTCTTTGTTAATATTTAAATACATAATTAATTTGTTCCCCCTCCATCTTACTCTAATTTTACTGCATGACATGTAGATAATAAATACCTTCCATTTCTGTGGAAGTAAATTTGTCTCTGCTAGATACCTTTTGGGGTTTGGGAAAACCTGTTGGGTTTGTAAACAGCCCTCCTTAGTGAACACTGCTGCCGTATAATTGCTCTACTTTGTGATCATGTTCTCTACATAATGTATACAAGCTAAGGTATTTATTTTTTTATTTATTTTTTTTCCCTGCTCTCCTACCTCTAGGAATCCAAAAGATCAGAATCTCTTATGGACCTTCATCATAAAAAATTAAAAAATAAGGCTGCTGAAGATAAAAACAAGCCCCAAGAGAGAATACCATTTGACCGGGATAAGGATCTTAAGGTCAATCGGTTTGATGAAGCTCAGAAAAAAGCCCTAATAAAGAAATCTAGAGAACTAAACAGCAGGTTTTCACATGGCAAAGGCAATATGTTTTTATAAGTAAGTATATTTCAGTGAAGTACATGTTCTTACTTATCAATTTAAACCTTTCTGAATATCCTGTTGTCTACAATAATTATGTGCTAAAATGTATTTCCTTTTATAATAAAGTAAATTAAATCTTATTTTCTTTAGAAGTAAGTTGTGATTGTTGAAAAGTCAGCCTTATTGGATTGAAAATGTGAGTTCCTTGAAAAATAATCTTACCTTCATAATAACGTGTGAAGGAGTTGTTAAAAATGCTAAAGATGCCAGGCACTGGTGGCTCACACGTATAATCATATCATAGCTGTTCAGGAGGCTGAGCTCTAAGGATTGTGGTTGGAAGCCAGCCTGGGCAAGAACATTTGTCAGACTCTTCTCTCTAACTACCAAAAGAGCGGAAATGGAGCTATGGCTCTAATGATAGAGCTCCAGCTTTGAGGAACAAAAAGCTCAGGCACAGTGCCTATGCCCTGAGTTCAAGCCCAACAACCAGCCCCAAAAAACAAAATCTAAAGAGAAAGGTCAATGCAGAGTGCCATGAAGCATGAGTCAACAATGAAAATTGGAGGCTAGCTATTAAGTTTCATGTTGAACAAGATCGTAATTGGAAAATGTCTCTTGCTTTGAAAGGCCTGCTATAAGTTTAGTTGAAACCATTATACCCATCATCCATAGCTCAATCCAACAAGAATTTGTGATAAGGAATTACCCAAGAGCCATGGTTTCTTCTTCAAATCCTTATAGTTTGTAACTATATGAAACCTAAATCAGTATTTATATGTGATTTTTAAAAGAAAACATAAAGCTAGAAGTGTTTTCCAACTTACTGAATTCGCCTATTCTTTTTATTTTTGAGTCTGTGCTATGGACATTTCTGAAATATTTATTAACATTTCTACATATACAACATCAGTATCACTTCAAATGTTTTGAGATTGTGATTTTTTTTTTTTTTTTGCCAGTCCTGGGGCTTGAACTCAGGGCCTGGGTACTGTCCCTGAGCTTCTCTTGCTCAAGGTTAGCACTCTACCATTTTTTTATGTGGTATTGAGGAACTGAACCCAGGACTACATGCATGCTAGGCAAGCACAATACCACTAAGCCACCTTCCCAGCCCTTTGAGACCATGTTTGAAGAAAGATTCTTACTATGTAGCCCTGGGCTGTCCTCAAGCAATACTCTTGCCTCTACTAGCTGAAGGTTGGTATTACAGGTATAAACCACCAAGGCTAGCTTAAAACACCCAGTTTTTAGCATGGGTATATCAATTCTCACATTGAAATACTTAATACTAGTCTGTCCTCCTGGTATTATAACCATCTTGATAATATAATTTATATAAACGATTTGTTTATTTAATATTTAAATGTTAATTTATCAAATAAATTGTCAAAACATAGTGGGCTATGACATTCAAATTAATGTAGGTGCCTATATTTCCTTTTTTCAGCAACTCCAGTTTCTTCTATCCTACTAATTTGTTTTCAAACCTTTATAGGAAAAATTGTAAATATTGAATTCTCTTATTCTTACCTGAGAGGAATTTATCTGTGCAATGAGGACAAGTTGAAGACTATTCTTTCTACCCACTTTTATACTTTTGTTCTATGTATCTTAATATTAGAGAATAACCTTTTTAAAAACAAATACAAATGCACAGACAAATTTACCTTTGTATCTTTTAGGGTTATGTGAAACAAAGTCAATATCTTTATGTGCCTTGGCCTCTGAGAAAACACAGACATTTCTTCATACAATTGAGAGTTCTTCACCTCCCCTGCATTTTCCCTCCCTCTCTCCCTCTCTCTCTTTCTCACCCTCTTCCTCTCTCTTAGAGATCTGGAGGCTATCCACCAGTATGTTAGCCTAGATCTTTGCATCAAATGTACCTAATGTGTCCCAAAGTGAGTGAGTGTGTCAGATCTTGCAGTAGGTCCTGTGAGTTTTAAATTATTTGTATTTTTCCCCCTCCAAAGTATAGAGAGTATAGAGTTTTGTCCACTTTCTGTCACCAAACTTGCATGCTTTGATACTCAGGGGCTTTGTATTTTTGTCTGGAGTTTTGTTTGTTTTTAAGTTAGAAAGAGGACTCTTTAGGTCATCTCATATGCTAAGAGAAAAGTTTTTTGTTGTTGTTGTTGTTTTGTTGGTCATGGGGCTTGAACTCTGGGCCTGGGTGCTGCCCCTCAGCTCTTCAGCTTAAGGCTAGCACTCTACCACTTGAGCCACAGCACCATTTCTGGTTTTCTGGTGGTTTATTGGAGATAGAGTCTCACGGACTTTCCTGCCTGTGCTGGCTTTGAACCACGATCCTCAGATCTCAGCCTCCTGAGTAGCCACCGGCACCCTGCTAAGAAAAGTATTTTGATTTGTCCAATTACAGTGATAAGTGTTTGTAGGTATTGCAGTCTGAGGGACAGACAGGCCGTTTACAGTATTCTTGATATGAAGTTTGAGACTCAATCTTCATGATCGCACCAAAGTTATCTGGGATGTAGAACTTTACTTTGAGATGATCTTACTCTGCCCACTGATATATTTAAGTCTGTAGGTCTGTAGCTAATTTATTGGAATTACATATGTCATCATGGATAGATTTTTTTTTAAATCCAACAAACTAATAGTCACTAAATAAGGAAATGGACTATCTATTATCACAATGCTTTAAGCATTGCTCTTAAAATGTTCAACAGAAACTTCTTAGTAGTTAAATCAACTCTAAATGTAAACTCTGTAAATTATAGTTTCTGCTGATTAATCCTACTTGTTCTGCTAGTTTTGTGTTCTAGTTTGACAAAGTACAATGTTTTAACAAAAAGATTCTGAGTACCACTTTATAAAAATTGAATAAACTGTTGAAATTATGATACAGATTATGCTCCTTTTAATCCTTTTAATGCTAAAAGTATTGTACATACACATACATATAAACCATATCAGTGTAAACAATGCCTGCTAAAGGAATGTTGCTGTTAAAAAGCATGAATTAGACATCGGCAGATCATACCTATCATCCTAATGACCCAAGAGGCTGAGACCTAGAGGATTGCACTTCTAAGCCAGCTCAGGCAGAGAAGTCTTAAAGAGATTATGTCTTCAGTTAGCCAGCAAAATGCCACATTGGAACCTTGTCTCAAGTGGTAGATTGCCACTTAGCAAAAAAGCTAAGTGAGCTTGAAGCCCAGTGGTACCAGCACATTCATGCATGTGTGTGTGTGTGTGTGTGTGTGTGTGTGTGTGTATACACACACACACACACACACACACACACACACACATTATTCTCCTAAGCAAATTGTAAAAGCTTTTCTAAGCAGAATTGAACAGACCTACCTTTTGACTGTGGGCGTCATTTTTAATGGTTAATAATTTATGAACAGAAAATGTTTTATCAGTGTATCCATTCCAAACACAGGATTTACAGGTGCCTCACATCTGTAATCTAGCTACTTGAGAAGCTGAGACAGGAAGATTAAGGTTAGAGGCTAGGTTATTCTGAAGCTGTACCCCAAAAACAAACTAAAACCTGAATGGACTAGAAGCATGGCTCAACTGGTAGAGAACTTACTCACAAGCCTGAGGCCCTGAGTTCAAACCCCATCCATTCATTTAACTTTGTGATTTTATTTCCCCTATGAAAGGAAAGAATATGTTCTATTCTAGTTCTTTATCCTTATGAAACTTTCTAATATGTTATAAAATTAGGTGATTTTTAAGTAAAAATGTCATAGTTGGTTACTGAATGTTGCTTTACCTTTTCATGTGAAGGGGAAAAGAATATTTCTGTGCTATTCTGTCTACTGTATTTCCTCTGGTCTTTAACATGACTGTGATCTTAAAGATTTTCAGGAGCCATTTCTTTACTGGAACCCTAGAGCTCATATTCTTTCTTGTCATCCTCAGGACATTTCAACAGAGTATGAAACTGCTTCCAGAGGTTTCAGTCCTGTGGAGGACTAACCCAAACCCAGTATTGACAGTAAAAGAATAAAGTAGCTTTGTTTGTACATAGACTGGAGAGGTAGACTTCCTCTCTCTTTCCTCCTTCCTCCCCTCCTTAGCTGCAGAAGGCCTACTTGAACCATGTCTGCTGGCCATATGTTGACATTTCTAATAAGAACTTTTTGATTTCCTACATTTCTTGGCAAGTTGTTTTAAGATCATAATACTCCTTCCCCACTTTGAAATTCATAAAGCAGAGCAGAAACTTTTCCACCATACCATTAAAGGTGACATTTCAGCTCACTGTACCTGGAATTTTATCATTTGTCTAATTGGTCTAAATTGTCATCATAGATAGATTTAGATATTCCAAATAGTAAACATTGCTGGTGAGCAGGGTTGTTGGTTTGGCATGTAGAGGAAAAGGGAAGGTAACATGAAACTTTTTCACGTTAGCTTTTATTACTACTGTGAGATTTCAGTCTGAAGTTATAAAACCTAATGCTGCAGTAGGAGAGGGGCCTATGGGGTTTTGTTGCTGTTGTTCTTCTTCTTCTTTTGATTTGTTTTATCCTCCTATTGAACTGAGAGGAACATGGTTCACAGCCATCCTGGGCAGGAAAGTCCATGAAATTCTTTTTTTTTGGGCGGGGGGGGGATCCAGTTGTGGGGCCTGAACTCTGGGCCTGGGCGCTGTCCCTCAGCTCTGAGTCAGCTCAAGGCTAGCGCTCTATCACTTGAGCCACAGTGCCACTTCGGTCTTTTTTCTTTTTGCTTATGTGGGTGCTGAGGAATCAAACCCAGGGCCTCATACTTGCAAGGCAAGCGCTCTACCACTGAGCCACCTTCCCAGCCCCTGTCCATGAAATTCTTAACTCAGTTAATCACCAAAGAAGCCAGAAGTAGATCTATGCCTCAAGTGGTAAAAAGTTATTCAATTGGGACTGAGGATATAGCTCAGAAATAAAATGCTTGCCTAGCATGTACAAAGCCCTGGGTTCAATCCTTACACTGAAAGAAGTGTTTAACTATGACAGTCATATAAAATTAGAAAGTCCTTTTAATCTGTTCATTTCATTTATTTTTTCTTTTTACTATATCTCTTTATTGTAAAGGGGTCACAGTTACATAAGTAAAGTAACAAGTGCATTTCTTTTTGAACAGTGTTACCCCCCTCCCTCCTTTTCTCCCACTTTCCTTCCCTTCCCTCCCTCCCCTGACTCCTCTCCTCCCCAAGCTATCACATTCAGTTCCAACATAGTGTCTAGTAAGTATTGCTTTTGCATTGGTTTATCCTTTGTCCCATGTTTCTGTAATTCCACTTCCCTTTGCCAAATCAGATAAACATACAAGACAAAAGGTACTGAAATCATAACTGGAATAAACCAAAAGAAAAAAGAAATAACTGCAAATAGTATACTTTAAAAAAAAAACCCTCTTGTTTCCATATCTTGGCGTTCATTTCAGTTACCATCATTTTACATAAGGAAATGGAAAGACTTGGAAAAAATCATATTAAATGAAGTAAGCCAAACCCAAAAAACATAGGCTCATGGTTTCCCTCATTTGTAATAATTAGTATATATCTAGAATAGTCCTAGCAAAGGATCACAATAGCTCAATGTTCATTTGAAATGTCACATATAGAATTTTTTTTACAAAAGAATTCCTGGAGTATGATTGTTTATGTATGAATAAATTTTCATCTATATCTGAAAAGCTGATGCCCTTGTTTTTTAAAAGGGAGGAGGGAAGAAAGGGTGAGAGGTGGTGACTATACCATAATACTAGACAAAACACAGAAAATGAAGCACTGCTCTGAAAAAAAAAGCAGTTTTAGTTTTGTTTAGGTGAAGCAACACTTGATATTTATCACTGTAATATGTAATGATTCTTTTAATTAATGACTTTTTTAGAAGTGAGGTGGAGATGTACATGGTACCGAAGCTACATGCTCCAGAATGGATTAACATCTATTACAGAAGTTATTTGATTCCCAACTATAATAGTATTTAGGGGAGAGCAGGAATGGATATGAGGGTTTGAATTCAGGGCCTTTCACTCTTGCTCTTGGCTTGGCTGGTGGTATGCCACTTGAGCCACACTTTCAGTCCAGCACTTTGCTAGTTATTTTGAAGATGGAGTCTTCCAAACTTTTCTTCCTGGCTTCCAACCACAATCCTCAGATCTCAGGATTACTAGAATTACAGGATGAGCCACCTATGCCCAGCCTTGTCTACACAGTGGGTAATGTTGAAATGTAGGATCATGTAATGCAATGTAGGAAATATAGGATCATGGCATGCAGCTTTTAAGCTCATTACAAGAAGCGCTTGTCATGTCTTTTCCCGTTTTGCATGGTTTCTCCTGATGTACTCATGAAAATACTAGTGGTATTTACCATACCAGCGTATCACCCTTTTATCTAGTATCTGCTAATTGGTTCTCATAGTTATAATAATCTTGGGGCAGAGGTCAGGGGTAGAGGAGGGAGGGGAAAGCTTGTACACTGATACACTTTATAGATGACATGACTGGGGTAGGGCCTGCCACTTAAGTAAGATGGTGCTGAGGCAGGCTAGTTAGAGGAAGAGAATGCTGAAACCAACCCCCTCACCTAGTCATTCCCTAGGAGACACCCAGCAGTCCTATCTTTTCCCTAGTACCTCCATGACCACTCCTCCTTTGGTGTCAAATGTGATCAGTTTGTGGTTAGGACTTCACCCTATGAGTAGAAAACCTCAGGGCCACTTCTAAGCAAACTGAGGCATCTGCATAGTGAAATCCTTTTGTGTCCTTAGTCTAACCCTTGCACAGCAGCAAGGGCTTCATGCGCATATGTTGCATCTCATATGTAAAACAAGTACTACGATAACCTTGGACATTCGCAGATCCTTTCCAAAAATCTGACAGCTCATGATCCCTCCTTTCCCTGAGATAAGCCCATTATCACTCCCACACTCTCTAAACCCTAGAAAGCTGAAAACATTTGTGAGTGTGTCTTCATTCAGTTTTTTGCTGAAAACACCAAGAATCTGGGATCTTCACCTCTGAGACCACTCTCTAGTAACTACAGTTTCTAAAGAGCCCACTGCCCCCCTTCCTTCCTCATCTTTCTCAAATCCTCTGACATAGTGTATTTACCGGAGCAAGGAGATAAGAAATGGACCATCACCCTTTCTATTCACATTGTGCTGCAATGTATAAATCACAGTGCAATTCGGAATGATTTAATAGCCTTTCCCTTCCCAAATAAGACAAGAAAAAGAAGAAAGGAAAATAAAAAATATTGAAAGATTGCCGGCACCGACTCCATCAATAGCAAGGAACCTTGCCTGACTTTAGCAATTAATCATGTCTCCTGTTAGAAGAAGCTCTGTGACTAAGGAGGCTCTGAAGAGAGGTAGGGAGAAGTTAGCCAAAGCAAGAACCAGATATCAAGTCTGGTTCCCTCAAGCCCTAGAGGAGGACTACCTGGTGTTAGCAATCATAGTCATAATCATGGATCGTGGGGCTGACCAGAGAGCAGGCCATTGGATTCCATAGTGCCCTGCACATTTCTAGCGTCTCCACAATATTCCCTACAAGAGACAGAAACTATCCTTATGAGAATTAAGAATAGCACTGGGTAGCTGAGGTCTGCCTGGACCCACTCAGCAGTTGCAGTTCAGAGGGAGCCATGTTTCAGTCTCTGGGGGTGGGGAGAGAAGGATGGGTAGGGGGTGATTATATTTATGCACTCATTTTTGCATCATTATAAATATTGCTGCTTGTTTTGAAAACCACAGTTCTTACCTCTCATAAGTTGAAAGTATGTAAAAAAGAATGAAAATGTAGCTAGCTTAGCAACTGGCCAAAAGGTATTATGACTGCATATATTAGTATTGAACATAGGATTTTTTTTTTTTGGGGGGGGGGGGGGAGTCCGGTCGTGGGGCCTGAACTCTGGGCCTAGGCGCTGTCCCTCAGCTCTTCAGCTCAAGGCTAACGCTCTACCACTTGAGCCACAGTGCCACTTCCGGCACTTTTTGCTTTCTTTTTGCTTATGTGGTGCTGAGGAATCGAACCCAGGGCCTCTGGCATGCAAGGCAAGCGCTCTAGCACTGAGCCACCTTCCCAGCCAAACATAGGATTTTTTTACATATTCATAGAGATAATGTAAATATGTTTCTTCAATAAATTCTTTTTGATGCAAGCCGAAAAAAAAAGAGAATTAAGAAATTTTGAGGAAGGAAAGCTAAACTTATAATCAGTAAAAAACCTATCATGGGGTAGTTAGAATTTTTTTAAGTATTGTCAAGTAGAGGCCATCCTTTAATAAATACTTGTGTAGCACTGACAATTAAATGTATAGTCATAATACTGAGTATATATCATTACAAGGACAATAAAAGAGGGAGTTTTCTTACATTCCTAAGTGGGCTTTGTTTGCTAGCAAGCAAGCTTCAGTGTGAGGAGTCAAAAATACATTTAGGCATCAAAAATACAAATTATACCTATTCACTAATAATCTTTGAGCTCTCAGTTTTAATATAAAAAAAGATATCACAGTCTCTTAGACCAACACAGTATGTTGCTATAGTCAAAAAGCTAGTCAGTGCTGAGCACTGTGGCTCCACCTGTAATTCTAGCTACTGAGGAGGCCGAGATCTGAGAATTGTGGTTTAAAACTTGCCTGGGCAGGAAAATCAGTGAGACTCTTATCTCCAATTAACCACCAAACAGCTAGAAGTGGAGCTGTGGCTCAAGTGATAGAATGCTAGCCTAGAGCTAAAAAGCTCAAGGACAGCACCCAGGCCCTGAGTTCAAGCTCTAGGACTGGCACTAAAACAAAAAACAAACAAAAAAAATTAGTAGAATGCTAAGCACTGGTAGTGCATGTCTGCAATCCTGGCTACTCAGGAGGTTTATATATAAGAATTTCAGCCCAAACAGGGAAGTGGATTCATGTCCAGTTAACTAGGAAAAATATCCAGAAGTGTAGGTATGGCTGAAGTGGGAGAGTGCCAACCTAGCAAAAAGCTAAATGAGAACACAAGGTCCTGAATTCAAGACCTAGTACCCACCCCCACACACACACACACACACACACACACACACACACACACACACACACACACACACACACACACACACACACACACAACGTCCATCATTGGGTAATAGGTGTAAAAAAAAAAAAAGAAAGAAAGAAATTGCTACACTTGGACACAGTTTCTACCTAGAAAACTATTTCCTGACCTAGTTTGTGTGTGTGTGTGTGTGTGTGTGTGTGTGTGTGTGTGTGTGTGTGTGTGTGTGTGAGAGAGAGAGAGAGAGAGAGAGAGAGAGAGAGAGAGAGAGAGAGAGAGAGAGAGAGAAGATTGAGAGAACAACTAAATTGATCAGTTCCTGGCTACAACTATTTAGCAAACTTACATAATGTGCAAGACACTGGTCTGGAAATAAGACATGAGCTTCAGCCTTCCAGTGTAGTGGGGAGACAATCACACAGAAAGAATTACAGCCATGCCACACAGCAAGCACAGGACAGATTCATGCACACGTATTGACTGAGATCACAGAGGAGAGGCACCTGCCATGCTTGAGAAGGAGCCCAGGACAAAACCAGAAAGACAGAGAGACCCAAAGGAACTCAGGGTTGTTATGTATGTTTAGGAGAGACCAGTTTGACTGGATAGAACAATGGAGAGAGAGACAGAAAGGGAAGGAAGGAGGGAAGGAGAAAGAGAGAGCTAAAGTAACTAAGAAAACATAGGTAACTGGAAGGTAAGAACTTCAGGATGATATATAGGAGCCGGCCTTAAACAAATAGGGGCACCACATTGGAAACCAGAGACAGAATGCCAAGGACGATGATTGGTGTAGACAAGTTTGCAGGTAGAGGGTCAGAAGGTCAAAGGAGATTGCCATAGCCTTCTTGCTTTATTTGTGGGAGTACACATTATTTAACCTTTTAGGATGTTGAGGATCTGATAAAAACAATGCTTTTTTCTCACATCAATCACATTGCTATAATATAATTTCATTTTCCCAGCCTGTTCTGTTGTGAGGTTTTCATTTTCCCAGACACCAGATAGAGAATTCACATTCAACCCATGTGAGACTCTGAGGTCATTTGCTCAGTAAGAGCTGAGGGGCTTGGAGGTTTGGAATAAACACGGAGGAGGGAGATAAGCAACACACATGCTGTAGTAGGCTAGAAACCATGTTGTGGGATGTCCATTCACAACCAGGTCACAGTGAATTGTGGCCTTGATCTTCCTGAAGTGATAGGAGATAAAGAACGAGGGAGCGTGTAAGGGTTTATTGCAAATTCTAGGCTGGATAAGGAAGAAGAGAAACAAAGAAAGGGCTGACAAATTGGAAGAGGGGGCTACGGTTCATGGCCTCCATTTTATTTTTATTT
The DNA here is from genome assembly GCF_024711535.1 of Dipodomys merriami. NCBI lineage: Eukaryota > Metazoa > Chordata > Mammalia > Rodentia > Heteromyidae > Dipodomys > Dipodomys merriami. The sequence continues at coordinate 695,095 of NW_027203293.1, read as the reverse complement.
ATTTTTATTTTTTTTTATTTATTTATTTTTGGGTCCGGTCATGGGGCCTGAACTCTGGGCCTGGGCGCTGTCCCTCAGCTCTTCAGCTCAAGGCTAGCGCTCTACCACTTGAGCCACCTTCCCAGCCCATGTCCTCCATTTTATAAAAAGAGAGAGCCTCTAAAAATGTATAGCATTCACTCCTTGTTCAGGTGGACACACTCATTAGCTCCTTGAATCTGTCTGTCAATCACTGTCACAATCCTATCTCCTTCTAGGTATCCCGTATTTGGATGGGGTACCAGTGGTTCATGCCTGTAATCCTAGCTATTCAGGAGCCAACCAGGCAGGGTAGTTGGAGACTCCATCTCCAATTAACCACCCAAAAGCTCTAAGTAGAGCTGTGTATCAAATGGTAGAACACCAGCCTTGAGTGAAAAAGCCTGAGTCAAAGCCCCAGTACCTACACACACACACACACACACACACACACACAAAGTCCCATATTCAAAAACAATAATGACAACCTTCCTTCAAGGAGAAGGTCAGAAATGGATTTATTGATTTATTGATTTATTTATTTATTTAGCTGGACATGGGGCTTGAACTCTGCTTGGGCACTGTCCCTGAACTTCTTTTGCTGAAGGCTAGGGCTCTACCACTTGAGTCACAGCACCACTATCAGACTTTTCTGTTTATATGGGTACTGAAGAATCAAACTCCGGGCTTCATGCATGCTAGGCAAGCACTCTACCATAAGCCACATTCCCAGCTCTCAGAGATGGATTTAAAGTGTATCTATCATAGAAAGTTCTGAAGCAATGCCGGACTCTGGTGGCACACGCTTGTAGTCCTAGCTACTCAGGAGGCTGAGATCTGAGAATCATGGTTCAAAGGCAGCCTGGGCAGAAAAGTCCGTGAGACTCTTATCTCCAATAAACCACCAGAAAACTGGAAGTGGTGCTGTGGCTCAAGTGGTAGAGCACTATCCTGAGCTGAAGAGCTGAGGAATAGCACTCAGGCCCAGAAAGGAAGAAAGGAGAGAGAGAGAGAGAGAGAGAGAGAGAGAGAGAGAGAGAGAGAGAGAGAGAGAGAGAGAGAGAGAGAGAGAGAGAGAGAGAGAGAGAGAGAGAGAGACACTTCCAAAGCAAACATAAGTGGTCTTGAGAATACTGGTTAGGTGTGAGAACAATAGCTTGACTCTGTTTCATACTGTAGATTAAAATTAATGCCAAATAATTGTTTTTAAATGTAAAAAAATTGTTCTTAAAGGTAAAAGTTCCCCTCTGGACCACAGAGTCTCTCTCTGCAGGATGGTCTCCCCAACCTGGTACAGAACACAATTGATGACAAGTATGAGCCTTGTCTATGATTCTGTACGCCTATCAAATACTTTCCTTCAGTGAGGTACTGGTAGCCCATCCCCATTGATCCTAGCTATTTGAAAGGCTGAGACTGGGGTGCTGGCAGTTTCAGGCCAGCCTGGAGAGAAAAGGCCACAAGACACTCCATCTCAACACCAGAAGCTGGATGTGTTGGTGCACACCTGTCATTCCACTCTGGTGGGGAAAAAAATAGGAGGATTAAGGTCCAAACATGCACCTGGAAAGGAAACAAGATCTTACCTCAAAAACAATCTGTGCAAAATGAAACTAGAGGCATGGCTTGGTGGTAGAGTCACCTTAGCCAACATGAGGCCTTGAGTTTAAACCTCTCTACCTACCAAAAAATGGCGTTTTTCTCCCAGTTCAGTATGGAAATTCTAAAGGAGGGGCACCCTGGTCCTCCTCAACTCCCCTTCAGGCCCTGGCGTACCCAGGCCAGGCTGAAACCCCATGTTCTGCTTTGTGGCTATGGTTCGTGGCAGTGGGGCCACCTTTTCCAGGACCCACATGGCACAGGTGAAGTACAGGCTGCCTGGAGAGGAACTTGTATGGCTGCTGACTGAGGAAGGTCCCCAGCAGCATCTTTGCCACCACATGCCTCCCATTCCACCCTCCTGGGGGGCTCTAAGCTGTAGCCCTTAGCCTGATGCCCATTGTGCCTTGGATCTCCTGCCCAACCCTGGATTAATAAACTGTGTCTGGACTACACTTTTGTTCTAGTTTGTGTTTGGGGCCCACAAGGATGAATTGGAAACAATGTTGCCACCCTTCATTCTCCCATCAGCAGATTGTTTTTATCAGATCCTATCTGTCTACCTATCTGCTATTTTATTTTGTCTCCTCTCTACTCTTTGTCCAGATTGTGAATTATATGAAGTCAGTATCCTTTCCTTTTATTAGTATGATTTCTAGGACTTGATAAATTAGTCAAGTAAATAGACAAAGGCTCTTTCTTCTTCCTAAATACTAGCTATAAAAAGTTAACTCTTCTCTAGATGAGGTAACCATGGAAATGCTTACAGTTGCCACAAGGAGGCACTAGAATTCCACATAGGTTCCCTCCACCAGGAAAAGCCAGCTCCAACTTCAAGCCTGACCTGGGCTGTACCTCTTATAGCAGATGCTGGTTAAGCTGACTGAGCCAAGAATGATTATTTGAAATGAGGACTGTGGGAGAAATGAATGCAAGCAGACTACAGCACTGTATGGTAATGATGTGACTGATCATTTAAAATGGACTCTAATATAAAACAATATTCACCCTCCACTTCTATACAACTTACTACCTTTATCCCCAGTAGCCTAGTATCTGTTCCTCAGACCTCATAGCTTTCTCTTCTAATTTAGCAAAATACTCTAGCTCATGGTATTGGCTAATTAGTCCTCCAGCAATAATTGCTCCCCCCCCCATTTAATCCTCTTCTCATTTCAGAGAAATTACAAATGCCAAAAATATTACCATGTTCTCTCTTTTCCTCCCAAGAGGTCACTGAAACTTTCATCCTAGACCTTTGAACCCTAGATATCTGTTCAGGGAGGCAAGAAAGAAATGAAAATCCCTTTAAATTTCAAATCTATATCTAACTCCTGTGAGGGACCGTGAAATGTAACCATGGAAACCAGAGCATGAGTGTAACCATGGCGACCCATTTAAACCAGCTGGGCCATTACTATCTCAAATCTGGTAGGCTCCAGCCGCTAGGACAGTTAGCACTTGTTAATAAATATGGTCAAGTAATGTCAATTGTTTAAGTGAGTGTTTTAGGCATTTAAGCAATGTCTGGAAACTGCCAATCTTTATAATGTAAGGAGGAAAACCTTTCCACAGGACTTCCTCTGTTACATCAGTTTCTAAGCGAACACAGGATTCTTTCTCTTCTGCCCTCTTACAACAGCCAGCACAGATTCCCTCCCTTCTTTTGTCCCTTCCTTCCTCCTTCCTTCCTTTTTCCTTCCTTCCCACATCCCTTCCTTCCTCTTTCCTTCTTTCCAACTTAAATCTTAAACTTTACAGCATTTTACTGACCCTGCCATACCCATTTCCCCAATACCTATGTCTCTGATAATATACACTATTTGACTACCCTCATTAGTGCAGAATCAGATCCTTGAATAAAAGGTTCATTTATCAAACAGTGTCTTTACTAGAACAGGTCAGAATTTGGGCTTGTATTTCCAGTAAGTGAAATGTGAGCAAGCCAGGGATCAAACCAAGGACTTTGTGCATGCCAGACAAATGATCAACCATGGAGCCACAGGCTTAGCTAACCTTTTCTATTTTGAAGGAAACTTTGTCCACCATGTTACAACAGTGATTTGAAATCAGATCTTCCTATTTCTACTCTTCCTGTCTTAGCCCATCATACCCCTCTGCCATCACAGCTTCAAAGCCCCAAGGAGAGTTTGGTTTGTGAGCCACAATGTTATGTGTTTTGTGTGCCCATTATGATTTAAATGCAGAACACAATCTGAGCACTGGTGATTCATGCCTATAATTCTAGCTGGTCAGGAAGCTAGGATCTGAGGATTGAGGTTCAAAGCCAGCCCAGTTAGGAAAGTCCATAGATTGTTCAATTAACCACCAAAAAAATTTGGTCTCCAATTATCACCAAAAAGCTGGAAATGGATCTGTGCCTCAAGTGGCAGAGCAACAGCTTAGAGTACCAAAGCTCAGGGACAGTGCCAAGGGGCTGAGTTCAAGTCCCAGGTCCAGCATAAACACATTTTTTATTTTTAGTTTTAGTTTTGTTGGTCGTGGGGCTTGAACTCTGGGCCTGGGTGCTGTCCCTGAGCTCTTCAGCTCAAGGCAGGTACTCTACCATGTGAGCCACAACACCACTTCCAGTTTTCTGGTGGTTTATTGGAGATAAGAGTCTCACGGACTTTCCTGCCCGGGCTGGCTTGGAACCATGATCCTCAGATCTCAGCCTCCTGAGTAGTTAGGATTACAGGTGTGAGCCACGAGTGCCCGGCAGCACACATTTTTTTTTTTAAGTTGCATGCAGTGAAGTCATTTGTCTCTGCATTAGCAGAGTGTGGCCCAGGGCAAGTTACACCTCAAGCAAGTTTCTTCATCAACAATAGGGAAATAAAACCTATTTCTTAGCCAGGTGGGGTGGGTCACATCTATAATTCTATCAACTTAGAAGGCTAAGTTCTGAGGTTTAAAGCCGGTTGAGACTCATTCCCAGTTAACCATCAAATTGCCAGAAATGGAGGCATAACTTAACTGGCAGAGCACCAGCCTTGAGAAAAAAAAAAAGTTTAGGAACAGCACTCAGGCTTCAAGTTCAATCCCTAGTACAGACACAAACAAGCCTATCTCTTTAAATTATTAGTGACATATAACTGTGAGAATTAATTGACTACCAATGTATCCTCCATTATCACTCAATCATCTATTCCTTTATGCACTTGCCCTTTTCATGCACTTGTTCTGTTCACTCAATAGCTAGTCTAGACGATTACAGACTTTAACCAGCCATCTAAAGTTCTCTGGGTCATGAGGCACCAGTGGCTTATGTCTATCATTTGAGCTACTCAGGAGGCTGAGATCTGAGGATTGTGGTTCAAAGCCAGCTTGGGCTGACAAATCAAAGAGACTCTTTGTCCAATTAAACAGCAAAAAGCTGGAACTGCAAGTGTGATCCAAGTGGTAGAGTGCCAGCCTTGAGAGAAAACCCTAAGCAAGAGTTCCAGGTCCTGAGTTAAAGCCCCAGTACATGTACACACACACACACACACACACACACACACACACACACACACACACACACACACACACACACACACACACACACACACACACACACATTTAATTCCCTCTAATTCCTCAGATACAATGAGAGGATAACATCAAGCACTCTCACCATGCTGTCCTAACAATGCCACATGTTTTAATTCATTAAATCTAGGGGATTATTATCACATGCATTATACAGATGAGGAAACTTAAGCACATAGTGTTTAGGCCAGTCTCCCTAGGTCATACGCGATAGCGTGGCAGCAAGAGAACTTGAACCCAGCAGTGCCACTGGAGTCTTTCCTGTAAATCACTATGCCATAATCACCTTTCCCAAGTGATGGTATTTCCTAGCTCATGGTACATAGAATCCAGTGGAATGAATCCTCAAAAGGTCTTCAGCTAAACTATTATTACCACCCTTACTGACTAGCATCTTCATCAGCCCATCCCAGAGACAACCTTCCATGTTTCACAGAAAATAACCAGTCTTCCTCTGTCCCTCCACCTCGCAGCCCTCATCATCCTGTCTCTTCCTAATCCTTCCCACTGGCTTCTGTCCTCTTGGAATGTAAGCATGTTGAAGATGTTGGATTCAATCTACAGAATGAGGAAATGAGGAGGTTGGACTAACTCTCACTTCTGGGGAACATGAAAGAAGGCTTCTGGGATGGGTTGATGAATGGTCTATGTTAGGAGTATCACCATGAAAACCATATAGCCTCTATATACACACAACCCTGACACACAGAAGTCAGAAAATCATATAATAGTCTCCCCACAAGACAGATATACAACCCTGACACACAAAAGTCAGGGAAAGAGTAGGGGATGAATTTGGTTTGGAGAAGGAGAGCAGAAATTTCCCATTCATGATGTTCACTCTGGCTCTTGGAAGGCTAGTGCTCCACACCATGGAGAGAACAACCTAACAGAAAGGCATAGGGCTTGAAGCTGAGGTACCTTGGGAACCATTGATTTTTTTCCTCCCAGGTTACAAACAGCAACAGCTGAGCTCCTGCTCACCATTCCACATGAGAATACAGAATCCTGTGGCTGCCCGGCCATTTGGGTTCTGGGGGGTGGGGTGGGGCATAAGTACAAGCTGGGAAATGCAGAAAGAAATCAATTCACACAAGTACTCAGATGTGAGGAGAGGAAATCATCTTTGGGTTTCATTTCACAGACTTAGCCTTCCCTTTCTACCTCTATAAATTCTTTTATCAGAAACAGAAGCAAGTAATTATCCAATATAATAGTTTGACCATCCGTGTAAGTAACTTACATCCATGGGCATCTCTTAGCCCACTTTTCACGCTGCTTCTCTTCCTGGTATTGAATGTTATGATTTTTCTGGGATTGTTTTCATGCTCTGATTTGAACCCAGAAACTCATGCCTGCTAGGCAAGTGCTCTATCACTGAGCTATATGTCCAGTGAGGATTGTGATTTTTATAACCTCATAATGACCAGGAAGAATGGAGGCTTCGTTAACCTGGGTAGCATCGATCTCTTCTCCTCCCTCTAGTTATTTTCCTAACATCATTAAAGCTGAAGGTGCCTGGCTCCGCTAATCTAACCCATTGGCCCTGCCCAGTAGCACTACATGGACGTTGAGGCCTCATTGTGTCCTCTTCATGCTGTGAATATGTGACTCCCTGTCACCTGGCTTGAGTGCCCTTACCTACACAGGGCAATTAGCATGCAGCTATCATTCCTTCCTGCCATGCCAGGTTCTTGGGCCAAACTAAATTGATTAACTCTTTGTCTGACTTCTGTACCTGCAACCCTTCTGTTTTTAGCATTTTCAAATTAAAAAAAAAATTAAAAATCTCTTAGATTGTATCCTGTCCATTGGAGTCCATTGGAGTCAAAGAAAGCTTTGGACAGCTAAACCTGGAGATGCCCTCTGCCCAACCAAGATGAAATAGGCACATCAGTGGGTGAATAATTTAGTAGGACCCAAGTTCCCAAGTCAGTGTCTTGTCCTTGCAAACCAGGTGCAAAAGAACCATTGTTTCAAAATATCTTCACTCTAACCCCTAGCCCTTTCTGATTTTGATAACATTCTAATAACCCTACAGAGAGGATTTGCAGAAGGGAATCTGATTAGGACTTAACCAATTTGAATGTTGTACACCCGACCAATAAAGTGTCCCCTTCCAAAATACTTAATTATAATAATGGCAGCCAATCAGAATAGAGAATACAAGAAAGTCTAGAGACTCATAACCACTAAAAGAACAGAGGAAAGATGGACAGAATACATGATGACCAGACATATTAGTAGTTTGCATGCAAGGCACTTCCCTTCTGTTCTTTATACTCATCTTCCTTTGTCCTGGACTTCATTTGTTGTCCAATTCTTGTCAACCCCAGAGTTGCCACACGACCAGGCATTGTCTGCAGATGAGCACAACACTAAACAGGCATTGTCTCCCACTGAGTTCCAACACGAATCAGGTGTTGCCTGATACAGGGATGCAACCCTAGTTAGTGAACTCTGCCAGCTGGAGAGCCAGAAGGCTGTGTGGGCTTTGCTTGTTGAAAGCGACAGCAGAAAATTCTGTAACACCAAGAATGATTTGAAATAGTGAAGGCTAGTAGAACACAAGCACCATGCCACTTAAACAGAGACTGGTTCTTAGAAAGCCCCTCCAGAAATCAAGTCTGGCTATCACCTCATAAAATGTCTCGATAGATGCAGCCTTGTCCAGAAGCTTCCCTAAAGGCTCCATCCTCCCCGTATTATTGTATGTCAGCCTCTCTCCAGGCATGCTTCTGCCTACTTTGCTCTACTATCTCATTCCCTTTGTTCTCCCCACAACACCCCACACCTGAGAAACTTTCTTATTCCTCCTTCACTCACAGTTTTTAGTGCAAGGAACATATCTGACCTTGTCGGAACTAAAGATCAAAGGAATTGATCAGAAGTGATGGGGTGGGAAAAGGAGTAGGGGGAGAGAGCCAGACAAGTTCCACAGCTGATGATGATGATATTAATAAGGTCTCAGAAACCTTGCTACTGTTTAGTAGCAAGGGCACTGGATCTCATGGGTTCCACAACACTGGACCCTTGAAAGACCTTGGTCAAAACCGCCCCCAGTCACCAGAATGAGATCTGCTTGTAACCTGTTTCTAGTTACAACTACAGGAGATGTAGCTTACTAGCATGTACTGCCATTTTTATTCAAGATGCTGGGAAATCAAGAGTTCAGTACTGTGATTCCATAGTGGGAAGAGGCTATGCTCAAATAAGGAAGGTTCAACATTGGGCAGTCTGTGACTATCCTTCCAGCTTATTAACCTACTATAGCTGTCCCGTTGTTTCTGAGAAGGGTTGTTTCCAGGATCTCTAGGGTCCTGTAATATTCAAGTCCTTTATATAAAATGGTGTAGTATACAACTTGTACATAATACTCCCAAATGCTTTAACCATCCCTAGATTATATATGGTAATATGTAATTCATATGGCCCCTAATACTATGCAAATGCTATGTAAATTAGTGTGCCATGCACTGGTGGTTCACACCTGTAATCTTAGGTACTCAGGAGCTTGAGATCTGAGGATTGAGGTTCAAAACCAGCCTAGACAGGAAAGGCCTTGAGAAGCTCTTATCTCCAACTAACTACCACAAAATTTTATCTCCAAAAGACCACTAGAAAACCAAAAAAAAAAAAAAGGAAAAAAAGTGGTATTGTGGCTCAAGGTGATAGCACTAGCCTTGAGTGAAAAAGCTCAGGGACAGTACCCAGGCCCCAAGTTCAAGCCCCACAACTGACAATAATAACAACTAATAATAATGATGATAATAATTGTTGCATTGTACTATTTAGAGAATGACAAAAGGAATTTACATGTTCAGTAGAGACTTTAGAAACAATCATTTCTTTCTGAGATGGGCTGAATCCATGGATACAATACATACAAACATTAAGAGTTAACTGTGTAGTAGTACTTGCCTAGCTGCTCTTTCTTAGGGATAAGATTGCCATTCTTTTTTTTTTTTTTTTTTTGGCAGTCGTGGGGTCTGACTCTGGGCCTGGGTGCTCAGCTCTTCAACTTGAAGCTAGCATTCTACCACTTGAGCCACAATGCCACTCCCGGCTTTATCTGCTTATGTGATGTTGAGGAATCGAACCCAGGACCTTATGCATACAAGGCAAGCACTCTGCTACTGAGCCACCTTCTCAGCCCCTAAGATCCATTCTTAAAAAATTAAAAATACAGATTCCTGTGGTTTTCATCTTCAATTAACCACCAAAAAGCTGAGAGTGGAACTATGACTTTGTTGTTGTTGTTGCTGTTTTACCAGTCCTGGGGTTTGAACTCAGGGCCTGGGCACTGTCCCTAAGCTTCTTTTGCTCAAGGCTAGCACTCTACCACTTGAGCCACAGTGCCACTTGCAGCTTTTTCTGTGTATGTGGTACTGAGGAATCAAATCCAGGGCTTCATGCATGGTAGGCAAGCACTCTATCACTAAGCCCCATTCCCAGGCACAAATGGGTTATTTATAAAGAATAGGAATGTATTTCTCCTAGTTGTAGAGTTTGGAAAGAAGATCAAACCAAGCTCCCAATGTTTAGTACCTGGTAAGGGCTCCCTCTCTCCTTCCCAGATTGTAGCTAGAACCTTGTAGCTTCCTTAGAGTAAGGTATATTAAGCAGGTAGATGTAAAGAACACCACACGATAATTTAAAAAATTAAAAAAAATTAAAAATACAAAATGTCCAGTGACATTTGAATTTGAGAGACGCAGTGGGTTTTTCTTTGGTATAATACCTCCCTTGGTAATAATGACTTATACTTATACTAAAATATTGGTTGGTGATTTACCTAAAATTCAAATGTCAGTGGCCATTCTGTATCTTTAAAAAAAACCCAAAGTTTTTTTTTTTTTTTATTGGTGTGTATGTATATGGAGATAATGAATACTATCATGGAGACTTTAACTGCATATAATTATCATATCCATCTTGGCCTTACTGAATGAGTACTTTCCCAGGCCCATTCTTTATCTTATCTGGCAATCCACTTTAAGTGTCTCCCTTTTGTTCTTGTACGATGCTGTACTATGCTGGGGCTTCTGGGTATGCCAAAGATGCTTGGTAACAAAATTTGTACTCAGGACAATAGTCTGACTGCCTAATCATAATTTTGAATGTCCCAAATTGGAAGTTACCTAGCCTTTCCCTCTGTTTTCCTCCCCTACCAGACTTTCATCTTCATCAAGCCAACATATATACCTAGAGCCAACAGCAGGAAAGGTTGTGTCCTTGGGAAAGAAAAAGGAAGCACATTAAAATTCGAAAACCGATTACCCAGTTGCAGTAGGAAAAAGTGGAGTAAATGGTGCAGAAAGATGTCATGCATTTTTTATAATGGTCTCTCAAATTCTAGGACTTCGAGTTTACTGTGACTCACATTTGTAGGGCTTCCAGAGGAGGTGAAAGTATAAAGTAATGAAGCTGACTTTCATGTGTGTTGTATGGAAATGAGGCTAGATGAGTCAATAGTTAATGTCACTCTCGCCACCCACATCCAGGGCGGGCCCATTACCCAATTTCTGATCTGTTCCTTCCATGCAAAACAGAAAATGATTTTCAAAACTACCATCTCAACATATTATAGACAAATATGTTAGGAATATTTTCTAAGGTTATACAATATCATAACACAGACAAGCTATGTGACACTGCCAAAATGCTTCTAAGATAACACGAAGTTATTTGCCCAGATCTTAGGTGAGGAATGACAGGACCCTTCCAAACAAAACTCAGCTTCTTCTAAGCTACCAGACATACTCTGAGGTGTTTCTGAGCCACCGAATATAAATAATATCTTTTAAAAATTGGTGACCTATTGGATTACATTACATTGGCTAACCTCAATATTTGGGGAAGAAAATAAATTTATGTATTTCTTTAAAGTATATCTCTTTTCAGTCCCTTCAACATGCTTTGTCCCACCCATTTTGGAATCTGTGCACTGTTTTTCTTTCAGAACCCTTCTTGTTTGCTTTATCTAGTTAACTCCTTCAGATGTCAGTTCAAAGCAGAAAGCTCAGACAAAGCTAATTTCCTGAATCTCCCTACCCCACCATCCATATCACCATTAGAATTCCCTGTTTTGTTGCTTTGGAGTTGATTCCAACCTTTAGGCTTAAAAGCTATGGTTGTGAGGCTTGGGGGTGAATGCCTATCAATGTCTGTCTCCCTGTCTTTAAAAATAGAAGTTTGGTTGGGGCCATGCCAGCCAGAAACCATACTTTCCATCCTTTCTTGAAGCTATGTGGTGGGAAAGAGCTATGACTAGGGTCTGGTAAATTGGATGCATCCAGCCTCTGAGTATAGTCCTTAGAAGGAAAGGGCACAGCTCCCTCTTTAATCCTTCTCCTTCCCAGTGCCCAGAAGACAAATGTAATGGTGAACCCAGAAGGGATGGAAGGGTGGAGGGAAAAAGGAGCCTGGGAGTTTACCTCTAGCTAGCTAGCTAGCAAGTCAATCTATCTATTTACCTACCTACCTACCTATCTCTATCTATCTATCTATCTATCTATCTATCTATCTATCTATCTATCTATCTATCTATCTATCTATCTATCTATCTATCTCTACAGACATTCACATCTGTTAACTTGAGAAACAATTACACTTCTTTTGTGTTTAAGCCACTGTACTGATTTTAGTGTAAGGCAGTCAATGTCCAGATACTACAGATTGGAATCAAGAGCCACTTCACCCCAAATTCCATGCTGTGAACCACCACAATATGAGGCTTTTCCACACTGTGTCTCTAGTCTATTCCACAGCTCACATCACATATCACAAAGCATAGAATAGATCACTTTCACAGGATGAGCTCCCTTTCTCAATCTACACTAGATCCTAGAGTAAGTAAGTACCTCAAAGAGATTTTTGTGCCTATACTAGGGCTTGAACTCAGGGCCTGAGCACTGTCCCTTAGCTTTTTCACTCAAGGATGGCACTCTATCACTTGACCCACACTTCCACTTCCAGATTTTTGATGATTGAAATTGGAGATAATGGAACCTGCCTGGGCTGGCTTTTAACCTTAGAAGTCAGCTTCCTGAGTAGCTAGGATTGTGGGCATAAGCCACCAGTGCCCAGAATTCCCCAACTTCATTTCTTCTCCCTTCTGCACACCTAAATCAGGTCAGCCAAATTCTCATTCTCCCAAGTTTTTCTCTAGGCTCACAAAATCATGTGTTGAGATTTGGAGTTTGTTTTGTTCGATGTGTGTATCATTTGTTGCTTTGTAACAGTTAGAAGAAGCCAGGCACCAGTGACTCACATCTATATAATCCTAGCTACTCAGGAGACTGAGATCTGAGGATCATGGTTCAGAGACAGCCTAAGCAAGAAAATCTATGAGACTCTTGATCTCCAATTAACCACCAAAAAGCCTATGGCTCAAGTGGTAGAACATGAGCAAAAGAGCTCAGGGACAATGCCTAGGCTCTGAGTGCAAGCCACAGGACCAGCACACACACGTGCAAACACACACACACACATACACACACACACACATACACAAATACACACACACAAGTGAGAAGATACCATATACATTTTCCCACATCTTTATTTTCTCCCTTAACCACACTTCATGGATACCATTCCAAGTCAATTGATTTAGATTTAATTCATTCTTTTCAATGGTTGAATAATATAATCCATGTCAAGATGTCACAAATTATTCAGTCATGGGCTTTGTTTCATGCTTATGTTACAATAAATAACTACAACAGCATTTGTACACGTGGGTCTCCATAAACCAGTGGTTTTATCTCTGAGGCACATATTCCCAGGCATGAGCTTACTAGGCCAAAGGTCATATGAATTATTATTTTTAATAAATATTTTCAATGACAATTGCTTGCCTCCCCTTTTTTCCTCTTTTGTGTCCTACAATTCTCTTTCCCACTTCTTCATAATATCCTTTCTCTATTCTCTTTTTTATAATTAAAATGCTAAATTATTTGTTAGAGGTTAAATGTTATCAGCTAAAATGTAAGTTACTTGTGATAATCCATGAAAAATACAATAATCATTAAAAAATAAAACATTTACAGTGTTTCAAATGGCTCAACAGGAAGAAGCCCTCTTCTTCAAGGGTCCAGATTCAGATTATGTTATGTGTGATATCTATTTTTCCTCTTTCTCTACATTTAATCTAAGCACTATGGCAACTAAATAGTATCAGTAGCAAATTTTGCAATTCTCTGCCAATGTTTCCTAGGTAATTCATTATATGAGATTCTGCTTTCCTGGGACGAATCTGCCCCCAGATCTCCCTCTTAGGACTATATGTTGATTCATTTGGCAGTTTCTATAGAGCTACTGCCATCTGGTAAGTACTGTGCTACATGGCCGGCAGAGTGATCAATAAAATTCACAGGATCCCACTCAAGAGATTTCTTCTAGCTAAAGGGAAAAAATCCAGCCAATTACACATGGTTGCAGCATAATGTCTATATGCTTGTTTTTAGTGTGTATGTATGTGTGTGTGTGTGTGTGTGTGTGTGTGTGTGTGTGTGTGTGTGTGTGTGTGTGTGTGTGTGTGTGTGTTAGAGAAGAAACCCAGGGCCTTGAGTATATGCTCTGCCATTGAGTTTCATACACCCTCAACTCCTTATAATATTTTTTAGTTGTAGGAAAATATGCATAACATAAAATCTACCTGCTTAATAGTTTTAAGTATACTGTTCAGGGGATCTATTCATATTGTTGTGCAACCATTTCTACCATCCATCTCTGCAATCTCTGCATCTTCAGTCTTTTCCATCTATGAAGTTGAAACTGTTCCCATTAAACACCGACTTTCTTGCTTTCCAGCTATCTATTAGCAACTACCATTTTACTTCCTGTCTCATTGAATTTGACCACTCCAGTTGTCTTTTGTTACTAGTGTAATGTCTTCAAGGCTCCTCCATGTCCTGGCATGTGTCAAAATCTCTTTCCTCTTTAGGACTAAATACTCTCATTTTAAATATAAACCACAGGTGGGTGCCATTAGCTGTAATCCTAACTACTCAGAAAGCTGAGATCTAAGGATCCTGGTTTGAAGCCAGCCCAGAGTCTGTAATACCCTTAACTCCAATTAACCACTAAGAAGTTGGAAGTGGAGGTGTAGCTTAAGTGGCAGAGCATCAGTTTTGAGGGACAGCACCCAGGCCCTGTGATCAAGCCCTAGTATCTGCATGTGCTTGTGTGTGCACGTATGTGCACACACAAAGTATCAACCACATTTTATGTATCCATTTATGTACAATTGGTTTACCCCCAACTTCTGGATAATATTTTAAAGCTGTTTTTGCTTTTGCTTTTAAAGAGGTCTGAGTCTACACTAGACTTACAGATTAGTAAGGATTAGAAAATTATTTCTCCCACATAACTTTAAGTACACTTTCTCTGACAGAGTAAATATATGTTTGAATTACTATTTTAAAAATATTAAGCAGTGTTTTTCTCTCTAGCTACTTTCTTTCCTCTCCTGAAATTGTCCTAAATATTGAGACTGTGCTCATTTTCCCAGAATACAGATAATCTTTGTCTGGCTATTGCTGTCCAGTGGTTCAGGCACTTGAAAAACAGTACCAAACCATATTATAGAGATGTTAATAGGCAGCTTCATGAACAGATAACATGGGCAGAAGGTAAGGTGGGTACCCAATTCCTTCCTTTTTTCTCTTCCTCCAGCCACCTATTGAGCCATAGTGCCACCGAACCATAGAACCTTTGAGACTCCCAGATTGATAATTCTACCATTGTAATTGAGTGGAGTTCTGAAGTTTAGATTTTGCTAGCCCATGGTTTGGGCTGAGATCTCTACTCAACTGTATGGTTTCAGTGCTAATAATTTCATTTTAATGGTATTATACACATGTGAAAGAGGAGACTCATGAGAGCCTCTAAGAACCCGATGGCTAAAAACATGGGGAATGGAAGGGTCATATAATCAAGTGAATCTGGGATTTCAAGGATCAATACAAGGTAACTTAATAAAGGATGTGTTTGAGTAGTTAAGTCTCATTTTCAATGTTGGTACTCCCATGGTGGTTCCATCCTAAAGTATTCTCACGCTCTGTGATCTGAAATCCTTGTCCAGCCACATCTTCTTGCAAGAATCTTCATTTTCCAATTATTAAAGTTGTTGAGAAGCCAAAGCTCCTTGTAGACACCATCATTTTCTTTTTTTTGGGGGGGTGGTCCGGTCGTGGGGCCTGAACTCTGGGCCTGGGCACTGTCCCTCAGCTCTTCAGCTCAAGGCTAGCGCTCTACCACTTGAGCCACAGTGCTATTTCCGGTGTTTTTCTTTTTGCTTATGTGGTGCTGAGGAATCGAACCCAGGGCCTCAGGCATGCAAGACAAGCGCTCTACCACTGAGCCAACTTCCCAGCCCCGACACCATCATTTTCTAGTAGCTTTACATTGAGATTTCTCGAAATATTTTAAGATACCACCTTGATTCTTTTTGATGGTGCTAAGGATTGAACTCAGTACCTCATCCTTGCTAGTCAGGGCTCTAACCACCTGGTCCATCCCTCCAGTCACTTGTGCATTGGTTATGTTTTGGATAGGGTCTTGTTTTATCCAACTTATGCAATGCTGTATCACTAAGGATGGCAGGCTTGAGCCACCTCCCCTGGCTAAAGTATCATCTTGAATTTGTGTGTGTGTGTGTGTGTGTGTGTGTGTGTGTGTGTGTACACACGCAAGCATGTTAGAGCTTAAACTCTGGTCCTGGGTGCTGTCCTTTAGCTTTTTTGCTCAAGTTTAGCACTCTACTCCTTAAGCCATAGCTCTACTTCCCAATTTCGGTGGTTAATTGAGGGTAAGAGTCTCACAGATTTGTCTACCCAGGCTGGCTTTGGACTGTTACTCCTGAGTAGCTAGTATTATATGCATGGACCACTAATGCCCATCTCTCGTCTTGACTTTTTGCAGCCTATCTACTACACATGGGAACATCTTTCACACAGACACATCAGTTCACATAGTTTTCCCTCTTAGTGTTCCTATTTAGCCCTAACACTCCATCTTTCACCACATGAAACCATCATGTTGAAAAGAAAACTGTTTTCCCACATCATTAATTACTTCATTTTTAAGCAGAACAATTTTCTTTCTCTTTTTTTTTTTTTTGGAACAGCCATTGTGGCTGCCAGCTGGGACTCCTGGGGGTTTTAAGAGCATTCATTGCCAGAACAAGCTTTGTTCTTTAAAACAAAAAAAAGGAAAATAAGACTCAATTAAAGGCACACTCAGATATTTCCCCCTGGCTAGAACAGACAAAAAAAAAGGTCATTAATTTCTCAATAATATGAACCTTTTTCATTTGCTATAATTTAATTAGTTTTGAAACAGAAACATTTTAACTTTAAATTTTATCCTATTAGAATAGCCAATTAGACCTTTAGGCCATGAAATCATAGGTATGTGTTTGAGGAATGAGTAAGAGTGAATGATGGCTTGAGGTGTGGTAAGAGGGCAAGGGAAAAAGGTTTAGGAGTATCTTTTAGAAACTGATATAACAAAAAGTCCATGAGAAGGATTTCCTCCTTATATTTTAAAGTATTGGCAGTTCCCAGACATTACTTCAATATCTGTAAAACACTAGCATATACAAATTATTATGTCTAAAATTGTCCTACAGCATACTTGTGAATCCTATAAAGTAATGACAAAGTGTGACATGGTAAGTATACAAATTTAGTATTCTATTATTGTTATCAAGGGTTATGTGCTATACTTCTTGGCTACTTGCACTGCAATAGGTTTAATATACCAGCAACACCATAAATAATTGAGTAATTATCACACTACATTATGATGACTAAGTGATAGGAATTTTTTTTTAGCTCCAATGTAGTCTAAAGGGATTACTGTGACACATGCTATCTGTCTTTGATCAATATGTACATATACAGCACATGATTTGTATATAAAGAACTAAAGAGAGAAACATGTGAACCAAAAATATATCTAGATTTTATTTATTCATGTTTATTTTTTTACTAATACAAAGGTTTGAACTCAGGACTGTACATGTGCTCAGCTTGCTTGCTCAGCTGGAAATCTACCACTGGTAGAAGATATACCTTCAGCTGGCTTTTTGCTTGTTAATTTGGAGATGGAATCTAATACATTTTTCTGCCTTGGGCTGGCTTTGAACCATGATATTTTGGAGTTCAGCCCTGTGAGTAGCTAGGATTCAGGCATGAGCCATTGACACCCAGCTGTATCAGGATTTTTAAATTCAAGGATTGTGCCAGGCATTGGTGGCTCATGCCACTTAAGAGGCTGAGATCTGAGGATCACAGTTTGAAGTCAGCCCAGGAAGAAAATCCTCATGAGATTCTTTTTTTTTTTTGGGGGGGGGGGTGGAGGGTCCGGTCATGGAGCCTGAACTCTGGGCCTGGGCGCTGTCCCTCAGCTCTTCAGCTCAAGGCTAGTGCTCTACCACTTGAGCCACAGTGCCACTTCTGGCTTTTTTCTTTTTGCTTATGTGGTACTGAGGAATCGAACCCAGGGCCTCAGGCATGCAAGGCAAGCGCTCTATCACTGAGCCACCTTCCCAGCCCCTCATGAGATTCTTATCTCCAATAAACTGCTCAGAAAAAGCTGGAAGTAGCACTGTGGCTCATGTGGTAGAGTGCTAGTCTTGAGCACACAGAGTGTCAGGGACAGTGCCCAGGCCCTGAGTTCAAGCCACATAACTGATCAAAAAAAAAAAAAAATTCAAGGATTGAATCTAGGTTCTTAAACATGTTAGACAAGCATTGTACAAATAAACTAAATCTCAAGCCCCATTTTTGGAGTGTTTGTTTGTTTGTTTGTAACAGTACTGGAGTTTGAACGCAGGGTTTTGTACTTGCTAGGCAGGTTCTCTACTGTTGGTTCATATCTCCAGCCCTTTTTGCTCTAGTTATTTTGAGATAAAGTCTTTCTTTTTGCCCTTATTCATGTCTGAACTATATTTGACCTATTTCATACTTCCCTCCATAGCTGAGAAGACAGGTATATGTTTATCTGCCCAGCTTCATCCACTGAAATGGGTTCTTACAAACATTTTTGTCCAGGCTGGGCTAAAACCATGATCCTTCTGATTTCAGCTTCCCATATGGCTTCCCAGTGGCATGTGCCACTGTTCCCAGCTCCCATCTGTAAAGATTTTTTAATACAACACATCCAGAAACCTCTAGATCATGTAGACTTAAAAGGTAAGATTACCTAAAAATTCATTTTAAAAATATTTATTGAATAGAGCAAATGAAGTGAATGAAACAATTTAAATCCCTGCTTGGGGGCTGCAGGTGTTGGTAGATTGCTGACTAGTACTCTTAGGCGAGTTCCTGAATTTAATCCCCAGCACTGCAAAAAGAAAAAAATAATTCTAACTTCCAAATTTATAGAGACTGAAGCGGATTTGTTGATAGCATTAGGGTTTAGAAGAATGAATGGTATCAAGGTAAAAAGAGAGTTTGTGAAGTGATAAAAATAATACTAAACTTGATCAAGATTGAATAAATCAGTTGGGCGATATAATCCCAACACTGGGGAGACTGAGGCAGGAGGATGGTAAGTTCAAGGCCAGCCTGGACTAATAGCAAGACACTGTCTCAAAAATAAAACAAAAGGCCCAGTTCTGGTGCCTCATGACTGTAATCCTAGCTACTCAGGAGGCTGGGATGACAGTTCAAAGCCAAGCAGGAAACTCCGTGAGACTCTTCTCTCCAATTAAGCACAAAAAATCTGGAAGTTGAGCTATGTCTTAAGCAGTAGACTGCTAATCTTAAGCAAAAAAAAAAAAAATGCAAGGAACAGTGCCCAGGCCTTAACTTCAAGCCCTGGGAATAACACAAATAAAATGAAATATTTAGGAATTCTAAAAATGTATTGAAACTAGAAGAACTCAGATTTTAATGAGGGAAAATAGGCAATGCATAACAAACAAAATCAATGTTATGTTCAATGTCGACAAATTTTCAGAGAAGACAAAGCAAGGGAGGGACAAGGTAGGGGAGGAAGAGCCGGGCAGGAAGACTTCTCACGAAGGATACCTAGGAAGATCAGAGTGAGCTTTGCTGAGCTACTTGGATTAGTCCAAGCAGAAAAATAAGAAGATAGCTACAAAAGGAAAACCAAATGTTGAAAACAAATGTGCTTAAGAAATCAGAAAATATGTAACTGGTCACACTCTAGGAGACCAGAAGAAAGAAACCAATAAAAATAAAGGCAGAAATTAAAAAGAACACTGACAGTAATTACTCATTAGAGAACATCATTGAAGCTAAAGCTGTCTTTAAAAAAAAAAGATCTGGCAAACTAATCAAGTAAACAATAGACAAAAAAAGAAACAATAAACAAGCTGCAACTAAATCACAGAGCAGCAAAGAAAAATAACTACAAACAAAATAGAGTTTAAAAGAATAACAGAAGGAAATATTTGACAATGTAGATAAAAGAGGTACATTTGCAGGCAGGAGAACAAAACACAATTTGTAAGAAACAGGAGCATGTGCCTGTAGTCCTAGCTACTTAGGATGCTGAGATCTGAGGATAGACATTCAATGCCAGCATGGACAATTAACTACCAAAAAGTCAGAAGTAGAGTTATGGCACAAGTGGTAGAGCACTAGCCCTGAGCAAAAACAATCAGAACACTGTCCAGGCCCTGAGTTCAAACAAAAAACCATGTAAGACTGAAGGCATGGCTCAAGTGGTAGTACACCAGTCAAGCTGATTGAGATCTCAAGGCCCTGAGTTTTACCCCTAGTACCACCTCATAAAACAAAACACACCTCAAAAGCAATGAGCACCATAAACAAGGACAGACAGGAGCGTGGTATGACCACTACACAGATCCCAAATGGAAGAAAGAAAGGCAGGGTCATATTGGAAAAGGTTTTGTATGCCAAATATCTGAACTTCACTTTGAAAATAAGAAGATTTGAAAAGCAAAGTCATGAAATTATAAGCAGGTTAAAAAAATAAAGTCTGAACCAGTTGTGGAAGGCAAAGCATTAGTGCAATAGCTGATGCAAAATACCTAAAGCCAGTAATGGCTGGTGATGGAAATTGACTCTAGAATTTATTCTAGTCTTCAACTTAATTTAATTTTTTTTGGCAAATCTCTTCTGGGTAAATGAGAGAAGTTGAAATAAGCAGTCACTGCCCTTGACCAGTAAATATGAAGTTTACTCCCAAATTCCTCCTCCTCACCACCTGCCAAACAGAAGGCAAGCTTTCCACCTTCAGCCCCTGCAGACCCAGGGTGTCATAAATAAACAGTCCACAAAGAAGCCACATCATGCCTCCTGGGAAAAGTCAGCACATTGCAAATCCAATGCAATCCGTTTTATGAACTATGAATGGAGAGACATTGAAATTAAGTGGTAGGAATAAGCCAGACCAAATGTAGGATACTTTAATGTGTTGAATTTCAAAGGAATGCCACTATTTTCTATTGATGTTTATTAAAGCACTGTCTGTGCACTCATAGCCCCCACACCTACATACTTTACTTATATCTGGTTTCAGTAAGGTCACATGGAATTTCTTGTCTTTGATACCCATTGACCATTTTTTTTTTTGTAATGGTATTGGGGCTTGAACTGAGGGCCTCACGATCTTGCTTGCCTTTTTCACTCAAGGCTGTTCCTTGAGCCATACCTCCATTTCCAGTTTTTTGCTGGTTAATTGCAGATAAGAGTCACAGATTTGTCCAGCTGGGCTGGCTTCCAACTGTGATCTTCAGATTTCAGTCTAGCTAGGATTAGAGGTGCCAGCCACCAGCATTCACCTCCTATTGCCTTGTTGTTGTTGTTGTTTTTAATAAGTTTTTTATTGTGAAAATACTGTACAGAAGGGTTACAATCACATGAGCAAGGTAATGTGTACATTTCTTATCAAGTATTGTTGCCTCCTCTGTTTTTCCCCTACCATCCCTTCCCTCCCACCTCCACAACGACATCCCCCCCCCCACCTAAATTGTAAAGTTCATTTTTCAACATAGTGTCTTGTACATCTCATTGTTTCAATGGGTCAACCTGTATTCCTATTTAGACAATTTGTTTTTTTTCCCTTCTGCTCCCCAAATTATACCAGCATCGAATACAGTGAAAACAGTGATTATACCATGCAGGAAGGACATACAAAGCAACAAAAAAAATAGCAAGAAAGAAAAAAACCACTTGTGTCCTTATCTTGGGGTTCATTTTGCTTAGCATCATCTTATCTGCCCATCTCTGCTTGTCTTAGACATACACTAGTTATTGCAAATAAGGGAAACCATGGGACCTATGTTTCTTTGCACCTGGCTTACTTCACTTAATATAATTTTTTCCAAGTCTTTCCATTTCCTAACAATGGAGCATGCTTGTTCTGAGGCTTGAACTCTGGGCGCTGTCTCTGAGCTTTTTTGTACACAGCTAACACTCCCACACTTGAGCCACAGCTCCACTTCTGGCTTTTTAATAGTTAATTGGAGACAAAAGTCTCTTGGACTTTCCTACCCAGACTGGCTTCTAATCACAACCCTCAGTCTCCCGAGTAGCTAGAGATTACAGTCACCAAAGCCTGGCTCCATTGACTTTTGATTAGTCAAAACACAGCATATGTCTTCCTATGCATATGTGAACTCTTCTTATAACCCATTTTTATTCAAACTAATAGTACAACAATTCATGTGCAGACAGTTGTTGGAGGAGAATTCCATTTAATTATGCAATTCTAAAGGGTTGAAGCACAGCCAAGGTTCATAAAAGAGAAAATAACCAATGCAAGATGTAGTTGTAAGAATTAGCAAGTTAAGATCCTTATGCATAGCCTTGCTCTTTCTGCACACCAAAGGCCAGGACACATCTCTTCCTTTCTATTCCCTCTTTGCTGGAAGGGAAGCTAATGTCCCTTTCTACAACAAGGAAGGGAAAAAGAAAGAACATAACTTAAAAATAGAAATAATAACTGTTTCCTCGACTTCTTCACTGAATGTTATGAAGCTCCCACGGGAAGCACATGAAATTCCCTTGCAAACTATAAAGGAAACCTGCTTCTGCCACAGCTGAAAACACTCTCTTATTTTCCCTAGCAGCCTGGAGTAAAGTCCAGAATCTGTGCATGCCTTAAGGATTCTTTTTGTACATGTCATCCCAGCTACTAGGGAGTCAGAAATTAGACAATCATAGTCCAAGGCCAGTCCAGGCAAATGCTTGATAATACCATATGGGAAAAAACCCAAAAGGACTAGAGATATGGCTAGAGCTGGAGACTCTGACCTTGAGTTCAATCCCCAGTGACCTTGGCTCACTTCTCCAGAAATCTCCTATTGCTAAGCACCTCCTACAAAGGTTTACTCACCCAGTATCCCAGACACTCCACCTGTCCCTGTTTGTACCCTTACTTCCAATCCCTCCCCGACATTCTCATCTGAGGATCCTTTCACTCACCTCCTTTGTAGCTATGGCAGCATTTCTCAGCAGCAACAGGACTTTTGGGACATGTGCTTCACTGGAGCAGTGACCCTGTGAGGTGTTTAGCTGCATCAGTGACCTCTAGCCATGAGATACTAATAGCATGGCTTTCCATGACCCAGAATGTCTAGGACTAAGACACTATTTACACTGGGGCCACTGGTACTGCAATTCTGGTCCAGTGCTCGCAACATACATAAATAAGAATGTCATTTCTTTTATTTGCTAATAAAGGACTAATCTTGCTTTCCAGCCACTGTACCACCATCACTGCAAAGATGATTCAGTGAATGAAATATATCTTGTTGCTTTCTGGTTTAAAAACCTATCATGGTGTGACATGTGAAGAGTTCTTCCAAATTTGACTTTTTTGTTTACTCTTAAAAGCAGCTGCTCTCAAAAGCTGTTCAATTTCGAGTAAATGTAAGTTTGCCTCTCGAACACATAAACATCCTAAAAGGTTATTTTGTTTTGTGTTTCAGGAGAAAGGGGAAGAGAATGAATTGAATACTGGAAGGTTGTAACTATAAAGCTTCGGCAGTGAGGACAGGAGAAGGGAGAAGGAGACATTATTTCTTGTTCTCTTCCCTTTGACTAGGTCTGTTTGTAGTCTACTGCTTACAGGGGAAACTTTTTGTTGTTGGTGGTGGTGGTCATGGGGCTTGAACTCTGGGCCTGGGCGCTGTCCCTGCACTCTTCAGCTCAAGGCAAGCATTCTACCACTTTGAGCCACAGCATCACTTCTGGTTTTCTAGTGGTTTATCAGAGATAAGAGTCTCAGGGACTTTCCTGCCCAGGCTGGCTTTGAACCATGATCCTCAGATCTCAGCCTCCTGAGTAGCTAGGATAACAGGTGTAAGCCACTGGTGCCCAGCAGGGGAAACTTTTAAATTTAAATTAAATTAAATGTTTGTATTTATTTTTGTATTATATGTGTGCATGTATATGTACATATATATGTACATATATATATATATATAGTGCTGGTATTAGGGCTTGAGCTCATAGCCTGGGCATTGTACCTTCATTTTTCCTCTCAAGAAAAAAACACTCTACTACTTGAGCCACAGCTCCATTTCTGGTTTGGGGTGGCTAATTGGAGATAAGAATTTCAGGGACTTTCCTACTCAAGCTGGATTTGAACTGCAAATCCTAAAATCTAAAATCCTAAAATCTCAGCCCCCTGAGATTACAGGCATGAGCCACTAGCACCCAGCAGACATTTTAAAAAAAATATTTCAGGGAATGGTTGGAATTTTCCTTGTATTTATAAGGCAGGAACAATATTCCATATTCCAAGATCACCTCTAAATTTTCTGGTTCTTTAAAGTACATCCTCCTCCCCCTTCAGCTTGGGAGAAAGGGTAGTGCCAATAAACTCTGTGGGACTGCTCCTTCCTCTTCCTTCCTTCTTTGCTATTAGGGAAGGATCCAGCCATTATGGCAGGAAGCCTCCACTGAAAGAACCAAGCTTTCTGATGAAAGCCAGCTTACAACTAATACCCTTGTATTTATCAGATAACTTTTATTCATCTATTTCCCCTATTTGTATCCTCTGCAGGGCAGGGTTATGTTTTCCTGCAGACCAGGCACTTAGCACAGCACTTAGCACAATGCTGTGTCTCAAATTACAGGAACAAAACAGCTTCAAATAATATTCAATTCGGTTTTGTTGTTGTTATTGTTGTTTTGGTGTTACTAGTATTTGAACTCAGGGCCTTGAGCTTGCTAGACAAGTGCTCTACAACTGGAACCATGCCTCCAGCTCTTCTTTGCTTTTTAGTCAATCAGCTTTTGCTCAGGGCCAAGCTTGGATCCCAATTTTGTTACCTATTCCTCCTGTCTGAGATAACAAGTGCATGCCACCAAACCCAGCTTGTTTGTTGAGATGGGCTCTCACTGTTTCCCCCCCAGCCTCCAACCTCTATCTTCTTTTTGTTGTTGTTATTGTTGGTCATGGGACTTGAACTCAAGGTCTGGGCACTGTCTCTGAGCTTTTTCACTCAAGGGTAGCACTTGAGTGAAAATGCCATTTCCATTTTTTTGTGGATTTTTTTTCTGATGCTTAATTGGAGATATGAGTCTCAAGGACTTTCCTGCCTGGGCTGGCTTCAAACCATGATCCTCAGATCTCAGCCTCCTGAATAGTTAGGATTAAAGGCATGAGCCACAGGTGCAGGGATCAACCATCTTCTTGATATCCACCTCCTGAGTAGCTGTGATTATAAGCATGAGCCACTATACAGTAAGACACAGTATAACCAGGTCTTTTGCTCATGTCTCAAATATATGATCAGGTGTCAGCCACCTCAGATCCCATCTTTATATGGTTCTTGGCAGAAATCAGTTATTTCTATGTGAGTAGGAGAATTGTTCTGACACTTTCAAAAGTTTCATTTGATTTAGACCCACCCAGGATAATTTCTCCTTTGATTAAACCAAATTTAACCAATTGGAAAAATCCCTTAAACATTGCCAAAAATATCCAGCTGCATCACAGGAGCCACCTCCATCATATTTATGGGTCCTACCCATATTCACAGGGAGGGAGGGAAGTATAGCAAGGCATAGGTCGATATAAGATGATGTTAAGTGAAATGAACCCTAAGATTGGGACACAAGAGATTTTTTTAATCTTTCTTGCTGTTGTTTTTAATGTACTTATAATGTATTATGTGATTTTTTTGTTAAGTCTTTTGCATGTTCTTTCCCCCTAGTATAACCCATGTTTTCACTATGTTTAATTCCAGTGCTCTGCATCTTGTATATACATTTTTCTGATTTGGGGAGGGGAAGGGAAATAACAAAATGCTGAAATAAGGATACAGGATGACCTATTATAACAATGAAATGTACAAGACACTATGTTGAAAATGAACTTTACAACTTTGGGGAGGGAGGGAGGAGTTAGGGAGGTGGGGAGGGAAAGGATGGTAGAGGAAAAACAAAGGAAGGGGTAACAACGCTCAATAGGAAATGGACTCATTACCTTGCTCATGTAACTGTAACCCCTCTGTACTGTATCTTTACAATAAAAATTATATAAAAGAAAGGCATAGGTTGCTGAGGAGTTGTCTTAGAATTCTGTCTAAAC
Source organism: Dipodomys merriami (assembly GCF_024711535.1). Classification (NCBI taxonomy): domain Eukaryota; kingdom Metazoa; phylum Chordata; class Mammalia; order Rodentia; family Heteromyidae; genus Dipodomys; species Dipodomys merriami. The sequence goes on along the minus strand of NW_027203293.1, from coordinate 669,397 downwards.
AATCTTATTTTATAAATACATGAAAGAAGAGATGAACATATGTGTCTCATTTGTCTTCACAATAATCCTGGAGTATAAACTGGATCATTTAATTTATAGAAAGAGAAAGATCATCCATCTCAGAGACAGAAAATGTTTCAAAAGATAGAACATTCAAGATGTTGCTCCAGACTGAGGTCTATCTGAGTCTTCAGTCCTCAACCCAGCAAAAATATTCCCTCTTCAGCTTCAGTCCAGCCAAAACTAGCTGTTACCAGAGAGCTGATCGAAAGAAGGTTTGGCCTCTCTACTTCCACTTTTAGGTGAGAGCCAGTCATAAGACGAGTTAGGGCTTGTGGGTCATTCATGTGACTTTATGTGCTCTCAGGTAGCATCTACAAGTCCTAGATTAACTACAGTTTTGCAAACACAGAGACAGACAGAGAAAGAGAGAAAGTGAGAGAGAGTCAGAGACAGACAGACACTGAGAGGTTCAGCTTTCTCTTAGCCACAGATATTGCTTTACACCCCAGCCCTAGATCAGTTGGTAGCTGTAATTCTTTCCCAAGATAGAAAGGGAGAGGCTGTATGCCTCTCTTTTTATAAGTGGAAGTTTGGGGGATGGGAAATAGTCTTCAGACACAGAAAGGCAACAGTCCTGGCAATGCCTGGGAGAGGTTACAGGACCAATATGAATAGCAACAATAGTGATTTACGCTGTAGAAAACAATACAAGAACCAGGAATATGGCTCAAGTGGTAAAGTACTTGAGGACTTGAATTCAAGCTACAGTCCTGTCCCCTCCTTCACATACACCTGGTCCCAAAGGAAAAAAAAATGGGAGAAGAGCAACTGACTTATTTCCTCCAACCTGCTTCCCAGTCACTTTTTCACTATGATTATATATCAGATATTGCACATCTTTTACATATCTATCACTCATTGGTTTCTTTTGTCTCTTTGCCCCTTAATTTCCCCTAATTATCTATGATCTTTAATATTTGATACTCAACTGGACATGGTGGTGCACACCTGTAATCCCAGCACCTGGGAGGCTAAGGGCAAGAAAATCAGGAATTTGAGGCCATACTGAGCTACATAGCAAGATCCTGTTGTCAAAAGAAAAATAGTATGTGTATACATATATATTAATAAATAAGTAATCAATACTTTTTTCATCTGCCTTTATGTTAACAGACTTACTTTTCTCTCCCTGGGAGCTCCAGATTAACTATTCAAAGCTCCCATTATAGTGTAATATGCATTATGCCAATCATATTCCCCCACAGTTTCATAGCATTCCAGGTGCAAATCCAACAGGGAAGATGTGTGTTTCTATATGTTCATAATCCCATTTTATGCTTTAATTGCAATGAAGCAATAAAAGGAAAATAGGAATTCATTAATCATGCAGCTGACATCTTTGCCATTCACCTCACGTTGACTTTCTCTGTTGAAATTCAGGCATTTCTCTTCATCAACGGCTGTTCCTCCTCTATGGAGAGCATCCAAAACAACTTATCTGCAACCTTATGAATACCCAGCTCATTCTGCCCTGTTCTCCAGAGACATAAACAAAACAAACGAACAGGATATTTCTGTGCTCAGAGGCAACTATCATTTACTCCAAAGTGAACCACTTTTTGAGAGCAGCTGCTGTTTGTGAGTAAATCTGAAAAGAAAAAAAGAATTCAGAGAGGAACTTCTGACATTTTCCTAGAAATAAACCTATTTATCTAAAGTCAGGCAAAATAGGAGCGTCCTCTTGATCTCAGTTGTCCCAAGGAAGGTTTGATGGATAGAATAAGAACATTTAGACTGTTATATTTCATTCTCCCTCCCCCCCCTTTTTTTTGTTGGTCATGGGGCTTGAACTCTGGGCTTGGGTGCTGTCCCTCAGCTCTTCAGCTCAAGGCAAATGCTCTTCCACTTGAGCCACAGAGCCACTTCCGGCTTTCTGGTGCTTTATTGGAGATAAGAGTCTCAGGGACTTTCCTGACCAACCTCCTGAGTAGCTAGGATTACTGATGTGAGCCACCGGCGCCCGGCTTTCTATTTCATTCTCTATAAACTTGCTCCTAGTAATCACTCCAATCTCTTGATTTCCCTGCCAGCATCCAATTTGATTAGAACTGAAAAGGAGAATCGCTTGGAGGCAAGGAGACATGGAAAACCCCTTCATTGCTGGAAATAGAAACAGTCTTTAAGGTCAGAGGGAGAGGGGGTGATGGGAGTTTAAGACAGTGCAGACATAATCATCCAAGGTCTTTGTGTCAAGAAGTTTGAGTCCAGCATGGGAAGAGAAATGGAGGATGAATACAGTCATGATAGTTAATGTATGCACATGACAGTAAAACTAGGAAACTTGAGAAGACAGATGGGAATGGAATAGATGAAGGTGGGGGAGGGACAGGAGGGTTGACACTGATCAAGAGACATTAGATACATTGGACATGTCAAATGGAAATCCATTTGCACAACTATTTGAGATAATAAGAATTAAAAGCAAAATAAGATTGAATTCAGGTTGAGCATAATAACTCATTCTTGGAATCTCCTAGCACTTAAGGAGGAGGCAGGAAGATCATGATTTGGAGGCCAGACTGGACTACATACCAAGACTCTGTTTCAAAGCACCAAAAACCACCCTCCAGAAGGAGGAGGGGGTGAAGGAGGAGGAAAAGGAAAAGGCAGAGGAAGAAGATGATGATAAGGAGGGGGACAAGGAAGAGAAGAAGAGTTTAGGTTCAGGGTTCTCTGTTCCAAACAGCCTTGGAACACCTTCTGTAATGGACTAACTGTATCCACATTCTAAACCCCCAGAACCTGTAAATGTGCATTTATTTGAAAAGGTCTTCCCTAATGTAATTTAGAGATATTGAAATGAGATTATTCTGGGTTATCTTGGCAAACTGTAAATCGAGTGAAAATAGATTCAGTGAAGATAAGGCAGATCACAGTGATATGGCTACAAGCCAAGGAAGCCAGGCCACCACTGAAAGCTGAAAGAGTGCAGGAATAAGGTCTCCTCTAGAGCCCCCAGAGGAGCCTACTGACACTTTGATTCCTGACTTCTAATCTCCAAACAATAAGAGAACACCTTTCTGTTGCTGTAAGCGACACAATTCATGGCCATTTGTCACTCTAGTTCTAGCAAATAAAGGGAGCATCCCACACTTTTTTTTCACGGTGACTTGTTTGGTGTTCATTTTTCAACACTTAGCCCAGATGTCGTGTGCAAACTCTGTGCAAACTCCCTGACCACCCCAGATAGAAGGAGCTGGACAGTCCTGCTCTCAGCTGGTCCAGTGTTTTTTCATTGTTGCTATCCCACTGGTCATGTGATCTTCTCTCATGTACCAGTGACATCCAGCTCTTCCTGATCTTCTTACAATTCCTCAGATTTCTGAAACCCTTTCTTTTCTTTTCTTTTCTTTTCTTTTCTTTCTTTCTTTCTTTCTTTCTTTCTTTCTTTCTTTCTTCCTTCCTTCCTTCCTTCCTTCCTTCCTTCCTTCCGTCCTTTCTTCCTTCCTTCCTTCCTTCCTTCCTTCCTTCCTTCCTTTCTTTCTTTCTTTCTTTCTTTCTTTCTTTCTTTCTTTCTTTCTTTCTTTCTTTCTTTCTTTCTTTCTTTCTTTCCTTCTTTCTGTCTGTCTGTCTGTCGTGGTGCTTGAACTCTGGGCCTGGGCACTGTCCCTCAGCTCTTCACCCCAAGGCTAGTGCTCTACTACTTGAGCCACAGCACCACTTCTGTTTTTTTCTAAGTGGTTTATTGGAAATAAGAGTCTCCTGGATTTACCTACCCAGGCTGGTTTGAACCATGATCCTCAGATCTCAGCCTCTAGAGTAGCTAGGGTTACAGGCATGAGCCACTGGTGCCTGGCCAGATCCCTTTCCGAAGGTGTGACTAAACACCTAAACCCAGCCTCACATTTGGATGATCTTCACAGCTCCTTATAATTGCTCATATGGGGTTTGAAGTGAGAATGAAAACAGATTTAGATTTGTTACCTAAAATAGGACACAGAACAAGCCTTCTGATGTTTCTTCTTACCTATCAGTGGCAGCCTGTCCTTACCTTCCTCTAGTCTTGATATCAAACTCACTCTTCTGGCTGCCCCTCCTTGTGTTGAAACGACTCATGAAAACTGTACAGCTGCCTTCCTGGGAGGAAGGCCAGAACTAATCATCTCACAAAATCGCTAATAAGAGGTTAAAATGCTTATGTGAGACACAATTTACATCTCAAAAATGGAATTTTATAAACTCTGGGAAGTGATCCATTCACTTGCAAAAAAACCTTTTCAACTTATACTGTATTTAGGCTTTACATCCCTAATTTCAATGACTTTTGGATCCTTCCTTTCAGTCCCCAGCCTACCTGCCAACTCCCAATTCTTCTCCCCTCTGTCATTCCATCTGTCTCAGGACTTGAAATGCAAGCTCAACAAAGCAAGAAGCTCATTCTCCCTGGGGAACTATTTACATGCTTTGGATCTTTAATGTCTCACCTAGAACATGCTTGAAGGCTTGGCCACCATCCATGGCATTATTGGGAGGTGCTAAAACCTTTAGGAGGTGGAGCCTAGTGGGAGGAAGTTAGGTCACTAGGGGTGGTCCTTAGAAGGGTTATTGGGACTCCAACCCTTTCCCTTTCTTTGCTTCTAATTGCTACGAGGTGAGTGGATTCCTTTACCACTGTCCCACACCCCAAGCCACTCAAACTCACAATGTTTTCTTTGACAGGTTAAGGGAAAGACATGTTCTCCATCTCCCAAAACATGTAACTTTTATCATCAGAGCAAAAATAAAACTTTTAGCTTTAAAAATATTAGTGAATACGTATGCTGGGATAATATGTACTTTACTCATACAGAAATAAGTGTTAAGGCATCTCCTGACAGGTGTTAGAATTATGAATTGCAGCAATGTTTCAAGAAGTTGATTTGCCAGAATCTATTCTTGTTAGATTGAAAATCTTCTTAGTAAGACCATCTCTAGAAAAAAAAGTCTCAGAAGGATATATGGAAATACATACAAAGTGCTGGTGTAATAGTAAAATACCATAGGGAGATTATTTACTAATACCTAAGAAAAGAGTCAAAACTTACAGTGCATTTATACAAATACTAAAGCCTTTTGCCTGGTACATCTGACCAAAAGGATACTCAGGATACATTGTGGAGTGTTTGTCACCTATGTCCAAGTTAAAAATTCACTCATCCTACATTTAGGTGTGTAAATAGAATGTTACTCCGTTACACACCATTGTGGAGCTAATGTTTTAAACTAACATAATTTGGAGTGGCAAGGGGAAAAATATAGCCCCAAATTGCAATCTTAACCCAACCCAATGATCTCAATAACCATGTATTTTAATGCAGCTTGGTAATTCAGGCACATGCTCAGACTGAATTCTCTCCAAGGTCTGCATCTGTGAGGAGGGATGTGAGTTGAGGAACCTCCAGGGGAAGAAGAGCTTGGCCTCCTGCATGGTTTTGTGGGTGGAATAATGATTGCCCACTGAGGTGTGGTGTGTACAGTCCTGATCCCTTGGACCTCTGCTTTCACCACCTCTCTTTCCCCTCCAGTCTGAATTCTGGATTACAGCAGAGTTATCTTTTCAAAAATATAAATCTAATGAGCTCCTTTTATATAGTAAACATTAAGGCTTCCTTATTGTCCTTAGGAGAAAGGCATAACCATGTAGAAGGCTTTGCCTAGCTTTCTCTCTTGCCACGTCTTTTTTAAGCCAGTATCAGGGTGCTGTTCCTTAGCTTTTTCACTCAGGTTTGCTACAGCCCCATTTCTGGCTTTTTGATAGTTCATTGGAAACAGGGGTCTCATGCACTTTCCTGCCCTAGCTGGCTTGGAATCTTGATTCTCAGATCTCGTCCTCCTGAGTAGCTAAGATTTCAGATGTGAGTCACTGGTGCCTGACTCCTGCTATATGTTGTGCAACCCTATATTTTCGCCCAATACATATGGTACTTCTTTAGAAACTTGAATGTTCAAGACTTTGGACCTGTGTGTACCTATGAGTTCTTCCTGATAGCCCTTCAGATCTATCTCCTAGGGTATTCTTTCTTTCTCTCTATGACATCCTTAGTTCTCCTGATTTTGTGCTATATAATATTTCCCTGATCACAGCTGTGTTTTTATGCTTGTGACACATAGGATATCTGATTTATATCAGATGCTGGATGAAATTAGCCTCTGTTTTGCCTATCTGATTTAGAATTTAGGACAATGTACCAGGCTAGTGCTCCTTGAGGGAATGCCAGTCATTCTCTAGATTAACAAGTTTATATGATGGTTGGGTGATTTTGGTTAGAATGATTCAGCTCCCCAAAGCCTAGTGCATATGACATTGCAATGCTGTATTAGTTTCTCGGGGCTGCTATAACAAATCATCATAAACCTAAATGATCTAAAGTAACATATTTGTTCCATTGCAGTTCTGGAGGCATGCATCTGAAATTATATCCACAGGACCCTGTGCCCTCTGAAGTCTTTACGAGAGCTACCCTTCTTGCCTCTTTCTACTTATGCATGTTGCTGGCAATCTTCTGTGTTCCTTCTCTCCATAATCACATTGTATTCTCCCTCTGTTGCTGAGTCTAAATTTCCTTCTTATAACATCACAGGTCATTGAATAAAGACTCATCCTATCCATATGACCTTACTTCATCTTAACAAATTATGTATGTAAAGACCTTGTTTCCAAATAAGATCTTATTCTAAAGTTTTAAGTGATACGGATTTAGGAAGGACATTTCAACCAATAGTAATATCCACTAGTTATCACTAAATGTGCTTCGTTTGCTGGGTGCCGGTAGCTCATGCTGATAATCTTGGCAACTCAGGAAGCTGAGATTTAAAGTTTGTGGTTCAATCCTGCTTGGGAAGAAAAGTTTCTGAGACTCTTACCTCCAAAATAAAGCTGGAAGTGGAGGTGTAGCTCAAGTGGTAGAGCATCAGACCTGAGCAGAAAAATCCCTGAGAGTATGATGCCTGATTTCCAGCCCCAATACCAACACAAAAAACAATTTGTACTTAACAAGTTTAGACCTTGGATCAATCTTTCTCTCTTGTTCTCCTTTCCCCCCTCTCTCCCTAACTATCATCTATTCCCCTATCGTATTATGCTGAGGATAAAATATATACCCTTCTGGCATGCTAATCATGTAGTCTACCACAGACCTACAACTCCACTCCTATTTTTATATTTTGAAGTTCTAGTAGAAATTTCTTCATATTTTATCAATCTGACATTGCCATTTCAAAATTTTTCAAGTACGGGTTCACACCTGTAATCTAGTTACTTTGACCAGCCTGGGCATGAAAATCCATGAGGCTCTCATCTCCAATTAACCAGCAAATAACCAGAAGTGGAGCTGTGACTCAAGTGGTAGAGTGCTACCTTTGGGCATAAAACGTCAAGGAACAGTGCCCAGCCCCTGAATTCAAGCCCCAAGACCATATTTTTTTTAAAAAGATATTTTTTAAGCAAGAAAACCAACCTCCAAAACCACATGGAACAGAGCAATCACATCTATGCATAATAAAGAATAGGAAGAAGAGAAAAACATAGTGTTGAAAACAAGTAGTATCCAAAACACTTCTGTGCTCTTAATAGTCAAAGGAATAACATTATCCACTGAAAAAAATGTCTGCTTTCATGTTTATATAATTTTCTCAAGGGGCTATGCAAAGCTACAAGTGCATGCTACAATATTAGAAATAGAAGAGCACTGATTATTATAGTCTTTTTCTGAAAATATGCAGAAAATATTTTCAAGTAATGCATAGAGCTTCCTTTGGTAAGACTGCTTCAGTGAAATTGCATTATTGTGATCTACTCGTCTTCAAGAGCAGAAGCTGAGAAAAAGTCTTCACTTTAATCAAATACAAATAGAAAAGAAGGGCTGGGAAGGTGGCTTAGTGGTACAGTGCTTGCCTAGCATGCATGAAGCCCTTGGTTCAATTCTTCAGTACCACATAAACAGAAAAGGCCGGAAGTAGCACTGTGGCTCAAATTGTGGAGTCCTATCCTTAAGCAAAAGAAGCTTAGGGACAGTGCCCAGGCCCTGAGTTCAGGCCCAAGGACTGGCAAAAAAAAAAAAATAGAGAAGGACAGCTTTATTCATTCAGTAATAACTTCTTCCTTAGCCACGCTGCAGGCAGAGTTAGGGAAAGAAGTCTTGCTACTCTTCCAATTTCCTTGCAAAGTTATGAGTTAGTAACATTAACGTGCAGTATGGTAACCACAGAACAGTCCAAGGATCAATGTTGTTCTGAACTATAATAACATAATAGGCCACCAAATTTACAGAAACTGAAGCATGTTGGTAACATTCCAGACGTATTCTTATATTGTAAAACTTGACTCTCTGCTGGTAGTTCTAACTTTGAGCTTGACCTTGTCAAAGTACTCATTTAACACTTGTCTACCAAACATTCTACCTCTCTTCATAGTTGTTACTTCTATCTGTTGGGTAATTTTTGAAATGTACTGTTTTTTCCTTTGCTCTCTACTCTCCTTTTGTCACTACCTTTTAATATGTGTTAGTTTTGTTAGATTTTATTTAATACACAGTCTTTAAAACATTGGAATAGAAAAATAATAATCTAGAAAAGGCATTTAAAAATTCCCCAGAGACAGAAGCAGAGACTCCTATGACTTCGGGCTTCTCACTTTAGAGAGATAGGAGAGCTTTTTGTTTGTACACAAGATAAACAGCTTCATGTTAGAGAGGGGTTTTATTATTTCAACATACAAATATAAGGAGACGCTTCAGAGACTAAATTGTGAGCCATTGAAATTATTGACCATCCCTCACCACCAGCTCACATGCCTTCCAGAGGGCAAAGCCTAGAACATTGAAAACAACATTACAGTTAGGGGTTAACACTATTTTAGGCTTCTCTGGCTAGAAGAACTCACATTCTGTAGAGAGGGAATTTGAGTCACCTCTTCTCTGCCTAGGCTAATAGCAGTGAGTATGGTCCAACAGTGGCTATAGTTGGTTCCTTTCCTTGTTCATGACAGGGGCAACTACTATGTTACCTACTTTTTTATTTTTGCCTCTCAAAGGCTCTGTGAGTTCTTCAGGTCCTTCAATAAATGCCTTCATGCTTAGTCTAGCTAGATAAATTTCTGTTTTCAACAACTTACAAATTGACCAATTTAATGGCTGTGCTTTCTGTGCCAATCCTGGGGCTTGGAGTTAGACACTGTCCCTGAGCTTTTTGCTCAAGACTAGCACTTAAGCCACCACTCCACTTCCAGATTTTTAGGGGCTACTTGGAGATAAGAATCTCACAGCCCATGCTGGCTTTAAAACATGATGCTCAGACTTAACATCATGACGGTGGGAACATGAAGTGAGGCCCTACTCTTGAAGTTTCCAACTATTTCCCAAAAATGTCATGAGCACTTTAGAAGGGGAAGGAGGGCACAGAAATGGAGGGACAAGGGGTGAACAAATACAGCAATGGTATTGCTAGACACTATGTTGAAAATAAACTACACAACTAGGGTTGGGGATGGGAGAGGAAATCTGGGAAGGAGCAAAAAAGGGATGACATTGTCCAAAAAGAAATGTACTCATGGGCTGGGAAGGTGGCTCAGTGGTAGAGCGCTTGCCTTGCATGCATGAGGCCCTGGGTTCAATTCCTCAGCACCACATAAGCAAAAAGAAAAAAGCCGGAAGTGGCGCTGTGGCTCAAGTGGTAGAGCGCTAGCCTTGAGCTGAAGAGCTGAGGGACAGCGCCCAGGCCAAGAGTTCAGGCCTCATGACCGGACCCCCCCCCAAAAAAAAAGAAAAGAAAAAGAAAAGAAAAGAAATGTACTCATTATCTGACTTATGAAACTGTATATAATAACAATTAAAAGGTGAAAAAAATCACCAGCAGCTGGGCTAGAAGCAAAGCAGTCAACCCATGAAGCTATGGGGAAATATTTCATGTTCAATCTCTAACACCCTGGCTGGTCTTCCTACTTCCTCAACCTCTCAAGTGATAGGACTATATATGGTTTACATTCTTATGTTGTTAACCATACATGGCTTTCATTATTTCATTTTATAACTTCCAAATAGAGATTAACTCTTTCATTTGTTTTCTCCTCCACTTACTTTCTTTGTTCTTTTTTTATATAGAATACTTCTAGTGGAACTTTAGAACTAAATGGAACAAATAAGCAGCTAATCTATCATGTTTAATTAAAAGTCTTTCCATGGCCTTCCTGTTTCTAGTGTTACCAATCTCTGCCTATGATAACTCTTCCTAAAATACACATATTACCATGATGCTCATGTGCTTAAATTAATTTGTTTTTGTTACCGTAAATTGTCCCCAGGAGTTGGAAGAGTTGAATTCCACATAAAATGGATATAATATATAATATAATTTAATAGGGAAATAAGAAGCTCTTTATCCCACCCCTGATTATTGTCTTGGAGAAGTCCTCTGATGTAACAACCACCATGGCTAAGAGATGGATGATGTAGTTTTTGCAAATGAAAAATTAATTGAGAAACATGGTTTGAAGGGATCTTTGCTAAAAGAGAATGGAACTAAATAGTGCTGAGAAATATTAGTGAAATGCAAAGGTCAATAACACATTCTGAACTTATTCCTGACCAAAAAAAAAATCACTGTAGAGTACATGTGTTTGTTTGGTTGCTTTTTAACTGGGGAGGAATAAAAAGTAGGAAGAATGATGGAAATATGCACTGTGCCATGTTCTTCATGGCTGATCATAGCTGATCAGCCCTTTCTGAGCTAGACAAAGACCAATGCATGTTCCTGGGGAGGCACACATCAAATAAGTAACTGGGGGAAAGTATCTTAAATTTAGTGATTTTTTTTTAAAAGTACAGGGCTGGGAATGTGGCTTAGTGGTAGAGGGCTTGCCTAGCACCTACTTTGCAATTTACAAGTAGCTTTTTCTTTTTTATTATTTTCCTTAATGACCAGAACAACCTTGTGAAGCCTTAGACAATTTTGCTCCTTCTAGGACAACTGAGGGTTGGAGAACATATTTACTCATAATCACACAGTTTGTTAGAAACAGGACTAAGACTGCATCTTGGTGTCATGGCGATGACCTTTAGGGGGTGGATAACTCTGAACAAACCAAAAAAAAAACCTGTGCCAGTAACTTAGGTCTGTAATCCTGAGATCTGAGGATCGAGCTTCAAAGCCAGTCCATGAGACTCTTATCTTCAATTGGCCACAGAAAAAAGTCAGAAATGGAGCTCTAGCTCAATTCATAGAGCACTAGCGTTGAGCAAAAAAGCTAATGGACAGTGCTCAGGTCCTGAGTTCAAGCCCCAGTACCTATTCCAAAGAACAAGACAAAAACAACACAAAAATAAACAAATAAATAAATAATAAAACACGCTTTTGCCACAGACTGGCCAGAGAATCTGGTACCCAGAGCCTGACCACTGACACTTCTCTTTCCTATAGCAAAGCTGTATTATCAGTTCTGAGCACAGACTCATTTAGATGCCAATATTGTCACAAGTTACACTCCTACGCTAGCAGCACTCAGCACTCTAAAGAGACCAGTAGAATCTCAAAATGTTGGCTACCCTAATGAGTTTTCACATTTTCTCTCTGGGAAAGTAACAGGCAAAGCTTGCTGTAATTTTTCCCAAGCAATAGGGCACATAGGACACGGAGATGCCAATAGTCTCCTTAGCAACCATCCCAAATTGAGTTGCTGGAAGATAAAATCCTGATCTCTATTCACGCAGCAGATTACATGGGGTCAGGTAGTGTTTATATCTAGCAGAAACCACCAGGCAATGGGATTTTAATTGCATTTTAAGATGGGGAGGGGAGAAAAAGGGAAGAAGAAAAGGGAAAGAAGTAAACAGGAGAAATGAGAACAGTTACTAATGAAGATTAGTAAATGTAAAGCATCCAGTTAGATTCTTTGAAGCATGCACTTTAATGTAGTGTGTTTTTCAGAAGTCACTGCACACACGCACACACACACACACACACACACACACACACATACACACACACACGAGTCTTCATAGGCTTCAGACTGCTCTCTGCTCTTTGTTATAATTTGAAATTCGCCAGCTGAGCTCATTAGGTGAACAGTTTGTTTGGTTCTGAAGAATGTTTCTAGTCCGTAGCATTTAACCATTATGTGTTTGCTCTATCTCACATGGCTTTTTTATTTTGAATCTTGTCTCCCCAAAGACTATAATACTGAGCAATCCTGGAAGCAAACTGAAGCTCAGTGCTATAAATTAAAGCTATTCCTTTTTATTAAAACAGATTTGCTGAGGGTGCAGATGATGACTGGTCATATAACCAACTGCTGAGTCCTTGACAGATGGGGATCTAAATGATATTTTCTGTTGCTTTTCTGAACATTATTTTCACTTATTAATTTAAGAAATATTTATTGATGTTTTTGATGTTCCTATGTGTCACTCAGTATTAAGACCTAAAAGTACAGCCCACAGAATATCCCCATCAATAAACAGTCCGAACAAAAACAAGAGAATATTATTGAATTATACTTGTATATATTGACAGGACTAGAGAGGTTCTTGGCAGAATAACCTCCTTGTTTCTCATGTGCAGCAAGAGTAATACTGTTTTCAAGGGTCAATAAAAGAGCAATTTTGTAAAAATTGACTAAGTGTCTTGTCTTTCCAATCAAATTTTCCCTTTAGTCTTTATAGAGAGTTGCTTTGGAAATCTGCCCCCTGAAGGAAAGGAAAAGCCATTTTCAAATAAAAGCTTTAGCTATTCCTTTACTGACTGCTAAATGAAGGAGCTAGACCAAAGGCAGCCTGAGATACCTAAGGTTACTGAGGAGGGACAGAGGTTAGTCCTGACTATACAGTGTATACGTCTTTCTTCTTCATGTCTTCCTTTTTTTCTTTTATTCTCCCCATTTTATTTTTTTCTTAAGGTCTATTAATGGAACTTAAAAGATAAAAAGGCTTCTAGCCCCATGTCTAGTAGCAAACTAGTGCATATTTGGGCTTTATAATTGTAGCTAGCATGCACCAAGGATTATTGTTAGAAAGAAGACACAGAGTGGTTGCATGACAAGCTGACAGAATCTCATTGTTTCTAAAATACTCTGAAATTTCCCAGCGACTTGTGGAGCAATTTTGAAAGCAAGTCAGATGACCTCAGAATCCATATGGAAGTAATCTGTAGCAGCTTCAGCAGCAGCAGTGGGTGTTCAATGCATGTGCACATTCTTTTACTCCAATTTTAAGGAAGTAGGTTTCTGAACTAGAGATAATGTTTTCCTCACTTTGTCTGGCAGCGGCCTTTCTATACAAAGCTGCATGATACTAGAACTGTTATCATAAGAAGGCAGGAGAAAAAACAGAGGAAAATAATTTCACTTGTTGAGAAATCCATTATAGAAATAGGAAAGTTTAGATCAAGTTGGAAGAGAATTGGAAAATGGGTTATCTTGCTCAAGGCTCTATCTCCAGTGCAATGAATATTCAATAAATATTTTTCAAGTGGCTTATAAATTAATAATCCCACTTTCTTATGTTTTAGAGATAGGAAATTTGAAGTCAGAAGGATATGTGTTACACTGAAATTTCACAGTAAATTGAGGAAGCTAGAATCCTAAACCAAGCTTCTCACACTGTCATGAGTCTAAGACTCATTGAGGATGGTGTTAAAATGCAGATTCTGATGTAGCAGGTCTGTAATATGGCTCTAAATTCTACCTTTCAAACACTTTGAATGGCAAGGTTCTCAACTAGACATTTCAAATTGCCTATAAGTATTCCTGTGTTAAAACATACATAGCTTGGCTGGGAAGGGATGTGAAGGGTAAACCAAAGGAGGAGGCTGCAATGCTTGGTAAGAAATGTACGCATTATCCTGCCCATGTAATTGTAACCCCTCTGTACAGTATGTTCACAAATAAAATAAAATAAAATTTTTTAAAAAAAGAAGGAGCCCGGGGCAGGGGGGAGGGACGAATAAAATAAAAAAAAAACATACATAGCTAGATTTTCCTATGGTAGTAGCTATTTTGTTTTATTCATCAGAGATTTAAAAATTGAGTTGTGCTAATAAGCCCTTGTTGTGTTACAAACAAATATTTGGAGACTATATTCTAAATTAAATGAGTTTAGTTGCTTAAAAAGCATTATTAAGAGGAGAATTCCTTACCCTTTGTCTTGTATGTAAATGTTTGCAAGAGGATAAGCAGGGAACACAGAAGAAAGAGAAAGGGTGAACAAATGCAGCAGTGATACTCATTAGACACTATGTTAAAAATGAACTATACAACTTATCGAGGAGGGGAGTTGGGAGGGAAAAACTGGGAAAAAATTAGGGAAGAGGAGACACTCACTGAAATGTACTCATTACCTGACTTATGTAACTGTAACTCTTCTACATCACCTTTACAGTACAATAAAATAAATTAATTAAAAAGTTCTTAATCTACTTCCATTTATAAAATTGTCACTTCTTTCATATGTAACAAAAATTAAAGTCTGATTTGAATCTTTCTGGACAGATACTCTTAGAGGGAGTGCATTTATTTTCCAAGATGCTCTTGTTCTTGCTTCTGAATGTTAAGAGATTTTCAAAGAGTAGAGAGGTGTTTTTATTAACCCTACTAGACCCTCACATTAACAGAGACAGTCTACATTAATTACATGGACTTCAGGAAAGCCAAATCTCCAAAAAGGTTCCCAAGTAGCTAACTTGCCCTAACATTCAGAATAGAATCCCACAGCAACTTGCAGGTTGTACAGTCACACATGTTCTCTATTTTCATATGTTTTTTTTTAATGTTTATCTGGGAAAGAGGTGGGAAACAGCTGAGAAAGAGCTAGAAAAGAGAAGAGAGATCTGGGAAAGAGAGGTGGGAAAGGAAGAGCTAGAAAAGAGAAGAGAGAGCTGGGAAAGAGAAGAGATTGTTGGAAAGAGAAAAGAGCTAGAAAAGAGAGCATCTGGGAAAGGTGGGAAAGAGAGAGCTAGGAAAGAGAAGGGAGCTGGGAAAGAGAAGAGAAGGAAAGAGCTAGGAAAGAGCTGAGAAAGAGCTAGAAAAGAGCAGAGAGAGCCTGTTCTCTATATTTTATATAGATTCCAATTTAGACTTTATAGCTTTTACTTCAGAATATCCCAATATCCCAATTACAAAGATACTACTCCTTTCTTCCAGAAGTCTCATTTTGCTGCTTGGAACTGACAAATGAATTACTACCATATGTAAATGTCAGCCAGTTAGGACCCCTCCCTTATTTGTAGAGTAGACAGCTGTGGGCACCTAGGCAGAAACTTTTTCCATACAATCTAGACTCTGTTCCTTCCGTGACTGCATTTTTCTTAGTACCAAAAGTTGTGCCTCCCCAGTTTGTGCAGTATCGTTTTTATTTTGTTTGCTTTTAACAGAGCTTTTTTTTTTTAGGGGGTGGGTACTGGGGTTTAAATTCCCAGTCTTGTACTTGCTAGGCAGTTGTTCTGCCAAATGAGCTGTGCCCCCAGCCCTTTTCACTTTATTTTTCAGATAAGGTCTGCCATTTTGCCTGGGTCCGTTTGGACAATGATCATCCTACTTATGTATCTCTGTTAGCTGGGATTACATGTGGCCCACCATGCCCTGTTTACATCTAACCTTGCCATCTTGTAGCTTTTTTTCCTCCACCAAGAAAAAGTCTGAAGTAAAACCACCCTATTAAGACACTCCCATCTGCACACCTGGGGGTGGTTTATCCATGACAACAGCCTGAATAAAATGATTGGGAGAAAAAAGAGTGGGGAGAGGGTAAGGAGAGACAGAAGAGGAGGGAAGGAAGGAGGGAAAAGGAGGAGAGAGAAAAAAGAGTGGGGAGAGGGTAAGGAGAAACAAAAGGGGAGGGAAGGAGGGAGGGAGGGAGGGAGGGAGGGAGGGAAAAGCAGGAGAGAGAGAGAGGGGAGAAGGGAGAGGAGAGTTCATTTTTCTTGCTTGGTGAAATTAAAATAACACATAGAAACTTGATCTAAATTCAAATAATAAATAACAGATGCAACACATTTGCTCTAGTCTGCTTCCTCACACAAGAAGATATTGGTTAAGTCTGTCTGGAGAGAGAGAAGAGGAATTTTAATCCCAGTATTTGTCTTTTTACCACCTGCCAACGCCAACATACAGTCAATAGACGAAATCAAGATTGCTAGGTACACTGGAAAATCACCAGTGACCTACCCTTGGTGGTGGTGGAGTGTTTAGTCACTAAAAGATTCTGGGAGGGAAGCCTCATAAAGTTAACAAAGATAATGAATAAGCTGAGTCTTAAGATTCACAGTAATTATTGCCTTTGAAAGATGTTAAGAGAGGAGAAAAAAGAATCTATTGAAAACAAATTTGCATTAGAGTTACATTTTTAAAAGCTCAATTATAACTCTTGTAAGACTAATGGCCAATTCTTCATCTGAGTTCTTAGTGGTGATTGGATTCATGAGTAACAAAGATATTTGACCCCAGGGAAAGCAATTAGCATCCTTTTCGCAATATAGCATTCATTGCTCAATGTCTCAGAACACTAGAAGGAATTATAAAAGAATCAATATGACAAAAATCAATTTTAAAATGTGATTTCCATAATGCTCTCTGGATTCAGGAAATAGAAAATTTCTGATTATCTTATTAATGACAGGGCACAGAGGAACAAAATAACAAAATGATGCATGACTGCTAACAGCGTTCTCTCCTGCCGTAGTTGAATCTAAGCCTGGAAGCCAGAAAAATAATAGTAGTAGAGGAGAAACACTACTAATTAGTGTCGCCTCTCAGGACTCATTCCATCTTGATCAGTTTGTCCTCCCAAGTGTAGTGTGAGTTTACTGATCCTGTGATATTACAGGAATGTGACCACAGAGATGACTAGGTAATGGAGAAAAGGCTTTTAACCTAGCATAGGTTATTCACACGTTGGCCCCCAGTGAGTTGTCTATGTCCATATAGTTGAATGTGTATACAGAAAAGGTACCTGGCTCCAAGTAAGTACCTTCTCACCTTGCATTAGAGTTAGCAATCCTAGGACAAAGATGGTGTCTTGCTGTCTGGGTACTCAGCAGGTGGTTCTGAAATCCATTGCATCTAGGAATGAAAATAACTAGGTAATTCAACCAAATGGGAATTTTTGGTCTTTAATTCCAATGGACCATCCAGGCAGGATGTTATGGGAAAAATAAAACAAAGCGAACTATGGCTTTGGGATAGAGGGATAAAGAAGATGTGAGCCTGGGAATCAGAGAACTACAGGTGAACAGAGAGTTGTGGCCCAGAGGCATTTTTCTAATATTCAGGATGCATTTTATTTTACTTTATTATTTTTGTCCATCCTGTGGCCTGAACTCTGGGCCTGGGCACTGTCCCTCAGCTCTTCAGCCTCAAGGGTAGCGCTCTACCACTTGAGCCACAGAGCCACTTCTGGCTTTTTCTGCTTATATGGTGCTGAGGAATCGAACCCAGGGCCTCATGCATGCAAGGTAAGCCCTCTACCACTGAGCCACCTTCCCAGCCCATGTATGCATTTTAAATTATTCATTGAGCAGTAGTTATGCTACCTTCATGTGATGAAAACCTTTTATCTCCTTTGTTTATATGATGGGAATGATGATGATATTGTTTATCCAGAGTAGAATTGTAACATAACAATTTGCAACTCCTAATGAATTGAATCGTGGGTCTAGTCAGCACTTCTGAATGGCTGCCAACATCACAGAAAGAAAGAAAGCAGAGGTTACATACCTCATGCCAAAAATGTACGCATGACTTTCTTTCCAACAAAAATTGACTTTCTTTCCAACAAAATAAACTCAAGTTCGAGCATGCCTGGAAATCTATCATAGTTAGAAAATACAAGGAAGAACCATATACATACCATCCTGGAGCTACAATCATAAAATTCCAGATATAGAAAGTAAAGTCATTTCTTCAACAACAATGGGAAGGTAAGAAAGGGAAGGGGGTGGGCAGGGAAGAGGAAGTAAGGGGAAAGGGAGGAAGGAGGTCAGAGCCAAAAGGAGGAGACATAAGAGACACAAAAATCAATCACAATATATTGACCTGGCTAATAAAGCTATGACCAAAGTGATAAACAACTTTTTCCTCCTTTTCTTTTTTCCTGATAGCTGAAAAATCAAACATTGTAGTAGTCTACCATGCAGCAGAACAACACACACTGGGGATAGTGAAATAATGAAATGGAACGCCTCTAGGCCCTAACAGCTTCAAGAAACAGAGAACCATGGCTGCAAAGTTGTTTACACAAGAGAGAAATGGATATTATGCAGACAGAAGAACAGGAAAAGCTCTACTTATAGGAAAAGACTTAAATTGAATTTTTCTTAACATCAACTGTGGATATTTTCCTAATACATTCACCTAACCCTAGATGTGGAAACATCTTGCCAACGGTGTTTGTGTATTTGGAAAGGAAATATGACCCATCAAAATGGGAGCCCCAGGCTTTTGCTCTTAGGGGAATATGGACATAATTTCTCCTAGATATTCAGCATGCATGGCTTGCCAGTTTTGAAATCTGAACATTGCTAAGGGCTCATCTGTTTTATATGATGTTTAAGAAATTACTGTTATTTGTGATTTTTAAAAATTCTAGGCAATTTGATCCAGGATCTCAGTATTGTTTCCTAACAATAATTTTATCTAATATATAAAGTACAATTCACATGTTTTGATAAATTACATATAAAACAAATTGGATTTCATTACAGCAATGACTAATTCAATTTTCTCATGCTTTATTTAACACTTTATTCCCATAGAAATCCCTAGTGGGCAATTAAACTAAATTGCTGAGACTGAAGGCTTTTTGTAGGCCACAGTAGCCATATGTTATAACTGACATAAGGCACTTAACATAAGTAATTGAATGGAACCAGGCCATTCATCAGGCAAAATATAAGCAGAGTCCAATCTGATCTCCCAGAAGGAGCTGTGGTGTATGTCTATGTGTGTTGATTTCTTTTCTTGTGCTGAATTATCTCTTGCTTGGTAGATGGTCCTCTATAGCTATGAATCACAAAGCCTTTTCAATTCTTCACCCTGTCATTCACTTCTCTTTAGCTTCATTTTCCTAGTCTACACCACTATGGGCTACCACTTACATTAGTACAATAGTGTCTCAACTGGCCCTTTGCTCTCCATTCCAGTCCTACCAATCCATTTTCTTCTAGTAGGGGCTTTTAATAATATAAATCAGACCATTTTATATTCAAGCTTAGAGTTTGCACGGACTTTTTTTCTCATTATTTGTGTGTGTGTGTGTGTGTGTGTGTGTGTGTGTGTGTGTGTGTGTTGGTCCTGGAAGTGCTTGAACTCAGGACTTGGTACTGGGCCTGAGCTTTTCTTGTTCACAACTACTACTCTACCACTTGAGCCACAGCTTCATTTCTGGCTGTGTGTGTGTGTGTGTGTGTGTGTGTGTGTGTGTGTGTGTGTGTGTGTGTGTGTGTGTGTGTGTGTGTGTGTGTGTGTGTGTGTGTGTGTGTGTGTGATTAGTTTGGAATAAGAGTCTCATGGACTGCCTGGGCTAGCTTTGAACCATGATGATCCTCAGATCTCAGCCTCCTGAGTAGCAAGGATTATAAGCATAAGCCACCAGCACCTGGCTGCATATGTTTTAAACAGGCCTCCAAGGTCTTTCATAGTCTGGCTTCTCCTTCCCTCTCCTGCCAATGGCAGTATCTGAGTCTCCACCTGCTCATGTCACTCTCTATTTCAGAGATACCAATATCTAAGGATTCCCATGTTGGGATTTGTAGAAATTACTTCCTTTCCCCAGAACACTCATGATCAATTAAATTATGTTAAATACAAACACCTCAAATAGCCCTAACAGTTTTTCTATATTTTGCTATTATCTATGCCCTTGAAGTTATATTTACCATATCTGTAATGGTGAAAATACTATAATAATGTATCACAATGTAATTCAATCTATATGCTATGCTATGCTATGTATAATGCATCTCTTCCTTTCAGTAGTATCTTCTTGATAACTTGAAATTAGCTACATTAAAGTGTTTAGAGCATAGGAATTGGTCAAATCTATACATGGAGGCTTTTGTTTTTGAGTGCATACAGGAGTAAAGAATTTTGGTGTTACTTTTTTGGGGGTACCAAACTCCATACTCAATGATATACTACTAGGCACAAACTCTAACATAATCTCAGCTCTTGGAAGTTGATGCTCCAATAATTAGGGAACTATAGTGAGGAATAATAACATCTGCTTTAGAAAATCGTTATGAGGGAGCTGGGAAGGTGGCTCAGTGGTAGAGTGCTTGACTTGCATGCATGAGGCCTTGGGTTCGATTCCTCAGCACCACATAAGCAGAAAAAGCCAGAAGTGGTGCTGTGGCTCAAGTGGTAGAGTGTCAGTCTTGAGCTGAAAAGCTGAGGGACAGGGCCCAGACCCAGAGTTCAATCTCCACAACAGACCAAAAAAGGGGGAAAGAAAAAAAATTGTTTTGAGGATTTAGTGGGCTGATATAAATAAAAATCTAGCCAAAGGTCTGGTATCTAACCATTAGGTCTTAACAAGGTGAAGGATCTGGTTGCGGTACGGCTCCCCTTATGGGTCTCCAGTGTAAATCTGTTTCCCAGGGGTAATATTCTCTTTTTCTTCCACAATTCTGTTAAATATACAGAAGGAGTTTGGAAAGGATGGACAAGGAAGACATTTCTTTGTTCAGCAAATGAGGAAAAGATATTGAACACATTGTTTTCTTTCCCTTTTTCCTATATAATTTTCTTTGCTATTTTTTTCTAGCAGCTTCTTTAAACATTTGTTATCTTCTAATCTCTGCACATACACATAAAATACCTTAAGACCTTTCATTACTCATAGATCAAGGCCGGAGTCCCAATCCTTTATTTAACATCCATTCTTAGAATTCTCCAGGCTACTTTGTTTCTCTTCTCTCATGGCCTCATATTTTTTTTTTTTATTAATTCCTTTTACTTGGTCAAAGCTTAAAGCAGTTTTCTTCACTTGAGTGCCCTTTATATATTTTAGGCTCCTTTCAAGCTGTTGTATGAGAAAACAGCTTTCCTTTTCAATGCATGTCTGGTTTCTCCAATCCTTATTAGTTTTGCCAGCTGATCTCAGAAATCTGACAATTTTTCTGGCTTTATGCTACACAACACAGGTTGACTTCAATTTTGTGCATGGCTCTGATATATGATTCAATAAATTACTTGTCATTCTTATGATACTTTACTGTTTGTTACTCTTCAGCAAATGCTCATTCAACCAAAGCCTACTGAACACTGAGAATGTGTCAAACACTGTGCTATATGTTGTGCATATGAAATGAACAAAGCACAATTTCTTATGCACCAATTATGCTTCAATAAAACTGGAAGAACATCAATATTTCTGCCTAGGAGGAGCTCATAATCTAGAAAATAAAAGCAAGCATATAAATATGTATATCAGCACAGTCTGCTAAGTATAACATTTTGTGATATGAAGAAATGGAACATCTTTCATGGTGGGGGCGGGGGAGGGGTTGGTAAAACATCTCATAGGAAGTTGACATTTCTATTAGTCTTGAAACGTTTAGTCAAAGTTTATCAATCAAAGGACAGTAGTGAGAATGAGGGAAGGGAAAATGGGGTATCTAAGAAAAGGGAATCAGGGGCCAGGGGTTTAGTCCAGCGGAAGGGCACCCACTCGGTGCGCGCAAGGCCCTGGGTTCGGTCCTCAGCCCTGGGGAAAAAAAAAAAAAGAAAGAAAAAATAAGACAAAAAAAAAAAAAGAAAAGAAAAGGGAATTAATTGTGCAGAGACTGAAATGACTGAAGAAGATTTTGGCATGTTGAGGGAGGTTGATGAATTTTCTGTTGTTGGATGTATAGTATAGGAAACACAACATATCTAATTGAGAGGGCCTAGTTTAAATGAAGAATTCAAATATCCTACCATCAAGAAGAGGAAACTAAGCAGGAGCGAGATATAATCATGTTTCTCTTTTATATGTTGTATTATTACTGACCCAATTATATGGTAGACAGAGTTTGGAATCTAAAAGGAATATGTACTGCTTGTTTAATTAGAAGAACTTTCTTTTCAGGTCTGGAAATGGCATGATTTCAGTATACCTAAAGTTACCCAGTCCTACTTGTGCTCATTAACTTTGGCCAAGAATGCCACTTTATTATTAATTCATTCATTAACATTTTTATTAGCACATATTAGTTGTAAAGAGGAGTCTGGTTGTGACATTTATAAATGCACACATTGTATCCCAATAAACCTCACCCTTCTATCACTCTCCCTTATTCCACTCCCTTCTGCTTTAAACAATTTCAACAGATTTCATGATTCTTT
Organism: Dipodomys merriami; assembly: GCF_024711535.1. Lineage (NCBI taxonomy): Eukaryota > Metazoa > Chordata > Mammalia > Rodentia > Heteromyidae > Dipodomys > Dipodomys merriami. The sequence goes on along the minus strand of NW_027203293.1, from coordinate 647,049 downwards.
TTTTTTTTTTTGCTGTTCCTGGAGCTTGACCTCAGGGCCTGGGTGCTGTCCCTGCGCCTCTTTGTGCTCAAGGCTAGGGCTCTACTACTAGAGCCACATTGCCACTTCTGGCTTCTTCTGAGTAGTTTATTGGAGATTAGATCTTGTATATAAGTTTATCTGTTTGGGGGAAGGGAGGGAGAATCTCAGAAATGGTGGGACAAACAGTGAACCATTTCAACCGTGATTCTCCCTAGACACTATGTTGGGAATGATAGTTACAACTTGGGAGAGAGGGGGTGGGAAAGGGAAGGTGAGAGAAAATAAGGGAGGGGGTAACACTGTTCAGAAAGAAATGTCCTCATTACCTTATGTAACTGTAACCCTCCTGTACATTACCTATACAATAAAATTTAAATTAAAAAAAAGTGTCACGGACTTTATTGCCCGGGTTGGCTTTAAACATCGATCCTCAGATCTCAGCCTCTTGAATAGCTAGGATTGCAGGCAGGAGCCACAAGCTTACCGGCTTCACAGTTCTATTTATATACATGCGAATAAACTACTTTGACCATACTCATCCTCATTCACTCTCTTCTTTAGTCAACATCCCTTCCCATCCCTCCTGCGAAATGAGCTCCCTTCTCATACCTTAGTACACTCCTTCTCCTTTCCACAGTTTAGCATGCTTCCTTCCTAGGCAACACTAAGCCCATTTAGCAAATGTAGTAAGTAATCAGCCTCCCTTACATTGAGATAGCACGTCTCTGCCACCATATAAGGCAACAGGAGCCCCTTAGAGTGACCTTCAGGTCTGGGCAGCTGAAGGGCTCCTTATCTACTATTTGGACAGCAGCCATAAATCCTAGTCCACCATGATGAAGCCCCTGGCCCACACATCCACATCAGGGTCTCTGCCTCCTAGCCGCTTCTAGCCCCTCCTAAGCCTCCTAGGATATATAAGTCACCTCAGACAATAGCGGATGCTGCTTCTCACTTCTTTGTGAGAAGGGGTCTTGCCTGCCCCTTTCCCGGCAATAAACCTTTCTTTGTTCTCTGTACCTGGATGTCTGAGTGGTTCTCTGGCAAAGTCTAATTTACCCTATCACCTCCGATATCCACCCACTCTTTAGTGCCTGAAGAAAGTCAATTTATTACCCCCAAGTCTGTCCTGCAAATGTTAAGCACTCCTTGGCAAGGATTTGTTTCCTTGATCCTTACTTACATGTCTGTCTGTCTGTCTGTCTGTCTGCATGCATGCATGTATGCATGTATGTATTTGTTTTTATATAGACCTTAACTTTAATGCTTTGGCCCTTTCCACTCTGGATTTAAAGCACTCAGAAGCCTCCAAGCCAGCGAGCCACGCCCACAAAAGCATCGGCGGAAACAGGAAGTATGTCCTCAACAGCGCGCCGTACTGTCGTAGCAGTGCGCAAGCGCAGTTCCCTGCTCCTGGCAGCGTGTTCCTCTGTTCCCGACTTCCTTGTTTCCTGCTTAGGTGATCGGCGCCGGCTTCTCCCGGTGTGCGGTGGCCGGCTGGGTCTCCGGGCGCTCGCCTCACAGCCCTTCTTCTCCCGGGCCCTCTGCTCTGGCTGCCACGCCTCCGCTGGCAGCAGGCTCATGGCCGAACGCGGGGAGCTCGATCTGACGGGCGCCAAGCAGAACACGGGCGTGTGGCTGGTCAAGGTAAAGGCCGCGGGACTCCTCGGGCGCGGGCTCCCGCGGGCGCTCGGGGACGGGCGCAGCTTCGGCTGCCCGCGCCCGGCGCCTCCGGCAGTTCTGTCACCGCCGTCTCCACAGAGCTCCTTCTCAGAGGCGGAAGTGGTTTTTGTTTCGGCAGTTCACTTAATGAACCCGCCCAACCTAGCCCTGACATTACCCCTTCCCCTCTCTTTACCCCACAACAAAGAATTCCTTCAATCTTTCTCTTGGGTGGAACAGATGTGTAAGTATGCATCCATGCAAGTTAGTTGAGGGGCTGGCTTCTCCTCCACTAAGTGGAACTGGAGCCCATGAGTACACCCTACACCCTTAAAGTGTTCTCTAGGTTAAAGAATTAAGAGATTTTTTTTTAATCTGTAAAGGTGATGTACAGAGGGGTTACAGTTACATAAGTAAGGTCATGAGTACATTTCTTTTTGAATATTGTTATCCCCTCCCTTATTTTCTCCCCTTATCCCTTCCACTCCTCCCCCCATTCCCCCCCCCCGCCCCCAGTTGTAAAGTTCTTTCCAACATAGTGTCTAGTGAGTATTACTGTTACATTGGTTCACGCTTTGTCCCTCCGTTTCTGTGATTCCCCTTCCCCAAATCAGATAAACTCATATACAAGACAAAGAGTACAGAAATAAAAATCAGTGACAACAGGGCATAAACCAAAAGAACAAAAAACAGAAAGAGAAAAGAGATAATTGCAAACAGTACACACACACACACACAGAGAAAACCTCGTTTGCTTGCATTTATGGAACAAGAGGCCATTGACTATTTCGATTTTTATTTTCATTTTAGAGCACAATTGAATCTCATCAAATTGGCCATTGATATCTAATTTATGTGAAGAGGCAATTTTGGTTAGCCTGAAGTGGCTTGCTTCTTCATATTAGTGATTATCTCTTAGATACAGTTTATAGAAGTTAGGCAGAGTCTATAGGATTGAAAGTCTTTGAACCTTAAATAAAATACAGGAAGCTTTAGTTTATTAATGTCTTCTTTAACTGTTTTATCATATAAGTGAGTTCTTACCAACTAAATCTAAGGAAACCTTTGAACTCTCCAATTCTCATGATTATTGGTTGGCAGATCAGACCTGTATTATACAGGAACTTTGCCTGTCACATTTTTAGTAGTTTTTGGCATAAAGTAATTATTCAATCAGTATGCAATGAATGTATGACTGCTCTCTTCAAACCTATCCTTACTCTGTGACATCCATTTGCCTTTTCCTATAGCTATATCTGTACGACTTAAAAAGATGAAGTAAATGACATATGTCTGTCTCCAGCTGCTTGTTAAATGGAAGAGTCCTTAAGGGGATCTATTTTAAATACCAAAGAAAGACTTGAAAAATGGTGGGGCTTAAGATGATGCATTTGTGTTTGGACTACAGTGAATATTCAATAAATGTTTGCTGTACAGGATTTGGATGAGTGGACAGTAGTATAGCATGGAAAGTGGAATAGCAATGCTAGACTGAACATGATTGCTAACATTTTACATATTTGAAAACAAAAAGGAGATGTTAGAGCAACATACTCAAATTGTTATATTGTGAGCTGGAGATGTCCTAATTGCAGTTAATAGGAATGGGCAGGATCTTTTGCATACAGCAAAGATGCAAAAGATTATTTTAGACAAAAAGTCAAGTTTGGCATTGCACAATGCAGTTTTCAAGGAAAAATAACCATAGGCAGACAGTTTTCACAGGATCATAGGTATGTGCTAATGAAGCCTGAAGAATTAGGACAACTTTTTAAGTAAAAGTTGTTAGAATTTGGTGGCAACTTTTACTAAAAAGAACCTAACTCATACAAAGAACTCAGTTCAAGCCAATGATTTGTTCTCATTTTTAAAAGATAGTTGTAATGTTTTATTTTTGTTTGCAACCTCCTGTTAATTTAGCATGCTGGGTTTTTTATTTTTTTATTTTTATATAAAAGAAATGAACAGACTTATAAGTATGTTTTTCCAGGGGGTGGTTCTAAGTCTAACCAACAGCTTTCTTGCCTACAAAGAAGTGTTTCTGTCTATCCCAATCAACTTTCCTAGGGTAATTGTTTTGACTGCTTGTTGGAAGAAATAGACATCATACACTGTGAATGTGCTATTCTTTAGCCAACAGCTCATGCTACCTTGGATTTTTCTTCTTCATAGATATACCAGCACTTGGACATTGGTGAACAAAGAAAAGAAAGCTATGTATCAGAAAGAAAGAGGTGAAACTAGAATGGATAATGTGATGGTTACTTCTGATTGTCAGTAGATAGGATTGAGGAATGCTAAAGGATTTAGTAAAGCACATCTTTGGATGTGTTTGTGGAGCCAGTTCCAGAGAGGATTAGATCAAGAATGAATTAATCCTTTAATAGATTTATAACATGATGGCATTACCAGAGGTGGCAGAAGGTGGGAGGTAGGGCCTTGTTTGAGGAAGTAGGTCACTGGATGTACCCTTTTATATCTTGCCTTGGCCCCTTCCTTTATTCCTGTTTCCTGCCCACCATAAAATGAATTCCTATGTACTGCCATGCCCTCCCCATCAGTAAAAAATGAAACTTCTGAAACCATGGGCAAAATAAATCTTTCTTCAAGTTCTTTCTTTTTTTATATTTATTTTTGTGCCAGTCCTGGGCTTTGAACTAAGGGCCTACACACTGTCCCTGAGGTTTTGTGCTCAAAGCTAGTGCTCTACCATTTGAACAACAGCACTACTTCTGGCTTTCTGGTGGTTGATTAGAGATAAGAGTCTCTTGGACTTTTCTGCTGGAAGTGGCTTTGAACCATGATTCTCAGCTCTCAACCTCCTAAGTAACTAGAATTATAGGCATGAGCCACTAGCACCTGGCTCTCAAGTTATTTCTGTTAGGTATTTGGGCACAATGATGAAAAATCTGAAAAGTGTAAATGATACAGCAAAACCTGGCAGAAAAAAAGAGCCTATGTTTCTTATGTACCAATACATTATGAAATAAACTAATTTTTTAATATTTCTCAGATGATAAAATTAAGGCGGGAGGGGTCAGTTATCTTGCCAGGCATGGAACAACGTGGTTCAGGTTAAATGTTATTTGGTTACGAAATGACAAAATGTATGCCAATAATAGGAAATGTCTTTTTTGCATTCCTTTGGGTCTCTTTACTGGATTCTGTCTCTGGAGGTTCAAATGTGGGTTGAAGACTGGATTTTGCAGTTCTCAGTTGTAGCTCTGTATCTTGAACTTCAAGAAAATAGGAGAGTAAACTGAGATAGAGATGCATAGCGGGGGTTTATTAAGGTTTGCTCTTGTTACCCGCACTGTGAAAGGAAAGCATTTAAGTAGCATGTTGGTCAGAGAGTATCATCCAGTCCCAAGGTAAGCCATGATTATCCTCTTTTCCCACCACCAATTATTGGATGTGAATTACCCCAGGAAGAGGACATGTCTATGTCAGGGACTTTTCTCTTCAGAGGTGGCCATTATTAAAAGGATGATAGCTGAGGGCTACCTGCTGATCATACTCTCAGCAACAAGGAAATTCAGACATCCCATCCTAAAGTCGTATAATAGGGAATGTCACATTAAAAAGTCCACTTAAATTGCCTCTAGGAGAAACAGGACTCTGGAGACTAGTAATGATAGAACTACCTACTCAATGGAGCAGAGTTGCCAGAAAAGCTCTGTGGGAAGTAAGTTTTGTACAAATCACCTTAGCACTTTGGCTTCAAAAGAAGGGGTGCCTTTAGTACTCTGCTCTGCTTAAGTTACTGTGTAGACACAGATTGGTTCATCTAACAAGCTTTCAGTGCTTGCTGATCACTGCTAGGTTGGAAGTATGTTATAGTGAATATGACAGGCAGAGTCCTTGTATAAACTAGAACTGATAGCCTAATAAAAGAGACTAGGACTTTTAGACTAATCAGGTATTAGTTGTTAGGAAAATAATTTCAGTCAAACAAGGCATTGATAGAAGGAATACTATTGTGGGAGTGTAAATAGTGTAGAAACTTGACCTGGTTTACTGGGTCAAGGGGTATTTCTATGAGCAGATAATGCTTAATTGAGTAATTTCTTGGCACTTTCCTTGGTTTGGGGAAATATGAGAAAACATCTTTTTTACCTAGTACTTTGACTACATCTAATTTTCTTTTTTTTTTTGGGGGGGGGGTCCGGTTGTGGGGCCAGAACTCTGGGCCTGGGCGCTGTCCCTCAGCTCTTCAGCTCAAGGCTAGCGCTCTACTACTTGAGCCACAGCGCCACTTCCGGCTTTTTTCTTTTTACTTATGTGGTGCTGAGGAATTGAACCCAGGGCCTCATGCATGCAAGGCAAGCGCTCTACCACGGAGCCACCTTCCCAGCCCTGCATCTTATTTTCAGTGACGAGTATGGAGTGGTGGAAACAACCCAGGAATATCCTAAGTGATATATTGATGAGTATTTTGGAGGTTGGAACCATACGATTACTTCTTCTTTCTCCCTCCCTTATTCTTTTCAGACTTAGTTAGCAGAGAGGGCAGAGGATCTTAGGAATGTTTATATTTTTATTAGCATATATTAATTTTACAGAATAGGCTGTTAGTACATTTTCATACATGCATACACGGCACTTTGATAGTATTTGCCTCTCTATTACTCTCCCTAACCCCCTTCTTCTTTCCTAATAGACCCCGTTTAAATGATATGTGATCTTGAACAAATTGGCTAACTGCGTTGTACCTCAGTTTCCTCACTTTTGTAAAACAAAAATAATAGTATTGTATCAGGATCGAATGGTTAATATTTTTAAATATTTAGAAGAGTGAATGTCACTTAATGCATTAACCATGTGCTGCTACATAACCTATTAGCTCAGACTTCAGAGCTTTAAAACACATCTTAACATTTTACAATTCTCTGGGTGGGAATGGGGAGTCCTGGTTCATCTTTGCTGTGCCCTCTGCTTTATAGTGTCTCACAACTGCAGTCAAGGCGTCATGTTGGGTAATGTTCTCACATTTTCTTTCTCTTAACTGGGAAGGAACTATGGATAGAAAGTGTACTGTATGTCTCAGAAACAAGACAAAAAGGGATTTGGGATATATATGCTATTAAAAAATGGTAAATGAGGGGCTGGGAAGGTGGCTCAGTGGTAGAGCGCTTGTCTTGCATGCATGAGGCCCTGGGTTCGATTCCTCAGCACCACAGAAGCAAAAAAAGAAAAAAGCCGGAAGTGGCGCTGTGGCTCAAGTGGTAGAGCGCTAGCCTTGAGCTGAAGAGTTGAGGGACAGCGCCCAGGCCCAGAGTTCAGGCCCCACAACTGGACCAAAAAATAAAAAAATAAAAAATAAAATAAAAAATGGTAAATGAGCTGGGTGCTGGTGGCTCACGCTGTAATCCTAGCTACTCAGGAGGCTGAGATCTGAGGATCATGGTTCAAAGCCAGCCCAGGCCAGGAAAGTCCATGAGACTCTTACCTCCAATAAACCACTCAGAAAACCGGAAGTGGTGCTGTGGCTCAAGAGGTAGAGCACTAGCCTTGAGTTGAAGAGCTGAGGGACAGTGCCCAGGCCCAGAGTTCAAGCCCCAGGACCAGGAAAAAAAAAAAAGATAAATGTTTGAGAATATGTTTATCAAAACATCATATGGCACCTTCTTAATATGTGCAGTTTTAGTATTTTTATATGTTAAGTTTAAAAATTTGATGAATTAAATATTATATTTATTGATATATCTGCGACAATAAATGATTACAACAAAATATAAGATCTATACAAATACCATTATAACATCAAATAAAATCTTTGAGTCCTTCCACTGTATAAATTAATACCCTATTGCTATAATCTTTCTGAAATACTGCTTACAAATTAGCCTTTACTTCTTGCTTTGTCTTTGATTTTTTAGTCCAGGGAATATTTATGCCAATTATTACTTTGCAAATGAAAATCTCTTAAAAGAAGCTGTACAGAGTTTTTAAGTTTGGTGTAATCCCAGTTACCTATGTTTGCTTTTGTTTTCTGTGGTTTTGAGTCTTGTTCAAGAATCTTTGACCATTCTACTGTCTAGCTTTTTCCCTGTGTTTTTGTCTAGGAATTTTATTGTTTTGAGTCTTACATTTTTAAGTCTTTATTTTGAATTGATTTTTGTAACTAGTGAGTGATAGTCCGGTTTCATTCTTCTATATATGGATACTCAGTTTCCCAGTGCCATTTATTGCTTATCTGACTAATTAGTATCTGTTTATTCTGACATTGTAAGAGCACCTTTATTTTACTTATGGAAACTAAGACTTTCTTCTCTTGCATCTCTTTCTAATGTTGTTGGCTACCCTTCTCTAAAGAAGTCATTGATTCTGGCCAGCCAGTGAGAGTATTTCATTTTTGAGTACAGTTTAGGCCCAAGAGTGAGCATATGACCAAGTTGGCTCCAAGAGAAACATTTTGGCTAGAGTCTTTTGGGAACAAGGCTTTTATTCTTCAGGAGCTGCTTCAGGTGTCTTGCTCCCTAAGGAAAAACCTATATAAGAACCGAATCAAAATGGGGAAGGGAAGAAATGATGACAAAGTCCTTAGGGTATCATTGGGCCCTTTCTCAAGCCTTCTTAAAGTTAGCTCTGGAATTTCTACTTATTTGGGGTGAATAAATCCTCTTTATGTTTATGGGCTTTTTGCCCCTAATGGCTATACAAATTATAAGTAGTTTGCCATGTTCAAATGAATGAATGGAATGCAGTACAGTTGAAATTTTTTTTTTTTTTTTTGTCGGCCGTGGGGCTTGAACTCTGGGCCTGGGCGCTGTCCCTCAGCTCTTCAGCTCAAGGCGAGCGCTCTACCACTTGAGCTACAGCGCCACTTCCGGTTTTCTGGTGGTTTATTGGAGATAGGAGTCTCACGGTCTCTCCTGCCCGGGCTGGCTTTGAACCGCGATCCTCAGATCTCAGCCTCCTGAATAGCTAGGATTACAGGCGGGAGCCACCAGCGCCCTGCTTAGCTGAAATTTTTTGTTAAGATACGAAATATCTTTTTATTTTGTTGGTCATGGGGCTTGAACTCTGGGCCTGGGCACTATCTCTGAGCTCTTCAGCTCAGAGCAAGCACTCTACTTACTACCTGAGTCGCAGCGCCACTTCTGGTTTTTTTGGTTGTTAATTGTAGATAAGAGTCTCATGGACTTTCCTGCCCCAGCTGGCTTTGAACCGCGCAGATCTCAGCCTCCTGAGTTGCTATGATTGCAGGTGTGAGCCACTGTGCCCTGAAAGATGTGAAATCTTTAATATTGTGTTCCTCTTAAATTGTTTCCATCCTGTAGCATATGTATTTACATGAAAAGCAATGTGGTGTAATAAAGAACACCTAAGACCAACCTCAGTCTACTAGCTGTGCTATTTCAATTCTCACAGTTTAGAGTAAGGAGAATGATTTTTTCAGGCAGATTATTGGAATGATTAGGGAAATGATGGATGTAGAAGACTCACCATAGTGTTTGATACATTTGGCTTCCTTCTCCCACCTTTGGTGAATGTCTGATGTACTGTCCTGGAACATAGACTTTGGAGATGGTTTGGATTTGAATCCTGCCTCTCACATTTACTAATTTACTAATTATGGGGTAAGTTGTACAATTCTTGGATACCCCATATTCATCATCTGCAAAATGTTTTGCTTCATTTTAGGTTCCTAAATATTTATCACAGCAATGGGCTAAAGCCCCTGGAAGAGGTGAAGTTGGAAAACTACGGATTGCCAAGTAGGTTATTTTCATGTTATTGACATTTTAAAATGCTTTTTTTTGAAGCTTTTGTAAGTGCTTTTGAAGATGATTACATTTGTTGGATTAGAGTTTATTTGGAAAGTGAGAAGCAATAAGCCCATAAAAGCTTGCTAAGAAAAATTTAAATGCCTTGTAAGGAGAAGTGCTTATGCATGTTGTACCTACACACATCTCACTCACACCTCTAGTGACAATTGATGTGAATCAGAAGTCATGTTTATTGGTAAAACTTATTGGCAGTAAAGGAGCAGAGTAGATAGTTTCTCCATCACTCCATGTTATCCATATCATGTGAGGAAGTATGCTTGAGTTGGGTATAACTGAATGCTCCACTTCAAGTCTCTTTTTTTGTCAACAGTATCTTCTTACCAGTTGGCTTTTTGTACTTGTTATTTCTGAGATAGTGTCTTTGCTTCCTGCCTTAGTGTACACTGTGACTGTGGTTCTCCTATCTTTATTCCTACTATAGCAAAAGAATGAAAGGCATATATCACCATACTCAGCTTCTTCCATTGAGATGAAGTCTTGTAGATTTTTCTGCCTGGAGTGGTTTGGGGCTACAATCTTTTGTCAATTGGCTTTTTATTTTTTTCATAACATGCTGTCCTAAATCTTAGTGACTTAGACAAAAGCCATTTTACTTGGTCATAATATTGTAGATTAATTTCAGTTAGATCTGATCTACTTGGCCTTTCTGGCAAGAATGGCCTCATTACTGTCTGGTGGCTTGATATTAGCTGGGGCAGTGGCCATTTGTTTCATTGTAGAATGTCCCATCCGTATGGTGGTAAAAGAGATTCTAGTAGCAAAAAAGAGAGGAAGTTCCTGTATGCAAACACATACTTTACAAGCTTGTTCTATGTATGTTTCTTTTTTAAAGTCTTGTTGGTCAAAGCAATTCACATGTCCAGGTCTGAATTCAAGGCTAAGGCAGCAGATTCTCAAGTCAAACAATTTGTTTCTGTAAAGAATCCGTGTTTCTTTTTACAGTCGGCCATATCTACATTCCTAACTGTAAGCAGTCCTCTTAATTGACTGTCAACAGAGGTTGACATGATGGGGTACTTTTTTCCCAAAAACTTCTGTTCACTCCATACCTAGGCAGCATTCTTTTCCTTTTCCCTCATTAGCTATTTCTTTTTAGTCTTTATGGCTGGACTTCTGTTCACTTCATACCTAGGCAGCATTCTTTTCCTTTTCCCTCATTAGCTATTTCTTTTTAGTCTTTATGGCTGGACCCTTCTCATCTGTCTCTTAATTTATATGACCTCAGGGCTCAGTCCTTAATTCTTTTTTTTTTCTTACTTTCTACATGGTCTCATAGCCTTTGAATACTAAATAGTAATTATAGCCCAAGTTTGTTTTCTCCTGAACTTGACTCAAAATTCTGACCAGCTCTTTGATATTTCCTCTTGAAGGTCTCAGATGTATCTTAGTATTAATAATTACTGTTCCTTCTCTTTGAAATATTCTCCCTTTAAATATCTCTTTAGATATCTTCCTTTAGATATTCTTCCTGTTTTTTGGTTTGTTTAGGACTCTGTTCAAATATCAGTACGTCAAAAGCTTTTCTAATCACTAAATATAAAATAACACATAGTATACCCGACCTCTCTCACTCTCTCCTGTTATTACTATTCTTTGTTTTAGTGGGTATATTCATTCACCTCTGTCCATCTGACATTTGTTTGTCCATCTTTCTTCCAAAGTACAAGTACTTTAATGACAGGATGTTTTGTCTTGATTGCTATATATCCAGTGTTCAAAACTCTGTTAAAAAAAATTCTGTTCAGTGGAGTACACAATACTTTTCAATAAATTTTTATTGACGCACTTAATGAAAACTACTATGACAAGTTTCATTAAAATAGCTGTTTTTTTTTGTCCTTCTTCTCTTCCTTTTTTTCAGACAAGGTCTCACTCTATAGCCCATACTATATAGCCTCTCAACTACTGGGATTACAGTTGTGTGTCATCATATTTGGCTGCTTTATTCATTTGTTTTTTTAGACTGTAGTTCCAAAAATGATACTGTTAGTTAGTGAATGTATGTACTTTTTTCCTGAGTGGTGTCTGTGAGCTCTTCAGCTCAAGGCAAGCACTCTTCCACTTGAGCCACAGCACCACTTCCGGTTTTCTGGTGGTTAATTGGAGATAAGAGTCTCATGAACTTCCCTGCCTGGGCTGGCTTTGAACCTTGATCCTCAGATCTCAGCTTCCTGAGTAGCGGGATTACAGGTGTGAGCCACCAGCATCTGGCAGTATGAACTTTTTTTTGTTGGTCATGGGGCCTAAATTCTGAGCCTGGGCCTTGTCCCTCAGCTCTTCAGCTCTACAACTTGAGCCACAGCACCACTACTGGCTTTTTCTGCTTATGTGGTGCTGAGGAATAGAATCCAGGGCCACATGCATACAAGGCATGCGCTCTACCATTGAGCCACCTTCCCAGCCCCCAGTATGAACATTTTAAGGTTTAAAATTGCCTTGCTTACTCTCCCAAAGCATGGAGATTATGTTTCCTTTTACCTGAAACATCTAGTATGTCTGTGTGAATCTTATACTTTTCAAGGGGGACCAATTCCATCTCCTCCTTAAAGCAAAATAGCTTTGGAGTTTGATTTGTTGTTTGGGAAAAAAATGCTGTTTTCTGGAATGATGGCACGCCTTTAAAGAAGCTTTGGCACATTCATATGGTTTTTGTCTTAGCTGCCTTTGTTTTTAATTGGCTTTTAGTTCTTTATTTTTAAAAATAATACATTGATTATAAACAGTCAGGCTTTTTATACCTGAGTGGTTTTGTTGTTGTTGTTGTTTTAATGGTACTTGGATTTGAACTTGGATCTTTGCACTTGCCAGGCAGGTGCTCTACGACTTAAACAACTTTGCCCAGCCCAAGTAATACCTTCTTGTTTTAATTATTTTAATTTTTTTGGGGGGCGGGGAGGGGGGGCTGAACTCTGGGCCTGGGTACTGTCCCTCAGCTCATCAGCTCAAGGCTAGTGCTCTACCACTTGAGCCACAGCACCACTTCAGGCTTTTCTGCTTATGTGGTGCTGAGGACTTGAACCCAGGGCTTCATGCATGCATGCGCTACCACTGAGTCACCTTTCTAGCCCCTAAAATTACTTTTATACAAAGGAAAATAATCTCGTTTTATCATTCACATATCTTAGAGTGGTGACAGTTTGGTATGTAACCGTCTTGATTATATACTGGTTGTTTGGATGCTGAATATATGGATAATGAGTTAAAACATCTTTTTAAAAAGTTCTACAGTTCATAAGCTATGTATTTTTCAAACTTCTTTATAACTTCAGAACATAACATGAACTACTTTTTTTCCCTTTGTCATTTGCCCTTATATTTAGTTCTAAGGCTTTGGCTTATTTTGCTCCATTTTCCTTTACTTCCCCCCTATCCCCCCCTGCCCCCCCCCCCCCACTGCACATCTAATACCTCTATTCCTTGTTTTTCCTAATCTAGTTTCTGAATTCATTTGACAATAAAATCCTCAGTAGAAGTGACTTTTATATCCTTGTATTTTAATCACTTTAATCAGCCATAGATGAAGAAAAAGGAAATATATCAGAATTGTTTAAAAGACCATCTTGCCGGGCGCTGGTGGCTCACGCCTGTAATCCTAGCTACTCAGGAGGCTGAGATCTGAGGATCACAGTTCAAAGCCAGCCCGGGCAGGAGAGACCGTGAGACTCCTATCTCCAATAAACCACCAGAAAACCGGAAGTGGCGCTGTAGCTCAAGTGGTAGAGCGCTCGCCTTGAGCTGAAGAGCTGAGGGACAGCGCCCAGGCCCAGAGTTCAAGCCCCATGACCGACAAAAAAAATAAATAAATAAAAGACCATCTTGTTGAGTTATTTCCTATACTAATATAAAAATAGATAAGGAGCAAGTAAGAGAGAGAGAGACAGAGAGAGAGACAGAGAGGGAGGGAGGGAGAGAGAATCTTACATTTATTCATACCAAAGATCTAATCACCTCATATGGTACATAGTCTTATCTGGAAAAAGATCATCAGTTTTTGTTGTTGTTTGTTTGTTTTGTTGTTGTTATTGTTTTGGCAAAGATTTACTTTAGTGTGGCAGGGTAAAGTAGGATGAAATAGGAAAAAAATAAAGAAACATTTCCTGGTCCCCATACAGGAAGTGAAGCTAAAGACTGGAAAAGAGTTGGAGGTATGACTAGGTGATAGAGTGCCAGCCAAATGAGCAAAAGTATCAGATCAAGAGTTCAAGTACCAGTCTCAGGACCCCCTCCCCCTCCCCCCAAAAAAGACTCAAAAGGCCATTCCTATTTGTAGCCTTTGTTCCTATTTGTAGTCTTGGTCCTGGGTCCTTTGTGTTTTCATGTGGGGAAGATAGTGAAAAATGTTATCTGGGCTGAACTAAAACACAAAGACAATATCACTTCCTTTTGTTGTTCCTTGACTTTTTATACTTTGTAAAGACTTTATAGCTATTAACATCTCAAAGGAGAAGGCAGATGCAAGTAGTCCTTTCTAGTCCCTTCTTTCAATTATTGTAATGACATCTAAAAGTAGGTGTGATGGGAGGAAGAACTAGTTGCTTTGGTATTTTTAATTTTTTTTTTTGTGCCAGTCCTACAGCTTGAACTCAGGACCTGAGTGCTGTTCCTAAGATTTTTGCTCAAAGATGTTACTGTACTACCTAAGCCACAGCTCCACTTCTACTTTTTGATGGTTAATTAGAGATAAGAGTCTCATGGAGTTTACTGCATGATCTGGCTTGGAACTGCAATCCTCAGATCTCAGCCTCCTGAATGGCTAGGATTACAAGTGTAAGGCACCTCAGATCTCAGCCTCCTGAGTAGCTAGGATTACAGGTGTAAGACACCAGTACCCGGCTGAATATGAACTTTTACTGTCCTACCCTGCCTTTCAGTTACATATAAAATGAAATGCTTATCTAAATCTGGAATTTCCTGGGCTTCCTGTAATCCTTTTAGATTGAGAGGCTTTTTATTGTTCTCCAGTTTACTCCAGATATTCAGGCCCTAGGTTGCCCCTTATCTTACCTTAAAGGCAGTAATGCAAGTCCTGTAGAATCCAGTCATTCCCAGATAAATTTTAGTTGTTTCCCTGAGGAGGCCCTAAATGTGCGTGCGTGTGCGTGCGTGCGTGCGTGCGTGCGTGCGTGCGTGTGTGTGTGTCCTGGGACTTAAACTCAGGGCCTGAGTACTGTCCCTGAGCTTCTTTGGCTCAAGGCTAGCACTCTACAGTTTGAGCCGCAGCACCACTTCCAGCTTTTTCTGAGGAGTTTTTTGGAAATAAGTGTCTCATGGAAGCCGGGAGCCGGTGGCTCACACATGTAATCCTAGCTACTCAGGAGGCTGATCGGGGTTCAAAGCCAGTACGGGCAGCAAAGTCCGTGAGACTCTTTATCTCCAATAATCCACTAGAAAACCGGAAGTGGCGCTGTGGCTCTAGCGGTAGAGTGCTGCCTTGAGCTGAAGAGCACAGGGACAGTGCCCAGGCCCAGAGTTCAAGCCCCACGACCGACCATAACGACTTGTACATCTCATTGTTGCAATGCAGTAGCCCTGATTTTAAGAAGGCCTTTCCTCCTTCCCCCACAACCCCACCCCATTGCCTGGAGTTATAACATGATCTAATTAATTTTACCTTTTGTTGGGAGATCTATGCCTTTTGTAGAGACCTAGTGTTCTGGGGACCTTCCTGCAAATTAAAACCGTCTGATTACTGGAGTGTGTTTAAAATCAAGGACCTTAATTTCTTTGCTAAACAGTCTCCAGTTCTTTATCTTTTCTCTAAGGCATTAAGTTTAGAATCTGATACACTATACACTACATTGAGCTGTAGAGAACAAAATTTTCATTAGTTTCTTTGGCTATATCTAGCATTAGATTAAATGCTATTATTCTTTGCAAAAATAGAACCCTGATAGCCAACAAGGATTGATGCATCATGATGGGATAGATTTAATTGCTAAGAATTAGAAATCTAATTAAATGAGATGCTCATTTAATTATATATAAGATACTCATATGACCTATTTTTCATAACTTTTTAGCTTTGAGTTACTTTTGGAAAAGTCTGGGAGAGAAGATAGAAAGCTATTTTAGTTAACTGATTTGGAGAAAGAAAAGTTCCAAAGTAAATGCTTTTTATATTTCGTGAGACTCATTCCCAAGCTGGCTCACCAATTTGTTATTGGATAATGGAAGAGGGAGTTCCCTCCTCTTCCTAGAGGAAACCGCTGGCCCTTGACATCCACACAGGAAAAGCATTTCAAGGGGTGTCACAGTAAGGAGAATCTCATAAAGTGAAATTTTGGCAAAGGTTTATTTTAATATAAGAAGATAAGATAGAGAGAAATAGAAAAAGAATAATCCCATCTCCACATGGGAAATGAGAGTTAAAGACTTTGATCCACATTCTGTTATTCTGTGATAAGAACACATTTATATTAAATAGTACCCTGAAAATGTGTGGAAAGACTTAAAAACAGCTTGCTGCCTAGTAGGTCTCCTGGCTATATTGTCCAGGCTGTCTAGTTTACATTCCTAGTTGACTTAGGTTTTTTTGTGTTGCTGAATTACTTAGTTCACTATTAAACATGTGTAGGATGGGTGAGGAATGTCTTAGCAGTGTGTGTGACCATGTTATCAGGATTTTAGTTGATTTTCAGCAAAATATGAGTCATCAAATTCCTGTGGCTGTAAACAGAAGTCCATTAATAGCTGCTTGTTGTTTAGAGTGAAGTGGGAAGATGATCCAGGTCTCTCCTTTCCCAGTTAACTCACAGTGCACACAATATGTTCAGTTCTCAGTGCTGCAAATAGCTAAGTTCTGTCTATGGACTGAGCTGAGGCATGATCAGAGAACTACTTTAGTCAGTGTTCTTTGAGGAACATACAACATTTGAAACTGTTAGAAGACTCGGGGCAATCCATCTTCATATATTTTTAAGACTAGAAGATATGTGGTATAACTATTCTTAAGATGAATTTACCAGTTAATGGGATAGCTATGGAAATTACCATCTTACTTAAGTTATAGCAGCCCAGTGACCTATTGGAGCACTTTTTATATATAACTGCCTTAGCCCTATTAGCCATTTTCTTCAAGGAGCCATTGTTTCTTTTTTTTTTTTAATTTAATTTTATTTGTGAACATACTGTACAGAGGAGTTACAATTACATGGGCAGGATAATGCGTACATTTCTTACCAAGCATTGCAGCCTCCTCCTTTGTTTACCCTTCACATCCCTTCCCAGCCTCCCCCCTCCCCCCCACCATTGCTTCTTTTAGAGTAATCAGAAACTAAAATTTGAATATTCCAAGTGTTCAGTGCTGTTCCCAGGTCTTCAGTGAGTGGAGCTGGGGAATACACACACACACACACACACACACACACACACCCTTTTATTTACACATTCATCTATATTGAAAATCATGAATTCATACCACTCTCTGGTTCCTATCTAATGCTATAGGATATGTTAATTTTCTCCCTTTTCATATTTTTATTTCTTTTATGAAAATGAAAGACTATTTCTGTAATTGTTAATATATGTTTGTTTCCCTGTGATTGTATTTGTTCATTCCTTGCCTACTCTATACCATGTGTGAATGGCCTCATCACCCTATTTGGACTTAATAATACTCCTCTACTGAACTTAAACTTGCTTTCTTCACAGGTTTTCATTCCATCTCCTCAACAAGGGTCTAGCATGTGTGGTCCAGCAGTCTAGCTGTTTTAGGTTGTCCTCTATGTGGATGCCATCACTTGCTGATGGCATTTTGTTGACAGTGTCAATAAAAAATTTGCGCCTCTTTTTCATATCCAAGAAGTATTTAAAAGTGAGGAAAGACAAATGATCGGTAAGTTATTTGCTTTGAAGTGGTAGATTGAAGAAGTAGCTGTGAGGTATTGAGAAATGGATTCAGTAGTGAAGAAGAAAATGCATAGCAATATGAAAAACTTAGTGAAGAATAACCCAACTTCTTACCTCATTGATTTTTGCAGATATTTTGTTTATGTTTTTGTTTTTGATTTTGGTCAGTCATGGGGCTAGAAATCTAGGCCTGGACACTGTCCCTCAGCTCTTCAGCTCAAGGCTAGTGCTCTACCACTTAAGCCACAGCGCCACTTCCGGCCTTTTCATACATGGGAGGCAAGCACTGAGCCACTTTCCCAGCCTCTGATTTTGTAGATATTTTGTTTGTTTTTTGGGGGTCCAGTCGTGGGTCCTGAACTCTGGGCCTGGGTGCTGTCCCTCAGCTCTTCAGCTCAAGGCTAGCACTCTACCACTTGAGCCACAGCGCCACTTCCGGCTATTGTCTTTTTGCTTATGTGGTGCTGAGGAATCAAACCCAGGGCCTCATGCATGCAAGGCAAGCGCTCTACCACTGAGCCACATTCCCAGCCCCTGCAGATATTTTGGAAGATACATTTGTTAATGTTTTTTATTTTGACCATAAGTCTTCATGTAAGGATATATTATAGTTGTAATGTAAAGGTCTTGTGCAATTAATATAGTCAAACACAAGATAATGAAATATATGTCATCCTTTAAAATTGTAAGTCTTAGAGGATTAGCTTTCATTTCATAAAATTAACTCATCTAGAGCTCATCAATCTCTTACCATTACAGCCAAGGTTCTGTTCTAATTATATGTATGTGAAAATGAAGTTATCCTTCCCTCCTGTGCTCCCTAATTACATCTGGGTGGTTTTTTAGTTATCCAGACTGAAAATGTCAACATGATCTTTACTTCATCCTTTTTACTTTGCTGTCCACTTCCAGTCACTTCCTCTTCTGTCAGTTCTAACAGCTTAATGCCCGCTGTGCACCTCTTCCTTGCATTCCATTATAACCTGCTTTACACCATTCTTTTTCTGTGGGTTTTATAGGAATATATTCTGTGATTTGCCTTTGCATTGTCCATACATCTCTGTTTTAAAGGCAGCTAAATTAATTGTCTCAAGAAGCCAACGTCAGGAATGATAGGGAATGGACTGTAGTGAATGCAGTGCCTGACTGAAACATGTCTAGGGGATTGGCATCAAGTTGAATGAGGGACTAGATATTAGATTCTAGTCTTGTAATGAAGCTAGAAACTCATATTATTGTATGAAGTGTTAGGTATATTTTTCTAAATACTTTCCTAACAAAAAAGATTGACATTACACTTTAATATGCAGTGGAAGACTGTGAAATTGTTCTAAGAATCTCAACTCTTTAGGCTGGTCTAAAAGACCCTTTACTGATGGCATGGTGATACATACTTGTAATCTCAGCACTTGGGAGGCTGAGATGGAAGATGGAAAATTTGAGGTTAGCTAATGCTACATAATGAGAACCTGTCTCAAAAATGAGAGGGAGAGGGGGAGAAAAGGGAGAGGGGGTACAAAAGGAAGAGCTGGGGAGGGAAGGGGAAGAAAAGAGAGGAGAGGAGGGAAGGCAAGGCAAGTTTGGCCCTAGGCTGTGTTTCTGGTGTGAGCTTGATATATAGATGGTTTCTCATTTCTGGTATTTCTCAACCTGGGTTGCTCCCATTTTGTTGGCCTCATTGCCCTAATGCTTTTTTCCCTGACTTTCTAGTCTCTATTTCCTTGACAGTATGTTGTACCTTTGTCCTAAATTTTGACAAGATATAAACTACCTTGTTTGTAGTTATTTATGGATTTGACCTATTTCTTTAGCTTGGGACCTTTTAGTATAAGGATCTGTACTCATTTATTACATCCTTCTAGCACATTGCTTAATGAATGTATAGTAGACTAATAATGACAGAGCAAATGACTGAGTGACTGAATGAAAGCAGGTTGTAACTATGCTGGGTATTATGGAGAAATAGTTTTCAAACTGGTCTTCATATGTCTAGTTCTTTCTTTGTATATTTAGTCCTGTGGGTATTTTCCAGGCATGTTTGCTGGGTATCTTGCTTATTATTCTTTAGTTCAAATAG
The DNA here is from genome assembly GCF_024711535.1 of Dipodomys merriami. Taxonomy (NCBI): domain Eukaryota; kingdom Metazoa; phylum Chordata; class Mammalia; order Rodentia; family Heteromyidae; genus Dipodomys; species Dipodomys merriami. The sequence continues at coordinate 627,648 of NW_027203293.1, read as the reverse complement.
TGTCTGTGGATCTTCATTGCTTAAATAATAAAGTTCATGCTTTACACTGCGATATTTACTATCTTCTCATTTTTAGTTCATCTCTCACTATTCCCTATCATGTTTTGGGTTTTGGTGCTTGCTTGTTGTTTCTTTATTGGCACTGGGGCTTAAACATAGAGCCTTGCATGTGGAAAGCATGTGCTTTACCACTGAACTACACTTCCAATCCTATTCTAACTGATTTTGCTTCTTCTGTCCAGCCAAATCTGGTCACTCATTTTTTATCTTGATCTTTAAGATTTCAGTAGATAAATAAAACCTCTTTAGATAGACAAGATATAAAATTTGCTGAAGTACTATTTAGATCAGGTTTTAAATAAACCTGCCTTTTGCTGAAGAAATAAAGATTAGAATTATAATAAGCTCATTATTTGGTCAAAATATAATTAGGGCAAATTATAATAGTGTTATATGACAGTGGGTTTAATGTGGCATTATATTTTTTTCTTATAGGATTATAAATAGTTGGGGAGAGCCAGAGATAAACTTAAGAGTTAGTCTGTAAATATATTAATCAAATATGAACTAAAATAATTTCTTTTGGCTTTAAACTCATGTTAAAACAGTATGAAATCTGAATAATATTAAATATTTTCTTCTCTTTCAGGACTCAAGGAAGAACTGAGGTAAGATTATTTTTATGGAAATTTATTTAAAATGTAAGATTGTATTTAAACATGAATGGATTCTTTTCTGGTTGTTCATGCTCAACTTTTTTCTTCATTGACCTAACCTTTTCTCAGCACTCTGAAATGAGTATGACTTCAGTAATATTTCAGCATTACTTCAGTGTGGCAAAGGCATTTGATTTTGGAATTTTTAGGGCTTTAGATTTTTAATCTAAAATTTTTAATCCACAATGTATATAGTACTTATCACACTATAAGTACTAATTATTCATAAATATTTATGATCTTCTTATATGGTTAGGAGATCAGTAAGTTTATGTTTATGCATTTAATTAATGTAAGATTTATTATTTTCAGATCTATGATACAGTGACAATCATTTGGGAGGAACACCTGTGGTCTTTTTTTTCAAAACCTTATAGTTGAGTTATTCTTTTACGTATTTAGGTATATCTACCATGCCAGTGAGTCACACCTGTAGTCTTAGTTATTTTGGAGTAACTAAGTAACAATTATTGGTAGTATTGCAGTTTGAGACAATCCCAGATGACTATTGGGAGTATTACAATTTGAGGGGAGCCCAGACAGGAAGTTCACAAGACCCTTTCTCACATGCTTGTGCTTATTTCTCAGCTACATCAGAGGCTGAGGTTGGGTGGATTGAGGTTACAGGCAGATAAAGTCCTTGAGATTTCATCTCAATAGAAGAAAGCTAGGCATGTTGGCACATGTGTCTTGTCTTCCCAGCTAGATGAACAGCCTAATATAGGTGAATTGTGATTCCTGCATCACCCAGGCAGGAAGTGGGACCCTATCTTAAAAATAACAAGACAAAGGACTGGAGGCCTGGCTTATCAGTAGAGCAACTGCCTAGCAAGCAAGTTCAAATATTGAAACACAAAAACAGTACCATGTACTCATGTAATAGTTAAGACTAATAAAATAATATATCTTCTTTTTATGTTTAAGCTTTTTAAAGCAAATACCCCACTTTTTTTTACCTGTCTCCAGTATAATCCACTCCTTAATGTTCTTAAAATATTTACTCTATTAGCAAATAATGTTTTCTTTCTTGTGCTAAGCCCTTTGTGAAAAATTAGGATGTAAAGGTCATTGACCTCAGAGGCCATAGAAAAAAGAAATTTCATTTTTGTTTTAGATGAGCCCCATCATTCTGGCACATAGGAATAGATTTTTTATAATTTATGACTACTAAGGATTTTTCGATGAAGTTTTAAAAGATGTTTGATAGACTAGAAAATGCTACACAATTTAAAAAAGTATTAATTTATAATTAAAATTTTTTGTACAGATCCTTGGAATATAAGTATCTATTGTAGTAAGGTCTGGTTAATGTGTCTATTAGGTGTCATTTACTCTGAATGAGGATCTTGCAAATATTCATGATATTGGAGGGAAACCGGCTTCTGTCAGTGCTCCTAGAGAACATCCATTTGTCTTGCAAAGTGTTGGAGGACAAACATTAACAGTGTTTACTGAGAGCTCATCGGGTAAGTGGGAATGGAATTACTTAACTTGATTCCTGGATTGTTTTGTGTCAATGTACACTCATGTTTGCTTTTCTAAGGACATTACCAAAGCTGTTCTGCCTGTCATTCTCGTATGCTACTTCTATGCTTTTTATTTTCTTGTGATGAGTGAAATGTGGCCATTACTTGGAACAGGTTTAATTCCCATTTAGGGTATAAATATAGAATAAAGCTAATGAAAGGATCTGGTGCATTTGGCAGCCTTATAGATGAAAAGATGACATTCTGAGTTTTGATAAGGCCACAAAAACCTTGTGCGTTTTACTAAGTTGATAATCAGCAAGTGTAAGTTATACTTAAAAATACTGCTTAATATTAGGGAATATTTTAGTGTGGATTTTTGTGCTTGTATACTTCATATACTTGTCTTTTAAAGACTAACTTTTAATTGGTTTTGGCTTCCATGAAGTTCTGTGTAGTATGTTTTAAATTGTGTATGATAGCAGTGAGATATTTTAGCAGCTCAATAAATTAAGAGCAGTTGATTCAGTTTGTGAATTAAATACAGTAGGAATTTTTGTTTGTTGTTTCTTCGTTGTTGTCCTTAGTGACTTGGAACATTACTATTAAAGCAGCAGCAGTTTAATGGAATTGATTTTCTCATATCTAATTCAAAAAGTTAATGCCATGTGAAGAAAAAAAAAGCCTCTGATTTGATTTTGTATTTTGGCAGTAGAGATATTTGAAATCATACTTTCAAGATGGTCGAGTATGTACTCCACCACTCAGGAAACCATCCCCCAGCTTCTTTTTTGGTAGGGTCTCACGTTTTTGCCCAAGACTAGCCCAAGATTGTAATTCATCTATCTTTGTCTCCTGAGTAGCTGAGATCACAAGCTCAAGCCACCATGCTTAATAAGCCATTCATGAATAAGCCACCATGAATAAGCCATTCATTGAGGTGATATCTTACTACCTTTTTTGCCCAGGCTAGCCATGAAACCCATGATTGTATATTAATGTCCATTTTATGAGTTGGTAGAATTATGTGTCAACTTCTGAGTTTTGTTCTCTGATTTTAATGTCTCAAATATTTCAAAGAAAGTTACAAGAAACTATGCAGTCTTAAGAACATCAGTCTTTTAAAAAGGAATGTTCTCAGATAAATTTTTGTGATTATCATATATTACTGATAGCTGTATAAAGTGATCCAGAAAAATTAGTGATTTACTTCTTTTCTCTTTTGAGCTAACAAAATAGTAAATTATAGTAAATTAAATTAAAGATAAAACCATGATTTTATTGTGTTTCATTTGTTTGTGCCTACACTGGTGCTTGAACTCAGGGCCTCATTCTCTTGCTTGGCCTTTTTGCTTTTGGCTGCCCTCTAGTTACAGCTCCATTTCTAGCTCCACTTTTTGATGGTTAATTGGAGGTAAGAGTCTCTTGGACTCTTCTGCCCAATTTCCAGCTATGATCCACAGATCTCAGCCTCCTTCATGGCTAGGATTATAGCATGAACCACTAGTGCCAAGCTTCATTGCATTATTTTGGTGCTATCATAATAATTCATAATGCAGTGTTACAAAATGTTAAATAACATATATCCAACAATCCACTTACTGTATACTACATTGTTGAGGGCATAGTATAGAAGTTATAATTTTTTTTCAATTGCTGGGATTTATTTGTTTTTTTTGTGTACTTGGGATCGAACTCACAGCCTTTTACATATTAGGCAACCATGCCCTAAACCCTTTTGTTTATATTTTGTTTTTGAGATAGAGTCTCATTAACTTTGCCTGTGTTGTCTTCTTGATCTTTCTGCCTAAGCCTCCCCAGTTATTGAAATGAGAAGGGTGCCATGCCTAGTAATTGGGATTGAATCAAACTTGTTGAACCTGTAAGGTTATCTACTTGTGTGTTTGTGGAAGGGAAGAGGCATAGTGCCAGGATGATAAAAAGGAGGCTTGAGTTTTAGATGAAACATTTGAGGTTGGGAAACGTGAATTTCTTTTGTAGAAAAAAGGATCCTGTTTAAACTTTTAATAACTAAGTGGCTAATTTTTACAAAGCATGATTTATCACTGATCGATGTTTTATAAAACTGACATGGGTTATCCTTGAAATCTTAAATCCTTTAGTATTGCATTCCTTCTGAACATTTTATGTTCTCATTTCTGGTAGCAGTATATTCCTGAGTGTGGTTTTTGTAAGGATTATCTTGTCAGGATGTGGAAAAAGATCAAGATTGTCATTCCTATTCTGGAGTTTGACAAAATGTTCTTGCTTTATAGAACTGAAGAGATTTTTGTACAGCAGAACCTTACTTTGTAGATCAGAGTTTCTTGCTTCTTACACTCACGAATTCTGTTTGTGTCATGGTTCCTTGATTCTTTCTATTCTTTTTTGTGCCTTAACTGCTTTGTGAAGCAAGGATCACAATATGACATTTCTATTACATATGAATATGTTTAAAATATTTAGGACAATATGTGATCATAAGGAATGCTCAATAAATGTTAGTTATTTTCCTAATATCTTATTTTAAAAAACTTAAGATTTATTTCATAAGGCATGTGTATGCAGTTTGGCATAACTTAGACCTATAGCATTTGATAAAACTCAGTGAATAAAGTTTTCAAGTTGAACATTTCTCAATTTCCTTGATGACAGGAAAAAAAGTTCGAGTTATTAACAGCTTATCTCCTCTGTGGCATCTTACGTTATTTGTTATTTCTGGTCATTAGAGCAACAGTTCTACAGATGGGTTATTTGGATCTCTAGAAAGTCCATAATAGATGGTAAAGCTCTCCATGATGCATTAAAATTGCTACATGTATGTTTTCCTATAGGACAGGACTTATAGGATTCAATGGCATCTTAGAGGGGTCTGTGGCCTAGAAAAATTACAGAGCCATGACTAACATTTCTTTGGTTGGTCATAAACTTGCCAAACTATAAGTGACTAAGCCACTTAACATATAGTAAGCTATTTATTTTACATTGGAATATATATGAAGTAACTGTTGTTTTGAATATTTTTACATTTTCCCTTAAGTACAGAAATGTATCTGCTTATTATAAATATTGCTTTCTAGGCTCTTTATAGTTTTTTTAATAGTTCATCGTATGCAATGTAAAATTTTATTAGAAAAATTAAAACCCTATTTGAATTTAATATGTTGAATTCTGCATATTTGAGTGACTTTCTTTATATAAGACCCTTACAAATTTTATATTGTTCTCGTATGTTTATATGTGTATTTATGTACAGGCTTCTTGAAAGTTGCAGTTGCTTTAGGTCTAGGTATGAGGGCTTGCATTTTGCTTCACTCAGAAGATCTTTCCATGGCCAAGGTTTTCAGAGTTCAGCTGAGGGCTGAACACTAATGGCTCTATTGTTTGGTTCCGTTGAATGTCTTTTGGGAGGATGGAATTAGAGTAGGCTGGTAATATGCTTTATAATACTTCCCATTTAATTATTTAATCTCTTGGTTGTTATATATACAATATTCTTTTGGGCAGGCTTATTTTTCTCCAGACTTAACTTTTTTTTATAACTTTCCAATTCTAGACAAAAGTGTTCATCTGTTCACACAATTTTTGGTGCCAGGACTAGACTTCTGTCCACTGGGGCATCTGATACAGGAAAAAAGCAATTCCTATAATAAGTCTTTGAATGGAGTTAAGTACAGAGAATGTGTACTTTGCCTGAAGGAATTGGGAAAGTCTTCAAAACAGAAATATTTGGGCTAGCCCAAATAGTAGGAAAGAAAGTGTAGGTAAATTCATTCCCTTATTTTGCTTTTTCCTGCAGGTCATAGTCATTCATACTATCTAATGCTGGTAGTTCTTGTTAAATGAAACCACCAAAGCTCAGTTGTAAACTTCACTATCTAGGGAGGAAAAAAATTTGATCTAGTGCAATGGGAGTAGAAAACAGAGATTGTGCTCTAGAGATAACAGGTACTTCCACAGCTTTTGGTGATAAACTGAGATTTTCTTTTTTTGGGGGGGGGGGAGGTGTCCGGTAGTTGGGCCTAAACTCTGGGCCTGGGCGCTGTCCCTCAGCTCTTCAGCTCAAGGCTAGTACTCTACCACTTGAGCCACAGCACCACTTCCGGCTTTTTTCTTTTTGCTTAAGTGGTGCTGAGGAATCAAACCCAGGGCCTCAGGCATGCAAGGCAAGCGCTCTACCACTGAGCCACCTTTCCAGCCCCATAAACTGAGATTTGTAATGGTTTCCAGGCTTTTTTGCATTAACATCTGGTTGGATTGTGAGACCATTTCCAAATTAAGAAATATTAGAAGAAATGAGCAGGGTGCAAGCTGATGCATAGTAACTTTTATTTTGGTTTTGGTTTTCATTCTCTTTCACACCTTTGTAAAAGTTCATTAATTCAGCTAATTGGTGTTTCTGCCAACTTTTTAAAAAAATTTTTTATTGTAAAGATACTATACAGAGGGTTACAGTTACATGAGCAAGGTAATGAGTACACTTCCTATTGAGCATTGTTACCCCCTCCATTGTTTTCCCCCTACCATCCCTTCCCTCCCTACCTTCCCTGAGGTTCTTTTTTTAAAACTGTGATTAAGTGATTACATAATTTCCCAAATTTCACAGTATTGTAGAATAATGATGCTCATTTAAAGTCACAAATTCATTCTAACTTTCCTGGAGCAAATTGTCTATCACGGTCTATAACATATAATGGTGTACACATATACACCATACATGTGATCAGCAGCATGGGGATATTTAGTAGTGGTTCGACCAGATGAGTGGGAGTTCTTTGTTTCTTAAGTCCTGTTAATTTTGTGGTATGACCTAACATTTTGGATTTAGCATCCACTTATCAGGGAGACCATGTACCGTTTGTCTCTTTGCTCTTGGCTTACCTCGCTCAACATGATTCCTTCTAGCTCCATCCATTTCCCTGCAAATGCCATTATTTTGTCATTTCTGATGGCTGCATAATATTCCATTGTGTATAGATACCACAATTTTTGGATCCATTCATCTGTGGTGGGACATCTGGGTTGTTTCCATATCCTAGCTATTGAGAACAGTTCTGCCAACTTTTTGCAGGCCATCTTTTAGGCTTGAAATACTTCAGTGAATCAGATCTCAGCCTTTGTGGTGATGATATTTTACCAGTAGATAAGAGAGAAACAAACAATAAACATAAGTGAATTATGTCACAGGTAAAAAATTGTCTAGGAAAAAAGTAGCAAGTGAGATCAGAGTACCACAATGAGAGTGGGGCTAGCACCCTCCCACAGGAGGATGAAGCCAACTCGAGTGTGGGATTTGAACATTCTTTTTTAAAATTTATTGTTAAGGTGATGAGCAAGGGGGTTAGAGTTACAAAAGTAAGGTAATGTGAGTACATTTCTTTTTAAACATTGTTACCCCCTGAACATTCTTAAAGCAAGCAAATGAGTTAGCCATGTTGGGCTAGTTAGCTAACTAGGAGTCTTCAAGGCAGAGAGAAAACAACAATGACAAGTGCCTCTGAGTGGGAAGAAGCAAGCCTGTTATATTCAAGGAATAACAAAGAGGCCAGTGTGGGGCGAAGAGGATGAGGAAGAGAGAAGACTCGTAGGCGCTTAGTCTGGAGAGAAGGCCACTGGGAGTAGCAGATCATGAAGGGATTTATAAACCATTGTAAGGATTTTGAATTTTACTATTAATGGAGTGGAGCTGTGGGAGGACTTTGAGCAAAATGGTGATATGATCTGGCTTATATTTTAAAGGCGCACCCTGGTAACTTTAAATGGGGATAAGGGACACAAAGGTGGAAGAAGGGGGCCTTTATAGGAAGGAGTTGGTAAGTCTTAGAACAGTGTGGGAGCAATGACAAACATTTAATCTCTCACCTGTATCCAGTCCTGAATCTTTAGTTGTCTTAATAGACAATCTGTTTTAAGTTCCTTGCCTTGTCTTGCCTTGCCTTGCCTTGCCTTTCCCTTCTCCCTTCTCCCTTCTCCCTTCTCCCTTCTCCCTTCTCCCTTCTCCCGTTTCCCTTTACCTTTCCCCTACCCTTTCCCTTCCCTTTCTTTATTGCCAGTCATGGAGCTTGACCTCCAGGCCTGGATATTGCCTGAGCTTCTTTTGCTTAAGGCTAGTATTCTACCACTTGAGCAACAGCGCCACTTCTGGCTTTTTTTTTTCCTGTTTATTTGGTACTGAGGAATCGAACCCAGGGCTTCATATATGCTAGGCAAAAACTCTACCACTAAGCCACATTCCCAGCTCCTCTACTTGAATTTCTTATCACTGAAATCCAGAAAATGGAGAACAAATTAATTTCTCCATTCCTTATTCTCCATATATTCATGTTTTCATCAGTGAGATGTTATTGTAATCTCTTGGCCATAATCCCTACTCTTCTCTTGCTTTTAGTCAGATGCCTCATTTGGTTCTTTCTGTACTACAAACCATACATGCATGTTTTCTCAATACCATAATCATAGCAATTTTCTGAAAACTCTGCCATTATCTTTTTTTTTTGGTTGGGGGGTCCAGTCTTGTGGCTTGAACTCAGGGCTTGGGTACTGTCCCTGAGCTTCTTTTGCTTAAGGCTAGCACTCTACTATAGTGCCACTTCCAGCTTTTTCTGGAGTAGTTGGTTGAAGATAAGAGACTCAGATTTTCCTGTCTGGGCTGGCTTTGAAACATGATCCTCAGATCTTAGCCTCCTTAGTAGCTAGGATTATAGATGGGAGCCATTGATGCCCAGCTTCTCCCCTTATCTTTACTCTCTACTGCTCACATTTGCTGGAATGTCTTACTCTTGTAATAGCTTCCTGTGTAAAAGCCTCTGCTTTTCTACAAGTCCCTCTACAAGGGACTTGTCTGTCTTTTATAGTCATCACCATCCTTCCCTTTAGTGATCTAACCTTTAATAACTCTTCCTTTATATAGTCTGGCAGTCAGGTTTGTATCATTCATTTGTCCTTCAATTAGACATAGTGACCAGGAGATATGGCTAATCCTTATGTTCATAATGCCTAGTGTGGGGTTAAATACCTAGTGGATGGTTTGAAAGAATTTATTTCTTCCTAAGAATTATGAGTACTGTAAGGATATTTTTGGGAATGGTTTTAAATGATACAGTTAATTAGTGACTTAGACTTTTTCCCTTAAAAGTTAACAATGCTTATTTTTCAAGATTTTTTTAAAGGTTCAAAATTGAATACAGGTCTTTGTTCTCTTTTGTTATTTTTTGCTCATTATATTTTATTCTGGTAGATACTTTTTTTCAACTTTCTCTTTGCTAATCAGCTCAGGTCAACACTGTACACAGTAACACTTGGTTAACCACTCTGTATTATCATAATACCCAATCCCCAGATAAAGTAGCAGCCTAGATAATTGGCCATGGCCTGCCTTATTTACTTTCACACTTTAATTTGGCAGCATATACCAGGACATATGTGAGTTAGAAACTAATTCATTTGTATTTAAAGAGAAATGTGTAGGATAAAAGTGCCCTTTGAAGATGAAAAATTAACAGACGTTTGAAAATGGAACGATATCTGAAGCATTTTTTTTATCTCCTTTGTATGGGTTTTTTTTCCAATTACAATAGCTGGACAAAATAAAAATACTGTTTTCATTTTGAATTTAATTTTTGAGGGCTTTCAGGAAACATTAATTTTGGTATATTTCTTCCATTTGTTGGGAATGGCATATCAGGCATATGATTTTGAGAGATTTGAATCAAACCTTTTTGTATATATATATGTATGCTTGCTAGTTCTCAAAATACAACTGCTTCTCCATTTTTTTCATCACTGATTTTTTTTTTGTCCACCTCCAAGTCCCACCCATACTGGACTTTTTCACCCTTCCAGTGAATCATGTGTAAGAACCCTGCAAGAGCTGAGAAGTTTGTTTTATGCTTAGTCCTCTGAGTAACTACCATTCCACTGAACATGTTATATACTCAGGAGGAAGAACAAACTGAAATAAAAATGTATGACTTTAGTTTTGATTATGTACCCCAAACTGACATCAGTGTTTATGGCTGATTGCAGAGATTCTGTTTGGGGTTTTACTGCCAAGTGCCCAAGTCAAGTCTACTTTGAAAAAATTAAGCCTAACAGTAGAAAATGTTCCTTTACTCAGTGGTTGAAAGAATGAAAGGAATGTTTATGTTCTTCAGATTTGGGCATACGTGTGTAAATATGTGGTGGGTTTATGTTGCTTTAATAAACTGAAGATGGGGTTGAGAAGGATTAATAGAAAAGCAGGTTTATAGGACAATATTTCATATGAAGAGCTAAATTAATTTAATTTATAATTACTTCTTTCTTAATTTTGAAGAAGATCAAATCTCCAGAAAAGTATAGAAAATAGCATAACTGATACCAAATAGCTGTCTTTCATAAAAGTTGGCATTTATCAATTTTTTTAAGGCAAAAAAACATTTTAGTTACAGTTTTCCTTTTCTGGTCCTATGCCCCTCTTCCTTTTAACAGTTGTTCTGGAGTTGGTATGTATCATTGTGACTCATCGTGACTAATTTGTACTTGCCTACAATATCTTTACAGTTTAACTGCAGAAAACCAACACAAATTTTTGGAGCTGGATTAGGCAGTGTCCTCTAAATTTCTAATGATTATGGAAGTTCAATGCTTAGATTAAATTGGGATCTTTCTTTCCTGTCCTTTTCTCTTTTCTTTCCTCTTTTCCTTTCTTTTCTTTCCTCTTTTTCTTTCTTTTCTTTTCTTTTGTTTTCTTTTCTTTTGTTTTCTTTTCTGTCAGTCCTGGGGCTTGAACTCTGGGCCTGGACACTGTCCCTCAGCTCTTCAGCTCAAGGCTAGCACTCTACCACTTGAGCCCAGAGCCACTTCTAGTTTTCTGGTGGTTTATCAGAGATAAGAGTCTCATGAACTTTCCTGCCTGGGCTGGCCTTGAACCATGATCCTCAGATCTCAGCCTCCTGAGTAGCTAGGATTACAAGTGTGAGCCACCGGCACCAGAAAATTGTTTTCTTTTATGTTTTTTTGTTTTTTTGTTTTTTTAAATGTAGGTATTTTCAGCATTGCCACGCCACCTCCTGTGGAGTCTGCATGAGAGATCGCATCAGGCAAAGCATAAGCTTCAAGGAATCATGGCTGCACCTTTATTGCCTCTACCTTTATCCTTATTATATTCTTCTTGGCTGTACATTCATTGCCTTTATTCTCATTTTGCCTATTTTTCTATTCATCTGCGAAACAGAGCATGTTGTTTCTTTCCAGTCCAATAGAGACGGCTTCTCTGAATAATAAAGACTAGGACCAAAGATTAGATGTGGACAATGCCCTAATCAATTTATCATGTGATGTGACGCTGCCTCCAAAAGTTCCTGCAACTTCTCAAGCAGTTTTGCGGCTCACTCATAGTAAATATAGAAATTTAAAATTTCTAAATATGTTACAACAGGCAGAATTAATGAATTAAACTAAACCAGAAGCACAGAGAGTTATAGAAAAAGGGACCCCCTGATAATAAAAGGAAAAGAAAGATTTCCCCAACAGTTATGACTAAGTTTGGTCCAGCTTATGTTATAGGGAATAGATGGTGGTTTCCCACAAAATATAAAGTTAGTGATATCACATTTCCTGAGCCAACCGATGAATCATTGCCTTATACAGGAGTTCATAAAGATGAAAACAGATGGATTAATGTAAAAGGAAAGATATCTTGGTACTCATTAGATTTTATGCAAAGATTAGGCAGCTCTAGACCATTATGATGTTTATTATTAAAATAACAACAAGATAGTTTAAAATAACAATTAGAAATTTATGTGAACAAATATTGGGATTAAAATCATAGGAAATGGAGAACGCCTGACTCAACTTGGAAGTGGTTTTTAGGATGGTTTCAAAGGGACTTGAAAATATATGGGAAAAAAAAAGAGTACAATATAAGTACAGCCCTGTCTTAGGTTTGTTAATTATTAAACATAAAAAGGCTGAATAGATGATGCATTGTATTAAACAATATGCTAGACTTGTTCCACACCACTTAGCTTAAACAGTTGGTGGGATAGTCATCAATTTTCATGTAACCCATTAATGCTTTGCTTTTCTTAAAAATTGATTACGTGCTTAAATAAACAAAGAATCTATGTCACAGTCACACACTGTATAAAAATGTTAATTCTCCTCAATAAAGATACACTCAGATGCAACTCTTTTGAGTCTGTGTCTGTTTGTCACTTCGCTGACTCCTTGCCCACCTATCCCGAGATCCCTGTCCCGTCGGTCCCAGTGCTCCGGCTGAGCTGGTCCGTTGCACAGCATAGGGTGTATTTTTAGTGCAAAGTATATTTTCAATATAAGGTACATCCTGATGAGCCTCTTCTCTTCTGTTTCTTTATTAAATGCTTTTTAAAAATTTCCTGGAATTTTAATATAACTTGGATGATCAAAAAATAGCCATCAATGAGAAACATAAAACTTAAAATGTCAGTCCAAGCTGGGCACCAGTGGCTTATGTCTAAACCTAGATACTTTGGAAGCTAAGAACAGGAGGATCATAGTTGGAAGCCAGCCTGGGCAGAAAAGTTTATGAGGCCCCATTTAGATCCCCTTTTAAATCTGAGCTGGTGACATCCTCTTGTCATCCCATCTATGGTAAGAAACAAAAAATAGGAATAGCACAGTCCAGACTTGTGCCTAGGCAGGAAGCAAGAACTTATCTTTAAAAAGTGCTGTGAGTAGCACTCAGCAGTAGAGCACCTGTTAAGGCAGTACCAACACACACACACACACACACACACACACACACGCCACCGCCCCCCCCCACACGCCACCGCCCCCCCCACACACACACACACACACGCCACCGCCCCCTCCTCCCCCCACGCCACCGCCACACACACACACACACACACACACACACACACACACACACACACACGCGCGCGCGCGCGCCCCAAGATGGTCAGTAGAGGAGGATGAGAAAAATGCTTTGAGTTCTACTGTAGCCTTACCACCCATATTTTCTTTTATTTGATAATGAGGCCTCTTAGTTGTCTGTATTATAATTTTTCTAGCAATGTTTTCATTTATGAATCAGATAATGTTCCTCAGAATATTTAGTGTATAATTTCTGTTTTCTAATGAAATCTAAGATGGTCAGTAGAAGAAGATGAGAAAAATGTTTTGAGTTCTACTGTATTCTTACCGCTCATATATATTTTTATTTTGATAATGAGGCCTCTTTGTTGTCTTTATTATCATAATTTTTCTAACAACATTTTTATTTAGGAATCAGATAATGTTCCTCAGAACATTCAGTGTATAATTTCTGCAAGGAATAATGGCCCACTTGTTTTTTTTTTCAGTTTTAGTCATTACTGATTTTTTCTGAGACAGGCTGTCCTCTGTTACAATTTTCCTGCCTTAGACTTCTGAATGCTGGCATTACAGTCCTGTGCCACCACACTAGTCCTTGAATTTAAGATCTCAACTTTTAGTTCCAGTACTGAGGGATTCTACTTACATTTTATGGCTTAACTCTCTTAGACTTTGAGTGGGAATTAATTTCTTTTTTCCTTTCCCCTTCCTTCCTTCCTTCCTTCCTTCCTTCCTTCCTTCCTTCCTTCCTTCCTTCCTTCTTTCCTTCCTCAGTACTGGGATTTGAACTCAGGGGCAGTAGCGTGGGGTTCATGCTTTTGCATGGGCTTTGGGCTTGGACTTCACTGTTCCTACATACACTTACATTGTAACTGAGATGTGCAGATGGGTACCACCATACCTAGCTTGGGTTTGATTTTTTTTAAATCAGAACTTACTTTGGAGCTCTACTGTCCTTATATCCTCATGATTTTATGGGGAATGTCAGAAAGCATTATCAGAATTATGCTTTTAATATATGTCAAATTTGCATATTCCTTAGTGTTCTATGATGCTTGGCTTTTATCAAACCTGTCCATTTCCTGTTGAATAAAGCATTCAGGAAGAACTTAGCAGAATGACAAGTTGTACAAACATTCTTTCTTTTCTGTTTGATTTTTTTAGCTTATATTTTTTTTCTTTTTTTTAATTTAATTTAATTTTATTTGTGAACATACTGTACAGAGGGGTTACAATTGCATGGGCAGGATAATGCGTACATTTCTTACCAAGCACTGCAGCCTCCTCCTTTGTTTACCCTTCACATCACTTCCCAGCCTCCCCCCTCCCCCCCATCCCCATCCTTCTCCTTCCCCCCTCCCCCCCCCCCCCCCCCCGCACCGACGTTGTAAAGCTCATTTTGGATATGACAACTTGTACTTCTCATTGTTGCAACAGGTCCACCTGTATCCTTAAACAACTGGTTTTTCCCCATCTCCTCCACAAGTTATACTGACATCAAATATAGTGAAAGCAGGGGTTATACTGTGGCGGAGGGACATACAAAGCAACAAAGAGATAATCTTATAGATGCATTAGAAACACATGCATGAAAGAAAAAACATTAAAATACATATCTAAGGGTTCATTTTCCTGACATCACATTATCTGACCTTTTCCGCTTGACTCATACATATACTAGATATTACAAATAAGGGAAACCATGAGACCTATGTTTCTTTGGGCCTGGCTTACTTCACTTAATATAATTTTTTCCAAGTTTTTCCATTTCCTAACAAATGGGGCAATGTCATTCTTTCTGATGGAGGCATAGAATTCCATTGTGTATATATACCACATTTTCTTGATCCATTCATCTACTGAGGGGCATCTGGGTTGGTTCCATATCTTAGCTATGGTAAATAATGCTGCAACAAACATAGTTGTGCTGGTAGCTTTAGTGTGGTCTTGTTTGTAAACATTTGGGTAAATGCCCAAAAGTGGGATTGCTGGGTCATAGGGGAGTTCTATGTGAAGTCTTTTGAGGAACCTCCATACTGCTTTCCAAAGTGGTTGAACAAGTTTACATTCCCACCAACAATGAAGTAAGGTTCCTTTCTGTCCACATCCCCTCCAATTAGCTTATATTTTTTGAAGTTGCTTCTTTGTTTTGACTCATGTTACATTTCATTTCTTAGAAAAACTTGGCTTTTTTATAAACTAAATTCAATGTAGTAAAGCTAATTTTAAAATGTAGATTATTTCTCTGAGATTATTGTTGTTGAAAATAAATTGAAAATATTTTAAAAGGACTTATTTTCTTTGACCTGTTATTTGAAAAAAATTAAGGATATTTTTTATAAGAACCCATTCAAAGTTTGTATTGCACACACAGGCAAAGACTCTCTAGTTCTTCAAGTAGAGATATAGTCTTACACTAGAATTTAAAATAGAGAAAAGTGTCATGTGGCTAGCTTTTTTCCCTCTGCAACATGGCTTTGTATTACAGAAGCAGAAGACAGTTTATTTGGTTGCCTTTGTGCACTCAATGTTTAGAGATATAGACTGCTGATAGCAGGCCTACATAAGTCCCTTAAGGGACAAAAAAGGATGGCATTTTTGTTTGTTTGTTTGTTTGTTATCTTTGGTGCTGGTACCAGGGCTTGAATTTGGCTTGGTTGTTGTCCTTTACCTTTTTTGTTCAAGGCTGGCACTCTATCTATCACTTGAGCCACAGCTCTACTTACTGCTTTTTGTTAGTTAATTGAGATGAGTCTACCCATGCTAGCTTTAAACTGTGCTCCTCACATCTCAGCTTCACAAGTAGTTTGAATTACAGGCATGAGCCACTGGCACCTGACTGAGTTACTGTTTTTTAAAGTGACAGTTTCTCTCTATTTTTAACAAACGAATTAAGAAAGACATTCAAAATAAAAAAGTAGGAGTGTCTTCTCCCCCAACCTTGCTAGTCTCACTTTCCCTTACCTAGTACTGACCAAAAAGTATCTCTTGAAAAGTGGTTCCATGGCACAATAGAAAGGATTACAAAAATGGAGAGAAAGTCTGCTCCTGAATTGACACTAGCTATGATACAAAATGTCTTGTACAGTTTATTATTTCATAACTGTCTGCCTTGGAAAAGCTGAAAGAGTTTTTATTGAGGCAATAAATAGATGATGTTTACATCTGTGTTAAGCAATGATATGATGGATATTTAAGCAATAGCCTTATTGAATTAAAAGAAATAGGCAACCATATTAAGCACTTATTTTATTTGCTCTGGTAGGCACTTACACATGAAGTGTTTGATTTAGCTTATACAGCAAACTATGCTAGGCAGTGTGTTTGCTTATTTTATTGGTGAGAGAGATAAGATTTACATAAGCTCTAACTTGGCCAAATCAAGCAGCCTGTAGCCTGGTCCCTGAGTCAGCATACAAGTGGTATTTAGAGTTGGCATAAAATCAGTTCAGTGGGTTAAGCAGCATTAAAAAAAAAAAAAAAAGAGAAAGAGAGAGAGAAATCAAGTGGAAAATACTTAATATTTTATTTTAAAACATCTAAAATATACCCTAAAGTGGAGCAATACAGCAGAGCCTGTGTCCAGGCTACACAGGAATATATGATTGCTTTTTAAAAAATGTGTCAATGATTATGAACAAATTACTTTTTGAAAGAAATGAAATTTCACTTTTTTAAATACTTGGATCTCTTCCCTATCAAAGCCTTTGTAATTTTTTTTTAACTCTTAGACTTCTGTGAGGATATATATCATTTTGACTTTATATATAAATATATATATATGTATAGTTTCTTCTTATAAATTAAATTCCTTCATGAATTCTCTTACCCCCATCCCCCTTTTGTTTTTTGCTCTAAAGAAACAAATTGTCAATTATAGATGTTGGTTTTGACTTTATATACATTGTTTAGTGTACTGTAAAATTTTCTGCCAAGGTCTAGAGACATTTTTGATGGTCATAGCCTGATGTACCTTACCCTTTAGAGCTGCTAAATATCCTGCTATGCATAGGACAGGCCCACAGCAAATAATCATCCTGTCTAAAGTGTCACTACTGCTGACGTAGAAAAGACTCTGAACTACTGCAAACCATTTAATATTAAGTCCTGAAGTAAGTCCTATTTGATATAAGTCGTTACACCGATTTTTTTTTTTAAGAATCCAACAGGAATGGCTAAAACCTACTTCCACCCCAGAAGTTGTTTTTTTGTGTGACCTCCTTTCCCCCATCCTTTTTGCTGTTTTTTTTTTTTCTCCTTCTCCTTTGTTATCAGAGGAAATTTGTATTTTAGAAGGCTGCTTTCAAGGATTTTAAAATGATTTTTAAAATCTATCCTTAAGCACTCTTATTTTATCACTAGCTATTGTTTGTGAGATTGATGTTGTAGAATAATTTGGTATGTTTACCATTCTCACAAAAGATGTTTTTCTTTTTCTTTTTTGTCAGTCCTCAGACTTGAACCCAGGGTTTGAGTGCTGTCCTTGAGCTTTGGTGCTCAAGGCTAGTGCTCTACCACTTGAAGTCCTAGTCCCGCTTCTGATTTTGGGGTGGTTAATTGGAGATAAGAGTCTCATGGACTTTTCTGCCTAACCTGGCTTTGAACCATGATCCTCAGATCTCAGCCTCCTGGGTGGCTAGGATTACAGGGGTGAGCCTCCAACATACAGCTAAAACTTTTTTTTTTTTTTTTTTTTTTTTGCTTATTCTGTAGCAGCTTGGATTAAAGAAAATTCTTAGAATAAAATATATGGCATTTAAAAATTTATTATTATGAAGATGATGTACAAAGGGGTTACAGTTACATAAGTCAGGTAAAGAGTACATTTCTTTTTGGACAATGTTACCCCTTCCCTTGCTCTCTCCCAGTTTTTACCTTCCATTCCCACCCACACGTTTATAGTTCATTTTCAACACATCTGGTATTTTTTAAATGACTTTTTATTGCTCTTGGAAAAATTATTTCACTTGGAAAGGTATGGCTTCTGGTATATATAATACAAAGTACAAAGAAGTGTGGATGCTATCTTATCTGTACATTCATAACGAATGATAGTTTTCAGAATAAATTAAAACAGGAAAAGAAATCTTTTTTTTTTTTTTTTTTGCTGGTCCTAGGGCTTGAACTATGAGCCTGGGCATTGTCCTTAACTAAGCTCCTTTTACTCAAGGCTAGCACTGGCCCACTTGGAATATAGCACCACTTCCAGCTTTTTCCATGATTAATTGGAGATGAGAGTCTCATGAACTTTTCTGCCTGGCCTGGCTTCAAACAGCAATCCTCAGATCTCAGCCTCCTGAATAGCTAGGATTACAAGCATGGGTACTTTGGGTACTTTGCTGGAAATAAACTACTTTTTCCAATCTTCTTCCTTTTTTTTTTTTTTGACTTATTGTGAGAAAATATTGAATGTATATAAGGCATTATAGAGTAAATCCTTGTGTGCTTGTTATCAAGCTTATATTGGTCAGTTTAGATTCTGCTGAATCCCAGCTGTCCTTTGTACCACAAAGAACTATTTAAAGAAGATCTGAGCAAATCATGTCCTTATATTCTTCTGTACATGTCTTTGTAATGCTTCCTTGTTAAAAATTACATAACAACAGACCATTGCAACAGCTTCAAAATGGTAATTAATTCCATCATAAATGTCAGTCCGTGGGAACTATTTAGTGCTCAAATTCTAATCTTTTTAAACTCCTTTTCCCTTTAAATTCATTTTGTTTTCTGGTTTGTGATCCAATTGTAACTGAAGTCACCACTGTTTATATTGTACAGTTTATAAGATCCTCTAGGGAAAATATAGTTTATGTAGTTGTTTATATTGCTCTGATTCATGAAGCCATCCTTACGTAGAACCATTTAAGGAATTTTAGCTAAGTAAGTAAAAAAATAGAAAATCAGTTCTACAGCAGTTCCAAGGCCCAACTGTCATACTTGAAACCATGGTGGTTAAGGTTCTGAAGCAGTCAGTGTTTTCTGACATTGATTATTTTCAGGTTACAGCAAATTAAATTTCAAATAGATACTGGAAAGAAGAGTCTTATCAATCCAGTATGACAAAACTGTAAAAGACAGAGAACTTTATTTTCTTCTTATTATTTTTTTGGGGGGGGTCTTGTCATGGGGTCTGAACTCTGGGCCTGGGCGCTGTCCCTTAACTCTTCAGCTCAAGGCTAGTACTCTACCACTTGAGCCACAATGCCACTTCTGGGTTTTTTCTTTTTTGCTTATGTGGTGCTGAGGAATCGAACCCAGGGCCTCATGTATGCAAGGCAAGCGCTCTACCACTGAGCCACCTTCCCAGCCCAAGACAGAGAACTTTAAACGATAAGAGCAAAATAGAGGTGAATATGGGATGAGAGTTTAAATGATAAATGGAGTAACTGGAGTTTAACTGCATTGACTGACTCCAAATAGGAACTATATGAATGTATTTAAGTATAACAGTAGGGATGTTGTATACAACATGGAAGGAAACCTTAATTTAGAATACCAATTTCTTCCTTAGAAAATTAAAAACACTGATCATCTAAGTTGAGTATCAGTTTCAAGTTAATCTCTTGAAAGTTAGGTGCATTTATATACCGATTATACAGAGCAGTGGAATGGACATTCTTAAGTTCAACTTCAGTCTTGTGTATTCCAACCAACTAGTACAGTTGACAGCTGTAGCCTGGCCAGAGGTGAACCACTGATCTTGAGCCAGCATACCCTGAAAGCCTGTTGTATTTGGAAAGAAATTCTCCTGGTATCTGTTCTGTCTTGTTCTTAAAAAGAACTCTATGTATTTGTATCAGTGCACAAATTCTTACTTACAGAGTCTACATCATTAGCTATTCCAAAATGAAAGCCCTACAGACACATACTGTCTTCACTTTTTTTTCTTCTTCTTCTTCCCTCTAAAAGAGCCTTTCTTGAGAATATTTTATGGTTTGAGGTTGTAGTCTACTCTGTTCATAGAAGAAAAAAAAAAGTCCTTCATTCAGAGTTGTTTATAGCTTGAGTTTCTCTTATATAATGATGTTGAATTTAATGACCACGGTTTAACAGATTTTTTTCCACACTGTGTAACTTGTTGCCATAATTGGACAGCTTCCTAAAAAGAATGCCTGTACTGTTTAGCAAAGGAAAACCTTTGGGTTAGAGCTGTTCCCAACAGTTCCTGTTTTGTGTAGAAGAAGGCTGATGTTCCTTACATGCACAAGTTACTCATAGACTCCCATGATTTGGCATAAGTGCCATAAATGCACATAGTTCCTCAGCCCTGGCCACTTCTGTGCACATTGGTCAAATTTCTAAATGGCAGCATCTCTCTCTCTCTTCTTGAGAGAGCTGTTTCTTCTACCAGCTGTCCTACCCCCTTGGAGGACAGGCTGAGAGAACCAGGATGGGAGCAACCCTTCAACCTGTATCAGACAAGAGCTAGTGCATTAACAGTCAGCTTCTGTGACCCTTGCCTGGGAAAACTGAAGCACACGTCCTACACTGCTTCTAGACTCTTTCTATTTTCTGGAGTTCATTTCGATAAATATTATTTTATATTATCAGATACATATAGAAGGCACTAATTTTCTAGACTAACCTCTTCATTGGCTTCTTCCTTTTTTCTGTCTCCTCCCTAGTTCTCTACCAATGTCCCCTGATGATCACCTCACCAGTAAACTACGTGAAATTTAAGAGCTGACTTCTAGAGAAATCTAAATCAAAAGATAATGAATTATAACTGTGCCTTCTCTTTTACTCAGAAAAGTGAAAATTAGTTTCACAAGGGCTAACCTTGGCATATACTTTCTCCCTCTCCCTCTCTCTTCCTCCCTCTCTCTCTCTCTCTCTCACTCTCTCTCTCTCTCACACACACACACACACACACACAAACACTTTTGAAAAAGAGCACAGCCCAAATTCAGTTATTGTAGTCCTTGTCAAATTACTTCACACCACCTTTCACAACTGACTAGACATACACTAGTATTTTTGTGAACATACACGTGTTTATTGATACACAAGATCTCTATTTGATCTCTATTTGGGTTCTGTGCATGCAAATGCATATCTATGTAACTGCTACTCAGTTAGCTCTGCTTTGATTTTTTTGAATATTTTTATTATCTTTAAGTAGTTGTACAAAGGAATTGCCATTCACCAAAGCAGTTTATATACAGTGCATCTTGATCAGTTACCCCTTTCAACATTCTCACCTACCCCTCCCAACCCACCTCTTCCCATACTTAGCTTAATTTTAGGTTATGTATTTAAATTTTGTTGCCTTCTAACAAAGGAGTTTATGTGTAACAGTGCATCTTGTGCTGTGGTATATAAAATGAATTCTTGTCTACATTCTCCCCCTTCCATGCTTCGTTCTTCTATCCCTCTCCCTTGGCCCTACCCTTCCCTCTTTCGAGTAACCATTTCCTGGTACTTACTTTGTTGGTCTTCAACTTTGGGTTTTTGTTTTTGTTTCTTCTTTTTTTTTTTTTTTTAAAGAATTATGCTAGTTGTGCTCTTCATAGAGTCTGTTCTACTTCAGTTAATTCATTTGTAACCACTTGCTTACCATCTAGTGTGTTTACTTGTAGATTTTTAGGCACATTCTATCTACCCAAAATGAGGGAAAGCATGCAACCTCTGTTTCTCTGGGCCTGGCTTACTTCATTTAATATTTTTTCCAAGTCTTGTGATATTGAGGTTTTAAACTGAAGACCTTTGCACTTGCTAGGCATGTACTATATGGCTAAGCCAGGCTTCTAGCCCCTTTTTGCACTGATTATTTTGAGATAGAATCTTGCTTTTTGTCTTGAGTATGCATCTGTACTATGATCCACCTGTTTTATGTTTCCCTTTGTATTGAGATACCGTTGCCTTCTGACCCAGCTTTTACTACTGAGATGGAGTCTCATGGCTTTTTCTGCCCAGGCTGTTCGGCAACTACAATACTCTTGATTGCAGTTTCATGTGTAGTTGCGATGATGCACCACACTACAGCTAGCTATTTGTTGAGAAGGGTGTTGTACATATGTCCGACTGGCCTTGAACTTTGGTCTATCTGCTATCAACTTTCCAGGTATCTAGTATTACTGGCACCTACCTTCTACTTTGATTTTTGAACTTACATATTCAGTATTGAATTTTCTAATCTTCTGATAGCCAAAGTAACTTTGTTTCTCTTCAACTGTTATTCTTTAACTTTCAAGCATTTGTTTTACAGGGTTCAACTGGTATTTTAGAAATGTTATATTACAGAAATATTCAGCTTCTTAAGTACAAATATGCTAAAACACCAGAGAGTGATGATTCCAACATTTATTTTTCTTTCATTTTTTAAATGAATAGAGACAGGTTATCTTTTTAAGACACATAGCCTGGTAAAATTAGCATTACGTAGGTTCCAATTAATTTTTCTTTCTCTCACTTAAACATCTTTTAATATTTTCCTTCTGACCTTACATAGATGCAAACAATTAGGGCATTTGTGGAAAGTGGATTGTCAGTTGAATCAGTGATGCAGGTAATTTATTTGAATTACTTTTCATGAGTTCTTTATTCTTGAAATGAAATCATTTCCACCAAATGACATTTTTCTAGCTAATGAGGTACTCTATGCATGGAACATTTCTCATTGGAACTATCTTTCTGAGTGAATTCTATCCTCATGGAAAGGTTTGTGGTTTTGAAGTTGTTTCAGCAAGCTGGAGGATAAGAGAATCTGCATATATGATGGGTGCTGGTGTTAGATAAGAGTTCAGAGGTTGAATCTGAGGGAACTGTCTTAAGGTTTGTTATGAGAACAACAGTTCATAGAGGACCTCTAATGAAGAAAGAGTGTGGATGAACAAGAAATGATTAGTAAGTGGACTGAGAGGAGCTTACAAGGAAGTCCAGTGAAGGCAGCATCAGGATTGGGATACCTAGTGATTGGGGTATCGCACACACTAACTGGTCAGAAGCAAACACACAGGTATCAACTAGAGGAGGAAAGGAAGCCGTGGTTACAGTGACATAGGCCCATATCTAAAACTTTGTCTTGGTTTTGTGTTCAGAACTCTTGTCCTTAGGATATTTGGGTCTGTTAAAGTGTATTGATGTTTAGCAACTCGAGTCATAATGATTTAAAATCATTTGGATACATAGTCATCCAAAGAGATAAAGTTGAACATGAAAGATCATATGTGTTGGGCAGTTAGCAAATATGGCATTAAGTATGTTGGTAAGAATAATTATTGCAAAGTGTGTGTGTGAGTGGCATGTGTGTGCATGGCACGCGCGCGTGTGTGTGTGTGTGTGTGTGTAGGTGTAGGTGTAAGTTACACTTAAAAAACTATCATTTTTCACTTTTCTGCATAAAGGAAAAAGGTACAGTTTTCTACTCAATACTGGAATAGTAATTATGCTCTTATAACATTTGTTTGGGAACCCAAAAATGATTGTTCAGAACAAAATTTTCCTGTGGCTTATATGTTATCAAATATAAATGGCTACTCCTGGAGTTAGGAGGGATTGTTTAGATGTTTGTTTGCTCATATTACTACAGGGGAAGACTTGCCTTGCCTTTTGTGTGTGTTTGTTGTGGCATGGTGGTTGAAAACAAAACTCATTTTATTACTAAGGATAATTCCATTTTGTTCCACGTACAAAAGGAGAGCATATAGAGAATAAGAGGAGTGCTTAAAAGATTATCAAGTTTACAAGCTGAATCCATGTTGCAGGCCTGTTTAGTCTGCAGGCATTTGTTTTTTTTGTTTTTTTTTTTTTGTTTGTTTGTTTGTCGGTCATGGGACCTGAACTCTGAGCCTGGGCACTGTTCTTCAGCTCTTCAGCTCAAGGCTAGGGCTCTACCACTTGAGCCACAACACCACTTCTGGCTTTTTCTGCTTATGTGGTGCTAAGGAATTGAATGGGCCTCATTCATGCAAGGCAAGCACTCTACCACTGAGCCACTTTCCCAGCCCCTTGGGTTTGGTGTTGTTGTTTCCTGTTTTTGTTTTTGTTTTCCAAGCATATTGGTGTGTTTGGCAGAACATTTATCCACTGATTCTCCAGAGGCTAGAATGTGACTAATATTCCTTAGTTCCCGCTCAAGTACTTCATTTACTTTTTCTGGAAGACATTGAAGTTTGAGACCCCCTAATTTTAGTCCAGTCTCCTTTGAGGTGCAGATTTTTTGTAATGATTTTTAAAATAGGACTAGAGTGCTATTTCCTTACTCTGTGTTCATGTCCTTTCTGTGATGGAAAGAACTGGGGAAGAAGAGGTTAATAAAAGCGAATGTATACTCTTTGGACTCAAGAGAAGATGATAATGTGCTTTCTAGGTAGTGGTTTAGAAGTCCATGCAAGGGCTGGGAAGTTGGCTCAGTGGTAGAGTGCTTGCCTTGCATGCCTGAGGCCCTGGGTTCAATTCCTCAGCACCACATAAGCAAAAAGCAAAAAGCCGGAAGTGGCACTGTGGCTTCACTCTCAAGTGGTAGAGTGCTAGCCTTGAGCTGAAGAGCTGAGGGACAGCGCCCAGTCCCAGAGTTCAGGCCCCACGACCGGACCAACAAACAAACAAAAAAGAAGTGCAGGCAAAACATGAAGAAAGAACAGTGTGAAGGAGGCCCTCTGCACTTGTTTCCAAGTGTTCTGGTATTTATTTTACACCTTAGCAGCACACTGTGGAACACTATAGATTTTCCTTTCAGTTTGAAACTGGGAAAAGGAAAAAAAAATCCAGGGTGAATGTTGATATTCTTGGGAGTTAGGAAACTAGTCTTAGAGGTGGAATTATGTATTTATCTGGTTAAGGTTTTAAAAACAACAGAGACTAACAGGATGTTTCTGTTTCTAAGTTAGGAGCAAAAGCTTTATGCTTCACAATCTTAAAAACAATTGTGATCTGGGGCTGGGAAGGTGGCTCAGTGGTAGAGTGCTTGCCTTGCATGCCTGAGGTCCTGGGTTCGATTCCTTAGCACCACATAAGCAAAAAGAAAAAAAGCCGGAAGTGGCGCTGTGACTCAAGTGGTAGAGCGCTAGCCTTAAGCTGAAGAGCTGAGGGACAGCACCCAGGCCCAGAGTTCAGGCCCCACGACCGGTCCCCCCCCAAAAAAAAACAATTGTAATCTATAAAACCCCATCATCTGCCAGTGCTATCACTTGATCCTAGAGCATAGTGGGCTTGGTACATCCTCAGAGTATAGGGATAAGGCAGATAGAACTTGGGGTTTTAGGGGTATGTGACACCTAGGAATGAATGAACACAGCTGTGATGATGCCTGTTTTCCCATCTTTTGATAAATAATAGAGCCCCTGTCTGGGGTATGAATTTGGTGAAAATGCCTGGGAAATGTCAAGGTGGACAGCTTTACCACACCCCATGAGGTGGGGACTAGAGGTCTATCCTAAAGACTAAAAAGTGCTCCTGAAATAAAGGTTTGGAGAGAAAGGAGAAAAGAAAATACCTAATTCCAGTGGCATTTAACTTTTTGTGGGTCTGCCTCATTCTTGTAAAAACACCAACTTAGTATCCTCTATAAGTTAATTGTCACACAGCGCTAAATGTTGCAGGTACAAACACAATCATTTTTTATTGCTTATTCTGAGGAATGAGGGATGTTTCTGACACTTATGGACAAAATAAAAGGAGACTTTTGGTTTTGCTCACTCATAACAGGCAAATAGAAGTAATAGAAGCAATTTTACAATATTTTCTTTCATTCCTTTGTTCAAAGAATGTAAGTACCTCTTCTACCTTAGCACTTGAATATTTGTCCTTCCAAAGTGAATTGCTTTAAATACTTTTGTATTGATTTTCACATTTTATGATTATTGTTACATGATTACTCTTCATGGAAATAACTAGCTTTAAGTGTTTATAATTCTGTCAGTTCCCTTCAGATGTTTAGTTATTAGTCCTCATTACAGTTAGTTTTAATTGGGTTGGTTGGTACAATGTTTAATTGATTATGCAGATTTTTACCTGTATATAGTAGTGTTATATAAATAGAAACATATTGCATCTGCTTTAAATCTAATCAGATCATATATAATTGGTAAGCATTTTCATTTAATATATTTTGCTTTATTTTAGAGGATACTGTATTGCTGTATAAATTATTTCAGCAATTAGATTTATCTGAAAATTGTTTTTATATTATTTCTGTACAGCCACAGGTAGTATTAGTAAGTAGGCTTTATAATATTATCAGTAATCCTTTGTAAGTTTTGTGTTTAATGGTTGTCATTTTTCTTTTAATGGAAAATTCTAAGGCAGTTGATGATCCCAGTCTCAGCCTTCCATGTTGCTGAGGTGACAAAGTATGCACCACCATGTCCAGCTATTGTTTAAAAAGCGGAATCTCATAATGTCATGAACTTTTTTTTCTTTTTTCTTTTATTTGCCTGTCATGGGGCTTGAACTCAGGGCATGGGCACCGTCTCTGAGCTTTTTTGGCTCAAGGCTAGTGCTCTACCACTTGAGCCACAGCACCACTTCAGGCTTTTTTTTTTCCTGTTTATGTGGCACTGAGGAATTGAACCTGGGACTTCATGCATGTTAGGCAAGCACTTTACCACTGAGCCACATTCCTTGCCCATATCACGAACTTTTTGCCTAAGCTGGCCTCGAATCATAATCCCTTTGAACTTAACCTCCTGAGTAGCTAGAATTGCAGGTAGAGGCCACATTTGAACTGGCTGTTTTTGAGGTAGGGTCTTGCTTTTTGCCTGAGCCAGCCTGAACCATGGTTCTCCTATTTAT
Source organism: Dipodomys merriami (assembly GCF_024711535.1). NCBI lineage: Eukaryota > Metazoa > Chordata > Mammalia > Rodentia > Heteromyidae > Dipodomys > Dipodomys merriami. The sequence continues at coordinate 600,890 of NW_027203293.1, read as the reverse complement.
GGTTCCCACAGCAGCTAGGATAATAGGTGTACCATCACACCCAGCTGTTTCTGTGAAAATTTGGTCTCACTAACTTTTTGGTCCAAGCTGTCCTGGATCCACAGTTTTCCCAGAGACATTACAGATACACACTACTGTGCGCAGCCATTGTTGAGATGGGATCATGAACATTTGCTCCTGGCATCAGACTATGATCCCTCTGTTCTTTGTTGTCCAAGTAGCTAGGATTACAGGAATTCGTCACCAGTGAATAAGTAGTGCTCAGCCAAAGTGGACTTATTTTAAAGCAAATCTCAAGTACGTGTTTTCTCCTGTAGTTACTTTAATATAGGTCAGATCATTACTTTTCTCGGCTATTTAAAGAATAGTAATATAAAATATTAGTTAGCTTTAAAATGAAAACCAACTCTTCATGATTGTGTATTTCATCTTTAAGTATACCTAATACTATTTCATAGTCTTGTAAATGAGGAGCACTTATATTTCCTTTTATATTATAGCTTTATTAAGACATAATTCACATTTCATCCATGTAAAGTATATAATTCACTAGTTTGGGCATATTTACAGTGTTTTTATACCTATCCCAGCAGTCAATTTTAGAACATTTTCTCATCTGTTATTCCTACCATAACTTCTCAAGCTATAAATGACCACTAATCTACTTTCTAGAACTATAGATTTATCTACTCTGGAAAGAAAGTACATATAAATGGAATCATACAATGGATCTTTATGGTTTATGTTTTCAATTTAGCATGATATTTCTGCCTACTTTTCTTTGACTATTTTTGATAGTTCAATGTATACTCTTTTGGCTTTTGGTTTTTCACAGAGCATTATTTTGAAAGCCTGATCTGTGTTGTGTATAGCAGTTGTTAATTTGTTTTTTCAGTGGATCCCAAGTATATATTTAACACATTTATTCATCTCCACCATTAGTGAATATTTATGTTGTGTATAATTTTTGGCTTAGAGCAATATTACGTACATGTGCCCTGGAATCTATACATTTTAAAGGTAAATTCCTGTTTGTCAGCTTTTTGAGGTCACAGGGTATGTATGTTGACACTTCTGGCTACTAATGCCAAACTTTTCCAAAGGAGTCGTATGTTTACCCTCTGACCTCTCAGTGTACAGATGTGCCTTTTACTTTAATTCCTCTTTGTTAATATTGTCATTTTTTTAAACAAATGTTAACTGTTAGACTGAATGTGTGATTGTGGTTTCATTAGACAACCCACTGATTATCTCTTTGTATTTTTTTATTTTGTTAAGTTTGGCTCTCTTGCCTAGTTTTATTTTTTAATTGAGTCATTATTGTCTTTTTCAGTTGTAATTCTTTATATATTCTGGACATTGCTCTTAACTGCAAGTACTTTTTATTTTGTAGCTAGTCTTTAAGTCTCTTAAAGATTTTTTTTTATTGAAGACAGAAGTTACTTTTTTAATGTATTTTTTGTTATCTTTATAAAGGTGACATATAGAGGAGTTACAGTTACATGAGTACATTTCTTTTTTGGGGGGTGTCAGTCGTGGGGCTTGAACTCTGGGCTTGGGTGCTGTTCTTGTGCTCTTCAGCTCAAGGCAAGCGTTCTACCGCTTGAGCCACAGCGCCACTTCCGGTTTTCTAGTGGCTTATTGGAGATAAGAGTCTCATGGACTTTGCTGCCCGGGCTGACTTTGAACTACGATCCTCAGATCTCAGCCTCCTGAGTAGCTAGGATTACAGGTGTGAGCCACGGATGCCTGGCTATGAGTACATTTCTTTTTGTACAGTATCACCCCTTCCCTTACTCTCTCCTGGTTTCTCCCCAAAAGTTATCTTTAAACTGGGCACCTGTGGCTCCCATTTTGTAATCCCAGCTACTGAAGGTGGAAGAGATCTTAGGCTTGCAGTTAGCCCAGGCAGGAAAGTCTGTGAAACTCTTAATTTCCAATTAACTACCAAGAGAGCCAGAAATGGAGCTGTGGCTCAATTGGTAGTGCACCAACCTTGACCAAAAAAGTTCAGGGATAGCACCTAGGCCATGAACTTGAGCCCCAGGACCAGCAGAGACACACAAGAAACTTATCTGTAATGTAGTCTTATCTATACTTCTTCTTTTTTTTTTTTTGTAATTTGAGCTTTCTATGTTTTGTTTAGAATTTTTCTACTATCTGACATACCGAAAGGTATTTTCCTCTATCACTCCTCAGAAACTTTCTTGGACTGTCTTTCACATTTAATTATGCAGTTTACTTGGAAGTGTTTATTCTGTATGGTATGAGATAAGGGTCAAATTTATTCTACCTGTGTGTAGATGAATATAGCTTTTTTCATTTTTATTAGTGCAAATTAATTGTACAAAATAATGAGTCTTATTATTTTATTTTTTAAAGACCATCTCCTCTCATTATTGCCATTGCTGCCTTTCCATAAATCAAGTATCCACTGATGCACGGCTCTATTTTTAGTTTCATTCTTTGTTGCAGAGACTGATTCATGTAACCTTTTGATAATATCAAGGTTATACTGGCCTAAAAAAAAGTTGAGGGAAATGTTCCCTTTTTCTGTTTTCTTGAAGAATTTTTATAACACTGGCTTTTCCCAGTATCATCATCCCAGTGAATTCCCACCGAATTCACTGTGCAGTCTCACTGGGCATAGCGTTTTCTATGTGGGCTAGATTTTATTATGGAGGGTCCAGGGATTTCTCTGTGGCATCTCTACGCATCTCTTATCAGAACTTCCCATAAAGATTGGAAAATTTACCAGAGTCCCCTAACAAGGTTGGAGCTCTCCTGAGCTTGACCTCATATCTTCACAACACACATACCATCTGCCTGGACCATGCTGCATCACTCCCTTGAGCTTTGGAGGCTGGGAGGAACAGTTATAAGCATGCCTTGCTGAGATTGATAAAATCCTTTCCCCTTGACTTAGGAGTCTGGTATCTTGGTCCAACGTCAGGGCAACTGTGACAGGCCAACTTGTTAGCTGCTGTTAGGGTAAAATCGCAGACCCTTTACAGATCTTGATGCAAGTGTATATGTTCATTAGAGTATTGGGATTTATGTTCTATTTTCTGTTTTAAGACAGTATGTTTGTGAGTGGATTTCTTCTTATTTAAGCTGCTTGGGTTCATCAAGCTTCTTAGATGTTGATTGCTATCTTCAGGAATTTTTCAAATACTGTTCCTTTAAATATTGGTTCTGCTCTATTTGTCTCCTCCCTGTTATGAAATTCTGACAAAACAAAATTTTAAACCTAATGCTCAGCTGTTTCATTATAGCTTCTACATCTCGGTTGTGATTTTTCCCTTCCTTTTCCTCCCCTAGTATACTCTGCAAATTTTATTTTTCCTAAATATACCTCACAAAAGGCTCCTTCACGTGTATTGTCATCTAATGGTTGACTTACCCAGTAAGTTTAAATTAAACTATTTCTGGTTCTTATTTCTAGATGTCCTGTTTTGTTATTATCATTATTACCATTTCAATCACAATTCAGTTGTTTTGCAGTTTACCTGAGAATTGCAGTGACTGAGGACTTCGATTCTGTGTGGTTGGTTTTTTACTTGTAATAAGTAAAACTAGCTTTGTGGCCAGGTTTGGGTATGATTCTTATAAAATGGTTTATAGAGTAATGTGTGACTTTCCATGGAAGTTCTTACCTCCAGAAAGGACTCTCCATTGCTTCCATCAGGCACCTTGCGTTACCACCTGTTCTCACCTACTGCTTGAGGAATCCATTTTTCCAAGAGTCTCTGTTGCTGGGTTAAGCTTGGGGTTCCTCCCCACCCAGGTCGGTTTGAATTCCTCATGCATCTGCATTCACCTGGAAGGTCTGCTGCTGTGCAGTGTCCAAAACAGTCTCACTCGTTGTCTGAGATTTGATGCAGTATGGCTAGATACCTCCAGTGTGGTCTCTCCAAGTATTTTTTGAGTGATCCAGCTCAAACACTCATACTCTGCTGCTGTTTTCCAAATGAGTACAAACATTCATTAGGTCACATCAAGTCAAGGGGCCAGCCCAGACTCAAGAAAGGGGAAGCAACACAGGTTCAAGTTGTTGATGATATAGCTACATGCAAGGGAAGAATGGGAGGATTTGAGCCAATCATCTTCAGAGATAGCCTTAACACATTCCCCTTAAGCCACACTCAACACTTTAAGTGTCTTTGGTAGGATAGCCTAGAAGATTAACACTAGGTGACCACTAGGATGACAGTCCACCTTACTGCCCAAGCCAGAACAATTCTTAGAGTATAAAAGAACAGTTTCCAAGTCCACCAGGACTTTGGATATAACTAGATTTGTCTCTAGCAAGCTAAGACCTGTGGTTACCCTGGTTACAATTGTTCGGGGGCTTTTTCACTTCTTGTTTATTATCACCTTCAAAAGTATAGTTCTTTGGGTTTTAATTCTTTTGTGATAATGAACTCCTGCCAGAATTTCCACTTTGTAGAGGCTCTGATTTCTGTCAGTTGGTCATAGGAAGCTATCTAACAAAGTATCTCATTTTCCCTGTTGGGGTTCATGATCTCAAAGATTTTCATTTTTCCTATATTTGTGGTTTGTAATTACTTGCTGTCTGGTGGTCTTTTTGATACTCTTAGATTTGGTTGGGCTGGGTTCAGTGGCCCAGGCCTATAATCCTAGCTACTTGGGAGGCAGAGATTGGGAGGATCAAGGTTCAAGGCCATTTCAAGCAAAAAGTTATCAAGACTTAATTTCAGCAAATAAGCCAGATACGCTGTACTCCTGTGATCCTAGCAATACAGAGGCATAGGTAGGAAGATACAGGTTCAGGTCAGCCCTGGGAGAAAAAACAAACTCTATCTGAAAAATAACTGAAGTAAAAAGGCCCTGGGGGAATGACTTCAATGGTTGTGTGCCTGCTTAGCAAGCAGGAGGCCTTAGTTCAAACCCCAATACTACCCTCCAAAACAAATTTTTTATTAAGCTTTTACAGGTACATTCACCAGAAAACTTGATCTTTGAGCTAGATAATTTAGCCCACCATTGTAGAGAATAGGGACAACTGAAGTTAATTTACATAAAGGAACTGAAAGTATCTCTGAATAGCATAACAATATTTTATTTCCAAAAGAAATACAAGTTCTCAAGAGTTTCTTCTAATGTTGAGAATGAGAAAGTGAGAGTGTAGATATGGAGAATGAATGAAGGACTGGAGTCATATTGCCATTTCATGCAAGTACTGGGACTTGAACTCATAGTGCTGTCCCTTAGCTTTTTCACGCAAGGCTGGTTCTCTGCCACTTGAGCCATATCTTCACTTCCAGCTTTTGGGTGCTTAATTGGGGATATGTCTCACAGACTTTGCTGCTCATGCTGGCTTTGAACTGCACTGTTCAGATCTCAGTTTCCTGAGTAGCTAAGATTTCAGGTGTGATCCATCAGTAAATACTCAGCTTAAAGTTATATTATCTTGTAGCTCCATGTTTTGTTTTTTGACAGGGTGTTGATTCTCTTATGAAAAATTAGGAATTTATTTTTTGGAATACAGTTTTTCAATTTTTTTTTTTTGTCCCTGAGCTCTTCAGCTCAAGGCTAGTAGTGCTCTACCACTTGAGCCACAGCGCCACTGGTGGTAAATTGGAAATAAGAGTCTCACAGACTACATTCCTGCCCGGGCTGGCAGATCCTCAGACGTCAGCCTCCTGAGTAGCTAGGATTAAAGGTGTGAGCCACCAGCGCCTGGCCAGCTTTTCAGTTTTTGTTTTTGTGAACATACTGTAAAGAGGGGTTAGAATTACATGGGCAGGATAATGAGTACATTTCTTATCAAGCATTGCAGCCTCCAAGGGTAAACAAAGCTTTTCAGTTTTTATTGGTTATATTATCACTTCGTCAAGGCTCTGAAGGTGACCATTCTATAACCAATTCCATTTCTGTTTAATCCACGTATTATAAATAAATTTGTTCTAACCTTTGGTCAACCTATCTTATTCTTGAAATATATATGAATATTTTCATTCCTATATTATCGAGATTTCAAAATTAAGAGTCCTTTTAAAAATGGTTCAGGTGAATTTTACAAAATATTAAGTTTTTGCAGAATTTTAGTCTTGTCTCTATTTTGTGTCTATTTTAGACTCATGGTTATAATTTCCTGTTTTTTCAGTATACACTTTTTGTTGCTTAAAGTTGAGTTAGACCTGGTAATAATGCTTCTTTCCCAACTAACTGTACACTCTAAACACTTTTGTTGAAGAATTGACTGAGTTATTGAACATACTTTCCTTTTCTTTTTTTCCTTATACTTCTTGTATTTTCTTTTCTTTTTCTTTCTTTTAAAAATTTTACTGTAAGCCGGGCGCTGGTGGCTCACGCCTGTAATCCTAGCTACTCAGGAGGCTGAGATCTGAGGATCGCGGTTCAAAGCCAGCCCGGGCAGGAAAGACCGTGAGACTCCTATCTCCAATAAACCACCAGAAAACCGGAAGTGGCACTGTAGCTCAAGTGGTAGAGCACTCGCCTTGAGCTGAAGAGCTGAGGGACAGCGCCCAGGCCCAGAGTTCAAGCCCCACGACCGACCCAAAAAAAAAAAAAATTTTACTGTAAAAGTGATGAGAGAGGTTACAATTACATAAAAGTAAGGTTGTAAGTACATTTCTTTTTTTTTCGTGGGGCTTGAACTTGGCCTGAGTGCTGCCCTGAGCTCTTCAGCTCAAGGCAAGCACTCTACCACTTGAGCCACAGTGCCACTTCTGGTTTTCTGGGGGTTAATTGGAGATAAGGGTCTCATGGTTGTTCCTGCCTGGGCTGGCTTTGAACCTTGATCCTCAGTTCTCAGCCTCCTGAGTAGCTAGGATTACAGGAGTGAGCTACCGGCATCTGGCTACATTTCTTTTCGAACAGTGTTAACCTCTCCCTTATTTTCTCCCCTTCCCCCCCCCCACTCCCCTTCCCCCTGGTATTTTCTTTAATGTTGAAATCTCATTTGTTTGTTTGTTTGTTTTGTAATCTCATTTTAACAAATAAGTATTTTCATGTTAATTGTGAGCTTTAATTTTGGTCCATAGTTATATCATGTAAAAATAATTACCTATTCTATTATTTTCAAGTTTTGTTTTGTACCAAATGGATTGTACTGCTGCTTCTTAGCATTTATTATACTAGACATCTGTCATCTAAATTACTTTAACCTTTTGCATGAATTATTGCATTAATGTTCTCCTTAGAAAGTTATAATGATGTGTAGTAGACACAAATTTTTCTTGAGAAGAAGTATATTTTTTGTGTTGATAAATTGCCAGTCTTTAAGTGGTCCTTTTCACATGTAGACATCAGAAACCAAATGTAGTAGGGAGTGGTGGCTTACACCTGTAATCCCAGCCACTCTTGTGGATGGCAATTCAAGACCAGCCTGGATAAAATGTTGGTGAGACCTCATCTCAACCAGTAGCTTGGAGTGGTGGTACACACCTGCCATCCCACACATGTGGGAGGTCTAAGTAGGAGGATCATGGACTAGCTTGGCCCAGGCAAAAATGTGACAGACACCCTATCCAAAAAAATAACTAAAACAAAAAAGGTTGGAGGTGTGGCTTAAATGGTAGATTACCTGTCTTCCCAGTGCTCTACAACAAAACAAAACACACATCAAACATGACATTCAGATTTCATAGCACCAATTCTCTATATACCTTACTCTCTTCTCACTGGCTACCATATAAGAGGAGTCATTCATTTCAGCTAGGCAGCGTAAATTTTTTTTCCTATTCATAGTAGTTTTTTTTTAAGTTACTGACACTACAGCACTTTAACATAATACATCAGAATAAAAAAGCTTAATCAAGATAGATTCTTTGAAGAAACTTGGATTGAATAACTAGGAATGTTTTATATTTGCCCATTGCTCAGATGTGTGAACATTTTTTCTCATGGTCTTAAAACACAGATTTTTGGTGATTACCTTCCATCTGAATTGTGTTAACATTTTGAAGCTGTATAGTGAATTTGTCACAAGAGGATTTTATTTTTAAAGGGAGAGGAAGAATGTACTTTGAGAGAATGTGCCCTACAGTAGTTGCATGTCTAACTGCTGAATCAAAACCCTCCTTTGTCTCTCATGATGTGCTCTGCAACCCTGCATTTATTCTTTGCCAGGCTTCAGTTTCTCCATTTGTAAACTGAACATAGCAGAAGACAGAAATACTGCTTGGAGTTAGTACATAGTAAACATTAGTGACCTTTTCTTTTGCTTTTAAAAATTCTTTTATTTTCATATTTACAATCTCAATGCCCTTTCATTATTATTCTACATGTATAATAGGAGTCCATAGGGACCTGAGTAGAATGCTGAACAGGATGAGCAAGTAAAGGTAAGAGTCTTAGGTTATAAAGAAGTTTTGAATGTGCAGTGTAAAGGAGTTTTATTTTTGTGCCAGGTCTGGAGCTTGGACTCAAAGCCAGGACTGTCTCCCTTAGCTTTTTGTTCAAGGCTGACTCTAACACTTGAACCACATTTCCACTTCTCGCTTTTTACTTGTTTATTGGAAATGAGTTTCAGGGATTTCCCTGTCCAGGTTGACTTTGAACTTCTATCCTCAAATCTTAGCCTCTTAAGGGACTAGGATTACAGGTATGAGCCACTGGTGTCATACTGTAACTGTGTTTTTAGAATAGGGGTCCAAGACAATGAATTGCTTTGATATCATATAACAGAAAGTCTAAATTCAGTATTAGGTAACAGTGACATTAGAAACTTTAGTTAATATATGTTCAGTTCAATAGGATTAATCAAGCATTGTCATTGTTGGTTTGAAGTAGATTATTATAGGCCTCTTCCTTGACCTCTTTAGAGCAAGCACTTTTTTTTTTTTAATCATTCCTCATCCTGTTGATGTTATTTAACAGAATTAAAAGATGCCTAGGTTCCAAGGCAAGGTTCCCAGCTAGTTAGCTGTATTGGACTTCCTTCACTTTCCTCCCTCCCTCCCTCCCTCCCTATCCCTTGATAGTGCCCAGAGTGCTCAAAGCTAGCACTCTACCACTTAAGGCACAGCTTCACTTCATTTTGGTGGTTAATTGGAAATAAAAGTCTCATGGACTTTCCTGCCTAGGCTGACTTCGAACTGCAATCCTCAGGATTACAAGTGTGAGCCACCAGAACCTCTATTAGTATTTGTTTCTAGTAGACTCATTTTATATTTGTATTCTGTTTTTAAGGATATTTGCGTATCTAGTGACTGTATAAAATAAGGCTTGCAAACAAGGGTGATTTTATATTTTTGTTTTTTTATTTATTTTTACTTTTCTCTCTTAATTTTTGTTTTTCTTATTATTATAAAGGTGTGATGTACAGGGAGATTACAGTTTCATAAGTCAGGTATTGAGTACATTTCTTTTTGGACATCACCCTTTCTTTGTGGTCTCCCAGTTTTTCTATTTTTTATTTTTTAAACACTTACTGGAACTTTACAGTGTGGACCACTTCCTGAATTTGTGTCTGATTGTTGCGCAGGGGCATCTAATCTTCTCTATCTTGTTCAAATTTTACTTTGTTACTGCTGAAGTAAGTACTTTTTTAAAAAATAATTTGTGAGTTTTAGAATTAATGACCTCAGTATTTTAGACTGTGTGTGTGTTAGTTAGCTTCTGCTTTCCTTGATGCTTCCATTGACATCTTATTGGGGGTAAACACCTAATTGAATCATTGGCCACAAGTCTTACTTATGTAGAGAAAGGGAACATGGACTGCTAGGGAACTCGTGGTTGCCCTGCTGGTTAAAGCCCTGGGCCTCCCTCTGTCATTCAGAAACTTAAATTGGCTATGGTTCTCTTCCATCTCTCACCAGTTCAGTTTTTTTAGATTGCATTTCTCTTTCCCATTGTTCTTACTGCACCCAAGTGATTGTTAAACAGAATATTGGAAATGCTTTGTGAACTGGGCACTGGTGGCTCATGCCTGTAACCCTAGCTACTCAGGAGACAGAACCACAGAATGGCAGGTAGCATTTAAGTCCACAAGACTGTATTTCCAAAATAACCGGTGGAGGCATGGTTCAAGTGGTTCAAGGCCTCTGAGTGAGCAAACAGGCCAAGCAAGCTTGAGTCTCTGAGTTTACACCACAGTACTGGCCAAAAACAACAACAACAAAAAAACAACAACAACAACAACAAAAAATCTTGGCAATTTTCAGCATTTAAAAAAAATTTGTTGAAACTACAAGGAAACAAATTATACCCTTCTGTCAATACTGCCATAATCTTTTCTGTCCCCAAAGCAGAAGCAGAATAAAAAATATACTGTATCTCAAACTTCTGTACTGTTGCGCCTTTGTTTACTTCATGTACAAATGTACAAATACCTTCCCTCTTCCCATTTACTTAAAGATATTTTACTCTTTCTTCGATGGTCCCTGAACCATTTTTCAGTTCATTTTCATTTATTAGTTTTATGCTTATTTCCAGTTGGTAGCTGTTACTTCCAGATTTAATCCAGTAATGAGTCTGTACTTTTTTTTGTTTTTTTGTTTTTTGTTTTTGCCGGTCATGGGGCCTGAACTCTGGGTCTGGGCGCTGTCCCTCAGCTCTTCAGCTCAAGGCTAGCGCTCTACCACTGGAGCCACAGCGCCACTTCCGGCTTTTTCTGCTTATGTGGTGCTGAGGAATCGAACCCAGGGCCTCATGCTTGCAAGGCATACACTCTACCGCTGAGCTACCTTCCCAGCCCCATGAGCCTGTACTTGAATGAAGACAATCTCTCTGGTTCTGTAAGTTTCTTTCCTAGCTTTCTTTCCTTTCTTCCTCCTTCTCCTCCCCCACCCATCCATCCCCACAGAACTCTGACATGGAGTCTCTGTTTCTAGGCTTTTCCTACTGGCATGCTCATAGAAAGACTGGATTCTGGTTAGGTTAACCGTGGCATCTATTATTGTATGCTAAGTCTTGGCCCATGCTAATGTGTAGAGGTGTTGACCCTTCTTCAGCATTGTCTTGCCTCCTGTCCTCTCTGTATCTCATGAGTTCTTTAAGTCTTCTCTGAAATAGTATCATAGGATGGTTAAGAGCTTGACATTGAAGGGTGCTGTCTAGCTTTGAGACTACAGCCAAGTTGACCAACCTTGTGGATCCCTATTTTTTTCTCCCTGTAATTGCCCATCTCTTGTCTGTTAGGATTAATGACACTGACAGAATCTGAACATATCAGTAACTCAAATGTATCTCTTCTAAAGAAAGTTCTGAGGTTAAAACGTCCAGCTCTGCTAGTGGCTCCATGGTCATCAGCAACTTTGCCATTCATTATTGGCTTGTGGTTTCTATTGTGATCCTGAATCTATTGTGGTCCTGATCCTGTGGTTTCTAAGTGATCTTGAATGATTTTTCTTGGTATGACCATTCTATCTACAACTTGAGCAGTAATGTGTCAGCAAGAATGGGAAGGAAAAGAGACTTAAACCTTTTTTTTGCCAGAGAATATTCAGAAGTCACACTATACTTAAGTGCCCTTGTTAGAACTTGTCAACTTAATAGCCTCAGAAGACCAGGGGAAAAACTGTTGCCACCCTGTATCAGGTTTGGTTTCCACCACAGAAGGAGAGAATCAGACCTGAGACTGTTACGTGTGGTGCTTAATGGAGATAATGCACAAATATTTTGTGCATGCCTGACACTGAGTGGCACCTCAGCAAACAGGAGACATGCTTATTATTTCTTCTTTTAAAGGCTCAGGTTTTCTGCACTGTCTACCTTTTCTTATTTTTTTGACTTATCACATGCTTTTTTAAGGCGTACATATTGCCTTTATACCTAGACAATGGAAATGATTTCTTTGCTGGAAGAGCTGGATGGTGTTCTCTTGTTGGAAAACCACTAGTTAGTTCTGTGTAAGAGGTTTTTAACTGTTTACTTCATTAGTAATAGATTTTGAAATTCCCAACTGCTTTTCCTTTTGCATTGCCTTGAAATCTACCTTGAACCAAACTACTGTTTGACACTACTTATATTTTTATTATATTCTCTAAATAAAGGGAGCATCTTGGTAATACTAAATAAGAGTTTTATTTAATGCATAGAGAGCCTTTGAATTCACTCAACAGTTGTTACCTGCCAGGTTGGTGTATGTTTTATACAAGCACACATTGATTCTTTTCTATATAGATCCTTCATCTGATGACTTTTATAGTTCACACAATACTGCTTTGGTTTATGATAGCAATATATTCAAGCCTCCTTTTTCTTTTCTAATTAAGTAAAATTAGTACCCAGGTAAACTAAAATTTTAACTGAGAGACAGAGAAAAGGAAAGAAAATATGACTGAAGACTTGAGTGTCATTTAGTATAGCCTTTTAGTTTATGAAATAGCTGAGTTTTTTTATACTGAACCTTAGAATGGTATTATGTGGGGGCTGCATTGTAACAATTAGACATACACATGTTGTAAATACCTGTGGTTGTGGTTTTTGGTTTTATAAATCAACCACTTAAACCTTTTAGCTGTTGCACAGCATGGTGACTATGGTTAATAACAATGTACACTTTTGAAAGGACAAAAATATATGGAGTTAATGCATATGTCAATTGGTTCCATGAGCCATTCCACAATGTATACATATTTCAAACAGCACTTGAAATATATATAATTTCTATTTATAAATATGAAAATACTTTTTTAAAAGGAAAGAAAATATTCCCTAAAAATTATCAATGGCTTTTAGATTCTTCTAATTATCTTTATCTTACCTTTCAGCGTATCTCATGCTATCCTGAAACTTATCATAGCGCAGCCTGGCTTTGAACTTAAAATCCTCCTGCCTCTATTTCACAAGTGCTGGGGTTGCAGGCATGTGTTGCCACATCTATCTTCTCCAGTAGTTATATAACACTATTTCCATGCATGCTCTATCTACAGTCTTTTTTTTCTCCTTTTTTAGGTATTTTTAAATACCTATATATGTACGGAAAAATTTGAAAAATCAAAACAATTTTGTTAGGATACAGAATTAAAATATCTCTATCTCTTCTTTTGGTAAGAAAACTTAGCAGAGCTCTATCGAGTAAGTATGCAAGCAGGTATGCAGACACACAGACAAATGGCAGATAAATAGAAGGGCAGGGGCATACTCTTAACTGAGTTTGGGTGCTCTCACAAGGTGATAGAGAGACCTCTTATTTTTAAATAGTTTTAAGAATTAATAAAAATTTGTCAAGTGGTATGTATGTATATATCTAAATTAAATGCAACTGGACCAAATATAAAACTACATTAAGCAATGAGCAATTATAAAATTCATAAAACTATTGAGGTTAAAGTTAGTATCATTCAACATTTCTTAGGAATCCTAAAAAAGAGTTAATGAGCATCAGTTCTAAGGAAGCAAAATCAATAGGGTGAAATTAAGAATCAGTAGACTCGCTTGATTTTCTACTTCAATGAAGAAAAATGTGTGCTAAACATTTTAGATGACAGTAATCAAAATTGCTTTTTATAAAGTTAAGCCTTTCCTCTAGCAGGAATTTCCAAAAGTTAACCAGATATTTTTATATAATTGTTATTAAAACTTACTATGAAATGTAACAAAATGCTCTGGTTTGGAAAAATGTTTTATTGTATAAGATTAACTCCGTTATATTTTATGATGGGAACAGATTTTTTTAAAGAGATAGTTGTCTCATTCTTTAATATTCAAATCAATATTTTTTTCCTAAAGCAAGTAGTGCTGAAACAAGAATAGAGTTTCAGTATTTTACATGAAAAATGCTTGGAATTTTTTAGGGGGATTTTTCCCCCTTCTCTAACAGGATTAGTGCTTAAACCCAAAGCTTTGCAAATGCCGGACAAGTACTCTATCACTAGTCCAAGTCATACATTGTCTCTTAGAAAAATTCAATTCATTTGGGTCCTTTATATCAACTTATAAAATACACATCTCCTTGAGATTTTAGTATTTTGGTTGGATCAAAGGCTTGAACCAAGGCAAGTGTGCTGAGACATGCCTGTAATCTAAGTACCCAAGAAGAAAGGCTGAGACAGAAGGGTTGTGGGCTTAAGGCCAGCCTAGACAAAGAAAGAATAAAAAATAGGAAAAAGGAAACTCAACCTATTGTTTGTTTTGACAAAAAAAAAATTACAAAGAACACAATTACCTCTTTCTAAATTATTTTAGACCAACTTTAGATTTCATCTTAGGTATCTCTTCTCAGCAAGTGTTCTTTTAATATTTCTCCCTTGCTGTTTGTTGACAGAAGCAAATTAACTTTAATATTAGCTTAAGCAAAATATGATTAGGAATATATCTGCTACAGAAGAAAAATCATTACTTAAAAGCTAGACACTTAGCTTCTAAGTTGCATGCTGTTTTAGATAATCCATAATGTATCTCTGCTTTACTAGCAAGGATAATTACAATTGTGACACTATAATTTTAATCTGGGCCACCATCATTTCACTTAAGAGTATTTATTTATAATGATCAGATAGGCATATTTGTAAATTAGGCCTTAATAAGTATTAATCCTACTGATTTTAACTTACTGATAAAACAGCTACTGTGGTTATTGCTGTGGATTTTTTATATGAGACTAGTAAATAAGTCCTGAAAGCCATCATAGGTATTTTTAAACTAATAAAATGAAATCTGTCTACCTATCACAGTTTAACATATATTCTTTTTTTTTTTTTTGGGGGGGGGGAGGTCCGGTCGTGGGGCCTGAACTCTGGGCCTGGGTGCTGTCCCTCAGCTCTTCAGCTCAAGGCTAGTACTCTACCACTTGAACCACAGCACCACTTCTGGCTTTTTTCTTTTTGCTTATGTGGTGCTGAGAATCGAACCCAGGGCCTCATGTATGCAAGGCAAGTGCTCTACCACTGAGTCACCTTCCCAGCTCCTTAACATATATTCTTGTCTTAAAATACTTAATAATATAAGCACTCTAATAAGCATTTATTAGATAAAAGCTCTCTGTTCATATCTAAGTATAAAACCAACTTAATATAAATGAGTGTTTTATGCCTATTAATCATTATCATGAAAGCAGGCCCTAACTGAAGGCCTGTGAATGTGAGGCACTTCACATATAACTCAGAATTTAAACCTTACCAAAAAAACCTGTCCAACAATCATTATTCTCCCTATTTTCCTATGAGGATGCTGAACCTTTTAAAAGTTAAGGATCTTGGTAATGGTCTAATGAGGAAGTAATTCAAGTCAATTTTGTTTTGTTTTGAACTCAAGGCCTGGGCACTGCCCCTGAGCTTTTTTGTTCAAGGCTAGTGTTCTATCACTTTGAACCACAGCTCTACATCTGGCTTTCTGGAGGTTAATTGGAGATGAGAGTCTCATGGACTTTCTTGCCTGGGCTGGTTTTGAACCATAATCCTCAGGTCTCAGCCTCCTGAATAGCTAGGATTACAGGCATGAGTCAGCTAATTTAAGTAAATTTAATGGAATTTGAACCCAAATCTTGATTCCAGAACTCATTCTTTGTACCATACTTTTCTCATATTCTGTGGATTTTTACAAGTCAAAAAATATTAACCTCCATTTCCACAAACGTGATAAGTAAAAATCTCGATTCACAAATAGACAAATTGGGATTCCCTGTAGACTAGTGAGGTGGATGATTCACTTTGTTCTTTCAATAATATGGTGTGACATAAAAATATAATTTGCTATTCCAAAATTCAGTTTTTACTGAACATTTTAGGAATACTTTCACTGTGAGATTGTATCAAGTGAGACAAACCTGTATTTTGCTGTTCTGTTTTCACACCCCCTTCATAAGTGCCTGTTTTGTGCCAACATCTAGGTATTAGGGATATGAGTGGCCTGTTTTTTAAAAACCAGACATGCTTCCTGCTTGGATTCTGAATCTTGCTTGTCTCTTGTGATCCAGTAAGAAGGAAAGAGTAACAGCACCCTTCTTAGGGTCGTTTCATGATTAACTGAGATAGTGTGTATTTATAGCATTGTTTTTGAAATATAATAAGACACTTAATAAGTGTTATATTTTATTAACAGCCTTTTAAAAGTAACATTTGAAAACAGGCAATCTTGAAAAAAAAATAATAACCCAAACAAGTTTATTCAATACATCATTATCTTTAGTCTGGAATAAGAAAACATCTTTCTTGTTTCATTTGGAAAGTGTTTCATTTGTTGTTCATGTTGCCCATATACATTAAATGTATAGTAAAATCCATAAACTATGTTCTTGTTTTACTTAAAGTTGATGTTTTCATCCCTGCATAGGCTAATTCCAAATACAAGAAAATATGTTTAGTTCCTGGCAACTATAGTGACATTCTTTTGATTGCCTTTCTGGAGAAAAAAGAAAGGAAAATAAAGTGATACTGTAACTTGTTCTTTAGGACAATATTTACTTAGCAGAAGAGGTTTGAAAAAGAAATGACTCTGTCACTGCAAAGAATATACTATGAAAGCTTCATTCTTACAATATTTTGTGTGATTCTTGAAGGGAAAATACTTCTAAATGATTTTACAAAACACTAAAATTAAGAACAAGATCTTGTCAATATATTACAGCACATATTCAACCACTCGAATATATAAGTCTAAGGACAAGTAATATATAAGAAGTTACAAGTATAACCAACAAGCTAGTCAAATTTCCTTTAGATTTTTGTTATCTTAAAATAGTCTTATCCCTTAGAAGCCTGAGATTAACTGCATCCTGCATTTAGAGATGGTCCATATAATTCAGTCTCATTTCTTTAGTGGATCCTACCAGTAATAACTTAATTATAAAAGTTAAATTCTTATGAATTGATGTGAAGCCTTACTTATAGTTCTTTTGTAAAAACTTGTTCAGCTATATTTCTCAAAAAAGATATGTTTGAGCACTTTTATTATCTCATTTTGACATTAAATTGCTATCTTTTTTTTCATTACTGCAGTCCAAATGCCAAGCTACAGTCAGTCCATACCCTAGAGAGATATAGACAGTTCAATTCTAGGCATTTAAATTTTACTGGTTTTTTTTGTATTTTCATAGTTCTTTAGTTTCTAATTGAGTAAGCTATTTAAAATAAATAGAGAACTTACTATTTCAATGAAAAGATTTTTATAGTACACATAAAAGAAAATTGTGTAGTTGACATGGAGTTCATTGTTTTTCTTATGGGAACTTTAGGGAACTATTTAAAAGATTATTGAAGCTTTCTTTCACAGCTAGCTTTTACATTACCTTAGATGTTCCAACTGCATATTAATTACAGTTCTGGGAATGAATATCAGCTTTACTTAGTCTAAATTTTTGTCAATAATCACAATTTGGTGTACATGTCAGCCAAGATTTTCAAAATTCTTGGAGTTTATTAAAATTTAGATTTAGTTAGCAGTATTGTTTATTTTTAGACAGGTGTCCTATCACTTGAGCCACACCCCCAGCCTTTAACAGCTTTTTTTCTTTACTAAGAAAAATCCTTTTCTTTCTATGTCAATATATACTATTTTATATAATCAGATGCATAATGGCTTTTTTTAAGGGAGTAAATGAGTTCATAGAAATGAGTTAGCTATCCTTTGAAGGGGAAAGGGAAAAGGCTACACACACATTAGAAGTTCAGTTTGTAGATTAGATTATAAAAGTGGCCGTATGTGAAACAAGTTCTTTAGATACTTAAGTTAGAATATAATCTTAAAAAATAAGCACATCTCAGTGAGTCTGAGATTTTGCATCAAAATAGTTGTTAAAGAAGAATTAGTAAATCTTGTTTACTGTTCATTTAGAATTCTGAGCTTAAAAATAGATACTTAGAGTGCTTGTGAAAACAGGCTCCCTTATTATTCTAATACTATATAATATGATTAGATTAATGTACCCATGCTGTATTGGAGCTCCATGTACAGAGATGAATTTGCTAATTTTTGTTACTTGCAAGACCAGCCAGATTACTATGGCCCAACAGTTGATTACCTCAATGCTTAATATTATGCAAAACCATCAAGTATTACTTGTTTTTAAAGTGACACATATAACTTTTTGTTACAATTATTAGTACAAGCAAAGAAGCTAACAGTGGTTTTATTTTTTATTGTCATTAAACGATCTCTGAATTTTCAGCAGAATAGCATTCATTTGTAATGCCTGTATGAAATACAAAAATTGTGAATAAAGCTTTTGGTGTCTTCTCTTAAAAATCAAGTCAGTAGCCTTGAAACCTTTTAATGGGCTCATTTTGCCTCATCCTGGCACTGTTTTAGGTAGGTCAGTTTTGCTTTCAGTGATTAATTTCACCAATTCAGTTTCTTTTTAGATTTTTACCATATATAGAAAGCATTTTAAACTCTCTAACCCTCAAAATATTTTTATTACTATTTACTTTAAGGAACCATAGATAATTTACATGCTTTTAGTGTGTGTGCAAGTTCCCAAGACACTCTGAAAGACAGCTTCGGAAAAATAAACAAATAGCAAAAGCATTCGGTCTTTATTTACATATAGAAGACCACTGTTTTCATTTTAGATGCAAGAGTCTGAGCAGCAGGACCACCGGAGAAGACATCTTTAGCTATAGAATTTACATACCGTCAGCTCACAGTGCTTGATTAGTAGCCAGGCTCTGTAGGACAGAGCTAGCTGAGCACGTTGTTTGGGATGCCTTTGATGCTGTGGTTTTCTGAAGCTCCTAGCTGCATGCATGTTGCCTTTGTTCGTGAGACAGGTAATTACTTGATAAAATGAAGTGCATCACTGTGAACAATTGACCCTTTGGAGCAGTCCAGGCTAGTTAGCAGTCTAAATCCACACTTTAAAGCCATCATGATCGCCTCAAACTTCAGAGTTTCCAGGGTGCAGACAAAGGTGTTGTCTTCCTTTAGTACAAGTCGAGTGCCATTTTCAGACTTTATGAAGTATTTAAATTGAATGATATTTGATGATATTGAAAACTCCTCCGGAAATCCATCCAGTCTGCTTTTTGACACCAGCACAATCCGTGATTTTATTTTTGATATAAAATCAGGAGCATTACAGAAGATTCTCAGTCCTTGTGAACGATCATGATTGTCTGTTATTTCCAAGAAAGTCGTCTCTCTGGGTGTTAGCTGTTCTTTCTCCCACCTGGATTTTACTTCCTCCGCCAGTCCCTTGAGCTGAAAGAATTCTGCTTCTTGGGCAAGAAGTTGATTTTCTCGAAAACCTTCAGGCAATAGAAGTTCTCCATTTCGTAGGAAGTTTAGGACATGCCTGAAGAGGAGCCCATCTCTGTCAATGAAATAATGGCCATCAGCGTCAAAGGGGCAGAGGATTTTTCCATTTACTATACCTTCCAGGAAAGTGTCTGGGTACTTGGTCAGTGTTTGTTTTTGAGTGATGTATAAATATCCACCAACATTGAGGGTCATCAATGTGGATTTGCAGCTCTTTCCTTGGTCAGTATCTTCCAGGCTGTTGTGTTTCCCTTCATATTCCTTTTCTTTTTCTCTTCTGATTATTTTGCGCTCCATTTTTGAAGATGCTATTTCAGCTTGTTCTTGGCTATGAGGCTTTTTTTTTTTATTTAAGAAGGAACACTACCACACAAACACGCTTTTATTCCGTCCCAGCCTGGCGATGGAATGGAGATGCTGGCAGCATTTCTGCACTGGCAGCTCCGTCTTACAGTAGGTGGCGCATGGGCTATGCACGCAGGAGCTTGCTGGAGTAAGATGAAGAGAATTTGCATTTAACTGTATCGGGGAAGGGATTTACTGTGAAAGGCTGTT
The DNA here is from genome assembly GCF_024711535.1 of Dipodomys merriami. Lineage (NCBI taxonomy): Eukaryota > Metazoa > Chordata > Mammalia > Rodentia > Heteromyidae > Dipodomys > Dipodomys merriami. The sequence continues at coordinate 581,207 of NW_027203293.1, read as the reverse complement.
ATATCTATTCTTTGAAGTAAGAGTCACACAGAATAAATTGAATTTCCTCTCACCAGTTAAATAGTTACACATGTTTCATTCTCCAGCCAAATGTGAGTTTCTCCTCATTGTTAAATGTCTACTTGATTTCTTGGGCAAGATTAATATTGAGTAATTCTGTTGTGTTTTTGGAAACTAATATATAATGCATAAGTATCATTTTTTAAAATAATTTATAAGTAAGAAATCTTAAGTGAAAGGAACAAAGCATGTAAAATTTTCTCTCCATTGTAAAAGCACAGGGGTGTAGTGAATTTTGAGACCCAAATAGGAATGTTTAAACTTGTTATTTGTGACATTGCACTTGAATTTAATTGAATTTGCATATAATTTTGGCTTGATGTTCAATGAGAAGATTAACATCCTTTTACAAAAGGGTTTTGTTTTTTTAATCCTAACAGGTAAAAAAACTCACATAGATAGGCTTTATAGCAAACACTCAAATTTGTGAAGGGTGGGAGTATTAAGATTTCATGAGCTTATTTCAAGCTAAACCAGCTTCAGTGATGCACAGACAGACCTCCATAGGAAACACAGTGTGCAATTTGTTGGGAAGAAAAGAAGATAGAGATTCAAAATACTACTATAGAACAGGTCATGACCAAGTTAGTTTTGTTTGCATATTGTTTTACAAAGGGTAAGGTAATGATGTGAGTGTGATGTTCTATCTTTCTCCTTTTTTCTTCCGTTTCTCTAAAACTTAACTTCCAAAGCATTTTAGGGTTCTGAGCTATAATTTAAAAGCTTAGTTGTGGGGGTGGGGGGAAAGAGATGGGAAGGGATGGTAAGGGGAAACAAAGGAGGAGGCAACAATGCTTGATAAGAAATGTACTCATTACCTTCCTCATGTAATTGTAACCCCTCTGTATGGTATTTTCACAATAAAAAATAAATAAAAGCTTAGTTGTAAAAATTGTGAATCTTATCCTCAGCCTCCTATTATTGGCCTGCCTGTCTACTAAATTGCTCTGAAGAACTCATTGTTCTAAGAATTAGATTTTAGATTAGACTGATATTTTTTAATTAAGGATATTTTTTAATTATCCAGTTGTATATTGGTGTTTTTAATGCCTTTTATTTTATCTAGCTAGTGTTAGATCTTCTTTTGATGTTAAAAAACCTAAATCATTAATTGTAGCAGATACTGAATTTAACATTTATATAGCATTGAGATTATTAAGAGCACATTGAAATTGGACTGGAAAACTACAGCATATCTTCAGAAGTGGGTTTTTGCTTAGAACAAAAACAAACAAAAACCCCCAGCTTCTTCATTTTACCAAAGATACAATTGCATTCTGGGAAATTTTTAGTGTTTTACAACTTGTTAAGGACAAAGCTAACACTTAGACCAATTCTTTCTGTGAGTTATGCAGCATTTAGAAAAGTTTGCTCTTATATTCTCTTATATTATAATCTTACATATATATTGACTTTGGGGGTTTTTTAGAGTCAAGTTTTCACTATATATAAAGAAATGGTCAGGGGCTGGGAATGTGGCTTAGTGGTAGAGTACTTGCTTAGCATGTTCGATTCCTGGGTTCGATTCCTCAGTACTAGATAAGGCCAGAAGTGGCGCTGTGGCTCAAGTGGCAGGGCACTAGCCTTGAGCAAAAAGAAGCCCAAGGACAGTGCCCAGACACTGAGTTCAAGCCCTAGGACTGGCCAAAAAAAAAAAGGAGGAAAGAAACGGTCAATATGTTTGGGAAGGTATATAATTTTGGATGTATTTATGCAAGTTTTATGTTGCTATCATAAATGGATATTGCAAGGCTGGGAAGGTGGCTCAGTGGTAGAGTGCTTGCCTTCACGCATGAGGCCCTGGGTTCAATTCCTCAGCATCACATTAGCAGGGGAAAAAAAGCCGGAAGTGGTATGGCTCAAGTGGTAGAGTGTTAGCCTTGAAGCTGAAGAGCTGAGGGACAGTACCCAGGCCCAGAGTTCAGGCCCCACAAGCAACCAAAAAAAATAAAAGAAAAGAAAAGATGGATACTGCATAAGGGGGGCATTTTATAATAGACAAATCTGCAAAAGCATAATAACTTTACATATGGGTGTAGTTCTCTTTTGATGAACTTAGTGAGATACCAGGATCAGTATATAAGATTGTAATATAGTGATGGAGACTGTGCTAGGATTTTCTTCTATGGGAAGTAAGATGGTACAGTCAAATGCCATGTAAGGCTGGGTCTGCTTATATTGACCTTATATTGGTCAGACCCTATTTTAGGGAAACCTGGTTGTATTGTTGCTGCTAGAGAATGGGCTTGCCTTGGGATAAAGAGGTAGGTCTTGAGGCTGGAAGAAGGATAGACATGGCACTTCTAGCCTCTGGCATCATCACTCCACAGTCCCACTTCTGATTTCTGCTGTCCCAAATTTCAAAGCCACGTATGAATGTATCTTGCTTCTCCAGGCTTGCATTAATGGCCTTGACTCCAAACCTGTCCATCATGTGCCTGTTTTATGCTTTATGACTTTTCCTCCCTCTAAATTTCTCCCTGCACTGCTTGGTGTACAAACCCGCCCGGGTATGATTTGTTTGCCACCCTTGGTTTGGCAGCAAGAATGTAACTGAAGCCTTGTCTTATGGCCTTACTGCAATCTGACATGAATCCTTAGGGCTTTTCTTTCCACTTCACCCCATTTGCAGTCTTAAAAAAGGCAAACAGCATCTAGTAGGCCCTACTTTATCCACATTACCTTCATTAAAGTGGTGATTATATGCCATGGAAAGGAGCTCATTGACTGTTGGCTGCCTGTCATAGTTCACTTGGCTCTTAGTAGAAAGCCAGGTTGCAAATCTTCTCCCAGTTTACATTTACTTAGGGTGGGAGGTGCTTGTCCTAAGTAGTGAGTCAGCTCTATACAGCCCTAAACTATACAATGGTGCTTCTGTACTTATACCAAAAGAAACATGCCTGGTTTATGTCACTATATGTCTTGGTCACATTGCCCATATAAGCCAGCATCTCAGTTCAGTGGCTTTGCCAGAAGGACTTAAACCACACATCAAGATGCACTTGACTTGGGAATTTCACCTGCCTTGCAGGCAAAAAGACATAACTTTTTAGACACAACTGTTTTCTTTTTAGAGTCATACCCTTTTAAAAAATCAACAAATCATCTGTCTTAGACACCTGTAATTGTACACACAATAGAGCCCTTTAAAATTTAAACTTTGAAATTTTGAACATGCCCTTGGTAAGAGCCTCTTCTGTAGTCAATTAAGCCCAATACCTAACCAAATTTTGGCCAAACCTCCCACTATGAGGTAATGCTAATCTACTGTCTGTAATAGGCAGAATTTATTCCAGGCTAATGAAAGGAATTTCCATCTTTTCCAACAACTCCTAAGGGGAAATGAGGTCCTTGTCATTACCATGAGCAACACAAACATCATGATAAATATGCTTGGTCCATCTAAATTCAGTGCATGGGAGAGAAGTAGAATCTTACCAGCAAGGTTTCTCTCCTGATGGGAAGATACATGGTTGGGTAATTTTCCTGAACCCAATAGATCACTCCTCTATGAAATTCCAACAGTGCTTTTCAGAGAAAAGCCATAGTCTCAGGCTCTAAGTGGCGCTATGGCTGAAATGGTAGAGTGTTATCCCTGAGCAAAAGAAGCTCAGATAGTGCCCAGGCCCTGAGTTCAAGCCCCAGGACCGGTTAAAAAAAAAAGTAAAATAAATTAAATAAATAAATAAAGTGATAGAGTGCCTGCTTAACAAGCACAAGGCCTGAATTCAAACCCTAGTACAATAAAAAAAATTACCTAATTAATTGTATCAGGTAATGTTCTGGCATTTAAAAAATCAAAGGTGTTTTCCTTGTTAATGTAGTTGTATTTGAATGTTACAACTGCTCATTTTGACATATAAAATAATTCTACATTATATTTTCTGAGACTAGAATCATGCTAATGTAGTACAGTACTGCCTTATGCACCTGACCACAACACCTCAAACTATAGAATACTGGAACCTTCCAGCCGGGCGCTGGTGGCTCACGCCTGTAATCCTAGCTACTCAGGAGGCTGAGATATGAGGATCGCGGTTCAAAGCCAGCCTGGGCAAGAGAGACCATGAGACTCCTATCTCCAATAAACCAGCAGAAAACCGGAAGTGGTGCTGTAGCTCATGTGGTAGAGCGCTCGCCTTGAGCTGAAGAGCTGAGGGACAGCGCCCAAGCCCAGAGTTCAAGCCCCACGACCGACCAAAAAAAAAAAGAATTATTTCCAAAAGTAAATGTGGTAAGGAGAGCAATAATTACTAAAGATGAAATTAACAACAAATCATATTAAATTGATTTTGCAATGTGTGACAGTGAATCTCTGAAAAGATTCCACGAATATGGTGATTTTTCTTCCTCTATACCTACTGTAGTGTTTGACCGAAGTATAGTACTGTTGGATGAATCTGTATTCCAGAGACTTTATGTTTTCAGAATGATATTTCTGTGTTTTTGTTACTTTTGTGTGTGTTTTTAAATTTTTTTCTAATTTCAAATTGAGCCATTACAGCTAGATTCCAAAGTTTAAGGCAGGGTGCTGATGGCTTATGCCTGGAATACTAGCTACTCAGCAGGCTGAGAGCTAAGAAAATTAGTTCAAGGCCAGGCCAGGCAGGGAAATCTGTGAGATTTTTATTGCCAGTTAACCAGCAAGAAGGTGAAAGTGGAGGTATGGCTCAAATGGTAGCATGCCACTGGATACTCTCAAGTGGAGAGTACCCAGGCACTGAGTTCAAGTCACAGTACTAGCACACACTTTTAAAAAATCAAAATGGAATTGTTTGATTGATTCATTGATTGATTCATTGATTGATTTTTGCATGTCTTGGACTTGACTTTGGACTTGGGTCCTTAAGTCCTCCTGCTTACTCAGCAACCATTCTTCCAGTCTTCCAAAGTGTTTTTTGAAGACGTTTCAGATTATGGATTTTTAGATTAGAAGAATACAATTTAGTAAAGTCCATGTACATACTTCTAAGTTTTAAAAAAAAACACCAGAAAAGCCGGGTGCTGGTGGTTCATGCAGCCTGTAATCCTAGCTACTCAGGAGGCTGAGATCTGAGGATCATGGTTCAAAGCCAGCCCAGGCAAGAATGTCCGTGAGACTCTTTATCTCCAATAAACCACTCATAAAACTGGAAGTGGTGCTGTGGTAGAGCGCTAGCTTTGAGCTGAAAAGATGAGGGACAGCGCCCAGACCCAGAGTTTAGCCTCATGACTGGCCAAAAAAAAAAAAAAAATCAGAAATTGGAGACACTTCTGGTCTCAAGCACTTTGGGTAAGATATAGTCATTTAGTTTCTCAGTTGATAGCTACCATCCTTCCTGCTCCAATCAATCAGTCTTTTCACCATAGGTTCCATTTAGGCAACTTTACAACTTTTTTTGTACAAGAATGTTCCTCTAGTGCCTTTTTCTCCCAGCCTATAGGGACAGGTTACAAAGGCACTAATGTGAATAACCATGGAGTTCTTTTCTAGATCCAAGTCTAGATCTCAAATTGTGGTTTCACTTTTTATTTTAAATTAGGAATCTCCAGAATACTAGTCATATTCATAATTTTAATATTATAAGAAATCACATATAAATAGGTAACTTCTTACTTATGTGACTACAGCTCTTTGCCTTTGAGTTACACAATTAGATGCTAACTTTATATATTTCTCTGAAATCTGAGCATATATTTTTTATTTCTGAAATTCCTGAAGGTCAAATAGAGATCAGGATATCACTTAACAAGTCTGAATAAAGATCACTTCTTTTTTCTTCTTAATAGAATAGGAATAGTGACTGCCTAAGTGCTTTGTTAAGCTGTCAGGTGGCAGCATCCTAAGGTTACAGGCAAAACTTCCAGGACAGTATCTTAAAGGTGAGAAAAGGAGACTACTGAAAATATTAAAAATCACTTACCTTTGGATACACCTACTCAGTAGAAGCAGAAGTATTCGATCCTTTTACAACGAGTGTGGGCAAAGGAATTGTGTACATACAAAGGGAGTTACTTCAAAAGTCTGAAAGATCAGTCCAAAGTCTTGTGCTCCAGCTCATGGTGGTTCTGTGTTTTAGCTGGAGTTGGAAGTGCCCTTCAAGGTTCCCACATTTGAATGAGCAATGTCTTTTGGGAATGAGTGGCTATAACTTCCTAATGCCTAAGGACTTCCTACATCCCTGATGTCATTACTTACATGCCAATGCTAATAAGTGCCTGTCCTGCTTACTTATTACTTTAACTTGTTAAAAAGTACCTTGGGGTCTCTCTTAGTTCTTCAACATAAAATGTATCTGTTTCAGCTATAGACTAGAAAGCTCTAGTTTAAAACAGAGGCTTGACTCTTTCAAGTCTTAGCAGTTGTTCTAAGAAACCATTTCTCTCTAATTTATGCTCAAAGAAATTCTAAATATGACCAGGCACTGGTGGCTCATGCCTGTAATCCTAGCTACTCGGGAGGCTGAGATCTGAGGATCGCGGTTCAAAGCCAAGCCCAGGCAGGAAAATCCGTGAAACTCTTTATCTCCAATAAACCACCAGGAAACTGGAAGTAGCACTGTGGCGAAAGTGGTAGGTAGAGTGCTAGCCTTGAGCTGAAGAGCTGAGGGACAGCACCCAGGCCCAGAGTTCAAACCCCATGACAAAAATAAAATAAAATAAAATTCTAAATATGTGTTGTTTTCTAGAAAGTATTTTTTTTGGGGGGGGCGGTCCGGTCGTGGGGCCTGAACTCTGGGCCTGGGCACTGTCCCTCAGCTCTTCAGCTCAAGGCTAGCGCTCTACCACTTGAGCCACAGCGCCACTTCCGGCTTTTTTCTTTTTGCTTATATGGTGCTGAGGAATCGAACCCAGGGCCTCTGGCATGCAAGGCAAGCGCTCTACCACTGAGCCACCTTCCCAGCTCTAGAAAGTATTAAATGAACAGACAAAATAAGTACTAATGAAACAATATGACATTCTAAATGGAGGAGAGTAACAGTGTTTTTATTTAGTGAAAGAAACTGGACAAGATTTAGAGATTTGATATGTAGATGTTGAGGTAACATGAAGTAACTTTACCAAAGCAACCCTGATTATAAAATTCTTGCCAGAATCCTACACCTCTTTCTAGGCTGTGTGTTGTATATTTAACCTTTAAATTTTGTTCTCAAAGGGTCAGGCATAATAATATACTCCTGTAATAGCAGCTACTCAGGAGGTGGGAATTGGAATGTTTGAGATTTAAGACCACCCTGGGCAAAAAATTAACCAGAGACCCTCATATCATCAGGTTGAGGCCAGTCTCAGGCCAAAAAAAGCAAAAAAACAAAAACCATGAGACCCTATCCAAAAAAATATTCAAAGCAAAAAACAGGTGAGGGTATGGTTAGGTGGTAGGTGAGTTCAAGCCCCCCATACCCCCCAAAAAAAGCTGGGTGCTGAAAACTCACACATAGAATCCTAGCTATTCATAAGGTTGAGATCTGATGGTTGAGTTGATATTCAAAGACAGATCCATGAGACTTTTTAATTGACTAGCAAAGGGCCAGAACTAGAGGTTTGGTTTAAGTGGTAGAGCACCAGCTCTACACACACACACACACACACACACACACACACACACACACACACACACACACACACACACACACACACACACACACACACACACACACACACACACACACACACACACACACACACACACACACACACACACACACACACACACACACACACACACACACACCACAAATACACATATGTATATATACATATATATAAATAAAATAATACCATATCCATATACTTGATAACATACTTTGGACCACATGTGTCAGAAGCCAATTGGCAAACCAATCTAGCCAAAAAAGGGAGATAAAAAGGACGATTACAGGTGTGAGCCACCAGCTCATGTTTTTTTCACTCCCATTTTCCAAAATTTTCATTTTTTTGAGGGGGGGAGGTCTGGTTGTGGGGCCTGAACTCTGGGCCTGGGCACTGTCCCTCAGCTCTTCAGCTCAAGGCTAGCACTCTACCACTTGAGCCACAGCGACACTTCCGGCTTTTTTTTTTCTTTTTGCTTATGTGGTGCTGAGGAATCAAACACAGGGCCTCAGGTATGCAAGGCAAGCACTCTACCACTGAGCCACCTTCCCAGCCCCAAAATTTTCTTAGCTTATGATATTGCACATATTAATAGTTAAAACTCACATTAGAGCCAAATGTGATTGCTCATGTCAGTAATTCTAGCTACTCAGAAACTAAGGTTGGAAGGATTACAGTTCAAGGCTAGCCTGAACAAAAAGTTTGTTTATCTCAGCCAATAAAAAGTTAGGCATCAAGCTGGGCACTGGTGGATCATGCCTGTAATCCTAGCTACTCAAGAGGCTGAGATCTGAGGATCACAGTTCAAAGCCAGCTTAGACAGGAAAGTCCATGACACTCTTAACTACAATTAACCACCAGAAAATGGAAAGTGGTGCTGTGGATCAAAGTGGTAGACCACTATCCTTGAGCTGAAGAGCTCAGGGACAGTGCCAAGGCCCTGAGATCAAAGTCCCACAACCTAAGAAAAAAAAAAAACAAAACCACTGGGCACTATGGTGCACATCTGTCTTGCCAGCTACACAGGATGTTTATATTGGAAAATCAAATCCAAGCCATCCTAGGAAAATAGCAAGATTCAATCTCAAAAATAACCAGAGCAATAGGGAAGCTGCTGGCTTTCACACTTATATTCCTAGCTACTATGAGATCACAATTCAAAGCCAGCCTGAACAGAAAAGTCTGTAAAACTGTTATGTCTCGTGAATCACCAAAAGCTGGAAATGGAGCTGTTGCTCAAGTGGTGGAGTGCTAGCCTTGAGCAAAAAAAGGCTATGCAAGAGTACTCAGGCCTAGACTTCAACCCCAAGTATTGAGGGAGAGAGACAGAGAGAGAGAAACTGCAGCAATAGCTAGTAGAGTTGGCAGCAATTCTCAAGCAGAAGAGTGCCTGCCTATCTTTTTTCTTTTAAATCCAGGTGTAAATATATTGGTCTTCTTTATTTTTTTGATTCAGTAGATAATGTACAGTACAATGTTTTGATACATGTATATATTGTGGAATGACCAAATCATGCTGCATTGTACTTCATAAGAACATACCACTGAGCATACATTTGAGAATATGGGTTCACGTCTGCACTCCTGAGGGCGAGTGTCATGTTTCTTTTATCTTGGTTACTCCTGAAGTGTTTTGCAAGAACCTTTTACATAAGATGTAAGAATAAAAATAATTTTTCTTATAACATTTATGTTCCTTCAGTTTGATCCAGAGAAGTAGCTTTAAGTAAAGATTTCTGTATTAATGAAAAGGATCTGTGATTAACAGCAATGGTGTACACTTGGGTGCTCTTAAAATAAAATGTAATGTTCATAGTACCTTTTACCTGGAAATTCCAGCATTGCTTTTAAAAAGTATAGAATGGAGGCAAAAATGAAACTGTGTTCCTGTATGGCTTTTAAAACTCTGACAGCACAAATCATGAATAGGGGGCTAAGGCATAAGTAAATTGGCTTTTAAATTTTGAGAGGAAAAGAGGAGGAAAGAAACAGAGATAGGGGATTATTAAGGGTCACTCAGTTGCTGGGCAAAATGGCTGGTGATTAAAACGTGCCTCTTGCCGGGCACTGGTGGCTCACACCTGTAATCCTAGCTACTCAGGAGGCTGAGATCTGAGGATCTCGGTTCAAAGCCAGCCCAGGCAGGAGAGACCGTGAGACTCCTATCTCCAATAAACCACCAGAAAACCGGAAGTGGCGCTGTAGCTCAAGTGGTAGAGCGCTTGCCTTGAGCTGAAGAGCTAAGGGACAGCGCCCAGGCCCAGAGTTCAAGCCCTATGACCGACCAAAAAAAAAAAAAAAAAGTGCCTCTTACAGTGGTATTTGAAAGTTATATTAGAAATGAAAAGAAAATGTAATCAACAGATACTGAGGAGCTGAGTTTTGTTGTTTTGTGTGAGTGACCTTGACTAAAGAAACTTTCCGGTGGGGTTGGGAAGGTGGCTCAGTGGTAGAGCGCTTGCCTTGCATGCCTGAGGCCCTGGGTTCGATTCCTTAGCACCACATAAGCAAAAAGAAAAAAGCCAGAAGTGGCACTGTGGCTCAAGTGGTAGAGCACTAACCTTGAGCTGAAGAGCTGAGGGACAGTGCCCAGGCCCAGAGTTCAGGCCCCACAACTGGACCAAAAAAAAACAAAAAAAAACGAAAAAAAAAACAAAAAACAACAACAACAAAAAAAAAAACAAAAGAAACTTTCCGGTGCTATGCAGAGAAGACTGATCTTAGCTAAAAGTTAAATACTACTAAATATATGGGGAGTATCCCCAGGTGCTATTCAAAGTAATTGTTTAGTATTCAACATCAGTGAATGCTAGGATTTTCTATTCAAGTATTATCAGGGAAGTTCTCCCAGATTTTATGTCACTACTAGTGATATTGGTAAGATAAAATTATTTCACTGGGCTGGGAAGGTAGCTCAGTGGTAGAGCGCTTGCCTTGCATGCATGAGGTCCTGGGTTCAATTCCTCAGCACCATATAAGCAAGAAGAAAAAAGATGGAAGTGGTGCTGTGGCTCAAGTGGTAGAGCGCTAGCCTTGAGCTGAAGAGCTGAGGGACAGCACCCAGGCCCAGAGTTCAGGCCCCATGACCGGACCCCCCCCCCCAAAAAAAATTATTTCACTTATTAGTTCAAACTGAATGCTAGGCCGTCTGCTCGCAAGGTAAGCACTCTGTCACTTGAGTCATGCTGGCCATGGACCTCGGTCCTTCTGTCTGCCTCCAAGTAGTTAGGATCACAGATGGCCACCACAATCTCCAGCCTTATTTTACGTTCAGAATCATTCATCTGTGTTCCAGTGCTGGACTTTTTTCTCATACATATAAAACACTTTATATATCAAAATTTCCCAAATCTTGCCACCATAATGACTAAAGAATTTTTCATGACATACTGTTCAGCTTCAATGGAGAGAAAAACTGGGATATAAGATCTGTTCTTGGTATAGAAAAATTCAAATTCTTGGGGCTGGGAAGGTGGCTCAGTGGTAGAGCGCTTGCCTTGCATGCCTGAGGCCCTGGGTTTGATTCCTCAGCACCACATAAACAAAAAGAAAAAAGCCGGAAGTGGCACTGTGGCTGAAGTGGTAGAGTGCTAGCCTTGAGCTGAAGAGCTGAGGGACAGGCCCAGGCCCAGAGTTCAGACCCCTCCCCCCCAAAAAATTCAAATTCTAGTATTACTAAATTCACTCAGAAGGGGGAAATTCTTTTTTGTTACTAAGTTGAATACAAAATAACAATGGCTTTTATTTTATTTTCTTCCTGGCACATTTGCTAAAATGTAGGTATGCATCTTTCCCATTACTAATATCAGCCACCTGATAGACTCATCATGAGATAGGTTACATGTGGTATGCTGAGGGAATCTTCAAAATATTGAATAGACACAGTGTATTCGTAAGTACAATACCCTGAATCCTGGAGACAAATGTAGATTTTCTAATAAGAATCACATAGGTAGGCTTCTGTGTACATTTCCACATTTTGTTGAGTGTCTCTCTGTTCTTACAGTTGGCTCAGTCTTGAAGACAACATTGTATCTTAACTCTCTTTGATTCCATGATGCTACATGTGCCTCTTGCCCTAGATGGTAGGCATGTAGTTATGGTGGAATGAATGAAGTCATTCACCTTGAAAAGATGAATCACAAATGCGTTCCTTATTATAATGCCAGAGGATTTGCTTCCTCTTCTCAAAGCCCAGGTGAATTCTCCTGGAAATATGATTGAACTTCAACTATTTCTAACTAGTCATAAGATTTCCAGCTAGTTTAAATATGAGATATGTCATGTACATATTACATAATAGGTAGGCACATGCTTGGTACCCTGTAGGCAAACCAGATACAGCTTTTACTTCCTTGTTTTGTTTCTCCTGGGTTTGGAGTGGGGATCCTATTAGCGTTATTAACATAATGGAGGGTGAGCAAATGCAGGTATTACATTTGTTGTATATTATGTAAAAAATGAACTGCATAGAAGGGAGAAAATAGAGAATGATGTAATGGGTGCCAATGATCAAGACACATTGTATTCATGAACTGATATATAATTATAATCTCTCTATAATTACTTAATAAAATTAGAGAATTGTTAGCAGGAGGGAAATGGACTTTCTTTTAGGACAAATATTTATATTTGTCCAAAATTCAGGCACTTTTTTGCTATGTATCCATTTGTCCATGTGTCTGCCTGCTTTGAGACAAAGTCTTTCTTTGTAGCCCAGGCTGGACTTTGAACTCATGGATTTTTTTGCTTCTGCATCCTGAGTGCTAGGATTATAGGTGTATGCTATCGCTCCTGGCTTGCTTATTATCTGACACACCCACATTTATAAGTCTGCTAGGAAACAAGTTAGAGCGACTGGCAGGCTGAACTGGTGCACTGTATAACCAAACATGACCCACTTGTTTCATAGTATTTTCTGGGCTGGCTGCTTTACTGACAGAATAGTCCATTTGTGTGTGTATGTGTGCACACGCACACACATACACACACATATACGTGGTTTTTTTTTTATTTTATGCCCTTTTAAGTCATTATTTTGAAAAATATAAGTATATCGAAGCTGTTGTTGACTAGAGGCTATAGCATCTTGAGAAACAAGCCTGATGGAATTATTTGTTACTAGCCAAGAATGAGGTTCTTCCTATATTGACCAGTGATAATTACTATATTAACTTAATACAATTCCTTTATTTCCTTAATTTTTACCATAAATAATACTTCTATTCTAGTACTATAGTTGTATTTCAGAATTTAGCCTTGAAAATGATACAACATACTGTTTTCTTGAATATATTATTTTTCTTTCCATTCAAGATAAACTGTCATTGGAAGGAATAGTGGTACAGAGAGCCGAATGCCGACCTGCTGCCAGTGAAAACTACATGAGATTAAAGAGGTTGGTGATTTGGTTTTTGATGTTGTGGTTTGGTTGTTTGTTTGTTTTCATAGGGAAAGGATGCGAGAGGTTGTGCCAGTCCTGGGGCTTAAGTCCTGAGCTTTTTTACTCAACGCTAGTATTCTACCTCTTGAGCCACAGCTTTACTTCCAGCTTTTTAGTGATTAATTAGAGATAAGATTGCCTGGGCAATCTCTGAACCAAGATCCTTAGATTTTTAACTTCCTTTATAGCTAAGATTATGGATGTAAGTCAGTGGTCCCCAGCATTAAATGTAAAAATGATATGTAATATTTCTCTTTGAGATCAAAATACATACCTCAGACTTGCCTATGACTGCAAACAAATCATGGTTATTGTTGAAAGTATTTGTTTCAAAGGTAAGAGGGTCTTTGGTACTAAGGAACTCTCAGAACTTAGGCTGTTATTTGAGATACGTTAAGCAATTGTGCTTTTTTTGTTTGATTGTTTTTCTTTTGGTGTTACTGGATTAAGCTACTGTGTTAATATGTCCTAAAAGTTTATAGAATATTTTTAGCTATATATATGAATTCTCTGAAAACATATAATAGGAACTTTATGTCATTTTATTTTCAAAGGCTATAATTAACTATAATGAATACATGCCTAATGTGTAGCTGCTAAAGTGCTTTCTTTTCTCTTGATCTATGAAAACCTTTTTCTTTTGGTGGTACTAGGGTTTGAACTCAGCCTCATCTTGTTCAACTTGTTTAGCTAATGTTCTACCATTTGAGCCATGCCTCCAGACTGACTTTCTGCTGGTTATTTTGGAAATAGTCTCACCAATGTTTTTCCTTAGGATAGTGTTAAACCACTATCCTCCAGATCTCACCTCCTGAGAAGCTAGTATTATAGGCATGGGCCACTGGTGCCCAACTTATTGAGAACTGTTAAGAGATTTTTTTGTTTCAAGATTCCCTCTCCACATACACACTTTTGTAGATGTAACATTTTGTAATTAATGCATAGTGATTGCAGATTCTTAATACCCCATATTTTGACTTCCGTGAATCAGCAGTTTTTTACACCTGTGTTTTACCTGTTCTATGTATGGTTTATTTTTTAATACTGTTCGTTCCCATGAGCTTCAGAATTATAGGTTCTTCCTTTCTATCAGTTGCTTTTATGGACACTAGAGAAACAGTAGCATACAACACAGGCAGGCTGTCCACTGAGGGGCTGCCCTGTGTGATACCAGCCTCCAAGAACAGGCTGCTCAGGCCCTGCCTACATTTTCTCATCAAAGGAGTGATGCTTGCGCTGGACCATCTCTGAATTTCTCATCATCTTAGTTTAGACTCTGATTCTTGGCAGTGACACAAAGAGACTGGTTTTCTTGTCTGATCATTCCTTAATTTAAATGCCTCCTTGGGGCAAGGAAAAGAATGACACTCAAAATGAACATTTATATAACAGTAAGCAGCTTTAGGAAACAGGCAGAAGATGTTTTCAACCTATAGGGTTTATATACAATACAAATCTTTTTAAAGATTTCTCTTCTTCAAATAGCTACTGAAATTGAAGAAATGTAACAGTCTGCTTATAAACCACTTGCCAAGATCTTTTTCTGTGGTCTTCATTTTCTTTAAAGGCTTTCTAAAGACTCCTGATGATGAGAGCAGGGCAGTCACCTGCTGTGTTTACAGAATAGCTGGGGGAGAGGGAGCGGTTATTGCAGCCAAAAATGGGAAAGTGTTTAGCTTTTTGAGTATGCTAGAAGACCAGCCATTATATATTTTAGTAGCGAGTGACTGCCTAAAGGAAGGAAATTGGATGATTCAAGAAATGATGATTATGTGGGTTTCACAGCATAGTAGATGTAGATAACATCAGTTCTGAAGGTTGCCATTTGTGTGTGTGTGTGTGTGTGTGTGTGTGTGTGTGTGTTTTAACTAAGTGAGAAAAGATAGGGGAAGAACATTCAAAACAGACAAATAGACACAAAGACATGAGACATATTTCTGGGACCTACACGTTGTTCTGGAGGCCTGGACTGTAGGATCTGTAGAAGCAGATGACAGAAGCCACCTCCAGCCTAGATAGTAAGTCGACAAGGATCCATCTCCAGGTAACCAGCAAAATGCTTGACTGGAGGTGCAACTCTGGTGGTAGAGTGCCAGCCATGAGCAAACAAACTGAACAAGGTTTCTGTAGTCTGACCATATCTCCCTACCCACAGAAGTTATTTCTCACCTTTATTATTGAAGTCACCTTCCACCAGAGTTCTTGATTTCACCTTTGACCCTCTATACTCTTCTCATCACAGGTGCTAGAGCAGCAGCTATTCTTTTAAAATCTGAGTCATATACCTTGCCATTCCTCTGCTCACGTGTCACTTGCAGTGCTTCCTGTGTTACTCAGAATAAAATCCAAGCCATTGTAATGATCAGCAGGAGCCTACATTGCCATCCTGCCACCCTACCTCTTCTTTCTGTCCTCATTTTCTTTTTCTTCTTTCTATACTGGCTGTTCTTTGCTGTCTGGAAGCCTTTTTCTCCATAACTACATGTCTTACTTCTTACTTCTTTCAAGTCTTTTTTCACTAAAGGACTATATTGAACATCTTACCTCATTCTCTACAATATCACATTATACTATATAGGTTACATAGGTATACTGCCAATTCTTCCCTACTACGGTTAAAGCTTCCTCAGAGAATTTTTTGCTTTGGTTTTTGGTTTTAGTTTTTGTCTGTTTTGTTCAATTACACACATATCTATACTACATGAAGCATAGTAAGCAGTGAGTAAATACTTGGTACAAGGCACATTTTGAAATGTTAAGGATTATTATGTGGTGTAGTAAGAAATTCCAGCTTTGTGTGTTATCCCCATTAGGAGCGTACTAAAGAATTTTATGCTGGGTGAGATGTAAGCTGATGTATGTTTAGACTGGTGACTCTTCCCATAGGATAGTGACTAGAAATAGGGAAATAAACTAGATGCTGAGGTAAAGCCCAGGTTCAAAATGTCTGAAGGACTAAAAAGCTGGTTCTAGTTAGATGGAAGATAGCAACTAGGCTTGTGGAATATTTGGAGATAGTCAATGGGACTATGTATGCTATACATAGGAGTAGATTCCAATGGTATAACTCCTTTGAACAATTAAGTGACAGTTAATTGAATACCAGGAAGCTGAAACATGTTTTGTCAGAGAGGAGTGGAGCTTAGGGTGGAGCAAAAGAACAGAGAGAAAAAAGATGAACAAATACAGACATAATACTCAATGGGTATATGTGAAAACTGAACCTGGTAACATGAGGGCATAGATGATGTTGGGAGGATAGAATGAGGTGATAGAAGTGGTAACAATGATCAAGATGCTTTCTATTTATAAAAGGACCAGGTATAGCTCAGTGACATTTGTGTGGTTGTGGGTATGCATGTACACATACAGTATACTCACATACTTGATACACATACACTGTAAGAAATGAATTCTCTTCCATTTATAGAGTGAAAGCGAAAGCCCTTTATTAAAGTCCTTTCCTTGACATAAGTCAGTGAGTTCTTAAATTTAATCAATGAGTTGTTACTGTACTATATTTTAACAAATGCCAGCTGAGCTATAGTCACAAAATGTAACATTATAAATATCCTATTTATAAATAATGCCCTTTAAGAGTGATACGTCTATTTTTAGTGGGAATTTGATTTTAGTAATCTTATTATAGCTCTCTGCTATTAAATTGTGTCTGGTAAATTGTCCAATTATGGGAATTGCATATTAGTCAAATGTTAGTAAGATTCTGTCACTTATTTAGATAAAGGTAGAAATTAAATATATAACTAGTATTAGAGTAAACTCAAGAAATATGTTAACCCTTTAATGAGATTCAGGCCAACAAAAAAATGATTATGCTATAATTTTTTTTCAATAAGTTTTGTCATATAATGAAGAAAATCCTGCAAATATGCAGTTATTCACCAAGAAAAATCCAAAAAAAATAAAAGAGGGGCAGGAAAAGAAGTTGTTTGCCAGTCTTTTTTTTTTTTCTCCCAGTCCTGGGGCTTGAACTCACTGTCCCTGAGCCTCTTTGTGCTAGCATTCTATCACTTGAGCCACCGTGCCACTTCTGCCTTTTTTTCTGTATATGTGGTACTGAGGAATCGAACCCAGGGCTTCATGCATGCTAGGCAAGCACTCTTACCACTAAGCCACATTCCCAGCCCGTTTGCCAGTCTTAAAATTCTAACAATCCAACTTTCATATGGAAAAGAAAAAATGTTTCATTGTGTCTATTCTCTGTATGTGAGAATTATTTTGGATTGGCTTTACTATTTTATTAGGAAGAAATTTATTTTGAACTGTCGGGTATATTTAATATCAAGGTCATATCCAATATACTCACCAAAATTGATTTAATTAGGTTTGTTTCATTAAACATAATTTTTATTCCAGCTTCTTGAATTTCTCCTTAATGATTGAATGACAGATTATATAGATTGCCTTATTTTTTTGGGGGGGGGGTCTGGTCGTGGGGCCTGAACTCTGGGCCTGGGTGCTGTCCCTCAACTCTTCAGCTCAAGGCTAGCGCTCTACCACTTGAGCCACAGCACCACTTCCGGCTTTTTTCTTTTTGCTTATGTGGTGCTGAGGAATCGAACCCAGGGCCTCTGGCATGCAAGGCAAGCGCTCTACCACTGAGCCACCTTCCCAGCCCATGATTGCCTTATTTATCACTCATTATATCTTTGTTAAGTGTAAAGGGACATCATCCTAATATGCTTTCTTATAGAAAATTAATTATACTATAAGAAAATATGTAGATGCTTAAACTTCTGCATGTTTATGTCGTCAACTAGCTCCTCTAAAAATACCTCAGAAGTGTTCATTTTTTTTAGTCTTTCAGTATGTGTGCAAATCCTTTCCCTGCGGATCATGTGGAGGGTAGAGAGAGGCTGAGTCTCTTTTCTCTGGACATTAGGACCCTAGACAGATGGATAGAAGCAAGTTTTGCTTTGCATCCTTCCTTTGAGAAGTTCCCTTTCTAAATTGCTAATGTCACATACGTAAAAAGAAATGTCTGCAGGGATGTCTTACTAGGATGATTGTCTTATTTGTGTTATTTGTCTTTTTAGTTAGAAAAGAAATTCAAGTTGGGGCTAGGAATGTGACTTAGAGGTAGAGTACTTGCCCAGCATGCTTGAAGCCCTGGGTTTGATTCCTAAGTACCACATAAACAGAAAAGGCCAGATGTGGTTCTGTGGCTCAAGTAGTAGAGTGCTAACCTTAGGCAAAAGAAGCTCAGGGATTGTACCCAAGCCTTGAGTTCAAATCCCAGGACTGGCAAGAAAAGAAAAAAAATTCAAATTGAATTAAAATAGAATAACCAGCCCTATGCCAGGGGCTTGAGCCTGTAATCCTAGCTACTCAGGAGGCTCAGATTTGAGGATCATAGTTTGAAACCAGCCCAGTCAGACAAATCTGCAAGACTCTTACCTCCATTTAACTAGCAAAAAGCCAAAAGTAGAGCTGTGGTTCAACCAGTCTTGAACAAACAAGCTAAGCATGAATGAGAAGCTTTGAGTTCAAGTCCCAGTATCAGCATCAAAAATAAAGCAGGGGCTGCCAGGCGCTGTTGGCTCACGCCTGTAATCCTAGCTACTCAGGAGGCTGAGATCTGAGGATCTCGGTTCAAAGCCAGCCCGGGCAAGAAAGACCGTGAAACTCCTATCTCCAATAAACCACCAGAAAACCGGAAGTGGCGCTGTAGCTCAAGTGGTAGAGCGCTCACCTTGAGCTGAAGAGCTGAGGGACAACGCCCAGGCCCAGAGTTCAAGCCCCACGACCGACCAAAAAATAAATAAATAAATAAAGCAGGGGGGAAAAGAAGAGTGGTTTTGTAATTTAGCAGTTAAGGGAGAGTACTTTTGAGAATGGAAATGGGCACTAACCAGAAAAGATAATGCTCTGAAAGGTAAGCTGTAAATGTCTTGCTTATAAGTAGTCCAGGTATGATAAAATTCTAATCTTTAAGACACTAAAAGATCTTGTATCAAATGATACAACTTCTGACAGAAAATACATACTAGAAGCCGCTTGCTGGTGGGTGACTCACACCTGTAATCCTAGCTACTCAGCAGGCTGAGATCTGAAGATTGTGGTTCAAAGCCAGCCTGGGCAGGAAAGTCCATAAGATTCTTATCTCCAATTAGCCACCAGAATACCAGAAGTGGCATGGTGGCTCAAAGTGGAAGAGCATGAGCTTTGAGCAAAAGAACTCAGAGACAGCACCCAGGTCCTGAGTTCAAGCCCACAACTGACAAAAAAAAAAAACCATACTCAAAATTCTAGATGAGAGCATACCACTTTGGACAAACTGCATCTTTCTGTTTATGTACTTTCAAGTAAACAAAGGTATGAAAGAAGCATGATGCTTTTCTTTTAAAAGACTAAAACAGGCTGGGAAGGTGGCTTAGTGGTAGAGTGCTTGCTTTGCAATGCATGAGGCCCTGGGTTCAATTCCTCAGCACCACATAAGAAAAAAGCCGGAAGTGGCGCTGTAGCTCAAGTGGTAGAGCGCTAGCCTTGAGCTGAAGAGCTGAGGGACAGCGCCCAGGCCCAGAGTTCAGGCCCCACAACCGGACCCAAAAAAAAAAGACTAAAACAGATCTTCATAAGAAATGCTGTTTGGTGCTAGGAGGACTTTCCTTAGGGAGCCTGCAGAGTACCAATTGCTCTCTCTGGAAACGTAAGTCCCATCCTTCCCATAGATCCTGTTGCACTCTGTCCCTGGAGATTTACTTCTGTGATCAAGTAAGGATTTCCAAATGAGTTTAAAGGTATTGGGAGAATACATCAAAAATGAGAACAGGGCATAAAAATATACAAAAATTTTGTGTGTGTAATTTCCTTTTTTAAGTTCTTCCGTATCTTTACTGCCAGTCAAGTGAGGAGGAGTTTTTCTATAGTGTTGTATCACCCCAGCATTTCTTGTCTTCTTTGAAATTCCTCACCTTCTGCCTGCTCTCTGTTCCTCTGCTGGTGGCTCTCCTGGGGTACCCATTTTTTTTAAGGGTGGAGCTATGTCTTTTTTAAATAAATATACTTTTTTATTTTAAATATATATTATTGTTAAGATACTGTACAGAGGCGTTACAGTTACATGAGCAAGGTAATGAGTCCATTTCCTATTGAGCAGTTACCCCCTCCTTTGTTTTTCCCCTACCATCCCTTCCCTCCCACCTTCCCCCCCATTCTCCCCCCAAAGTTGTAAAGTTCGTTTTCAGCATAGTGTCTTATACATCTTGTTGTTACAATGGGTCATCCTGTATCCTTATTTCAGCATTAAATATGCTTTTTGAAGGCCAGAGAACAATAAGTTCTCTTCATACTGTGCTGCCATCCCAATGTAGGTGTGCACTAGATCAAACCAGTCACTTCACTCTGCCCCTGTGCGTTACCCACCTGCTGTTTGCAGCACTGTTTATTTGCTTTCAGCTTGCCCAGCTCCTTTTAGTCCTTAAAATGTAGCACACATGTCAAATCTCCCCACCATTTCTGTCCACACAGTTACCATCTTGACCATTTCCATCCACACAAAACACCATCTCGGGCTGGGAAGGTGGCTCAGTGGTAGAGCACTTGCCTTGCATGCTCGAGGCCCTGGTTCGATTCCTCAGCACCACATAAACAAAAAGGCAAAAAAGCCGGAAGTGGCGCTGTGGCTCAAGTGGTAGAGCGCTAGCCTTGAGCTGAAGAGCTGAGGGACAGCACCCAGACCCAGAGTTTAGGCCCCATGACCGGACCCAAAAAAAAAAACAAAAAAAAAAAAACACCATCTCCACCAAGCTCCTGTCACACTTATACTACCATTCACATATTGCTTTTTCCTTTATTTTTATAACTTGAGTCTCTGCCTCTACTAGACTGCATGCTCCTGAGGTCAAGGACCATACCTTGGTTCACCGGTTTTTTAGGAACTTCATATTGAGTGAACGCTAGCAAAGTTAAGGATTTATCACTATGCCTTAGTTAATGAAATCTCCAGAATGATACTCCTTTTATAAAAATGCATTTAGCTGTGCTTAAGATTAAAATTAAGACCCAAGCAGCCGTATTGGCATGTGGTGGTGTTACTACAAAGCCTCACAGTTTTGCCAGATAAAAATACCTTAGTGCACAATTTCTCTTTGTTCACACACTGTTGAAAATCAATAGGGCCTAACCTGAGGCAAACTGTGAAGTAGGAAATGTTTGTCTTTATTATCTAGCCATCTCCTTTTTTTCTTTTCCCCTCAGCAATGTCTGTCTTTAAGCATTTACTTTTATCCTGTCCTGATCCTTTTTTTTATTCTATCAGTTTTAAATAAATATTAAGAATAATGAGCATTAGTCCAACTGGGCATTGATTTAACATCTCTTATTTCTAAGTGTGAAATGAAAGCCATTATATTACTTGCTCAGGGTATTTGAGTAAACAGGAGTTTTTTTCCCTCTTGTGGAAAAGGAAGAAAAGTTATTACAATTGGGTCTTTTTTTTTTTTTTTTTGCCAGTCTTGGGATTTGAACTCAGGGCCTGGTACTGTGCCTGAGCTTCTTTTGCTCAAGAGTATAGCATTCTACCACTTGCCACAGTGCCACTTCTGGCTTTTTCTATTTATCTGGTACTGAGGAAATGAACCCAGGGCTTCATGCTGCATGCTAGGCAAGCACTATACCACTAAGCCATATTATTCCCAGCCCCAATTGTATCATTTATAGGTTGGCCCCAAACATAGGAGTATAGTTTCAGTTTGCTGGAGGACCTGTCACCAGGACAGCCATCTCTGTCTCAGGCTAGGGGGCAGATCTGGCCCAGCTGCACTTGTTGAAGGTCTGTTTTGAAGATTTAACATTGGCTGTGGAAGGTAGCCCACCAAAGTGGCCAAATTCCCTTAACAGAATCAGGTCCTAATTAGTTTATATGGTCTGCCCTTCAAAAGTTAAAGTAAGGTACTCCTTCCTTAAGTGTTTTTATTTTTTAACTTTCATGTGTTAGAAAATTATGGCAATTTACAGATTTTACCAAACAAGACAGTATTGCCACCTGTTAGAAGAGTGTCATATTAATTAATACTAATCTTTGTCTTTGCTGTAAATGTGCCTTCCAAGTGACACCATTGTACATTGCAAAATAGTAAAATCTGGGAAGGAACTGCACTCTATAGTTTGCTGCAGTTCTATGTGTGTGTGTCCTATTCGCTTAGAACTTTATTTAAAATTTAATACACTGTTCCTAGTCCTTGCAGCTACCTGGATTTCTAAGACTTGGTCCCTGGAGCATTTTAAGACATAGGAAAGACACTATCTTTGTTCCTTTGTTACAGAAGGAGGATCTCACTCAGTACATTGAATTCATAGACTACCTGGAATTATTAAATGCTGTTAGTCAAATTTTTAGCTTCAAAACTAATTATGCTGATGCAAGCATATAATCCTAGCTATGTGGGTGATGAAACTGAAAGATCACGGTTAAGACCAGCCTGGGCAAAAACACGAAACCCTATATGAAAACCAGAATAAAACAAGACATGGGGATGTAGCTCAAATATAAGGCCCTGGGAGAGAGAGAGAGAGAGAGAGAGAGAGAGAGAGAGAGAGAGAGAGAGAGAGAGAGAGAGAGAGAGAGAGAGAGAGAGAGAGAATGAGAGAGACAGAGAGACACACACACACACACACACACACAGTGTCTTTTAGAAAAAGCTAATTTAGACTTTGAGATGATGAGAATTTAAATAGTCTTAGCAGTTTGTTTTCCAAGTCTACAGTGTCTATGTTACTTAAGACTCTAATTCAGTAATCATAAATTTTTAATCCAGTCTTTCAGTCGGTTTCTTTGTTTTTGTTTTTTGTTTTAGGGCTACTTGAAATGATTTTCAGGCAGGGGGTCAGTCTCCATCACAGATTTGCTTTTTAAAAAAAATTATTGTTTTATATGAGTCAGGTAATTAGTACATTTCCTTTCATTCAGTGTCTTCTGTTCCCTCCCATGAGTTCACTTTCATGTGTCCAGTGAGCTCCACTGCTACACTTTTTCATCCTTTTCCCCTCCAGTTCTCTCAAATGGCTCTTCCTCTTAAATGGCTTCATAGTGAATGAATTAGGCATTCTTGTGTCACATGACCTTTGATCTAAAACCCCACAGTTTTTATGCTTTATCTGATTATTGTCAGTATTATGACTCTGTATGTTACCAAATAAGTATAAACAACATTTCTCCATTTTATATGGAAGGTATAACTGTTTCAATTTGGAATTTTTATCTATTTGATCCTGCTGCTTAAAAGTAGACTGTTTTTTTTATCATAGGTGTATGTTGAGTGTGTGTGTGTGTGTGTGTGTGTGTGTGTGTGTGTGTGTGTTTATAAAATCTGTGTCTCCAGCCTAGACTTTTCCTTTGAGCTTTAGGGTACAACCTTCACTTTGACGGCTCTACTTGGAGGTTTCACAGTCATCTTAATATGTCTAACACTAAATTTTTGGTTGTGACCCTCACCCCATAAAGCACTATCCTACTCCCCATTCTACCTCCCATCCTCCCCATTTCTTTCCCCTCAGTTACTATTGTTCAAGCGCGCGCGCGCACACACACACACACACACACACACACACACACACACACACACACACACCCCCCTAGAAGTTATTCATGGTCTCTCTAGCCCATTGTCAAGCTTTGTCAGCTGCACCAACGGTTTATAATCTTGAAGCACTCAGTAGCTCTAGTCTGTAAGTCTCCATCTTTGCTCCTGAGTATAGATTCATGCAGGAATTACTACGTATATATTACTGTATTTATCACTGTATGGACTAACTTACTTAATGAATTAAACCAATTTAACCCAATTACTTATGGAGCTAAAGGCTTGATCTCCAGAGTACTCTTATTGGGAGGCAGTGTGACCACCTTTAAGAGTAAGACACAGCCCAGTGTCACGCTCACGCCTACAATCCTAACTACTCAGGAGGCTGAGATTTGAGAATCTATGTTCAAAGCCAGCCTGGACAGAAAAGTCCGTGGTACTTTTCTTTTTTTTCTTTTTTTTCTTTTTTTTTTTTTGCCAGTCCTAGGGCTTGAACTCTGGGCCTGGACACTGTCCCTGATCTCCTTTTGCTCAAGACTAGCACTCTATCACTTGAGCCACAGTGCCACTTAGGTTTTTTTCTGTGATTAATTGGAGATAAGAACCTCGAGGACTTTCCTGCCCAGACTGGCTTCCCACCAAAATCCTCAGGTCTCAGCCTCTGGAATAGCTAGAATTACAGGCATAAGCCACTGGTCTCTGGCATATGAGACTCTTATCTTCAATTAAAACCTAAAACCCAGAAGTAAAGCTGTGGGTCAAAGTAGCAGAGCATTAGCCTTGAGCAAAAAAGCTCAAGGACAGTGCCCAGGACTTGAGTTAAAGTCCCATTACTGATTTAAAAAAAAAAAAAATAGTGAGACCCATTAGGTCTGAGGCCATTTGGAGTTTTCCCTAGAGAGGCTAGTACAGCACCAGCCCCCTTTCTCTTCCTCCTTTTGCATCCAGCCATGAGGTGAGTGATTTTGCTCCACCACAAACTGCCTCCCATGATATGCTGCCTTGTTGTAGACCCAAAGCATTGGAACTAACCTAACCCTCTGAAACTGTGAGCCACAATAAATCTTTTTTCTTTGTAAGTTGATTATCTTTTGTATTTGTTATAAAAACAGAAAGCTAGCTAGCACACATAATTTAGATAAGGAATTTAAAATGTCATTACTTCTGGAAACCAAGATTAATAATACTACCCAATGATCAGAGTTTCCCCCCAAGGGTAAATATTTTATATTGTAATACCAAAGTTTTCACAGCCTTAGCATCATAAGTTTATGTAAATCTTGAGCGCTTACTATGTACCAACTCTCAGGAATGAAAGATGAGTACGATGTTTTCCTGCCTTTAGAATTTACTCACTGAAGATAATTTTTGTGTGTGTGTGAAAATACTGTACAGAGGGGTTACAATTACATGGGCAAGATAATGAGTACATTTCTTATCAAGCATTGTAGCCTCCTCCTTTGTTTCCCCTTCCCATCCCTTCCCATCCTCCCCCTGCCCCCCCACCCAATCCTCCCCATGCGCCCCACCCCCACCCCCACACCAAAGTTGTAAAGTTCGTTTTCGACATAACGACTTGTACATCTCATTGTTGCAATGGGTCCACCTGAATCCCTATTTAAACGATTTGTTTTTCCCCTCCCCCTCCACAAATTATACCGACATCAAATACAGTGAAAGCAGGGGTTATACTGTGGGGGAGATGTAGACAATTTTTTTATATACAGCATTCCATGTAGTTTCAAAAAGATTGTGTTTCAATTTCATCCAGATCTATTAGATCACTTTTAGGTCTATTTCATAGTCCAAGTGAGATATAGTGTAATAGGAAAAACTCATATATATATATATATATATACACACACACACACACACGAGCTCATACCATGAGACTAACATGAACAAGAAATACTTAAAATTAATATACAAATCTATTATTTATCAGTACTGTCTAGTACACACACCCGTTCTGTAGGAGGTGGGTGTAGTGATGGATACATGCTATTGTTCACAGAATTTTCACTGCTTATTACATAATTACATTGAATGCCATATGGTGTTCTAACTGTAGCTCATTAAATTACTAGCAGTTTATACTTCTTTAGTATAAAACTTTGGATATTTGTTTCCATAGAAAATGTGATCTTTGAGGAAGATCACACTCATAGAATACATACAGCACAGTGACTTTTCACAAATCATCCCTATGTGAGCCCTGGGTGATAGACAAAAGACAATGCCATTCAGCCCAGCTATGTAAGGGTTACCGGTACTAACCATGTTTTTAAAAAAAAAATCAACTTTTTTTTTTTTTTTTTTTTTTTTTTTGTTGGTCGTGGGGCTTGAACTCTGGGCCTGGGCGCTGTCCCTCAGCTCTTCAGCTCAAGGCGAGCGCTCTACCACTTGAGCTACAGCGCCACTTCCGGTTTTCTGGTGGTTTATTGGAGATAGGAGTCTCATGGTCTTTCTTGCCCGGGCTGGCTTTGAACCGCGATCCTCAGATCTCAGCCTCCTGAGTAGCTAGGATTACAGGCGTGAGCCACCAGCGCCCGGCTCAACTTTTTTTTTAAGGACATATTGTTTTGAAAATTATCTATTGGTTTGACATACTGATCTTTTTCCTTATTGTTATTCTAGAGGAATAAATTGTTTCTATTAGGTTTGCCAAGTAGTTACTAAAGTTTTTTTAAGTTTCTTTTAAAAAATTAACTTTAAAGAATAAAAATCTTTCTAAATAATACATTATACCTATATCCATATATCACAGTGTATTGAGAACATAATTTATCCTTCTCTTTAACTTAGTTTTTTTATATAAACATATAGTTTCTAATTGTGTAGTAGATGTCTTCAAGAAGAATTGGTTATTTTATGGGCCTTAGAGTATTATGGATTGCAGGTTCTTTTGCTTGTTTTACGTAGTTATTCAGTCTTTGCATATCGGCTATCTTTTTGTCATGTTGATTGTTACTGTCTGTTACAGCCCTCTCTGTTTTCTGATTTACAGTTTTTAATTTCCTGTGAGCTAGTAATCCAGCTTAAAAATTCCATTAGAATGACTAGTGTGTACAAACACAGACTGAATAGACTCTGAGTGAAAGTCTAATAGGCTCACATGAGTCAAGTGCCCAGAGCTGCCATGCTTGGCCTTGTGACTTTTGTTTTGGTTGCCAAGATACCTTTTTTTTTTTTTTCTTCCTCTTACTTCTGGTTAAGGCAGATGTCATTGGATTTACTAAGTCACAAAGCAGAAAATATTATGATGTATTATTTGTAACATCTCCTTTGGGTCACTTGGTCTTTGTTGATATGACACTGGGGTGATCTATCTAAAGCTCAGAAATATAATAGTGTATTGATAATTAAGTTTCCTGACATCTTTCCAAGTGCCTAGCTATGGAACTGAATCATGCAAGTAAATAAGCTTTATTAAGCTGTTGATACCAAAGCTTATTTTCTTTGTCCTTTATTATGCATCCGGTATGCTATTTTAAATTTTTTTCTTTTATATTTTTGCTAGTGCTGAGGATCAAACCTGGTACCTCACATATGCACTCTGAGCGTGTTGCTCTCCCCAAGGTCATTTGAGTATTAACAACCTGTTGGATACTTTGTAACTAATTTTGAAGTATATTCATTAACCCTCCAACATTTTTTGTAAGACACCTTTGTTTGGCATTGTGCCTGCAATGAAAGCATAAAATAGACAGGATTTCAGTGTTACAGTACTTGAATAATATGTATCATCTTCAAATTTTTGTGTGTATATTCAAATGAGCCAATGTAGATGCCAAGCTTGGGGGGGCATACATCTTTAATTCTAACACTTGGGAAGCTGAAGTAAAAGGCTCATAAATTTTAGGCCAGTTTGGACAACATAAAAGAGCTCATCTCCAAAAACAAAAGCAAACAACAATAAAAAAGTAGATTCCAAGACCTATCTTAGTAGGTACGATTTGAAACAACAAATAGTTACTGCTTTAATGATGTATTAGCTGATGATACTGATACAAGTGGTTCTTTAGAACATGTTTTGAGAAATGTTAGTCTTATATATAAAGGATTCTTAACAGGGAAGTATAGCTTTCAAATAGTATATGGCCAAGAACAATACTATGTTATAAGAACAAGATTGCTATTTCCTCTAAACTCTAATCCTGAGCCACATAATTATATTTCAGTCAACAAGGATCCACATAAACATATCCAATGAGATAATCACCACATGACATCATAGTCTTAGTTGGAAGTATACTCTGGTGTTCACACTGCAGAATCACCAAACACAGATTTCTCAAAATGTGTTCCATGGCCATATCTCAGAAGTCTGGTGTTTTGTTTTTATTTTATACCACACCAATATTGAACTTTCTCATAAGAATGCCACTGGCCTGTCACAAGTTATCTCCTAAAAAGTGTCAACAACTCTGTCTTGAAATATGCACTCAAAATTACATTAGTGGTTATAGCTAAGGAAAGTCTCCAGGTGGCTAGGAGATGTTTATTTTAATCATTTATCTTTTTGAACCTTACAAATGCTAAACCAAGCAGTTTTATTACCCTACCAAAAGTATACTTGAGACTGCATACCATTTTGTAACAATAGCTCTAAAATTTCACTACTGATTCCTTTATAATAGCTACTCTCTTAAGCAGCGCTTTTCTTTTTTTTTCTTTTTTTGCCAGTTCTGAGGTTTGAACTCAGGGCCTGGGTACTGTCCCTGAGCTTCTTTTGTTCAAGGCTAGTACTCTACCACTTGAGCCACAGTACCACTTCTGGCTTTTTCTGTATATGTGGTACTGAGGAATCAAACCCAGGGTCTCCTGCCTGCTAGCAAGTACTCAGCCACTGAGCCACCTTCCCAGCCCCATCGTTTTTGGTTTTTTTGTTTTGTTTTGTTTTTTGTATTTTTTTCCTATCCAATGTCCTGGAGGGTTGAGATTTTCCTCTTGTAAGCACTTTATTTGAATACGCATTCCCTTCTCCTGAGGTTTATTATATCATTTTATCATATTTCATTGTTTCTTAAAAGTAGTCTTTTCTTATTCTAGTCTCTTATAAGAAAAAAAAGTAGTATCTTATTTCTTATAGCTTAATATATTTTAATATCTAGAATATATTTGTGCCTAAAATATAGTCCCAGATGGGCTGGGAAGGTGGCTCAGTGGTAGAGTGCTTGCCTTGCATGCATGAGGCCCTGGATTCGATTCCTCAGCACCACATAAGCAAAAAAAAAAAAAAAATATATATATATATATATATATATATATATATGTATGTATATATATATATATATATATATATATATATATACACACACACATATACATAAAGTTCCAACATTGGCTTATTTTTTAGCTTTCTTCCTCAGTGGGAAGGAGAATGATTAACATGTTGAATTGAAATTTGTGCAGATATTTAAAAATAATTAGAAATTATTAAAAACACAAAATAAGATATTTTTGAAATTTTATTACCTATTTGGCCTTCCATGTCAGCTTTAGAATGATTTTTTTCCAAGATGAAAACAACTGCAATAAAACCTTTTTGTTTTAAAGCTATAATATAATTTGGGAAGAATTCACATTTTAGAATATCTAACCTTAACATTTAGCTACACACCTGTCTTTCTATTGATTCAGGCCTTTATATATATAGCTTTCTGTCATGTAGTTCCTGTTCCCTTCATAAAGAGTGGAACATTTTGGAAAGGGTTTTTCTGTTGTAAGTACTTTTCCTTTAGTATATAATGCAGCAGGAATATAGGAAAGCTATTCTATTGTCACTCTATTGTTTTTCAACTGTTTCTCTTTTTTAAGGCATATAATTAAAGTATTTATAAATGCCATAGATATATGATTGGGGGGGAGGGGAGGGGGAGGGGAGTCCAGATACAGAGGGTTAGTACTCTAGATTTACTCAAACTTACCTATACAGTATATATACAGGAGATCTGGGTATCTATAACTCAAGACCACATGGAGAAAGTTATATTATTGTGGCATGCATTAGTATTGCTATTACAAAAATTACAGTTGCATGCTCACCAAAAACTAGATCTTATTTCATGCACTTTATCTCAAATGCTGTGGATGTTTGATTCATTTTCTGTCCAACTTCACTAAAGATATTCCACTTTCAAAAGTCTCCAGTTTTTATTTTCACACATGTTGTGGGTCATTTTGGCCTGACAGGAGTACCATAACTTTTATCTTTTTTTGGTTTTTTTGGACCCCATTAACTTTTTGGGAGGCAGATTTTCACTAAGTTAAGGGAGAGAAAGCATGAGACTAATGAGAGCTTCTCCATGTCAACTACACTGAGCAAAGAGCACATCAGGCTTGGTCAAAATCACATGTAAAGCTGGTGTCGGTGGCTCACACCTGTAATCTCAGGAGGCTGAGATCTGAGGATCCAGGCTCAAAGCCATCCTGGGCAGGGAACATTCGTGAGACTCTGATCTCCAATTAACCACTAGAAAACCAGAGGTGGCTCTGTGACTCAAATGATAGAGTGCTTACTTTGAGCAGAAGAGCTCAGGGACAGTGCTCAGACCCAGAGTCAAGCGCATGACCCCCACCCTACCCCACCCCCCAAAAAATCACATGTAATAAATATGAGTAAGGAAAAATTACTGTATATTTGCACTTTGAAATATCTCATTAATATATGAAATTTAGAGCATGTAGTCAAGTTTTATATAAATATATATTTCCATAGTGATTTAAGTTAAAATGTAAAATAAAATGTCTGAGATTAATTAAAGATAAACTTTTCTTTTTTGTCCTGGTCCTAGGGCTTGAATGCAGGGCCTGAGCATTGTTTCTGAGCTTTTTTGCTCATGGTTAGTGCTCTAATACTTGAACCACAACTCCACTTGAGCTTTTGGGTGGCTAATTGGAGATAAAGGTCTTACAAACTGCCTTGCCTGGGTTGGCTTTGAACCACGATCCTCAGATCTAAGTCTCTTGCGTAACTAATTACAGGCATGGGCTACCAATGCCCCGCTGACAATACTTTAAATTTTTTTTCAGTTTCAGTTTGTTGACATATATATATAAATAAAATTCAGAACTTAAGGACCTCATATATATGTGATTTAACAGATAGCTATAGGAAAATTTACCTGATTGCATATTTTTAGCATATGGAGTTTGTTGTTTGTTGACTGCATTTTAATAAAACTGTCTTATAAGACCAAAAAGAACAAAACATGAAGTACTTTCCTTGTTTTCATTTGCTTTCACTGAAGATTGCTCTGGCAGTTTTTACTAGTGGACTTTATACAGACTGTAGATCAGTAAAGTTATCTCTGATTGGTTTACACACAGAATGTAATTGAGTTACACATTGGATTGTTTGCGCTCATGTACAGGTAGCTATCTTAAGAGTGCTTAGCCAGGTGCCAGTGGCTCACGCCTGTAATCCTAGCTACTCAAGATGCTGAGATCTGGGGATCTGGGTTCAAAGCCAGCCCGGCAGGAAAGTCTGTGAGATTCTTATCTCCAATTAACCACCAGAAAACCAGAAGCTGCACTGTAGAGCTGAGGGACAGGGACCAGGCCCAGAGTTTAAGCCCCACAACCAACAACAACAACAACAAAAGAATGCTGAGTCCTGGGGGAAAAGGGTAAATTGTGCTCACTGGACACTGTTGAAAGTGAATTGTACAATTTGCAAGTGGAGACAGGAGGGAGGAACTGGGAGAGAGGGAGAAAAGGGATGACACTTCATGAAAGGAAATGTACTTACTACCTGACTTTTTGTGGCTGTAATCCCTCTGTACATCACCTTTCAAGAAAAAGTAAATAAAAAAAAAAACTTCATACCCTATTTGAATTTGAAATACATTTTTCAAAATGTTGAGTCCTCTAGTGACAGCTGCAGGAGAGAGATGGCCGAAGTACACCAGGAACTGGGACATGGCTGGGGAGCAACAGAAGGCTTTTCCAGGGAAGGTGTGGGCCCAAAGAAAAGTTTGCCATGTTAAAAACTGAGCTAAGAACTAGGGAAAAGGTGCAAATTGAAATCATAGAGAAGAATCTTCAGTTGGTCCAGAAGTGATTCTGGGTGCCAGTCTGTCTTACTCCTCTTATTTTCTCCAGTTGTGCCAGACACCAGGCCAAGCTAGTATTAGGCCTGAGACCTCCTGAACTTAGTGTCACATGTTCACTTAGTGCATTCATACACCCCTCTTCACTCACCTGTGGCTACTGTTACCGTGCTTCTGCCCTGACACTAGTCTCTACATGCTCTGTAAATTCTCTGTACTGCTGCCAGAACTTAATCTCCATTTTAAAATGGAGATTAAGCACCACCAGCTTAACTGACTCCTAGTAACTACACATGGCATTACAAGATTTCTTCAACCTTTCTTCCCATCTTTTTTTTTTAGCTTCTCTCCTCCTCACCCCCCCCCCCTTGCCCTTTCTTTCTCTTGCTTTTGCTATCTCTCTTGCTCTTTTTTCTTTTCACTTTCTCTTGCATTTCAACTCCTATAATTTTTCACCATTGTTGGGATTTGTCTCTTTTTCTGTCCTCATCCCACCCCCTCCCCTGCACAGCAAACTCCTACCCTAGCAAGATCACCCCCTTCCTCGAAAAGCCTTCCATTACTCCTCCAAATAATGTCCCATCTTCCCTGTGAGCTTTACTCACT
Source organism: Dipodomys merriami (assembly GCF_024711535.1). Classification (NCBI taxonomy): domain Eukaryota; kingdom Metazoa; phylum Chordata; class Mammalia; order Rodentia; family Heteromyidae; genus Dipodomys; species Dipodomys merriami. The sequence continues at coordinate 548,931 of NW_027203293.1, read as the reverse complement.
TCTCTGCTGCAGTTTTTCTCCATGATCCTATTTTATCTCTGGACTTGCCTCTAACAGTCTGTTGAGATGATAGAGGTTGAGGTCAGTTTGAAAAGAGAATGTTTATTGGAGGCAGAAGATAATGTCCCATCTTCCCTGTGAGCTTTACTCACTTCTCTGCTGCAGTTTTTCTCCATGATCCTATTTATCTCTGGACTTGCCTCTAACAGTCTGTTGAGATGATAGAGGTGTGAGGTCAGTTTGAAAAGAGAGTGTTTATTGGAGGCAGAAGATAGGGGGTGAGAAGTCAGTACAAATACATATTTAAGATTTTTATAGAGGTGAAGGGAAAAGGTGGGGTAAGAAAAACAGTGATTGTGAAGGTAAGAAGTTAGAGAGCTGCCGGCTTCAAAGAAACATGGTCAGAAGAACAAATTCGGTATGTAAGGAATTTGTTTTTTAACTCCTATTTTAGAAATATGCAGAAAAGTAATTAGTTGCTACTTCGAGCTCTTCAAAGAAGGATTGATATGTAAGATATAGGTCATGCACATCCATCCCTGCAAACTTCCCACTTAACAAGGAAGACACATAGGAAATTAGACTAAACTGTTCAATAATGGCAACCATGTACGGTTAGAGAGCTTAAGTATGGTAGAAGTGATTCCAATTTGTATATAATTTGTATGTATTGAGCAGTGCTGATGAGAAAGCCATTTAGATGGGAAGTACTGGAAAGGCAGAGATGGGTGGTGGAGTACGGTCTTCATGGGACAGCATGGATAAGTCTCTGTATAAATAGGAAGGCATTGAAAGTCTTAATAAGAGAAATCAAGAAAGATAAATTATGCTGCTGAGTTAGCAGGCTTTGGTACCATGATGCTTGCATTATAAAAGCAAACCCAGAAACAACTATAGCAATGTCTAGTGTTGGCTAGGAATCAAAGTTTTGTGTATTCCCAGGCTTTTTTGTTTAATAATAATGGTAGTTTTGAGATAAATCTAAAACTAGTACTGTTAATGTACTTTTCTGACATGAGAAGCCTTGACTCCTCTTAACAATATGCTTTACATAATTAGCTCCATGTCATGTAATTTGAAGAGCATTTTAATTTGAAATAAGATTTATGTTTGTGAAATTATTTCATCAAAAGGTCATAATATTTCCGTCCTTAACTTCTCAAAAACAAACAACATTGAAAGACAATCTAACATGGACTAAAATAGGATTCTTTTTATCAACTACAAGCCAGGTACTATGGCTTATACCTTTAACTAAAGTTAAAGCCACTTGGTAGGTAAAGATTGGAAGAATCATGATTCTAGGCCAGGCTCACAAAAAGAAAAAAAAAACATATATATATATATATAAACCAGTAATAACATGTATACATTGGTACACACCTGTTATCAATAGGAGGATTGTAATGGAGGACATCCCAAAAAAAATGTTTAAGTAGTTATAGTTTGGGCATTGGTGGCTCACACCTGTAATCCGAGCTATTCAAGAGGCTGAGATCTTGGGATCACAGTTCAGAGCCAGCCCAGGAAGGAAAGTTCATGAGACTTATCTCCAATAAACTAATCAGAAGAAAGCCAAAAGTGGTGCTCTGACTCAAATGGTAGTAGTACTAGTCTTGAGCAAAAAAAGCTCGGTGATAGCACTCAAGCCCTCAAGCCCCCAAGCCCCAGGCTAGGGGGAAAAAAACCACAGCAAAAAGGACTCGGGCAATGGCCCATGATAGAATACCTACCTACCTGGGAAGTATATAGCTTGAGTTCAAACCCCAGAACACACACACACACACACACACACACACACACACACACACACACACACACACACACACACACACACACACACACACACACACACACACACACACACACACACACACACACACACACACACACACACACACACACACACACACACACACACACACACACACACACACAAGTAAATAAATGAACCACTAAAAGTGCTTGGTGGCAATGTAAACTCATGAGTAAATGACTAACCTTGGTTTTTTTTTAAACTTAAAAAAATCAATAGTATTACAAAGGTGATATACAGAGGAATTAGAGTTACATAAATCAGGTAGAGTACATTTCTTTTTGGACAATGTCACCCCTTCCCTCACTCGCTTCCAGTTTTTCCCTCCCATCCCTAGAGGTTTGGATTTTTTATTGTGCAGGATTCTCCCCCCATCATCAGATTAAATCTAGTTCTAGTATTAATCTCTTGTTACTGTTTGAGATCCATATTTTACTTTCATTCTGTAGTTGAGAGTTTAAATTCTTCAAGTTAAAAATGTGCAGAAATTCTTATAACCTTTTGTGCATCTTCTTCAAGAGGAGAGACCAAAAGACACTATGGCTTAAACCTGGTCTGTGTATCAGGGAATTGGGTATAAGGAACATCTGGCCTGTAGATCATACAAAACCTGAAAATTTTCTTAGTATATGACAGGTCAGACACAGAGGCAGGCTGGCTGCCTGTATTGATGATTGTGTATGGCATGTGAATGATGTTATAAATACCCAAATGGCCCTTGGGAGGGAAAAAAAAAGGCTTCCTGCTATCCAGAAGTCCTCCTTTCTCTTTCTCTGCCTAAATGGCAGTCTCAGTGGTTTTCACCCTGTAATATCAATTCCAGTATCACAGCAGCTGGTCCTAAATAGAGTTCTCCTCCCTTGAAAATTTAACAGCTTCCTTCTCTAATCGCTTCCTCCTTCTCCTCCCTCTCCTCTCCTTGATATGGTTTTGGTTAGCTTAGAAACCTCTCTTCTAATTTTTCAAACAGCATGTTAAGCTTACCTTCTCATTTAAGAAATTCTTTCTAAATCCGTGAGTCCTCACTGAAGACCACGTGCTGCTACATATTTCCCTGCACTTAAGAGTTTTATGGCTCACTAATGAAGTAGCCATTTGCTATATTTGCTTAGTTACCATAGCAACAGTGCCCTGGTTAGTGTACACCTGAGTAGCTTCCTGGAGTTTGACATGTTATGCAGCTAATAATTCCAATTTCTCCTAAGAGGCAACTGGAATTTTGCAGAATGGTATTCTTAATTTACTGAATAGAAGTTGTTTATCCTACTGTGTATCCAGTTAGTACCTGTCATCACATAGTCATGGAGTCATAAAAATTTTAATTTGGAAAAATGATTCATCCTTGTGGTATATATCAAAATAGCTGATAGAGAAACATTGTTTCCATCTCTGTCAACAGCTTAATTTCTCAGTCTATACATTTTAGGAATCAAAGAAATTGATCAAATTAGAAATTGAGACTGCTTGGGTGATTAGCTTTAAGTAATTTCAAATTTTATTATAAACCTTCAGGTTTTTAGTTCAATAAATGTGAAAATTGGAAAATACTTCTCATCACAGTTATTTTCCCAGGCTCCAATTGTCTAGCTTCTGTTAGGTCAGCTTCTTTGAACTCCATTACCTCATCCATTCCCTCCTACATGCTCACTTCTGAGTTTCCTTTTTTTTCAGTTACCAATCAAGCATATTACCTTGGCCTATGCCTTAGACACAGACATTGCCCTTGTCTTCAGAGAGCAACACATGAATGAACCTGTAATCAGTCATAGAGGGATCAGGGGGTAGATAACTGGATATAAAAACATTACTGTAAGTGGACAAATATAATTTAGAAGTTCTTATTTTTCCTACTGGTGAATCAACCTCATCTGTCAAATATAAATATTTCCACCAAAGCTACACTTGCCAAGATGTACATAGGTAACCCAGATCATCAGATCAACAGCTTAGAATAGTGAAGTAGATCTTGTCTGTCATTTCTTGAGTTTGCATCATGGCTATATGTAATATATAATTTTATGTACATATCAATAATGCATAAAACTTTTATACATTTGGATGTATTATAGTCATCCTATGACTGGTGGAAAAAAGTACATAGTAGTCTGATATCCCTAACACATAGGAGTTATATGCTATAAAATAAAGTACTTAAATGTGAAGCAATTCGTAAATAGAAAATCATCTACTACATCCATAAATCAGCAAGACTATTTTCACTCCGCCTCTTGTTTAGAAATGCTTTTCCTTATAAATTTAATTTCCTCTGGATAAGACTATGAAGAACTAGATTTGGATGAGCTAGATAACACTATATATTTAGGAAAAACTGGCTAAAGTATTTCTGTAATACCTTCTTACTGCTACTAATAGCATGAAAGATAAATTATTAAAATTCTCCTTAGAAATTTTAAAGTTCTACGTAGAAATTCTCATGTTAGCCAAGTAACTTAATAAAGGATTTCATAGTTCTTCATCAGATGATAGAAAATCCCAGCACTGTTTATCTGTCAGTGAGTAAGCTCTCTGAGAGCTTACAAAAAGACATTTACAGTTGACTGCTGAGAGGGCTGGCAACATGAACTGAAATATTTGTGAAAATAGAAAACATTTGTGTGATGATTATTCTCAGTTCTCAACACTTAGTATGGTGAACTTTTAATGAGTCTTCAAAAAGATTAAACTTGCAAGAATGAACTCAAGACACAATTCTAAATTAATGAATATAATTCAATCCTTAACTAAAAGAAAACACTTGCATTCTCTTTATCTTGGAAGAAACACATAGTTTGTCATTTTGACATAGTGAAAGGCTTGAGTTTTCTTCTTGACTTATGACAAATTTAGGAGAGGAAAAGGCATCTATCTTTATGTTTCATGTTTCATTAGTGATCTCAAATTCTAATCAGATTAACAAAGTTAAATGTGAATTTTATGATGCATACTTTGAAATAAAATCAATGTACATAGAAAGTGGGAGTAAAAAGAATTGTACTGTGATAATCCTGTCCTTGATGACTGTGTTTATATACTATTTAAATGCTCTGTAAGTCAGGTGCTAGTGGCTCACTATAATCTACATAGTCTGTAACCTTAGCTACTCAGGAGGCTGAGATTGTAATAAAGTCCAGCAACTTTGTTAAATAATTTACCCCAAACTGTAAGCTACCAAATTTTGGGGTTTTAGTGTAGAGGTTGAGTTGCAATTGGTTCTAGTTTATGATTCCATAAATGTTACATATTTTGCCTATAGCCTACATGTGTTTTAAAATAAATTTTAACTTTGAAAACATCAAAGGAGATAAAGTAACTTTTAATCTGGAATAGCTGAATATTCCCTCCCCATCAGAATAAAGGATGAGCACAAACAGTTAATTATTCAAAGATGTGCTTATCCAAGTAATTCCTGTACCGTTCTGTTTAAGGTGTGTATTTGAGTGATAAGAAGAAATAACAGCTACAATAAACTGAATGCCTTTTCTGGAAATGTTTTATAAGGGTTGTTGCACATATGTCTGGCATCATCCTCAGTTATCTTTGAGGGTGCCAAGAGGTTAGAGAAGTTGACAGTGTGACTAATGTCACACCTAGGAATGGAACTGGACCTGAAAACCAGAGTGTGATTTCAGGCCCTGCTATGTGATGAGATAGTTCATTGTTTTGCTTTAAGCACTATTTTGGCCGTTGTGTATGCTTTAAGTTTACTTTGATGTCTGATTTTTTTTTTTTTTTTTTTTTGCCCGTTGTGGGGCCTGAACTCTGGGCCTGGGCGCTGTCCCTCAGTTCTTCAGCTCAAGGCTAGCACTCTACCACTTGAGCCACAGCGCCCCTTCCGGCTTTTTCTGCTTATGTGATGCTGAGGAATTGAACCCAGGGTCTCATGCATGTGAGGCAAGCGCTCTACCACTGAGCCACCTTCCCAGCCCAGTATTTTTAAATATGAAATTATCAGCATGAATCTGAATACCCAATTTATTTCTGCTTTGCTCCTTGTGATACCAAATTATAAAACTACTGGACCTCTTAATAGGGTTGGTCTTCCTCAGTGAAGTTGTGGTCTTGCTGCTGGTTGTCTATCCCCCTGGCATCACAACTTTGCTGCCTCTAGTCATAATTATTTCCTTAGTTTTTCTCTAAAAAAAAAAAAAAAAAGATAGTTGTGGCATATAAATAGTTAGAGCCAGTGGCTCACGCCTGTAATCCTAGCTACTCAGGAAGCTGAGATCTGAGGATCACAGTTAAAAGCCAGCCCAGTCTAGGAAAGTCTGTGTGACTCTTATCTCCAATAAACCACTGTGGCTCCAGTGGTAGAGCGCTCACCTTGAGCTGAAGAGCTGAGGGACAGTGCCCAGGCCCAGAATTCAAGCCCCACAACCAACCAAAAAAAAATAAACAGTTAGATCAAAGCACTGCTGATTAGTATAGATAGTTCGTGTATTTTTTGCTTTTAAAGAAGCTTTTGTTTTTAAAGAGGCTTTGAGGAATGAGAGGGAAAGAGGAAACAGCTTGCATTAAGCAAAATGAAAGAAATATACATATCACCCAATGTGGAAGAAATTGTTGTATTGTCAAAGCTCATAGAATTCACAGACATTATAGAGCATGATAATGACAGTTTGCCTTGTGAACGCTAAAATGTGTTTGTGAATTTAACTAAGTATCACTATCTCACAATACTGTGAAATTTATGTAATCACTTAATCTCTGTTGTCACCAGCCATACATGGCTTTTAAGCACTTGAAATGTAGCTGAGGTGTTTGCAAAACTGACTTTTAAACTTTATTAATTTTAAATTAACTCATTCAGGAGCATGTGGTAGAGTGTTTGCGTTTTTAGACAATTCGTATGAAGTAAAAAATTCACCTTATACCTTACACTGCTTTTATATGCCAAATCTAAATGTTAACATATTGATGTCTTACAATTTGATAACCCATTTACCCTCTCTGATACAACAAACCTAAAACTTTTTTTGTCCTTCTTTATTCTTTTTTTTGAACCACATTGTTATCACTATCTGAGCCATAAGTAATATGATCTAGGGTCCTTGTTTTCATAAGAATTAGAAATAGTAGGGCTGGGAAGGTGGCTCAGTGGTATAGCGCTTGCCTTGCATGCCTGAGGCCCTGGGTTCAATTCCTCAGCACCACATAAGCAAAAAGAAAAAAGCCAGAAGTGGTGCTGTTGCTCAAGTGGTAGAGCACTAGCCTTGAGCTGAAGAGCTGAGGGACAGTGCCCAGACCCAGAGTTCAGGCCCCATGACCGGACCCAAAAAAAAAAAAAAAAGAATTAGAAATAGTAGTATCTGTAAGAGACACTTGTCCACATGATTTAATATTTGCTATTTGTAATTCCTCCAATAACTCTTCCAACAAACCAATGTTAGAAAGCCCTTAAGTTTCCCCATTGCTACTCCAGTGTACATTCTAGCAGATGGACATGTTACTCACTATTGCATGCCCTCTGAGCTTTCTTTGTCTATTCCCAAAAACTGAAACTTCCAATAAGTGCACTGCCAGAAAGCTGGGCTACCTCAGAATCTTTTTGTATCAGAAAATCAGCTCAGCCTTCAGCTTTCATCCTGGTTATTTTATTACTTTCTCTGGCCCTTCTAGCCTCCATTCACCTGCTCCCAAGATGCCTTCAAAACTTCCTTTTATATTATGTGACTTTGGGGAAGGGGCTGCTCACAAGTGCCCTATCTGCTTTTCCTGCTTCTCTTAGCCTTCAGGCTGCTCTCATCCTGCAGATGTCAGCCTCCTCCCTCTTGAGAGTCACTGTTCACCTCCCTCATTGCTTCCTACTCTCCCATTCAGAAATGAATATCTGAATCTGAAGAGAATACACATTCTTTTGTAAAAATCTGTCATTGTGATTGGATGTGGTTATCGCACAAATATAGATGAATACCTCAGTGATACTTACATTTTTAAATGATTCTTACAGTGTCAGTTGTTGGTGGAAACCTTAATAGTTCAATGTTGTTCGTAATTGTTTAATTCTCTTGTTGATAACCAGATTATCCAGACAAGGGCTTCTGCTTAGACATGAAAATAGTCTACATGTATAAAACCAGGTATTTCTGTGTCATTTTGTTACTATGGAATTCTACTTTTTCCTTTGAGAGCTAATTGTCCAATAAAAAGTATTATTTATTTATCTGCTCAACAAATATTTATGTATTGAGTTCCTACATGTGAGAAACACTGTACTTGCCAATGAATAAGTGAAGGATTTTTTTAGGTAAAATTTATAGGTTTCTCTTCCCAGACCTTCTGATATAATGGTATAGGTCAATAGTTGAGTGTTTTTCCATTTTGGCAGATCTTAACAGTGTTGTTGTTTTTTTTTTTTTAATATCTGAAGGATGTGATTGTTGGAGGCCCACGCCTAATCCTAGCTACTCAGGAGGCTCGGATCTGAGGGTCAAGGTTGGAAGCCAGCTCCAGCAGGCATACCTTCAAGACTCTTATATTCAATTAAACAGCAAAAAGTTGCAAATGGGGGAATGGCCCAAGCACCTGTCATGAGTAAAAAAAAGTCAAGCAAGAGCTCAAGGCCTGAAGTTCAAGCCCCAGTACTGGCACAAAACAAAACATTTTGAGGAATGTATATATTATTGTCCTGATTTTTTTATTGTTCTTCGGTTTTTTTACAGTGCTAGGAGTTGAACTCAGTGCTTCATTGTACTTTACCACTGAGCTACATCCCTGGCCCTTTAGTTTTGTATTTTGTTTTAAAAAAAGGTCTCAAATTTTGGCTGAGCTGATCTCAAATTCCTGCCTCTGTTTCCAGAGTAGTTGGGATTGCAAGTGTGCACTATCATGCTGAGCTTCCTATGTGCCTGTCCTGGAGCTTGAACTCAAGTCCTGATTGCTGTCCCTGAGCTTGTGTGCTCAAGGCTCTACCACTTGAGCAACACCTCTACTCTGGCTTTTTTTTTTGGGGGGGGGGGAGGGCAGGGGTGTTTAATTGGAGATAAGAGTCTTATGGTCTTTCCTGCTCAGGCTGGTTTTGAACCTCAATCCTCAGCTCTCAGTCTCCTGAGCAGTTAGGATCATAAGCATGAGCATCGGTGCCTGGATCTATCTTATTTCTTAACATGAATTTTGTGTTTTGAAGTTGAATATATAATTGAATTATTACATTAAATCAAACTTTTGAATAATTTTTAATAATGCTCGATATATGTATCAAAAAGAAAATAAGGAATTTGATAAGGGAGGTTATAAACTATTATGGCATATGGGCTGGGAAGGTGGCTCAGTGGTAGAGCGCTTGCCTTGCCTGCCTGAGGCCCTGGGTTCGATTCCTCAGCACCACATAAGCAAAAAGAAAAAACCCAGAAGTGGCGCTGTGGCTCAAGTGGTAGAGTGCTAGCCTTGAGCTGAAGAGCTGAAGGACAGCACCCAGGCCCAGAGTTCAGGCACCACGACCGGACCAAAAAAAAAAAAAAAAATTAAAACTATTATGGCATAATAACTATTGACACTGTCTCAGTGGTCATCTTTTCTTCACTTTTAAAAAAGAATATCACTTCTCAGCCTATTGGCTAAGATCAAGTTATACCACTTATAAAGAAGAATGTTACTGTGTGTGCATGTCATTATATTTGTAGATGCAGATTTAGTTAGAAGTAGGCTGATGATTGTCAAGAAGAAATTACTTGCTTTATACTAAGTTCCATAGGACGTTTATTAGAATTTGTTTTCTATTCTGTAGCCTTATATGACATCCTAGAGAATGATGATCTGAGTTCAAGTTCTATCTTTGCTTACTATGAGGAAAATGTGAGGTGAAGGTGTACATAAAGCTCTTATCGGGGCTGGGAAGGTGGCTCAGTGGTAGAGCACTTGTCTTGCATGCCTGAGGCCCTGGGTTCAATTCCTCAACACCACATAAGCAAAAAGAAAAAAGCCGGAAGTGGCACTGTGGCTCAAGTGGTAGAGCACTAGCCTTGAGCTGAAGAGCGGAGGGACAGCGCCCAGGCCCAGAGTTCAGGCCCCACGACCGGACAAAAAAAAAAAGCTCTTATCACCCTTTCTAACACATAGTAAATACTTCTCAGGTATCTACTATGGCCAAAGTTATAAGTGATACAATTGTTAATCATTGTTATTTGTATGTGTTTATGATAGTCCTGAGCTTGACCTTAGCGCCCGGGTGCTATCCTTGAGTTGTTTTGCTTAAGACTAGTGCTCTACCACTTGAGCTATAGCTCCACTTCTGACTTTTTTGGTGATTCATTGGAGATTAGAGTCTCACAGACTTTGCAGCCCAGGCTGGCTGTGAACCGTGATCCTTAGATCTCAGCCTCCTGAGTAGCTTGGATTATAAACATGAGCCACTGATATGGGCTTAACTAGTTTCTTATTCAGAGAAGTGAATTTATTGTTTATTGTTATGTTTATTGTTAATATAAGTGAGAATAAGAAATACATATATTTTTATGTAAAACTTAATAAAAGGTGTTAATATTTTAGTTCCCTTAATTTTCACCCCATGTAATTTTTAATCTAGGTCTAAAAATGTAGGATCTCATTTACAGATTTTCTAGTAAAAATGGATTAAATCCTGTCATTAGTTACAGGAATATAATTGCCCTCCCATCCTAGTTGTTTAAGCCAGGAATCTGAACTCAGTCCTCTCCACTGACTTTGTTTCTCTCTCTCTCTCTCTCTCTCTCTCTCTCTCTCTCTCTCTCTCTCTCTCTCTCTCTCTCTCTCTCTCTGTCTCTCTCTGTCTCTCTCTCTGTCTCTGTCTCTGTCTCTCTCTCTCTCTCTCTCTCTCTCTCTCTCTCTCTCTCTCTCTCTCTCTCTCTCTCTCTCTCTCTCTCTCTCTCTCTCTCTCTCTCCTTCCTTCCTTCCTTCCTTCCTTCCTTTTTTTTGCTAGTCCTGGGTGAGCCACAGTGCCACTTCTGGCTTTTTCTGAGTAGTTTATTGGAGATGAGTCTCACAGACTTTTCTGCCCTGGCTGCCATCAAACCCCAATCCTCAGATCTCAGCCTTCTGAATAGTTAGGATTATAGGTGTGAGCCACTAGTGACTGGCTGTTCACTGACTTCCACTTTTATTTCCTCTTATTCAGTTAGGCACTAGCTTCTATTGAAACTGTCTTCAGCATATATCCTAAATGTATTTAACTTGACTCTCCTAATCCAAATGAGTATTGTCTTTCTTTTTGACTCCCTAAGTCTCCTGGCTTGGTTTTCACCCCACAATATTCTGCCAATACTAGCCAGAGGAGTATTTTTCTTTCTTTTTTTTTTTTTTTTTTTTTTTTTTTTTTTGGGTCCGGTCGTGGGGCCTGAACTCTGGGCTTGGGCGCTGTCCCTCAGTTCTTCAGCTCAAGGCTAGCGCTCTAGCACTTGAGCCACAGCGCCACTTCCGGCTTTTTTTTCTTATGTGGTGCTGAGGAATCGAACCCAGGGCCTCATGCATGCAAGGCAAGCGCTCTACCACTGAGCCAACTTCCCAGCCCCTCTTTCTTTTTTTTTAATTGTGAAAATACTGTACAGAGGGCTTATGATTACATGGGCAAGGTAATGAATACATTGTTGCCTCCTCCTGTTTCCCCTTCCCATCCACCCCCTCCCCTGCACCAAAGTTGTAAAGTTCATTTTTTTTGATGTAACATCTTGTACATCTCATTGTACATCCCTATTTAAGCAATTTGTTTTTTCCCTTCCCCTCCACAAATTATGCCAACATCAAATTCAGTGAAAAGAGGGGTTATACCATGGGGAGGGGACATACAAAGCAACATATCTTATAAATATGTTAGAAACAATAGCAAGAAAGAAAAACCATTTGAACCTTATCTTGGGCTTCATTGCACCTAACATCAACTTATCTGACCATTTTTGCTTGTCTCAGACATACTCTAGTTATTGCAAATAAGGGAAACCATGGGACCTGTGTTTCTTTGGGCCTGGCTTACTTCACTTAATATAATTTTTTCCAAAGTCTTTCCATTTCCTAACAAATGGGGCGTTGTCATTCTTTCTGATGGAGGCATATAACCCTCAAAAATCAATGGATTTTCTTTCTGCCAACACTGAGAAAAACGTGGCTGAAATCAGGAAAGCAACTCATTCGTAATAGCCCTACAAAAAATAAAATATCTAGGAATTAACTAAAGAGGTGAAGAACCTCAACTTCTATGATGAAAACTTTAAGAACCTGAAAAAGAAAATCAAAACAGAATTTAGAAAGTGGAAAAACCTCCCGTGGGTTGGAAGGATCAACACCGTGAAAATGGCAATAATTCCCAAGGCTATCTACAAATTCAATGCGATACCTATCAATAGTCCAACCTCATTCTTCAAGGAAATAGAAGAGGCAATCCAAAAATTCATATGGAACAATAAAAGACCCCTAATAGCAAAAACAATCCTTAACAGAAAGAACAGTGCTGGAGGAATATCAATACCAAATTGCAAACTCTACTACAAAGCCATAGTAATCAAAACAGCTTGGTACTGGCACAAGAACAGACCTCAGGACCAGTGGAATAGAATTGGAAACTCAGAAATGAACCCACAGACCTATTGCCATCTAATCTTCGATAAGGGAGTTAAAAAAAAATAGAATGGAAGGAAGACAGCCTCTTCAGAGGAGTATTTTTAAAACACAGATTTGATTCTTTCTTTGCTTTGAAATTCTATTTCCTGTTAACTTTAAGATTTAAAAATATTTAAGACAACCTAAGCTAAGTGCCTGTGGCTCACGCCTGTAAACCTAGCTATTCAGGAGGCTGAGACCTGAGGATCACAGTTCAAAGCCCGCCCAGGTAGGAAAGTTTGTGAGACTTATCTACAATTAACCACCAGAAAACCAGAAGTGGTGCTATGGCTCAAGTGGTAGAGTGCTTGCCTTGAGCTGAAGAGCTGAGGGATAGCTCCCAGGCCCAGAGTTCAAGCCCCACAGCCAATAAAACCAAACCAAAAAAAGACAAACCATACATTCTATATATTTATTTACTACTTACCTTTCTAGATTTCCCTTTGTATAAATTCACTTTAAAATTCAGTTTCCTTAGTGGGAGTTAGTCTGTTAAAAAGATTCATTTGAAGTTTGTTTTTGTTTGTTTTTTTTGGGTCCTGTCATGGGGCCTGAACTCTGGGCCTGGGCGCTGTCCCTCAGATCTTCAGCTCAAGGTTAGCGCTCTACCACTTCAGCCACAGTGCCACTTCTGGCTTTTTTCTTTTTGCTTATGTGGTGCTGAGGAATCGAACCCAGGGCTTGGAGCATGCAAGGCATGCGCTCTACCACTGAGCCATCTTCCCAGCCCCTGAAGTTTGTTTTTTGTTTTGGTTTGATTTAGGATTTTTTGGCTTTTTGCCTTTTTTTGGGGGGGGGGGGGGTCCGGTCGTGGGGCCTGAACTCTGGGCCTGGGCGCTGTCCCTCAGCTCTTCAGCTCAAGGCTAGCGCTCTAACACTTGAGCCACAGTGCCACTTCCGGCTTTTTTCTTTTTGCTTATGTGGTGCTGAGGAATCGAACCCAGGGCTTGGAGCATGCAAGGCAAGCACTCTACCACTGAGCCACCTTCCCAGCCCCAGGATTTTTTGGCTTTTTGAGACAGAGTCTACCTATGTAGTATGGACTAAGAGTCATGATTCTTCCATTGGCCTTCCAAGTGTTGGAATTTATAGGGATATGCCACCATGCCTTGTCTGTTTTGTTTTGGGTTAAGTGTTTTAGTGTTTTTATTGTTTAACAGGCTGATAATTGAGAGATGACTTTCAAACTTCACTAAATGAATTTCCAAAAAGATAATTCTCAGTCACCTAAAATTTTAAATTACGGATTTTTAAAAGAAATGGAGTTTATTTCATTAGAATATGTAAGATTCACGCTTAACTACTTAAGAATCTTATACTTTGATAAATAAATATAATTTGACTACCACAGTAATTATTTTATGAATTTTATCCTCATTCATTTTATATTTTTTAATTTCTGTTTTGTCCTGTTTTTTTTTTTTTTGTTTTTTTCTATTGTTGTTGTTGATGTTGATGTTGATGTGAAACCAGGACTCAGACTACATACCTGACCCTTTGTTCATTGGCTGGCTCTCTACCAACTTAGCTTCACCTCCAGCCCCTCTCAATCACTTTAGAACCATGAGAAATGTAAGAAGATGTGGTCTGTCCTTATCTTCTAAAAATGTGGGTGTATATTTTAAATTAATTATTTGGTTGTAGTGTTAGGAGTAGGTACAGGTACCAAGTATTTTTTAATTATTTATAAAAAACTAATCATAGAATATTGTTTTTCTATTACCGTTGCTTGAAAGTAACACAGTTTGTTAAATTAAAAAAACAAAACAATTTTTAAAATAGTCATTACAGTGAGGTGTTCTCCCAGTTCAGTCTTAAATCTCCTCATTTAGATTGCTGTTCCTTTTTGTAAAAACAGTATCTCCCAATTTTATTATTTTGACAAATCTAGGTACACTTTTTTTTACTTTGAAAGCATTTTCAAGTTGGCAGTGTTTTTTTGTTTTTTGTTTTTTTATTGTGAAAATACTGTACAGAGGAGTTACAATTACATGGGCAAGATAATGAGTACATTTCTTAACAAGCATTGTAGCCTCCTCCTTTGTTTCCCCTTCCCATCCCTGAGTCAGCAGTGTTTAACTTGTACATTGTTCAGTATGAAAGAGTTGCAGATTGTTCTAACACTTTATGAGATAATGCTAAATGAATTATTTAGTGTTAAATATAAGAGCCCTGCTAAATTATTTTAAACTATTCAAGGTTAATTAAAGTATTTCAAGATTTTCTTCTTTAAAATTATGCTGTATTTTCAGTCCATAGATTAACCTTTTGAATTTTGAATCATAGGATATACTCTTTTAATTAAAACAAAACCTTTGAAGCTGGCTTTTTAAATATATAATAGGAAGGTTAAATTTTAATATGAACTCTATATTTTAAAAAAAGAACAGTATTTTCCTTTGAGGATAAGTGTGGTCTGATTCTAGATAGTAAAATTGGCTTTTAAACTTGTCAAATGTGAATTAAAAGTCTGCCTCGTGAATCTGAACCGGGATATACTGACTACAAATAAACTACCCTTTGTAAAGAAGCTACCTAAATGAACTGAAACCCTGAGAAGTTTTCAGATGGGAGGAATGGGAACAGTTCCTTAATATGGAAGGAAGGAGTTGGCGCATGCCTCCTTACTTGAATGTTTCATAAAATCAGATCATGGAGTGATTGGATTGAAAATTGAAACAGCGAAAATAATATGGTGGCAGCAAGGCAGATCACAGCTGAGGAAGGCCAGACCTTACAAACCTATTGCCTTAGAGCGTAGGGCTAAATTAGAACACAAAGAGTTGTGTGTTCAGATATAGGCTGGAGTTACCAATACCCAGTTCTAACACAAGCTCAACATTCCTGATAGCTGTCTTCAATCCTTCCTCTCTTTTAAAGATTTATCTCTTAGTAGCTTTAAGATATCTCCGTTTAGGGCTGGGAAGTTGGCTCAGTGGTAGAGCGCTTGCCTTGCATGCCTGAGGCCCTGGGTTCGATTCCTCAGCACCACATAAGCAAAAAGAAAAAAGCCGGAAGTGGCGCTGTGACGCAAGTGGTAGAGCTCTAGCCTTGAGCTGAATAGCTGAGGGACAGTGCCCAGGCCCAGAGTTCAGGAGCTGAAGAGCTGAGGGGCAGTGCCCAGGCCCAGAGTTCAGGCCCCACGACCGGACCCAAAAAAAAAAAAAAAGATATCTCCGTTTAGGTAATCTGATAAGATAATCCTATATCTATACTAATTATTGCAAATAAGGGAAACCATGAGACCTAAATTTCTTTTAAGGACTGGCTTACTGCACTTAATATGATTTTTTCCAAGTCTCTGTTTCCTAACAAATGGGGCAATGTCATTCTTTCTGATGGAAGCATAGAATTCCATTGTGTATATATACCACATTTTCTTGATCCATTCATCTACTGAGGGGCATCTGGGTTGGTTCCATATTTTAGCTATGGTGAATAATGCTATGATAAACTTAGTTGTGCTGGTAGCTTCAATATGGCCTTGTTTGTTTACATTTGGGTCAATGCCCAAAAGTAGGATTGCTGGGTCATAGGGGAGGTCTATGTGTAGTCTTTTTTTTTTTCTTTCTTTTTTCTTTTTTTTTGTCGGTTGTGGGGCCTGAACTCTGGGCCTGAGCGCTGTCCCTCAGCTCTTCAGCTCAAGGCGAGCGCTCTACCACTTGAGCTACAACGCCACTTCCGGTTTTCTGGTGGTTTATTGGAGATAAGCGTTTCTCGGACTTTCTTGCCCGGGCTGGCTTTGAACGGCGACCCTCAGATCTCAGCCTCCTGAGTAGCTAGGATTACAGGCGTGAGCCACCGGCACCCGGCCTATGTGAAGTCTTTTGAGGAACCTCCATTCTGCTTTCCAAAGTGGTCAAACAAATTTATACCTCCACCAGCAATGCAGTAGGGTTCCCTTTTGGCCACATCCCTTCCAGCAACTGTTGTTATTAGAGTTCTTGATTAGAGCCATTCTAACTGGGGTGAGGTGGAATCTCAATGTTGTTTTGATTTGCCTGAAAAGTTCAAAAGTATTTTCCTATGTCCATATAAGATGATACTAAATGAAATAAATCCCAAGATATGGACACAAGAGGTCTGTGTTGGTTGTTACTGTTTTAAATGTACTATGTGATTTTTTTTTTCCTTTGTATGTTCTTCCTCCTATGACCTATCCCCTCTTGTCTCTGTACTTGATTTTGGTACCCTGCATCTTGTCTAATCTGGAGAGGGAAAGGGGAATAACAAAATTCTGAAACAAAGACACAGGATGACCCATTGCAACAATGATACCCACAAGACAGTATTTTTTGGGGGGGTGTGTGGTCCGGTTGTGGGGCCTGAACTCTGGCCCTGGGCGCTGTCCCTCAGCTCTTCAGCTCAAGGCTAGCCCTCTACCACTTGAGCCACAGCACTACTTCTGGCTTTTTTTTTCTTTTTTCTTATGTGGTGCTAAGGAATGGAACCCAGGGTCTCATACATGCAAGGCAAGCGCTCTACCACTGAGCTACCTTCCAGCTTTGTTGGGGGAGGCAGGGGATAGTGGAACAACAAGGAAACGGGTAATAATGATCAACAAGTAATGTACTCATTGCCGTACTCACATAACTATAACCCCTCTGTACAGCATCTTTACAATAATTCTTTTTTTAATGTGGTGTGTGTATACATATATATATATATATACATATATATATATATATATATATGATATCTCTGTTTAAAGGGTCCTCCTCTACCTTATCTTTATGCCTGGTTATTAGATGCCTGAGCATTCCTCCTCCAGCTTATCCTCAAAGGCACATGTTGGGTTAATCATGGCTTCCTATAAACATGCCATCCACCATCTCAGTACTGCCTACCCAAACCTCAAAACTTCTGTTAGTTACTTAGAATGTTAGTTCATAAAACCATCTAAGAAGTGATGGCGGGTGGTGGCTGTTCACACCTGGTAATCCTAGCTACTCAGGAGGCTGAGATCCAAAGACCACATTTCAAAGCCAGCCGGGACAAGAAAGTCCCTGAGACTCATCTCTCCAATAAATCACCAGAAAACCAGAAGTGACGCTGTGGCTCAAGTGACAGAATGCTAGGCTTTGAGCTGAAGAGCTCAGGGACAGCATCCAGACCCAGAGTTCAAGTCCCATGACCAAAAAAGATGCTATTTCTTTTTAAAAAGGATACTTTCTTTTTTGATTATCAAAGTAATAGATACTTATTACAGGAAGTTTAGAAAACCATTCCGAAATCTCTTAAAATGTACTCATTCTGATCTTTTCTTTCCTATCTTTCATGTTCTGCTTTTTAAATAAACACTGCCTTTTTTGTTTTTTATGTAGTAGGTAATTTTCTCATGGCTATATCTCCTTGCTGTGCCCATTGCACCTCATTAGTTCTTTGGGGTTTATTTTCCTTTTTATTGAATAAATCCTTGAATACCTCTCTCAGTGAGGAACTGTGAATGATAAGCTTAAGAGATTTTTTTCCAAAAATATTTTTGCAATTATAAGTTATCTGGATTGGCAGGCAATTTTCTTAAATATATTACATTTTGCATTCTCATATCCTGCTGATGAGAAGTCTAAAGGTGCAGTGATTCCTTTTGTTCCCTTAACACCTTAGAAAGCTGCACTTTGGGACTGGAAGCATAGCTCAAGTGGTAGAGCTTTGCCTGTCCAGCAAGTGTGAGGCTCTGAGTTATGTCATGCCAAATTTAGGACAAAATTTCAAATCTTAAGACTGCTACTTAAAGATAAAGAAGGATGTTTTCTAACATGCTATACAGAGTGTATGTTTTATGACTCTCTCCAAAGACAGTATTTTGAGTTACTTTAATTTATATAGAATCCTGAAATGTTTCTAGACCATTGCTTTTCAGGGTAGTTTCTGTGGTAGTAGAACATTCTGTATCTGCCCATCTAATACGGTAGCTATTCGTCATTAGACCTTAAATGTTGATGCATTCTTTTTATATATCTTATTTTTTGCTGGGTGATTAAAAGCTTTGAATTAATCATTTGATTAATTTTTAGACTACATAATTTAAGATAATTTATTTTTATCAGTAGGGTTTTTTCTAGAAATTTAAACAGCTTCTTGGTTTTAGTAGTTAAAAGTTTACCCCATACATGATAGAATTAGAAGCAATTTATAGAATATAATGAGATAGAAGGGGTGACAATAATCAAGATGCGTTATACATATAAATTGATGGAAATAGTGATTTCAAACCCCTTTGTACAAACGGGGCGGGGGTGTTTGGTTTGGGTGTTTTTTGCTTGTTTTTTAATTTTTTTTATTTTTATTTTTTTAATTTTTTGCCAGTCCTAGGACTTGAACTCTGGGCCTGGGCCAGCCTTTTGCTCAAGGCAAGTACTCTACAACTTGAGCCACATTGCCACTTCCGACTTTTTTGAGTAGTTTATTGGAGATAGAGTCTCATGAGTTTCCTGCCTATTCTGGCTTCAAAACTCAATCCTCAGATCTCAGCCTCCTGAGTAGCTAGGATTACCAGCATAAGCCACCGATACCCAGTTTAAAAATAGTTTTTAAATAACTTACAAAGAGTACAGTGAGATAGTTTGTGTGTTTAGCCTACAGGACTAATTTTTACATTTTAGTCACATATTTATTATATTAAATCTAGTATAAAATTGTAAAATTACCTGTTTTCGTTAGAAATTATTGAGTAAGAAGAATTGTAGAAATAATTCTATAGGTTTTTTTAATCTACTAAACAAGTGGATTAATAAGAATTCTGTTTTTCAGATTGCAAATAGAAGAATCTTCCAAACCCGTGAGGCTATCACAACAACTAGACAAAGTTGTAACAACGAACTACAAGCCTGTTGCTAATCATCAATACAATGTAAGTATTCTGCATGTCTCTCTTTATTCAGTGTTCTGTCCTTTATGCTTTTCTGTGTTATGGACTCTTAGGCTTTGTAAGAACCTCAGTAACACACCTTGCCCTTAGGTGCAAGGTGACAATCAACCAAGCCTAGAAAAGATGCTAGCTCCATAGCAAAAGCTAGACACAGAGAGACCAAGCTACTCCTGATAAGTTGTTACAAAGAAATAAAACACTTTCTCAGTTCCCATAGGAAATAAAAAGGTAGAACCTTCTGGAGGGAATTTTGACTTTTTGCATCAAAATCACTATGAGATATAACCTAAGATAAGTGCCTGACGATGTATAGGCAGCAGAATGTTTCTGTTGTTTGAGATAGAAAAGGATAAGTAGCAAATACCCCAGATTAGGGCTTTGTTACATATTTTAGAGCCTTAGATTTGGACAGTAAGATGGTAGGCTGGTGAGATTTAGAGTGATTTATCTTGATTTTCTTCTTTTTGAAATGCTTGCATTGTAATTGTCTCTGTGAGCATGAGTTATAGAGAATAGTAGAGTTCTCCCTTGGGTGGGAGGGAAGAAAACTGAGGAAGCATGTTCATGGCTGGCCATCCCAGCTTCCTTTCTCAATTGCAAGTGCTTACTTAGTACCTGAGAGATAAACCCCTGCTGAACCAAATCTATAAAACCAGTCTTCAAGGAACTACCATCTCTTCCATTTCACTGCTTGTACTCTTTAAGAGCTGCTGTTGGAGTATAATGTATATTTTCTTTGAAGTAGTCAGTCCACATTTCTATACTATAATCTTCTTTTATTCCACTGCAAAGATCACTTGCTATACTGCTGCAGAAAATTGTGAGACCAGTCTCACTTAGGTGCTAAATTAAAACTGGCACTTAAGAAGTAGCACAGCTTGACCTTCACCAAATTCTTATTCTTAGTGGTTAACACTCTACCTAGTATATATAGAAGATGGATTCCAAATCTCATTTGTTTTACATTGTTTTACAGTTTCCTCTTTACTACTAAAGCAAGTACAAATACATTGTATTTTGAACTTTTTAAGACACACAGCAGTAACACCCACTTTAAAGACTTTTTAACATTGACATTTCAGTTTAAGCCTGTATCTTTGTTAAAATTGTCATGGGATAAATGAATCATTAGGGTAATGAGTCATACAATAATCCTTGATTGAAATTTCATAAGCTGTCACATTGCATTTAAGTATTCAGTAATTGTTTTCTATGGCAGTGTATCAGAATGAGTGGAGAAACCCACATAACTTAAAAAATCATATTGAATAGTATAGTGTAATATCAATTACAGAAATACTCTAGAACTTTTGTTACTTATCAGAAGAAAACATTGGTTTTTAATATATTGACAGAAATCAACATCATTCAAGAGGAATGACTTAAGAGGTTACATGATCAAGTCATAATGAAAAATATTTTGAACTCAATATAATGTTAGAATCTATTCAAAAATTGGCAGGAGGCTCCTCTGGACAAAAAGGTAATAGACCTCATCTTAACTAGTAGCTGGTCATAATAGCATTTACCTGTCATTCCAGCTATACAGGGAAGCATAAATAGGTTGCAATCCAGGCTGACCCAGACAAAGACCAGATGAGACCCTCTTCCAAAAATAAAAGAAAGAAAGGTTGTAAGCGTAATTCAAATGTCAGAGCACCATGCCTAGCAGGTATGAGACCCCTGTATCACCAAAGGAAAAAACAATTGCAGAAATAGAGCTACATATAAAAATAAAGCCCAGCATTTCATTTTAATTGTTGCAGTTCTTTGCAGTTTCAGAACAAAAATAGTAAGGAAACACAATGTACTAAAAAATTAAAGAGGGGATGGAAAACTGCACGTATGCTTGCAAAACTGTATCCGTTTCTTTTTTAGTGGTGAGGAATGACTCGAAGGCTTTGCACGTGCTAGACAAGCTCTCTCCTGCTGAGCCTCCCCCCAGCCCTTGGTGCCACATTGAATCAGAAAGAAACCGCTTCTCATTTGCCCCTAGACATTTTTTTCACCATGTGGATTTACCCTGCATGCTTATGCAGTGCCTTTGCTAGTCATTCTTTAGTAGATTAGAAATTGTATAACACTGACGGTTTTTTTGTGGTGCCTTCATTTCTTTCAGCTTTTTTGGTTTGATGCTAGGTTCAGTCTTGCACCCATTGTAGTATTTTTTATTAACTAATAATAAAGCAAACATATATGAGAAAGAAGTAGAAAAATTGACACATTTAAACTGTATCTAAGATGATCTCTTCACCATGAAGTAGAAACAACGATAAGAAATCAGAACTATCAGTATCATTTTAAATATGGCTTGTCATTCCTTGTCAGTTGTTTGTGTCCTAGAAACAACTCTAGATTTTTCAAGCAGACAGAAATTTAATTTAAGGGATTGGTTACAAATAGTTTATGAGCATAAAGTTGAAGAGCCAGAGTTGGAAAAGGAAGAAGGAACTTGCTTATCAAAGAAAAAGAGGAAGCTACTGAATCAGAAGAGACTCCTACCAATACAAAACAAAAGAAGAAAATAATCCTCCCTTCCATGTGCCAGTAGCTCACACCTGTAATCCTAGTTCCTCAGGAGGCTGAGACATGAGAATCCAGGTTCAAAGCTAGTTCAGACAGAAAAATTGTGAGACTCTTAGCTCCAGTTAACTAGCAAAAAAGGAGTCGTGGGTCAAGTAGTAGAATGCCAGGCTTGAGCAAAAGCAGAGGGATAGTACCCGACCCTGAGGTCAAGCCCCAGTACTGGCACATACATCCACAAGTGTGTGTGTGTACGCGCACATGCGTGAGCACACACACACACACACACACACACACACACACACACACACACACACACACACACACACACACACACACACACACACACACACACACACACACACACACACACACACACACACACACACACACACACACACCTCTTCATTCCTCTTTGATTCTCCATGGGCAGAAAATCAGCCAGTCTATCAAGAGAATTTAAAAATGTAGCCTATGGACCCTTGCTATGACTGTTACCACCATTGGTACCTCCACCTCGAGCCAAGAGCTTGCTGCAAGTAACAATACACCATGCCCTTTTGTGGGCATTGTGTCTTTAAGTTATATTCGCTGTTGCTGGTTCAAACCTTTCAGAGTTTGTAATACTTTTGAAAAATAAGCATCCAAAATGTGAAGACAGGCCACTATTTGAGAGCAAGCAATTAGGTGATTTTTATTCATTAAAACTTACCTTTAGGTCTGGGAAGGTGGCTCAGTGGTAGAGCGCTTGCCTTGCATGCATCAGGCCCTGGGTCCGATTCCTCAGCACCACATAAGCAAAAACAAAAAAGCTGGAAGTAGCACTGTGGCTCAAGTGGTAGAGTGCTAGCCTTGAGCTGAAGAGCTGAGGGACAGCGCCCAGGCCCAGAGTTCAGGCCCCACGACCAGACCCAAAAAAAAAAAAAAAAACTTTAGATAACTTTTTATTTTTATTTCATTTTTATAAGATACA
This sequence comes from Dipodomys merriami, assembly GCF_024711535.1. NCBI lineage: Eukaryota > Metazoa > Chordata > Mammalia > Rodentia > Heteromyidae > Dipodomys > Dipodomys merriami. The sequence continues at coordinate 526,185 of NW_027203293.1, read as the reverse complement.
AATATTAATACATGTGTGTATTTTTAAATTTACAAAGATACATAGATATAGAGATATAGAGATATATTTAGCAGGGTTTTTTTTCCCTGAGAAAGGAGTTAACCAAAACAAAACAAAATTATAATGGCAAGGCACTGATGGCTTATGCCTATAATCCTAGCTACTCAGGAGGCTGAGATCCTGAGGATTACAATTAGAGACATGCTAGTTTGCTAGACTCCATCTCCAAAATAACCAACATAAGGCAGAGCTAGGCTCAAGAACACCTGCCTAGTGAGTGAAAATCCCTGAGTTCAAACCTCAGTACTGCAAAAATAAAAAATAAAGGAAGGAAGGAAGAAAAGACAAGAAAAAAAAAGAAATCAGCTAAGAGATCTCTTCTTTGGTTTCTCAATCCAATTAAGGTGCTTCTGTGTAGTCTGGTGATTGGGCTTGTGTAAATGTCACAGTATTCTGGTATGCTGTGATCTCTAATTGTCTTTCTTATAAGGAATTGTGTCTCCTGTTGTCTAGATAGTCTTTGCAACGTGAGCTGTATACTGTAATCACCTTAGAAGCTTTTTAGAAAGAAAAATACTTCCAAAGATTGATTCAGTTTATCTAATGTGTAATCTAATGTGTTATCTAATGTAATCTTAAGGGTTATTGTGCCTCCTGGGTATTTCTATTGTGTAGCCACCGATCCCAAGAGATGGAAACTTATTATAGTTTTGTGTACCATCCATTGAAGGAAGGATGGAATTCTGTAATGGTGGCTCAGAAGAGGAATTAATACCTTCTGTCTTTAATATCATTCCTACTCCCTGCCTCTAAGTTTGAAAAAATGGTTTTTTTTCTCTAGCTATTGGTCAGAATGTGACAAAGAACTAGAAAAGCTTTGGTAGAAGTAGCTTATTTGCATGTATGAAAATAGAACAATGAGAGCTGTGGAAATTGTTTTAAGAAATAGGGATTGAGGTGAAAGAAGATGATAGAGGGCTGAGGCCGATTGGGGTACTTTATTGTACATGTGTGGAAATGTCACAGTGAAATCTTCCTTCTACAACTAATGTACGCCCATTAGGAAAAAACTAGAAAAGCTTAATCAAAACTGATTGAAGTATTAGAAATGTTACATAGAATCTTGAGTTTAACCTCTAGGGGCTTTTGTTTGCTTGTTTTAGTTTTGGGGGTTTTGTTGTTTTGTTTTGTTTTGTGCCAGAATGGCGCCTATGCACTTTCTTTAGTTCAAGATTAGTGCTCTACACTGGAACCACAGCTCCACTTCCAGTTTTTTGTTGGTTAGTTGGAGATAAGAGTCTTACCAATTTTCCTGCCCTGGCTGGCTTTGAACCAGGATTCTCAGACCTCAGCCTCCTGAGATGTGCTAGGATTGCAGGCATGAACACAGCTGGAAAACTTGTTTTAATGTATACTCAGTTTTCCTTCTGGGTGCAGTGAACTGTCTGAGCCTTCAGAAATAGGGTTGGTAAAGGTTTTTTTGGTGTTTTGTGGGGGGTTTTTTTTCTTTTTTTTTTTGGTCAGTTGTGGGGGGTCTAAACTCTGGGCCTGGGTACTGTCCCTGAGCTCTTCAGCTCAAGACTAGTGCTCTACCACTTGAACCACAGCACCACTTGCAGCTTTTTCTGCTTGTGTGGTGCTGAGGAATCAAACCCAGGACCTCATGCATGCACGGCAAGCACTCTCCCACTGAGCCACCTTCCCAGCCCCTGGTAAAAGTTAAAAAAAAATTTTTGTTATACACATGCACAATATTTGCCTATTATGGTATAGACTTGTCCTTTTGCATTTGCACTCCAAGAACTGACCAATTCTGAAGTATTAATTTCCTCCCAAGAGATGGTGACATGCGAGGCAAAAATAGAAACTGGTAGAAGAAGGGAAGTAATCTTTCACAAGGATTTAAAATGCAAAACCATGATAGTCAAGGCTGTCATGATCACTTCAGAAGTTAGAATAAAAGCCTTTGCAAAGACTGCCTTGACAGAGCAATCAGAGGATTTCTGCAAACAACAGTCTAGAAATTTACAGACATCTGAATTATAATATTTTAATTAGTAGTGGGTGGCATTTATAATTTTAGTCAGTGATTACGGTTTCATCTCTACACCACATCCACAATGAGATCTCAGCTTTTGATTGCTTTTTTATCCTGATTAATTTGTTTTCTATTGTAAAAGTCAAAGTGATAGAATTATAATTGAAAGGTTTTTTTTTTTAATTGTAAAAATTTGTGACTGGAAACTAAACTTAAAGTACTTTCTGAGTTGACTTGTTTCTATGAAGTTGGCTACACATGTTCATTGAGAGCAGATAGAGGATCTGTAATTAAAATTCACAAAATAATGGGGAAAGTGAAGGAAGGGGTGACCTTGTCCAAAAAAGAAATGTACTCATTACCTGACTTATGAAATGTTAACTCCTCTGTATAATACCTTAGTAATAACAATAAAATTATTTATAACACCTTAATAATAACAATGAAATTATATTTTTTAAATCCCAAAATAGCCAGACACTGGTGGCTCACACCTGTAATCCTAGCTACTCAGGAGGCTGAGATCTGAGGATTGTGGTCCAAAGCCAGCCCGAGCAGAAAAATCTTATCTCCAACTAACCACTCAAAAACTCAAAGTGGTAGAGTGCTAACCTTGAGCAAAAAAGAACTCGGGGACAGTGCCCAGGCCCCTAGTGACTGACCAAAAAAAAAAGGAAAAAAAAAATATATAAGCTATCTATTCCAGTAACTTTCTTAGTAATATTATATTATGAATTGGCTGCTAACAAGTTAGATATCTGGCTGTTTTGAGTGTCTTTTCTATATACTGTCTTTTTTTTTTTTTTTTTTTGGTCCGGTCGTGGGGCCTAAACTCTGGGCCTGGGCGCTGTCCCTCAGCTCTTCAGCTCAAGGCTAGCGCTCTACCACTTGAGCCACAGTGCCACTTCCAGCTTTTATCTTTTTGCTTACGTGGTACTGAGGAATCGAACCCAGGGCAAGGCAAGCGCTCTACCACTGAGCCACCTTCCCAGCCCATGTATACTGTCTTTTCTATATCAATGAGAAACAAATTCCCAGAGGGAAGGTAAAGTAACAAACTTCCCTAGGTGCACTAGCTCATACCATTTTTAATTTATTTGTATCATTAATTAACTTGCAATACCACTTTGTGTGAGTATATTAAGATGACTATTTCTTAATTAGGCCCAGTTGTTCAAGCCTGTATTTCTAGCTCTTATGAAGCACAGCTTGGGGGAATAGGGGTTCAAGGCCAGTAAGGCTAAAAAAAAGTCTGAACTCCATCTCATTTAATGGCTTTAAGAAAAATAATCACTATTACTCTACTGTTTATTTTTTAGAAAAGTTACTCCAAGGACCTTAGTTTTGTCCTTACTGTAAAATTGGGTGTTAAGAACTTCATGACTGAGCTGGAAGTCACAGGTCCACTCTGTACTGACATTTTTCTTTTTGAGCTCAAGACCTGGACAGTGTCCCTGAGCTTCTTTTCTCAAGGCTAGTGCTCTACAACTTGAGCCACAGTTCTACTTCAGGTTTTTTGGTGGTTGATTGGCAATAAGAGGCTCATTGACTTTTCTGCCCGGCCTGACTTTGGACTGGGATCCTCACATCTCAGCCTCCTGAGTAGCTGAGATTACAGACATGAGCCACTGGTGTCTTAGACATGCATGCATCGTGTAATATTTATCAAAATGATTTCCAGGAAATGGAAACAAGAGGTTTTTTTCTTTGTTTTGTTTCTTTTTTGTCTTGTTTGCTCATCTGTCTTTGGGAAGACAATAGGGATACACAGAAATGGAGAGACAAAGTGTGAACAAATACAGCAATGGTACTCAGCAGACACTGTGGAAAATGATCCATACAGCCTGTAGGCGGGGAAAGGAGGAAAAAACTGGGAGAGAGACAGAAGGAATGACATTGTCCAAAAAGAACTGTACTCATTACCTGACTTACATAACTGTAACCCCTCTGTACATCACCTTTATAATAACTTAAAAGACATGGAAAAATAAGAACTTCCTGACCATGAAATCATTTTTAAGTCTGTTTTTATAGTTATATATACACTGGTACTACTTACCTTATACTACATAGGGGAGTTTTGACTAGAGCCTTAGACATTATCATAAAAAGATTTAATGAGGAGTCAGAAGCATCGCACAATGCCTTGAGTTCAAACCCCAGACAGCACTGCCTCCCCAAAAGTAGAAAAAGATTTAACCAACCTTTTTTTTTTTTTTTTTTGGTCAGTCCCACTGCTGGGACTTCAACTCTGCTCCTGGGCCTTGTCCCTCAACTCTTCAGCTCAAGGCTAGGGCTCTACCACTTGAGCCACAGCACCATTTCAGGTTTTCTGGTAGTTTATTGGAGATAAGAGTCTCACAGACTTTCCTGCCTGGACTGGCTTTGAACTGCAGTCCTCAGATCTCAGCCTCCTCAGTAGCTAGGAATAGGCATGAGCCACCAATGCCTGGCTTCAACCTTTTTTTTAAACCTAATGACAATAAATGAATGAATGTTCTATTTGTCTTGTTATTTTTAAGCAAATTAAGTATTATGGCTCCCGTACTTAACAAAGCTGTATCTACTACATTAAAAATTATTTCACTAGATTTTGGTTAATGAAAAACAAAGGGACTGTGAGTTCCTACTTTCTCAACCAAAGCTACCCAGAAAGAAAGCTGACTTGGGAAATGCATATGCCACATATAGCTTCAGAAATATGAAAATGATTTGCAGGTTGGCATTTTTACTGTCTTAGGACCTTGAATATATGGGGAATCCTGGGAACAACAACAGGTTCTTATCCCCACTTTGGAGATCTGCTGCCTTTAAGCTTCAAACAGGGGCCTGTTTTCAGAGTAAGCATGTTCAACTGAGGGGGTTTTTTTCTTTTGTTTTTTGCATATAGATTGAATATGAAAGGAAAAAGAAAGAAGATGGAAAGCGAGCTCGGGCTGACAAACAGCATGTTCTCGACATGCTGTTCTCAGCCTTCGAGAAACATCAGTATTATAATCTTAAGGACTTGGTGGACATCACAAAACAGCCTGTGGTATGTATATATTTATACTGATCCTTTAAATGAACCATATTGCTTTGTTAACGTGTCATCACTGAGAAGTGTGTGTGTGTGTGTGTGTGTGTGTGTGTGTGTGTGTGTGTGTGATTAAGCTCACATTCAGTTATGACAAGAGTTTATGTCAACACTCAAGAGAATGTCTCCAAGCAGCCCTTCTGTGTAACATCAGCTTCATTACTTTATAACAATTCCATATGAAGAAAAGAAATTACCCTCCTTTTGATTTATCTTTGACATTAAGTCTGACGTCTTTGTTAAATATTTCACTTTCTTAACCTTTCACTTTGTGTTAAGAAATTAAGTCCCAAAAGCTCCCAAGTATTTATTTCTTTTCAATAGAGAAGGCAGTACTCATGCTGCAATATTCACAACCCAGCTTCATGATTTCATTCCCTTCTGCATCAAAGCCTTAGAAACAGCATTGCAGCTAGATCTTAAAATTTGAAAAAGAATAATTTATTAGCTAAGCTGTATTTCCTGGTTTAAATGAAGTTTATCTTTGTTATTTTTATATTTAGATCTATCTTGGAAAGGCCATTCCAGAAACTCTGAAAGCAGACAAGACATTTTATGGAGTAAACATATACAGAATGAGATGTAGGAAAAATTAGCACTTGTAGAGAAACATCCTGATTTCTTTGGCATAACATAGGATATATGGTTTATTCATTTTGTCACCAAGGGAAGGAATTATTAGAATGTTTCTCTTTGGCATAAGTGTGGTGGTACATCCTTGCAATCCTAGCACTTAGGACACTGAGTCATGAAGATCATTAGTTTGTGGCCAGCCTACACTAAATACATACCCTTGTCTCCAAAAAAGAGAAATCTCTGTTTTGATTCTTCAGGGTATGTATCTAATGGCGCTTATGTGATAGTGGCTGAACTGTCCTTTTGAATGACTCTCAATACATTTTTTAATTAATTTATTTTGTTGGTCATGGAGCTTGAACTCAGGGTCTAGATGCTATCCCTGAATTTTTTTCGCTCAAGGCTAGCTCTCTACCGCTGTGAACCACAGTGCCACTTCTAGAGATACAGCCTCCAACCACAATCCTCAGATCTCAGCCTCCTGAGTATCTAGGATTACAGGTGTGAGCCACAAGCACTCAGCTCAGTCCATTTTTGATAAGAAGTTTCTAACCATCAAGTATGTTTGTTAATAGCACTGCTAATCCCATCTGCTTTCTGACCTTTATAATGTCATCTTGACATATTTTGAGTGAATCTGAAGTATTTTTCCAGATCTTTTTCTATTTTTTTCTAAAAGGTTGCATTTCTACCAGAAAACTTTTTTATTAGATTAACTGCCCTTAGTGACAATCCTTTTCTTTCATTTCTAGTATATGACTTGCATAGACAATAAGAGACAGTATAAATTTCTCACTAAGAGTAATGAAGCCAGTTTGAGAAGGCCAAGCTTAGTAACTAATGTAACATCAAAAATATGACATCCATATAAATGTCAGATGTGGGGCCTGAACTCTGGGCCTGGGCTCTGTCCCTCAGCTCTCCAGCTAAGACTAGCATTCTGCCACTTGAGTCACAGCACCACTTCTGACTTTTTCTGCTTATGTGGTGCTGAGGAATCAAACCCAGGGCTTCATGCATACGAGACAAGCACTCTACCACTGACCACCTTCCCAGCCCAATGGATGTTTTCTATAGTTTAACTTTAGGCTTTTTCCTTCCTCGAATTTAAAATAGCAGAGGAGTCCATTATTTTTCTCCATCTCTTGATGATCTTTAACCTTAAATATGTTATGTCTACTTTTTCTTTGTTTTATTATATCTGTAAACTAGAAGCATGTACAGCATTTACTTTAAAAAAATGCAAGCCATTAAAAATTTTAATTAAACCCTATGAAACATCAGCTATCAAAAGCACACTGCAGAGCTCCCTTTCCTATTTCCTTTAATTGTACATTGCTATTAAAATGGTCATAAAAAAGTCAGTTCTAAATTATAACTGACTCTCTTTATTTTGTTGTGATCTAGTCTCCCAACTTCATGTCACAAATCAGGGAAACGTATCCTCAGTTATTTATGATCTCTTCCAAATAAGAGATCTCCAGTCTGTAGTTGAACAAATTGGCTTGCTCAAGTCAACAGGAAAACCTAGGTGCAGCTTGGTGTCCATACCTTAAGTTCTAGAATTTTAAATATCTCCCAACAAAACAATGGCATGTTGGCAAGGTAGACTTTAAACAAACAGCCATTACTCTGTTGTATCAGCATCCAGGTGCAATTGACCTAATCTTTAGTGTGGACTTAAGTAAAAGTAATGTAAGTAAAATTTGGAATCAAGGTAAAGAACGTGTGGATTTTTTTTTCCTTTTAAGGACAAAATAGCTAGAGAATTTTAAATACTGAGCATTTGTCCTATCAAAAAACATTTTTTTGCTGGGTGCGGTGGTGCACATCTGTAATTCCAGGACTCAGGAGGCAAAGGCAGGATCTCAAATTCAAGAACAACAAGTTCCAGACCAAGCCGGGCTATACAAATATACTGGTTCTAAAAAGATGGATGGATGGATGGTGGGTGGATGGATGGATGGATGGATGGATGGATGGATGGATGGATGGATGGATGGATGGATGGATGGATGATACATACGTACGTACATGAACTATTACAGATCTGTGACAAATCTTTCAATTTCAGATAAGGGAAAAATTAGCATAGACATAAAAGTTATTTTGTGTATCTAGAAAGTTCAGAAATGAATCTAGCTTTAAAGATGTCTAGATCTAGCTACTAATATTACTTAATTAGAACTGTCCCCGTCTGTCCACCTACCTCTCTTCATGTTTCTTGTTTGTGTCTTTAAGTATATGCCATGTGGTAGCCAAAATGCCCTCCTAAAAGAAAAAAATATGTATCTGCCTGTATTATTCCAACAAAAGCCCCACAGATTTTAGTTGGCCTGGTAAAGCTTGTATGACCATTTCTTTTCTTTTTTTGGGGGGGTGGGGTGGGGGGGTCCAGTCGTGGGGCCTGAACTCTGGGACTGGGCGCTGTCCCTCAGCTCTTCAGCTCATGGCTAGCACTCTACCACTTGAACCACAGTGCCACTTCTGGCTTTTTTCTTTTTGCTTATGTGGTGCTGAGGGATCGAACCCAGGGCCTCAGGCATGCAAGGCAAGTGCTCTACCACTGAGCCACCTTCCTAGCCCTGTGTGACCATTTCTGACTCAAGGGACTGGACCTGGTAGTGCTGTCGCACTCCAGAAAACTGATTTCTTGGCACCAAACCCTTACCTCACTTCCCATTTCAGTGAGGCCAATGTTCCCCAAGTGGATCAACTAGACCCTAGTATTTTTATTTCTTCTTCATGATATAGACTACAAATTAATGGATAGATCCCTTACTCAGGATCTTGAATATAAAAGGTATCTTAAAGGCAATCTAGTTCAGTTCCCTACTTTTCAGGCCCAGGCTTGGATCTGACTGTCCTGATTTCAGTATAGGAATATTTTGTATTATATTACCTGACCTTTACTCAGACATCCATGTGGGTCTATGAACAAGCAAGGAAAATACTTTTCTCACAATAGAAAGGCCTTTTTGTTGTTGGTAGAGGTGGTGGTGGTGGTGGTTGTGGGACTTGAACTCAGTGCCTGGGTGCTGTTCCTGAACTTTTTTGCTCTAGGCTAGTGCTCTGCCACTTTGAGCCATAGCATCACTTCAGATTTTCTGGTGGTTAATTGGAGATAAGAGTCTCAGAGACTTTCCTTCCCAGGCTGGCTTTGAACCATAACCCTCAGCTCTCAACCTCTTAAGTAACTAGGATTAGAGGCATGAAACCACCAGAGCCTGGCAGGAATGCCTTTTTTTTTTTTGCCAGTCCTGGGACTTGAACTCAGGGCCTGAGCACTGTCCTTGAGCTTCCTTTGCTCAAGGCTAGCACTCTACCACTTGAGCCACAGCATCACCAGCTTTTTCTGTTTATGTGGTACTGAGGAATCAAACCCAAGGCTTCATGCATGCTAGGCAAGCACTCTTACATTCCCAGCCTAGGAATGCCTTTTTAATAGGAAGAAAAAGGAGTTTTTCTCCCAAGCTGGCTGTTTTCTGCCTTTTGTATTACTAAGAATCATCATCATTAATCATAACCAGTCTTGTAGAAAATAGAATATTTTTCTCTTTGCTCATTCAGTTCCTAATCCAAAAGCAAAAAATAGACTCTGTAATGTTTGATGCTTATTTCCAAATTTACTACTTAATAAATGTTGGGGCCCCGGGGGTTGGGTTTTTTGTTTTGTTTTTGTCTGTTGTGGAGCTTGAACTCTGGACTTGGGCACTGTCCTCAGCTCTTCAACTCAAGGCTAGCACTAGCTGGGCGCCGGTGGCTCACACTTGTAATCCTAGCTACTGAGGAGGCTGAGATCTGAGGATCACGGTTCAAAGCCAGCCCGGGCAGGAAAGTCCATGAGACTTATCTCCAATAAACCACTAGAAAACCGGAAGTGGTGCTGTGGCTCAAGCGGTAGAGCACTCACCTTGAGCTGAAGAGCGCAGGGACAGCGCCCAAGCCCAGAGTTCAAGCCCCACGACCCACCAAAAAAAAAAAGGCTAGTGCTCTACCACTAGAGCCACAGAGCCACTTCTGGCTTTTTCTGCTTATGTGGTGCTGAGGAATTGAACCCAGGGCCTCATGCATGCAAGGCAAGAACTTTACCACTGAGCCACCTTCCCAGCCCTTAATAAATGTTTTTATTATAATGTTTCTCTTTTTCCCTTAATTTCTTTTTCCTTGTTACCTTTAATGTGTCATTTTCTTCTGTTCATGTGTTTCCTTTAAGTTCTTCTTCCTTCTTCCTGTCAGCAGAAATTACTATTTTGTATGATACTACTAAAACTAACAGGGCATAATAATCAACAGCCTTTTTGGAGATGACTATTTTTTAAAACTAAATTATTTTCCAACTTATGAGGTCTTAATTAAAAGTCTTAGAATATAAAATAATCATACTAAAATATTAACTGTGTTTAATTTCCCCTGTTAGCTCTTATATGGTTTGTTTCAGCCTTTTTTTAGAACCTGAATTCTGAATAAGGTCAAAACTTCAGGTGAATTCATGGATATACCAGTTGACTCAATCATTACTGCAATCAGTTTTTAAACATTGTCACAGCCCCCAAAGGAAATCCTACCTCCATCCCTAAGCCACAATTTTCTCTTGACCCACAAATGCAAACCCCACCCTAATTCCTTGACCTATAGTTAAGCATATAGGCTCATCTATGAACTTCCACAAAGCTTTTGTGCTTCATCCCTTTTTTCCTCTGCATTCAGACTTGCTGTAAATTCTCTCCCACTTACCCCTTTGATAAAGAACTGCTGGAACTGAGCCAGTTTATTTGGATCAAGTGCTGCAACATGGCACATACTCTCTAATGAGAAACATCCCAAATCCCATGTGACAGGAAGGTCTACTTGGTTCTAAAATGGTTGCTTAAAATGTAGGTGGTTAGACAAAAATTAAATTCGAAAGTCACTCAAGGTGTAGAATACAAGAGTTGGAACTAGGTTTCTCTCGCTTTCTACAAGAAAATACAGAATTATTCTATTCAAATGATCAGATCTCTATCCTCAGGAGAGCCTGACTTTCTGGTGCAGACTGAGTAGAATGGACCCTTCTTCCATAATACTTGAACCTATGTCTTTAATACTATACTTGTCTGTGTAGATATCTGTGTCTCCATTTAATATCGCCCCCTTATGGCTGGGATCAGTGATACAACGCATGCCTAGCAAGCATATTGCAAGGCCCTGGGTTCTACTCCCAATTGGTTTTGTCTCCATTATTTTATCACTATACCACAGATTTTCATAATAAATTCATTCATACTCACGTAGTAAAGTTCAGTTATCTGGTTTTGTTTCTCCATCTGGATTTACTGCCTGAATGTTAAGGAAAAAGAACTAGAGTTCATGTATTTGTTCCTATGGAATCTTCTTAGTCCTCTGCCCTCACCAGTAGCACTACCATCACCATCACCACCACCACCCGATCCTGTAGCTGCCTTGTTCCTTTCAAGCCTTTCCCTATTTGTCCTGAATAGCACACTCAGTGTCTGTGATGTGAAAGAAGGCACAGTGTAGTAGAAGCATGTGCTTTAAGAAGAAAGAAATGCATGAAAATAAATGAGTTTAATGCAGTATTAGCTCATTAGTAGAGCACTTGCCTAGCATATGTGAGGCCCTGATTTCTTTTCCCAGCACAGGAAGACAAGAGAGCAAGAGAGAAGAAAGCATAGTGGTTATAAAATTTTTAAAGGAGTATAATATTATTTTTAAAAAGTAAGGACTGAATTGAACTAGGTACAATATGAAACTTAATCTAAGAGGTGAGGAAAAGTTTCTCTTAAAAATTGACTTCTAATTTGGGTGCTGGTGGCTCACGCCTGTAATCCTAGCTACTCAGGAGGCTGAGATCTGAGGCTTGCAGTTCAAAGCCAGCCTGGGTAGAAAGTCTATGAGACTCTTATCTCCAATAAACTATTCAGAAAAAGCCAGAAGTGGCATTGTGGCTTCAAGGTAGAACACTAGTTTTGAGCAGAAAGCTCAAGGACAGAGCCCAGGACCAGCGTTAAAAAAAAAAAAAATGGCATTTACACCTAATCTTAAAGGATAGGAGGCTGAGATGTCAGGGAAAAGGATAAGCATTACAGGGAAAGAAAATGCGCATGTGAAAATACCCAAAAGCCTGCAGATAGAAAATTGGAGAGTGTGTGAGAAGGAGAGGATAGAAGAGGGGAAAGGAAGGCCTGAACGGTGCCTTTGAAGGAATCTGGAACAGAGCCGTTAGCCCAGAGGGAAGTCGCTGAAACATTGTAAAGGAATAACCTGATCTCACTGTTTCCTAGCTACCTTGTTTTTCCCCCTCATCACCTATTCTCTCTGCTAATGCTTTGTGCCTACTCTCTTGTCAAGCTAATTCATTTAGTTAAAGCAAAAAGGTCTTCAGTTACAGTTTGAAGCATCCTAAAATTCCACCACCACCTCGGTCTATATCATGGTGAGACATTCTGACTCCAATCCTGTTTTGTTGACAAACATCAAGAGACTGTGATGATACCATCCTTTGTTATTGTTGCAATAAAGTGTGACATCTTCATGTATAAAAGTTACCCATGTAAATGAGGACAGATTACCCACGAAAGCAACTATGTTTGTACACTAAAGACTTCCTTAATATTCTATATTTGGCCTGGCACTGGTGCTCCTGCCTGTAATCCTGACTACACAGGAGACTGAGATATGAGGATCGTGGTCAAACTAACCTAGGCAGGAAAGTCCCTGAGACTCTTATGTCCAATTAACCACCAGTTGCTTGGCTGAAAGTAGTAGAGTTCTAGCCTTGGGCAACCCAAGCCCTTCGTGCTCATGCCTAGCAAAAAAAAAAAAAAAAATCTATGTTTAAATACCTGTAAGGCTTTGCATTTCCCACGTTTAGGTTGTAAGTGGACATACAACCTGAAGTCAAGAGGGCTGTGTTCTTTTTCTGGACTACCCAAATGCTCCTAGTGACTGCTCTTTTCATTTTGACCCGTTGCAGTGCATCCAAAATTGTATGATTGTTTATGCAACAGGATCTTAGCCAGCCTCACAATAAACCATTCTTTGGAATTTTACAAAGATGTCATTCTTGGCAGCTAAACTGAGATTCAAATGATGGGTTGTGCTTAACCCATCATTTTCCATTTATGAATCCAATTTAATTAAAAGGTAGTTTATGACCAGTGTCCTAATGTTTTAATATTATTCGAAGTAGCAGATGGCAGACATGCCTATTACCTGACAGTCTCAATCCTTTCTGCTTACTCATTCCTTTAGTGGAGCTAACTGGAGAAGGTGTTGGAGGTCCGGGTAGGCACCCAGGAGAACCCAGGGCTCAATTGGCTCACTACTGCCACCTGGTGGGGCCTGGCTGCTCAAATGGAAGACTGCCCAGTCTTCTAAGCAGTCGAGTAATTTCATTGCTAATCCGCTACGGCATTCATTACAACTACTCCTAGCTGAAAAGACTTTATGAATTGTACAGCACTGTACCAGTCAGTGTAAAAAGGCATTAGATTGTGTTGGTAACATGTTGTCCAGCAATAGAAGCTTCAGTGAACTAAGTCACATATCAAGAGCTCAGCTGAGAAGCATCAGAGCTAGAAGAATCCTTAGAACTGATACTAGGGTGGGGGGAGGTGGGGGGGAGGAGTGGGGGGAAATGACTTGAGAGTAAGTACTTCTATGAGTCACCTGGAGACTTGTTAAAATGCAGGCTCAGGTGGAGCTTACTTAACTCTTCCCACACAGTTCTCTTGCAGGAAGTCTTGCACCACTGCCTTAAATATTATCAGGAAGTCTTGCACCACTGCCTTAAATATTATCCAGGCATGAGCTTCACCACCAGTTTCCCAATCAAAGCCTCATTTCAATTAATTACATATCCTTTAATGAAGTCATCAGTACTGAAACTGATCCTTCAATGAATACACACCAAAAAAAAAAAATCAGTTTGTTTTAAAGCAGAAAAAAATGTCACTTTTAAATTATATTATCTCCTCCAAGAAAGTACTGCCATTTACATTGAGTTTATAGTAGGATGCTTCAGGCCTAGTCATTGGCAAGCAAAGTTAAGGTTGGTATTGCACTTAAAATAGCATAATTTCCATGAATCATCTGGTAAATATCTGTTGAGTTTCAGAGATCTAAACACTATGCTCTACTTTGGAGCCAAACACAAGATCTTGGCCTTGCCCAAGATTACCTATTTTTCTCCATACCTGGCAAACTTGCTAATGTGTAAATAATGATAAACACACTTTCTCTATTCCACTGGAAAAATCAATGTCCTCATAGACAAAGTTTGAGAATCTACCTTAGAACCAAGAATTTCAGATGCCTGATGTATGCTTGCTTTATTTAACATTATCTTCCAACCCCCAAAATATGTGTCATCTGTGTGTGCTTCTGCCTCTGAAACTATTGCTTCCATTCTGACTAAACTCAGTCATTGAAGCATACTATCCTTCATGTTCTTGGCATATTGTTCTTGGGCGTGCTAATAAACATCGTGCACCAGTAATTTCTAGTGCATTATCCTCTAGACCTTTTTTTTTTAAGCTTTCAAGTGTTCAGGACTTCTCACCCCTTTGATGTAATCAGATATTTAATGAGGTTACTTATTACATGAATAGAATCAAAAGGCAATTCATTTAGCCTCTTTATAAAAAAAAAAATCTTGTTGAGCCTTCACAGTTATAATTTTTTATTACTCATAAATGTATTTTGGCATATTTTATTTTAAATTTTGTTTCCTGCCTTTGGGATTTCATGTGTTGAAGTTTTTGTGGTTTTGTTGTTTGTTTGGCTTCTTTTAGGGATACCTGAAAGAAATCTTGAAAGAAATCGGTATTCAGAATGTCAAAGGGATCCACAAAAACACATGGGAGCTGAAGCCAGAGTACAGACATTACCAAGGAGAAGAAAAGAGTGACTGAGGACTTCCCCAGGGTGCTGATGAGCAACTCAAGAGAGCGATGCTGAGCAGGAAGTGTCCAGATCTATGCTTGAGCACCTGTGTAAATAGGAATAAAATGACTGGTACTCTCATTTCTCCCAGTAAATTTTTTAATGTTTATAATTCTATAATGTTTCTTAAGTATTTTTAAGTGTTAATTTTTAAAGTGTAGCATTAAGAAATATTTCCTGAATGAAAATTCTGACCTTCCTGCATCTCTGAGAGACTCAGGTAATACACATCTGAAGTGTATAATACAGTAAGGAACAAAAGATCAACAACAGAAACTTTAAAGAGCCAAAGTCCCCTTCTCTGGAACTGTTGAAGAACAAAACTGTTTCACATTGAAAAATACAGAAATAAAGGAGAATTTTCAACTAGCAGTGAAGTTTTCATTATTAGTTTATTTGATCCTAGTAATACTGATTTTAAAAAAGGAGAAGAAGTAAGAAAGTGGAGAAAATGATGGTCAACCAATATTTCTTTGTTTGCTTTTAAAATCATGGAAAACTAAGTACCTTTTCAGAATTTCAAACAGATGATCAGCTTCTCACAGATGGGCTTTGCCCCCGCAGTCTCCCAACCCGCTCGGTGGGCAGGTGCTGCCCCACCATGGCAGTGACATTGTGAGCCACATGAGGGCTGTAGGAGGAGAGCGAGGACAGAAAAGGAAAGCTTAGTGCCGGTTCCCAGGGCACTAACATTTTCCTTTCTCTTCCTCTTCAGTTACATTTGAAGGAAAAACAGTTTTTGCATGATGAAAGTTTTTTCTGGCATGAAATATTACACATTAGGCAATCCAAAATGGTACCCACAAACATAAAATGTTTAAAACTATCTCTTTCCTTGCTCAGGGACTGAAGGTGTAGCTCAGTGGTATAACACTTGCCTAATGTGGGGGAAGCCCTGGGTTCCATTACCAGCAGTGGAAAAAGAAAAAAAAAAAACCTGTTCATTTTGTCATTTTCTCTAAATGCCAAAAAATGTTATGTAATTAAAATGTAGTTAAAATTTTAAACATTATATACTTGGAGCAAAGAAATAACCATCTACTGGGAGAAATTTTTAGTATTCATTTTAGCAGCATATCACTGTCATCAGAGATTGAATGACACTGCCCTCAGAATGCTTATCCTTGCCCTCCACTCAAAATACAACTCTGACAGGGAGGGTGGTCTTACTCCCCATCCAGCCCCAGCTGTCTTAATTCCGCTTTGTTCTGACGCACGAACCAAATATGGAGAATGGTGTGCTAACTCTGTCTAGAGCTCTGTCTAGAACAGAGAATTTGGGATATCTGTGTTGTGCTTGGCATGTTATATAGGGTATATCATACCCTGTGTGTGTGTATCCCACCATTTAACCATATTTTGCTCTCATGGTGGTAACATCTGCCTGATTGAACTTGACAGCTGTGCCCGTAGAGTTCCTTCAGCACACTTGTCTTATTTGAAGCTATACTTTGTTTTTGTAACCTTGTTCTTGCAGCTTCTTTTAGTTGTCCTTGATCTCATCGCACCTGATTATGTATGTGAATGCAGATTCTATCTGCTATGTCTCTTAAACATTTGCTACCTCTTGATTAGTATAGGTCATCTATATATGGTATATTGGTGCTATGCTTGATTAATTCTTTGCGGTTGCTTTCTTATCTAATAAAAAATATATAGCTGGGCACTAGTAGCTCACAACTGTAATCATAGCTACTCAGGAGGTTGAGATCTGAAATGTTATATGTGTATATATATATATGTATATATATGCATATATATGTATGTGTATATATGTATGTATATATATGCACACATATACATATATGTGTGCATGCATATATGTGTGTGTGCAATGTGTGTATATATGTATGTATACTGTGTACATATATATGTATTATGAATGCTGAAAAAGACTGTTCCTAAGTTATTCTTTTGTTCTAGGACTTTCTTGTTCTGATAAATTTACTTTGGACAGCCAGAAAAAAGTAGGAATCCTAAGCCCAGGAGAAACACTGAGATGAGAGAGGAAGGCTGATGAAGGCAATGCACATCCTTGGGAAGATGTCACATTAGAAAAGGACAGACAGGAAGACTGTATTTCACAGATGAGAATGTTAGACTCAACTGTAAGATACTCGTAGGGATTTGAGATGACAGAATGTGGTAAGGTTATGGTTGCCAAACACTGGAAAGATTTGAAATTACATGTTGCCACGGTAACTTCTAAAGTAATATATCTTTAAAAAGAGAACGAATTTTGCTCTGTTGTAGCATAAGCAGGTTTTAAGGATTGCCGCAGAGTGGCAGTTGTTCTTAATGTGTGAGAGCAGATTTCTTTGGGGTGTATTTCCATTGTTGGTACATATCTGTAAAATACTAGTGAACACCAAATCCTTTGTGCCTAGTACTGCATTATACTGTATTTTTCAGGATTTCCTTTAATCTCCAAAAATAATACTGAGAGGTAGGTAATCACCTCTTATGGAAGCATTTTTCTGTCTACTATGTCATGATACTTGGTCCTTTGGGGGGAATTCATAGGACAAAATTAGAGTATATTTTTTTCATAACTGTCTGCTGTCACACTGTCATCCCATATCTCAGCCAAGAAAATGGAGTTACTCCATGCAGAGTTGTGAAAAAGAGGGAGTTGGATTCAATGTTGTTCCAGTAGATATTCTTAGTAGAATCCAAACCCCCAGATCCCATACCCACCTGCACCCCCTCCATGAACCCAGTTGACATTAGTGAACATTCACTCCACTGTCTCTTCAAAAGAAAAAACTCTGCCAGGCTGAGCATGGTGAGGTACACCTGAAATCCCAGCACTCAGGAGGATGAAGTAGGAAGATCCTGAGTTTGAGGCCAGCCTGAACATAGCAAGACCCTATCTCAAAACAAGGACTAAGGATGTAGCTCAGTTGTAGAGCATTTGTCTAGCATATACAAGACCCTGAGTGCCATTTCCAACATCATTTAACAAAGTCTCCAAAGAGATCTCTGACCACTATGGCATGAATGTACTGGTTAGCACTTAAGAAATACCAATTAGTAGGGTGCTGGTGGCTCACACCTATAATCCCAGCTACTTAGGGCTGAGATCTGAGGATCATGGTTCAATACCAACCTAGGCAAACAAAACCATGAGACTTTTATCTCCAGTTAACGAGCAGTAATCCAGAAGTGGATGTTTGGCTTAGTGGTAGAATGCCAGCCTTGAGCGAAAAAGCCAAACAAGAGCAAGAGACGCTCAGTTCAATCCATAATACTGGCTAAAAACCACAACAACAGCAATAATAATAAACCTGACTTAGTAACTTTAACCCCTCTGTACATCACCTCTGCAATGACACTAAAATACATTTTTTAAAAAATTGACAGAACAAAATCCAAGCCATTTAAATTGACAATAGACCAAAAGAATATTAAAATGGAATATTTGATATGGTTTTAAAATGTAATAATAATAATACTAAAAGAAACTTCTAGAATCATATAAAGAACATAAAACCACATCTAAGGGATTTGTATCCTAACTGACGTTTTCTCAAATCTCAATAGCAAAACAACCCAATTATAAACAGGCAATGGAAGTATGCATACATTTTATCAAGGAGGGATGGATGTTCCATAGTACATGGAAAGCTAAACATACCACCACCATATAACTCAGCCATCCTACTTTTGTTTTACCCAGGAGAAACGAAGTTATGTGTGCACACAGAAACCTGCACACAAATATAGTAGCTCTCACTGGAAAACACCCAGATGTCTGCCAGCCTGTGACTAGATGAACACTAATATAGTCATATAGTTATGCAATGGAATACCTAACAGCAATGAAAATGAAAGGCCTAGTGATACAACTTGGATGAATCTCAGTTCATCCTCCCAAGTAAGTGCCAGACTCCTGCAGTTATATACTATATGACTCCATTTATTTGGTATTCTGGAAAAGGCAGAACCACGGAGATAAAAGCATGCCCATTTTTGCCTGGGGTTACAGTGCAGGGAGTGGTGAGCTATTTAAAAAAGAAAGAAAAGAAAAGGAGAACTTTGGGGGTAATGAAAATTTTTTATTATGTTGATGTGTAATAAAACAATCTGCACATCAAAAAAGATGACGTTGGGTTGGGAAGGTGGCTTGGGTAGAGTGCTTGCCTAGCATGCATGCTGCCCTGGGTTCGATTCCTCAGTACTACATACACAGAAAAGGCCAGAAGTGGCGCTGTGGCTCAAGTGATAAGAGTGCTAGCCTTGAGCAAAAGAAGCCCAGGGACAGTGCTCAGGCCCTGTGTTCAAGTCCCAAGATTGACAAAAAAAAAAAAAACATTCTCTTTATAGAAAGTGAACTTTACTAGGTATGGTGGTGCATGCCCATAATTCAAAAAATTAATTAGGTTGAAACCTAGAAACATATCCATTAATGGGGATCACTTTACTAGTCAATATAATGGAAAGTCCACAACAGTTAAAAAGAGTAAGGAAGCCAGGAGGCTGAGATATGAGGATCACAATTTGAAGCTAGCCTGGACTGGAGCTATGGCTCAAGTGGTAAGAAAGCAAGCTCAGGTACAGCACCCAGGCGCTCAGTTCAGGCCCCAGAACACACATACACACAGAATAAGTATGTACTGTACACATTGTATGCATGTCATGGAAAGCCGTGTGTGTGTGTGTGTGTGTGTGTGTGTGTGTGTTAGTGCTGGGGCTTGAACTCAGGACCTGGGCTCTGTCTCTTGATTTTTTTTTTCTACTCAAGGCTAGTCCTACCACTTGAGCCACAATGCCACTTCGGCTTTTTGCTGGTAAATTAAGGATTAGAGTCTCACAGACCCTTTGCTTTGAGCCACCCATCTCAGCCTTCTGAGCTTGTATATGCTTAAGTATGAAAAGCAACTTGCAAAACAATACCTAGGTCCTGATTATAGTAATAAAAAACAACTCAGCTGGGTGCCGGTGGCTCACCTGTAGCCTGTAATCCTAGCTACTCAGGAGGCTGAGAGCTGAGGATCACAGTTCAAAGCCAGCCCCAGCAGGAAAGTCCATGACACCCTTATCTCCAATTGACAACCAGAAAACCAAAAGTGGCACTGGCTCAAGTGGTAGAGCACTAGCCTTGAGCTGAAGAGCACAGGGACAGAGCCCAAGCCCAGAGTTCAAGCCCCACAATTCTTAAAAATCTAGATAACTTCCACATGAGCATGCATGTATTCAAACATCCAAGAATAAAATATCAGAGGAGACACACCAGATGCTTCTGGTGAGGTTAGAACAGAGACAAGACTAGAGAGCCCTCTGCATATGTCTTTACAAAGATAATATATTAATGATTTAGTAGGTTTCTCTCTCTCTCTAGTCTTGTCTCTGTTCTAACCACACACACACACACCATGCTCAAAAGGAAAGCATACCTTTAATGAAGTAAACTACCTTAGGGCAGCAGAGAATCCCATACTGTTCCATTCTTTTCTTTTTTTTTTTTTTTTTTTTGGCCAGTCATGGTGGTGAATTGGAGATAAGAGTGTCACAGACTTTCCTGCCCAGGCTGGTTTTGAACTGTGATCCCTGGATCTCAGCCTCCTGAGTAGCTAGGATTACAGGCCTGAGCCACTGGCACCTGGCATTGCTCTATTCTTTATTACCCCATAGGGCTTTCAGGTTAGAACATCCCTAAAATTTTGCCAGCAGGGAAGAACCATTCCCTAGAGGAGTACACGTAGATGCAGAGGATAGATGGACACTGGACTGTGAATTTCACAGTCCTGAGCTCCATGCAAGATCCTGTCTGGGGCGGGGTTGAGAGGGTGAGAAGAGGTCTGTTCACAGTGTGTCGGCTCTGAACCTACCCACTCTGTTGCCTTCACAAATTCTCATAGGACTGATAGTGGTAAATTCCATCTCCCAGAGGGGAAAAAAATGTCAGGTCCCGGTCCAGTGACAAAGGCCTTAAACTAAGTCCATTGTAAGAAGCTCCATCCATTGAGTAAGGCAGTTATGTACACAGTAATTTTGGGAACTGCACAGCACCGAGCAAGAAGAAGACACTTGTACCCTGATAGTTTGCCCCATGAGAAAGCAATCTTGAGTACATACTTGGCTCCAGGATAGAGGGGAAAAGACACTGGTTTCAGAGCAGAGAGAAAAAAACCAAGACAAGTTCTTGGCCACATAAACCATGAAACTGAAAGGCCATGCTGTGGCTTTGGCTAATTGTTAGCCCACAATGTCCCTGTCTCCTTTTGAATAAGGAGCCAGGGGTCTGAGGAGAGAGGGGTGCTGATTCCTCTCCTTGGTTTTGCTCTGTTTGCAAGCACCCTCGTTAAGGGAAAATCCAAAACTCCAGCAAAGGCCTTCCCATTACAGGAAAGCAGGAAGGACCAGAAGCGGCTGCGGGAGGCCTTTTCCTGTTCAAGCACAGAGTTGGGAGGGAATGAGTCATCACTCGCCAAGCTCTATCCTTTTTGAAACTAAAACTTCCTCATCTTCAGACAGCATTTGCAAGTGGAGCCTTAACAGCATCAACAGCCTTAACCACCTACACCTAAGTTCGTCAGAGATCCCTCACAGGCCTTAGCCTGCTAACTTAATAAATTGAAATGAGACGCTTCTATATGTGGGTTTCTCCAGCCGCACATACTGATGGGGCAAATGAATATCAAGTAATCAACTGGGAAAGGGGCAAAACAAAAACAAGATGTTGTTTGTTCACATGTACTGGGAGTTGAATTTAGGGCTTTGCATTTGCTCCATGGTGTTCTGATGCTTGAACAGCCTGGCTTTTTTTCTTTTTTTTTTTTTTTTTTTTTTGGTGCCAATCCTAGGGCTTGAATTCAAGACCTGAGCACTGAGCTTTCCCCATTCCCCCGCCCCCCCCCCCCGCCCCGCCTCAAGTCTAGTGCTGTATCACTTGAACAGTTCAAGGCTAGTGCTCTACCACTTGAGCCACAGCACCACTTCCGGCTTTTTCTGCTTATGTGGTACTGAGGAATCAAACCCAGGGCCCCATGCATGCAAGGCCAGGACTCTTACCACCGAGCCACCTCCAATGTTTAATTGGAGAGTTTCAGACTTTTCCTGTCCCGGCTGGTTTCAGACTGCTGTCCTCAGATCTCAGCCTCCTGAGTGGCTAGGATTACAGACAAGCCACCAGCACCTGGCTCTTCATCTCTTTTTGGCAGAATCTCACTATGTTGCCCAAACTGGCTTCAAAGTCCTGGCTGAAGCCATGCTTTTACCTCCGCCTTCTAGGTATCTAAGATTACACGTGCTTTCCCAGAACCAACTCTAACTCGTATGGTATGTGTGTGTGTGTGTGTACACACTTGTATATTAGTGATTGAACTCAAGTCCTCAAAACACTACCACTGAGCTATATTACTAGTCAACAGGATTTTTTTGTTTGTTGTTTCAGTTTGTTTGCAGTACTGTGTTTTGAACTCAGGGCCTTGTGCTTGCTGGCCTGGCACTCTATAGCATTTTAGCTACACTTCCAGCTTTGTTTGGGATTTTTTTCCTAGTTATTTTTGAGACGGTCTCATGAACTTTTCAGCCCTGGATGACCTCAGGCCATGATCCTTCTACTCCTCCGAGCCTCCTGAGTAGCTAGGATTACAGGTATAAGCTACCAGTACCCAGCCCAACGGGGATTATTTAAAATCGGTTTTTTTTAAAGAACTCTAAATCAGGCTCAGATTGTTTGGGGAGCACCAACAAGAGCAGAGAGAGCTAACAAAGAATATGGTTCACAGAGTTTACTTGCATGTATGAAAACACAACAAACTTGTTGAAATGGCTTTAAGAAGGGAGAGTAGGATGGAGGAGAATAATAGAAGATATGATCAGGATACATTGTTTACATGTTGTAAACAACTAATATATTAATAATAATGATGATAAATAGTCCCTTCAGTTGGGCTCAATTGGTTAATTTTTTTCTAGAAAAAAAAATCTTGTGTGTTGTTCAAGGCTAGCATATCACTTATGCTGGGGGGGAAAAAAGCCAGGACATAAAAACCAATGTTTTATGCCCCATAAAATCTAACATCTGGGTCAGATGCTCAGGCACCCTCTTTCATCAATAGTGGAGGATGGGGAAATTCCTGGGCTAAGGGAGGTAGTTGAAGAAAGGCTGTTAAACAGAAAGGCTATCTTTGTACTTTGTGAAAACCATCTCAGCATCCCTCCCAGTTTTCAGATTCTGTGGTTATAAGCCAGGCATCAGTGGCTCATGACTATAATCCTGATTACTCAGGAAGATGAGATCCAAGGATCTGTTCCAAAACCAGCCCAGGCAGGAAAGTCTGTGGTACTTTATCTCCAATTAACCACCAAAAAGCTGGAAGTGGAGTGGGGCTCAAGTAGTAGAGTGCTAGCCTTAAGCCAAAAAAAAAGCCAAAAGATAGAGCTCAGACCCTGAGTTCAAGCCCCAGTACTAGCACCAAATAGGGAGGAGGAGGAGGAGGAGGAGGGAGGAGGGAGGAGGAGGGAGGAGGGAGGAGGGAGGAGGAGGGAGGAGGGAGGAGGAGGGAGGAGGAGGAGGGCATCGATGGCTCATGCCTATAATCCTAGCTACTCAGGGGGCTGAGATCTGAGGATCACATTTCAAAGCCAGCTAGATGAGGAAAGTCCATGAGACCCTTATCTTCAATTAACTACCAAATAGCTGGAAATAGTGCTGTGGCTCAAAGTGGGAAAGCACAAAAGCTCAGGGACAGCACCCAGAACCTGAGTTCAAGCCCCAGGACTGGCACCAAAAAAGAAAAAGAAAAAAACAAGTAGATATGCAACTTGTAAATTCAGCTACATGCAACACCTGTTGCATGCATAAGAGGAATGAAACTAAATTCAAAGGGAGCAGCAATAACCTAGTATTTAAATAAACTATTAACAATTTTAAAACATTTGACCCTATTGACAAGATTGGGATGACACTGTTCTCATCACGCACTGCTAGTGTGTACTAGCAAAGGGCTTTGAGTATCTTGGGATTTGACCTCTGTTCCTATCCCCATTCTTCAGACACTGAAACAAAGGCACACAAGGTAAAGTGTTCACACCACATGCCTATCAGTGGTAGAGCTGGGGCCCTGCAATATTTATTCCCAGCCGGGGGCCTCCTTGAGCCCAGGATTCTCCATTGCACCTGATCATAGAGGAATTGGAGGTGAAATGCAGATGGCTAGACATTACCTGAGAACAGCCAAGACACATCCCTAGAGAAGCCCTGCTCTATATTTTCCTAAAGCTCCATCGTTAATTCTGATGGTCAGCTAGGACTGCAAACAACTGAATTTGCCATACACTTCCCACAAGAAAATGAATAAAAGAGCTGTTTGGTGGTTGTATTTTCCTGGTTGTAATCAGGAAAGCATAGGGCTTTCTGGAAAAGCACAGTGGCATTCTACTTACTCCACATGGGGTCCTGAGAACTTGACAATGGTTCCACCTTGTCTGCATGAACCTAGACACATTAACAGGCTCCTTTGTTCTTGCCTGAAAACCAAAGGTGAGACCTACAGGTGCACTTGGACATACATTACACCACCAATTAACGCATTATGAGTTGAAAAATGCATGGACTTTACCTCCTATGGAACATCACTGCTTAGCAACCAGGTGCCTTGTAGAGCACTGGATGCTAGCCATCTTGACAGTTGGCTGACTGAGCTGCTGGGAAAAGATCCCAAGTCCAATTCTGCTGAGTGCATTCCTCTTCTGCACCTTACAGAGTCAAGTCGAACCATCCTAAGGGCCAGATCAACAGTGGCTCAGCGAATGTTTACTGTGGAATCTGCTTCCAGAGTTTGCCACTGTATGAATAATCAAAGCAACCTACAGTTCACATCTTTCATTTCTAGCTGCTTCACAGGAAATGGCAAAAAAGCCATTGTCAGAGATGAAAAGCCAAGGACCAAGGAAATCTAGCAGTGATTTATAGTGATTGCTTTTGTCAGACCAACCAAACAGTAACAAAGGTAATATTTCAGAGCCCTCACCATCTGGTGAGAGCCCAGTGAACTCAGGTACTCAAAGCTGGGTCTCCTCTAATGTACACCCAAGACCACCAGAGCTGTGAAGCCAGTTCAGCCCAGCACTGGCCAGCCAGCCCTGGAGCCTCCATCCCCTGACTGTTAATTCTTGTGACTCATGCCTCATTTGTGTGATGGGGGAAAAAATGAAAGAGGAAAATATTTGTTGCCCTTGTGTGTGCAACCCTTCAAAATACCAGTCCAATTAGTTGCAATTATAGGTTCCCAGGTTTCTTCTCTAATCTAATTCTTCAAGGTCTGATTTCCACATCTGAGGGGATCAAAGCGTTTGGAGTAGATGGAGTGAATGCTTCCAAGGAAGGCAGACACTTCCAAACACATTGGTACATTCTCTACAAAAAAGAAAAAGAAAAAAACATAAAGATGTGTTGGTGCTGATGGCTCATGACTAATCCTATATACTCAGGAGGCTGAAGTCTGAGGATCACTATTCAAAGCCACTCTAGACAGGAAAGTCTGTGCAACTCATCTCCAATGAGCTACCAAGAAAGACAGAAATGGAGAATTCAAGCCCTAGGACACACACACACACACACACACACACACACACACACACACACACACACACACACACACACACACACACACACACGCGCGCGCGCGCGCGCATAAATGATGCCCAGAATTTTTTTTGGTTGGTCGTGGGTCTTGAACTCAGGGCCTAGGTACTGTCTCTGAGCTTTTTCACTCAAGGCTTGTGTTCTACCACTTTTGAGCCACAGTGCCACTTCCAGTTTTCTGGTAGTTCATTAGAGATAAAAGTCTCATGGACTTTCCAGCCCTGACTGGCTTCAAACTGTGATCCTCAGATCTCAGCCTCCTGAGTGGCTAGGATTACAGGCATAAGCCACTGGTGCCTGCTTCCCAGAGTTCTTCTAACCAATTGTATACCTTAGCATTCAAGGAGATATCTCAGAACAGGTGAGCAAGCCCCTCACCTTGTAGGATCACCTTGTAGGAGTCTGGGTATATTTGGCTTGGATGCAACTGTTGGTGTCATGATCCACTTAGGCTCAAAGCACCTTAGACAAAGCAGCTGAAAAATAACATGGCATCTTCCACCTTGCAATTACATATAAAGTCCAAATTAGGAGACTCAAAGCAAGCTGATGATCATTAGGGCATTGGGAGGGCAGAGGGATAAAGCAGTAAAGATGGCTGTTCTGAGCGAGTTTTACAATGCACACCGGAAGCACCAATGGTACAATTAATACACACTGGGAAAAAAAAGAATGACAACAGAGGGGCAGACTCCATTGATAAGGGTAATAGGTACCACTGGGAGGGGGGCAGTGAGAGGGATCAAGATGGTAGAAGCAGTTTGTTAGCATGTGTGAAACCAGAACAGTGAAACCCGTTGAGAATAGCAGTGGGTGAACTGGACACACTCTGTGCACGTGTGAACTGTTAAGGTAGAGCTCCCTAGTATGACTCGTACAGGGGGGAAGACTGGGATCCCTTTTGTAAGGTGCTAATGCCGTTCTTGAGGAAGAGGATTTCAACTCGGATTTGGGGATCATTCTTCACCCCATTGGTTTCTCCTCTCGTGAAGGGACTGATAGGAGAATTTACTTCATATCTTCTTTTCCCTCTAATGAGGAATAAATCTTATTTTGAAAACAACTATTTGCTGCCTTCCATGTCAGCTGAAATGACTGCACAGCTCTGTTATTTTTCAAAGTAGAGGCTACACCTACACAGGATCTACTTTTGGGCTTGGAAGAGGGTGGTTAATGCCACAGCTCATGAAGACTGACTTGCCAATTTAATTTAAATTGGGTTGAACAACAATTCTAGCATGTGAGCTGAAGTCACTCGGACTGACCTTGAGCTTCGCTGGTGAGAAATAGCATGACACAGTCGAGAGCAAGCGGCAGGGTCAGCCGGGGGCTGCGCTTCGAAGCATCATTTTCTGGAATCTGACAAGAGAAATGTAGGATCTGTAGCAATCAGATCTGCAGGAGCTTTATCTAGTTCCCGTACCTGACACTGCTGCCTCACTGGGCTTCAGGGAGAGTTGATAATGAGTAAAGAAACAGTTCGGTCCATACCTGGGAGACAGAAGGGAAGGAGGCAGGGATGGATGCACGGAGCCAACCATTAGTGACTACCCTTTTGACTGCTTGTGTAAAAAGAAGTCTGCCATCTCCTAAAATTACCACATAGGTTGATCCTTAATGTCCAGAAATTGGAAGAAAGTATAAGTATACTTAAGGAAATAAGCTAGGTACCAGTGGCTTATATCTATAAATCCTAACTACTCAGGAGGCTAAGAGCTAAGGATCCAGGTTCAAAATGAGCCTGAGAAGGAAAGTCCCTAAGAACTTATCGCTAAAAGGCTGGGAGTGGAATTGTGACTTGAGAGAAAAAGCTAAGGAACAGAGTGCAGGCCAGAGTGCAAGCCATAGCACTAGAGCGCGCATGCACACGCGCGCACACACACACACAGAATAAATAATTAAATGATTGTTGTAAACGTAACTCCTAATCACACTATTTACAACGTGAGCTAGTTTCAGAAATAGTTAAAGGTCACTGAAAACTTCCTGCACAGAAAAATCCGGGCTCCAATTTCAGCTGTTTGGAGGACAGGCAGCCTTGGGCTCTGTTTTCCTTTCTCCTTTATAAAGGCCACAGCTGAAGAGCCTACCTTCCATGAACATTTCAAAGGTAAAATTACAATCTGTAGAGGAAGCTTCAAATGTTAAGTGTTATTTATATTCAGGTGGGTTTTTTGAGTTGCCGATGACAGATCCAAACTGGCTTCAACAAAAAGTAAAATAACTCTGCCCCTCAGATCTTCACGTACAAATCATGAGGCCAAGATGTCACTTCTGAGCCTTCTTTCCACTACTTTACAACTAGGGAAGACTTACCAAGAGTGATCAAAGCTTGTGCTTTCTGAAGGAGCACATCCTGAGACCACTTTGATGCCAACCCTGAGTTCACCTCCAGCCTGCTGATTGGCATGACCCTTCATTCTCAGTAGTTATCACTCTACTGCCATACATACTCTAGACAATGTGTTCTTACTGATATTTTAAATTTCCTTCTTTAAGATATGGCTCTAGCTGGGCGCTGGTGGCTCATGTCTGTAATCCTAGCTACTCAAGAGGCTGGGATCTGTAGATCACAGTTCAGGGCCAGGCCAGCCAGGAAAGCCCATGAGATTTTTTTTTGGGGGGGTTGGTCATGGGGTTTGAACTCTGGGCCTGGGTGCTGTCCCTCAGCTATTCAGCTTAGGGCAAGTGCCACTTCTGGTTTTCTGAGTAGTTTATTGGAGATAAGAGTCTCACAGAATTTCCTGCCCAGGCTGGCTTTGATCCGATCCTCAGATGTCAGCCTCCTGAGTAGCTAGAATTACAGGTGTGAGCTACCAATGCCCGGCCTCCATGAGATTTTTTTTGGGGGGGGGGAGGAGGGGGTCCGGTCGTGGGCCTGAACTCTGGGCCTGCGCGCTATCCCTCAGCTCTTCAGCTCAAGGCTAGTGCTCTACCACTTGAGCCACAGTGCCACTTCCGGCTTTTTTCTTTTTGCTTATGTGGTGCTGAGGAATCGAACTCAGGGCCTCAGGCATACAAGGCAAGCGCTCTACCACTGAGCCACCTTCCCAGCCCCCTCCATGAGATTTTTATTAAACACACACACACACACACACACACACACACACATACACACAAGCCAGAAGTGGACTGTGGCTCAATTATAGAGTCTTAAACCTTAGAAAAAGCTTAGGGACAGCACCCAGGCCCTGAGTTCAAGCCCCAGAAAAAGGCACCAAACAAAAAACTGGAAAAGGAAATTGAAATGATCATTTGTTCCCTATATCTAGCACAGTGCTTGACATCCAAGACACATTTGAAATATATCTGTTGAATAAAGACATTGGTAAAGAACAAAGCTAAGGACTAAGATGGAAATGGATGCAAAGGGTAGAAAAAAAATGTTCTAGGACTGGGAAGGTGGCTCAGTGGTAGAGCGCTTGCCTTGCATGCCTGAGGCCCTGGGTTCAATTCCTCAGCACCACATAAGCAAAAAGAGAAAAGCTGGAAGTGGCACTGTGGCTCAAGTGGTACAGCACTAGCCTTGAGCTGAAGAGCTGAGGGACAGCGCCCAGGCCGAGAGTTCAGGCCCCACGACCGGAACCCCCCCCCCAAAAAAAAATATTCTAAAAACAGAAATGACCAAAGTCAACAATATGTGGAAAGAGACTTAAGACCCAGAATGAAATCATGGTTTTAGTTGTGCATATTCATTGAATTGGTGGGCTGGGTGCAGCACCTTCCTAGAGACACAAAAATACGTTTATAATGGGTTGGTTCAGGGACTCACTTCCCTTTGGAGATGATGAGTTGATGAGTTTCTCTGCTCCTGAGCAATAAATAGAGGTGTTGGAGATGTGGTATTACCAGCTGGAGGCCTCGAGCTAGCAGGGAGTGATGGCAGAATTGGTCAGGGTAAGAGGAGAGAGTAAGGTTGAAGAGTCAGACTGGCAATAAGTAGAAGCTGTGGACTAAACCGCAGTTGTGGGTGATAGTGTTATTATTTGTATTTGCTACAAGAGCCCTGGACCAGTGGATTCTAGGGAGAAAAACTCTCCCTCTCCCCTTCCAAACCCGCCCTCTGGGACTACCACTGCTTTCAAGGTCAACTTACTTGCACAGCTCTGTGCGGGAGAGTCTCCAGCAGCACAACTCAGCAGAAAGGTTTCTGGGAAGCTCAAATCATTTCCCCTAAGCTCAGCTTGAGGAGCTGCGCCCTGCTGTTTTCTGGGTGAGAGAGTATTAGAACTCAGAGGGAGTTAAACGTTAAAATCCAGTTTCCTTCTCAGCTCTTTTAGAAGATGAATTTTGCACTTTGTTGGGGGGAACAGAGGCCTCCACCGTGGAGGTAATCCCTTCCCAGCTGCCTGTTTGTCAGTCTCTCAACTAAAGGAATCAGGCCTGCCCGACTGGGGGTAGGCAGCAAACCAGGCAGGCACAGATCTGGGCAAACAGGTGTAAATCTGAGCAGACAGGGGCTGCCTAGGGCAGAGGGGCCTGGGCAGCAGTGATCAACCATCCCAATTGGACAGGACTCCTTTTCCTCCCTTTCCCTTCCCCATCTCCATGCTTGTGCCTAATTCTCCAGCGCTTCCTCCTGCAGTACACCGCCCCAACTTCTACTTTTCTCTTGCCTGGGGGTCCTCCTCTTCCCTACTTTTCTTCAGGTATCACTTTAGTACCTGTGCTCAGCCACATAGGGGAAGTCTCACCCAAAGCCTCCAACTGGAATTTCCTGCAATACACTATCATTGGTTAATTTTAAATTAAATCAAGGTAGAGATGCAAATATTGAAATCAGAATGCTATGTATGTGGCTCAAAGATCAACTAGCACAGAAGGCTTAGGAGGAAAAATAGGATCTCTAAACCATCCCTGCCTGCCCCCCTCCAAACTCATTAGAGCCTCACTTCCTTTGTTTTTATTTTTATTGTTATTATAAAGGTGATGTACAAAGGGGTTACAGTTATATAAGTCAGGTAAAGAATACATTTCTTAGCCAGGCCCTGGTGGCTGACACCTGTAATCCTGGCTACTCAGGAGGCTGAGATCTGAGGACTGCGGTTCAAAGCCAGCCTTGGCAGGAAAGTCCATGAGACTCTTATCTCCAATTAACCACCAGAAAACTGGAAGTGGCACTGTGGCTCAAAGTTGGAGAGCACTAGCCTTGAGCTGAAGAGCTCAGGGACAGCACGCAGGCCCTGAGTTCAAGCCTCCCAATCAGAAAACAAAAAAAAACATTTCTTTTTGGACAATGTCACCCCTTCCTCATTTTTTTAAAATGGCAGTTGGTTTTCCTAGAGTTTTAAATATCCTTTTCCTTCCCCTTTGTGTCATGATTATACCTTTAAATTTTACCCATTTTCAATAATATTAATAATTCCAGAGTCCCTCTCTCCCAAGTGAAACCCTTACTTACCTTTCTCCAAAGTCAATTAGACAAGTGTTTTCCTAGGCATTCTGTTATGATTACTCTCTTACTACCTTTTTTTTTTTTTTTTGATTCACCCTTGTTCTCAAATAACTTCCTAAGGTCATAGAGGAAGTAAGTGATCTAAGTCTTAAATATACAAAACGGTCTTTATTCTCCCTCACGCTTCCTTGATAAGTTGGGTGAGGATAAAACTCCAAGTGGTCAGAAATGCAAAGGCATAGGGCATTTTGATTTAGCATCTGGGATTACTAGAGGAAACTGTATCTTCTTCTAGGGGAGCTGTTCTGTCGTGGTTTCGGGTCTAAGCTTCAGAGCAAGCTTGCCTGCTTCTGTGACTGACCCCGGTCATTAGCTCCCTTGACAGTGAGCTAGGAAATGCTAGGAACTGCTTACTCCTAGAGCTCTTCTGAGGATTAAATGGTTGAATAGGGAAAAACTTCACAGTTAGCAATACTTTTCTCTCTTGGGCCTTTTATTTTTCATTATTTTTAGTGTCCTGATATTTCACTAATGTGAACTATCTGATGTGTCCTAGTAAGAGTCATTTAACATTTACAATATTTATTATCACTTTTAATTTGAAGATGTACCTTCATTTCAGGGAAATTATTTGTTGTATTTCTTTCATAATTTCCTCCATTCTCATTCTCTCTTTGTCTCTATCTCTATCTCTGTCTGTCTGTCTATCTGTCTGTCTGTCTCTCTCTCTCTCTCTCTCTCTCTCTAAGTGCTGGGGGTTGAATCTAAGTTCTCACACATGTGAAGCACCTGCTGTACCACTGAGCTATACTTGTCTTTGTTCAACTACTCTTAGTCAGACGTTGGTCCCCAGCTTGAAAAATCTTTGTGTCTAACCTTTATTTTCACTTTCCTCCTTTGCCTCTTAAAATCTTTGTTCCAAGGGGCTTTTTTCATCTTTGTCTTTTAGTGCTTTCCAGTAAGAAAAAAATTAGTTAGATGTTTTCATTTCCAAGAATTGCTGTATTTCTTCCTTCATAGATGTCCCATCTCTGCGGATTTCTCTGAGGACACTCGTTAGAGGCTGATGCTGTCTTCTGTCCCTTGAATAATAGCTGTTTTGTGTCAGTTCATCTTGGTCTTCTCTCTTTGTACTGAGGGCTTTGTTGTTGATTCTTTGTGTATTTGTGCACATTTTAATGAGGAAATTGATTGTTTGGTGAGGAGCTCCACGTGGGGGAAAGATTTGTCACCAATGGACTTTGCTTGAGGGTGAACAGTGGGGACTGGGTCATGAATCCAGGAATCCTGAAATGCCAGCATTTGGAGGACCAAAATTTGAGGCAGCACACATTCTCAGTGCCCTAATTTTGCTCACAGAATCTGTTCAATTTTTGTTACAGAAAAAAAATACTTGCCGGGCGCTGGTGGCTCACACCTGTAATCCTAGCTATTCAAGAGGCTGACTTCTGTGAATCACGGTTCAAAGCCAGCCCGGGCAGGAATGTCCATGAGACTCTTATCTCCAATAAACAGCTAGAAAACCAGAAGTGGCGCTGTGGCTCAAGCGGTAAAGTACTGGCCTTGAGCTGAAGAGCACAAGGACAGCGCCCAAGCCCAGAGTTCAAGCCCCACAACCAAAAAAAAAAAAAAAAAAATGCTAGGTGTCAGTGACTCATACCTGTAATCACACCTAGCTACTGAGAAGGATGAGATCTAAGCATCACAGTTTGAAGCCAGCCTAGGCAGCAAAGTTCATAAGACTCTAATCTCCAATTTGCCACCAAAAAGCCAGAAATGGAACTGTAGCTCAAGTGGTAAAGTGCTAACCTTGAGCACAAAACTCAGAGACAGGGCCCAGGCCCTGAATTCAAGCCCCAGAACCAGCACACACACACACACACACACACACACACACACACACACACACACACACAAAGTTTGTCTTCATGCCCTGTGAAAATAAATATAAGAATCGATAAAAAAAAAAAATCGAGCCAACTACCTTTCAAGATGGTTACTGGTAGGTCATACAAGGAAAGAACTTGATTGTTGATTATAAAGCAAAGTGAAGGGGACAAGCAGTTTACACCTGCAATGCTAGCTACTCAGGAAGCTAGAACTGGATCTACAGATCCAGTTCGAATCCATACTTGAAGACAAGCTTGAGAGACTCTTATCTCCAATTAACCAACAAAAGCTGGAAGTAGAAGTGTGGTTCAAGTGATAGAACATCAGCCTTGAATGAAAAGCCATCTGAGAGCATGAGGCCCTGAGTTCAAGCCCCAGTTCAAGCACATGCACCTGCACGCGCGCACGCACACACACACACACACACACACACACACACACAATTAATAAACAAAGCAAAGTGACTTAGTTGCTGACTTTTATTGATTTTTATCATTTAACATAACCCATCACTTTCTAAAAATGTTGGCTTGAAAAAAGAAATTAGGATGTTGAATATTAATTATATAACAATGAATATTCAACATCCTAATTTCTTTTTTGTGGGTGCAGACAGGAGGGCAAAACTGGGAAAGAGCGAGAGAAGAGATGACATTATTCAAAAATAAATGTACTAAGCCAGGCGCTGGTGGCTCACACCTGTAATCGTAGCTACTCAGGAGGCTGAGATCTGAGGACTGCAGTTCAAAGCTAGCCTAGGGAAGAAAGTCTATGAGACTTATCTCCAATTAACCACCAGAAAACCAAGTGTTAAAGCGCTCGCCTTGAGCTGAAGAGCTCAGGGACACTGCCCAGGCCCAGAATTCAAGCTCTACGACCGACCAATAGATAGATGATAGATAGATAGATAGATAGATAGATAGATAGATAGATAGATAGATAGATAGATAGATAGATAGATAGATAAATGTACTCATTATCTGACTTATGTAACTGTAACCCCTCTGTACATCATCTTTATAATAACAATAATTTTTTTAGGAAAATGTTTCAAAATATGGCTTTACAGTTGTGAAAGATTATGTGTTCAATAATATTTTATTAAAGTTAGGACACTATCCTAACATCACACACCACTTTGATATATAGATAAAGGAAGCTTTAGTATTTACAGGAAAATAAACTTAATTTGTTTTAATTTTTGTTGTGTTTTTTTTTGAAACAGTCATAATATATAGCCCAAGTCTCAGACCCAAAACCTTCTTCCTAGACCTCCTGAATGCTAGGATTACAGTTGTGTATCACCATTCCCAGATGATATACATTTTTAAAGTGGTTCAGAGCCAGTGATTCACACCTGTAATCCTCACTCAAAAGTCTGAGATGTGAGAAGCATGTTCCAAGCCAACCTGGGCAGGAAAGTATGTGAGACTGTTATCTCTAATTAACCACCAAAAAGCTGTGCTAACACTTTGAGCACAAAAAGCTCAGAGACAGCCCCCAGGCTCTGAGTTTAAGCCCAAGACCAGCACAAAAGGAAGAAAGAGAGGGAGAGAGAGAGAGAAGAAAAAAGAGAGAGAGGGAGGGAGAGAAACAAAGAAAGTGACTCAGTGTGGTACAGAGGAGGGATAGAGGTTGAAATTTATTAGAGTATATTGTAGACATTCATGAAAATGTCAACACAATGAAGTCCCACCTGCATAACTAATGCGTGCTAATTTTAAAAAGTGGTTCATGAATACGTTCCCAACAGAGGAAAATCATATCAAGAGGAGCTGTTTCAAAAAGCATTTTAATTTTTGTTTGGGGGATTGGCTTTTATGTTTTAGCACAGCCTCACACTTGCTAGGCAGGTGGTTATGACAAAGCCACACCACCAACCTAAGAGGAAAAAACAAATTTGAATGAAACAGTGAAAATTGGACCAGCCATTTTTCTGTTCAGCCAGTGGTCCGCATATTATCAGTTCAGAGTCTACATGCTACTTTTCAGCAACTGGACCTCCAGGCTATGAACTTGTACTGGGCTGAGTTCCAGTCTTTTGAAGTACAATTTATCTTGGAATCTGAAGGAGACAAGCTCGGGTTCCCTCTAGTGGCCTTGTAGTGAATCACATCCATACTGCCAATGCTTTTTCTTTTAAATAGGCTAGACATGGAGTTACTTTCATGAAGTCTCTTTTTTACATGTACACAATACATGCAGCAGCTGGCAGTATGATTTTTTTTTTAAAGAAGTCTACTTACATACTTGTTTGTGCCAGTCCTGAAGCTTGAACTCAGGGTTGGGGTGGGGTCCCTAAGCTTTTTTTGCTTGAGGCTAGCAGTCTACCTCTTGGGCCACAGCTCCACTTCCAGCTTTTTGCTGGGTAATGGGAGAAAAGAATCTCATGGACTTTCCTGCCTGGGCTGGCTTTGAACCACAGTCCTCAGATCTCAGCCTGAATAACTAAGATTATAAGTATGAGCCATCAATTCCCAGCTCATCTAAATACTTTAAACACTTGCAGAAATCTTTTCATTTCTTTTTTTTTTGGGGGGGGGTAGGGGCGAGGGCAGGGTCTAGTCGTGGGGCCTGAACTCTGGGCCTGGGCGCTGTCCCTCAGCTCTTCAGCTCAAGGCTAGCGCTACCACTTGAGCCACAGCGCCACTTCCGGCTTTTTTTCTTTTTGCTTATGTGGTGCTGAGGAATGGAACCCAAGGCCTCAGGCATGCAAGGCAAGCGCTCTACCACTGAGCCACCTTCCCAGCCCAAATCTTTTCATTTCTTAACCATGTGTATAATCTACCTTAAGAGACTGAAACCAATAGATTATGGTTGCTCTAATTTTACTTTTTAATTATATTTTCCAGCTTAATTCTCCTGAGAATCCTTGGGAAAGTGTTTGCAAAATTTGTAAAATTTAGCTGGGCACTGGTGGCTCATACCTGTAATCCTAGCTACTCAGGAGGCTGAGATCTGAGGATTGCGGTTCAAAGCCAGCCCAGGCAGAAAAGTCCATGAGATTCTTTTTTTTTTTTTTTTTGGGCCGGTCGTGGGGCCTGAACTCTGGGCCTGGGTGCTGTCCCTCAGCTCTTCAGCTCAAGGCTAGCACTCTACCACTTGAGCCACAGCGCCACTTCCGGCTTTTTTCTTTTTGCTTATGTGGTGCTGAGGAATTGAACCCAGGGCCTCATGCATGCAAGGCAAGCGCTCTACCACTGAGCCACCTTCCCAGCCCTCCATGAGATTCTTATTGCCAATAAATTGCTCAGAAAAAGCTAGAAGTGACACTGTGGTTTATGCGGTAAAGCAGTAGCCTTGAGTACACAGAGGCTCAGGGACAGCACCCAGGCCCTGAGTTCAAGCCCCAGAACTGGCAAAAAAAAAAAAAAAAAAAAAGGTAGAATTTTTCTGAAGAGATGGAATAGCAATAGTTGGCTCTCCTGGTCTTTGTGCTTGCTGGTATTAGAAGCCTGCGGGGCATGATCGTAGATGGTAACTCTCAGTGTTTCCTTTCCCATCTGGCATCACCACCATTTCATCATCTTCCCTGCCTTCGCCTTCCTGGGGTAGAAAAGAGCAGTAATGGAGCCAACAAATTCATCACAACCAGATACCAAAGGATGATGGAAGATGTGTATATGAAAAGCTTTATTTAAGCTGGTGGCTCACGCCTATAATCTTACCTACTCAGAAGGCTGAGATCTGAGGATCCAGGTTCAAAGCCAGCCTGGGAAGAAAAGTCCCTGGGAGACTCCTATTAACCACTCAAAAAAAAAAAAAAAACCCTCAAGTGGCACTATGGCTCAAATGGTAGAGTGCTAGCCTTGAGCACAAAGAGGCTCAAGGACAGCGCTCAGGCCCTAAGTTCAAGTCCCACAACCGACAAAAGAAAAGAAAGAAAGAAAGAAAAGAAAGGAAGGAAGGAAGGAAGAAAGGAAAGAAAGAGAAGAAAGAGAAAGAAAGAGAAAGAGAGAGGAAGAAAGAAAGAAAGAAAGAGAGAGAGAGAGAAAGGAAGGAAGAAAAGGAAGGAAGGAAGGAGAGGGAGGGAGGGAGAGAGGGAGGGAAGACAGAGCTCTATATAAGAAAATATAGTTGGGGCTGGGAAGGTGGCTCAGTGGTAGAGCGCTTTCCTTGCATGCATGAGGCCCTGGGTTCCATTCCTCAGCACCACATAAGCAAAAAGAAAAAAAGGCAGGAAGTGGCGCTGTGGCTCAAGTGGTAGAGCGCTAGCCTTGAGCTGAAGAGCTGAGGGACAGCGCCCAGGCCCAGAGTTCAGGCCCCACGACTGGAGCCCCCTCCCCCCAAAAAAAGAAAAAATAGTTGTGCAGTGGGTGTGTGTGCTTTATACAATGATTGACTACCTACTAAAAGAATAAATTGATTCATGCTAACCACTGTGATCACCTTCTAATATCTACACAACAAATTAACAGACTCAGACTGACTATAATGTCCCTGAAGGCCTATTTCTTTTCTCAAGGTAATGTTTGGTAACTTTCTGCAAATATTTTTATGTTTTTATTTGTTTGTTTATTGTGCTAGTACTAGGGTTGGAACTCAGGGCCTAAGCAGTGTCCTTGAGTATTTTTGCTCTACCACTTGAGCCACAGCTCTACTCCTGGCTTTTTGAGTGGTTAATTGGAAATAGGACTTTCCTGCCTAGGCTAGCTTTGAACCACCATCCTTATCAGATTGGAGCTTCCTGAGCAGCTTGGGTGACAGGTGCGAGCCACTTGCTGTTTGCAAAGGCAGATTTGGAAGCCAGAGTAGCACTTCCTTCAGTGTTTGGATAATAAGACACAGCAGCATCCATTCACTTTGTTTTGGGGTTTTTTTTGGGGGGGGGGGCGCGGTTGTTTATTTGTTTGTTGTCGGTCGTGGGGCCAGGGCGCTTTCTTTTTGCTTATGTGGTGCTGAGGAATCGAACCCAGGGCCTCAGGCATGCAAGGCATGCAAGGCAAGCGCTCTACCACTGAACTACCTTCCCAGCCCCCTCATCCATTCACTTTGTGCCACCTGCTCCTCTTGTAAGTTTTCACCTTCCGGGTTTCTATTAGCATGCGCATGTTGCTAAGCAACGGGCCGAGGCTGGGCTCCTTAGCACAAGTGTGCCTGTCTGCTGCTTCTCCTGCTCCAGGAGGCTCAGCTGTACCAAAGGTGCTTTAGATGGTTGCTTTCTCTGGTCCTCTTCTTTCTTTTCCGGAACCGCTCCCAATTAGGACATATATTGACACTTTAATTCGGGACAGAGATTGACAATTTAATAACCCCTCTGTCCGTCCCCCCACCACGCCCCCATTTATTTGCAAGACACATGAAGCTGTGCTCATTGCAAATCATAAACCGTCTCTTAGGAGCTTCTTTTTCTTTAACTTTTAATTAAAAAAAAAAAATCGCAGGCTCAAACGAGCAGCTGTTTCCGTATGAAATTGCTGCGACTTCAGAAACACACACACTCTTGTCATCAAGAAATGCCTGGGAAACGGTACAAGAGGAAGGTAGGGGAGGAACTGCAGTGCATTGCTTATTTGCTTATTTTGTCACGTTCGACCACATTCTGCTAGAAGAAGGCAGTGGACGAGATGCTGGCAAGATGGAGGTGTCCTCCAGGCAGGATTCGCCTTGTGGGGGTCTTCGGGTCCCCCGTGGGGCGCTGCATGGCCTCCTGTGGTCCAGCCTGCGCCCCCCTCTGGGAGCCCTGCTCCGTCTCCTTGGGCGCTGCCTGCAGGCGACTCCTGGACCCGGGAAGGACCCGTGGCCATCCCATAAAGAGCTCCCCTTCTCTTCTGGCACAGAGACCTTTGAGTTTTCTCTGGAGTGAGCCCCAGGAGTGTCCAAGCCACAGGCCATTTCCAAAAGCCCGGGTGTGCTCCTTCTGTTTCCCCGCAGGGTTGACACTGCACCAACTAAACATCTGTGCAGCAGAGTCGCTGCTCTACACACACACACACACACACACACGAACCCCAGGCAGCTGCGAGCCAACAAAGTCCTCCAGGCCTTGTACACCTGCTGCGCTGAAGTGTGGATTTGTCGATATTAAGCCTTTTCCTGGAAGATCCTTTTGTTCAGAGGAAGTAAGTTCTTCCTAATGACAGCATCCTTGTTAGATTTAAGGTCCATATTTTAATTTGTTTGTCTATGTGTTTATGAACTTATTTATTTATTTATTGGTCGGCTGTGGAGCCTGGGCACTGTCCTTGAGACTCTTTGCACTCAAGGCTAGCACTCAACCACTTGAGCCACAGCACCACTTTCAGTTTTTGAGTGGTTAATTGGACATAAGAGTCTCATGGGGACTTTTCTGCCCAGGCTGGCTTTGAACCAGAGTCCTCAGATCTCAGCCTCTTCAGTAGCTAGGATTACAGGAGTGAGCCACTGGCTCCCAGCATTTTTCTATTTTTGTTTGTATGCATTGTGCAAATCTTTATGGGTATCCACTAAGGTGGAAAACTCACCCAGAATGTGAGTGACACTGAAGGACAGGATGTGCACACCAGCAGAATAAAAGGAAGAGAAGGAGAACGCCAGCTAGCAAGGCACTATTTTCCCCTGCCCCCCCTCAGTCCCCTCCCTCTTTGGCCTTCTCCCTCTCCCCCTCCCCTTCCCCCTCCCTCTCCTTCTTCCAGGTGTACTTTTCTGCTTTGCCATATTCTCCCTGTTTCAACGGATTGAAACCTCTGGAAACAAATCTTTTCAAGATAAAGCTTTTCTCCATGGAGTCTTTTGTCACATCAACAAAAGCTGGCAAATACAGAATATTGGTACCAGGAGTGGGGTTGTTGTTGTGTCTGTCCTCTGTGGTATGGATCGGATGCCTTTGGAACTGGATTTCGAGAGGAATTTGGGAACATGTGGGGATGTGGACTGGGGAAGTCCTGGGCTGCAAGCCAAGCTCCATGATCCGGGAAGATGGCTCAGAAGATCAAAATGCTAGCAGGCAATAGACTCTACTCGTAGACTCTGCTCATGAGATTTCAGATGGAATGGAGACTATCCGGAATTACACTGAGGCATTCATTGACGGAAAGAACTTGTTTGTATTTTCTCCTTGTGCCGTGGCATGGTTATTGTGGCTGCTTTTAGCCAGTCTTATAGTGAGAATTGGGAGCAAAAAGCATAGAAGAATGGTTTGAATAACTTCTAGTGTGCCCAGAAAAAACAGCCCGTGTAAAGTTGGGGCTAAGAAAAGTATGGCTGCTCAGAAGATTAGGGTCTTTAAAAAGCAGCCATCATGGGCTGGTGGCATGGCTCAGTTGGTAGAGTGTTAGCCAATGGGTGAGAGCATCAGACACTGAGTTCAAGTCCTGATTTCCGACTCAACAAAAAGAAAGACAAGAAAAAACAACCCTCAACATAGCATCCAGACAAAAGAAAAGATGCCCTCAGGGAATTTTAGGAATTGGCTGAACCCCAACCATGGCAGGCTTAAGGGTGGAACTATATAGTTATTTCAAACACTTTGCTTTGAAAAGAGAATGCTAAAATTTTAATATATTACAATATGTACTTTAAAGTGTATTTTATTTTGGTGTACTATAATGGCTTCTTAAAATATAAGCTTATGGTAATAAATCTCTCATTGATTTATAAGTAAAGATCATTTCTTTTGGGTTTTTTTGGTTTTGTTTTGGTGGTTTTTTTTTTTTTCTTCTGGTGGTCATGAGGCTTGAACTCTGGGCCTGGGCGCTGTTTCTGAGCTTTTCAGCTAAAGGTGAGTACTCTACTACTCTACTACTTGAGCCATAACGCCATGTCTGGTTTTCTGGTGGTTAATTAGAGATAAGAGTTTCACGGACTTTCCTGCCTAGGCCGGCTTTGAACCGTGATCCTCAGATCTCAGCCTCCTGAGTAGTTAGGATTACAGATGTGAGCCACAGGCACCCAGCCTCTTTTAATTTTTACATTGTGCCAGGCACTATTCTGAAGTCTAGAGACAAAGTAATAAACAACAACAAAAGAAAAGAAAAGAGAATGCCCAATACTGGGGCACTCTGCTGACAGAACTGTGGAAGGGAAGATTTCCCAGCATTCAACCATGCAGGCATTCAGAAGCCACTGCAGTGGTCTCCCCACAAGGAATCCTCACTGCTGCTGGAGCTGGCAGCAAGACCTTGGGGCTGTCCACAAGATGCTGGTCTTGCAGACGTGCAGAATGAAAGTCAGAGTCCTGGAAGCTTCCACCCAGATTTCAAAAGAAGGCCGGGAGGCCAGGCAGTATGTGGCAGCGTCAGGGCTCATGCAGAGAGCCCCTAAGAGGGAATGAGTGAAGATGTGAGGGTGAAATCTAGGCTACAATTGAGTCCCCAAGAAGATGGAGGGGCCAGCAAGGTAGAACATCTGCTAAATGAGTAGAACCATCAGGCAGAGTCCATGTGTACTGTAAACGGCAAGGCCAGTACTCAAGGCTGCTCAAGCTTTTTGGAACTCATGTCACAATTTGTCTGGAGTGCTAGACACAGAGCCTCAGGATTTACTGCTTGCCCTGCTGTGTTTTGCTCTTAATTGGTTCTATTATTCCCTTCTGTGCCTAATTCCTTCCTTTTTTATTTTTTATTATTATCTTTAAGTAGTTGTACAAAGAAGTTCCCATTCTACAAAACAGTATATGAATACAAGGTGTCTGATAACATTGTCACCCATCGCTCCTAACCTCATTCCTTCCTTGAGAAACAGGAATGTGTTTTGTGTGCCACTGTGTGATGGAAGGAAGTAACTTGTTTTTTTGTTTTTACAAGGGCTCAGAGCTAAGAGTTTATCATCTTGAATCTTAGAGGAGACTTTGAACTTAGGCTTTTGAATGGTGTTGGAGTTTGAAGACCACCAGACTCAGAGATGAACTGAGTGGATTTTACATGATGAGTTTAGCAGGAGTCACCTGGGGAATGGAATGGTATCTTTTAGGAACTATGTCTAGGTGTCAAGCTGACCAGGGACCTATTTGTCAAGATGAATCTGATCCCCTTGATTGGATTGAGCAAAGCCTAGGAGATTAGTAAAGCAAACCTCTGGATGTATCTACGAGGATGTTCCTAGAGAAGATTAACTGAAATGGGAAGACTCACCCTGAATTCAGATAAGACAATTCCACAATTCCATAGACTGGGAGCTGAGTGTGTGTGTGTGTGTGTGTGTGTGTGTGTGTGTGTGTGTGTGTGTGTGTTTATTGTGTCTGTCTCTTTCCTCTCTCTCTCCCTCTCTCTCCCTCCCTGTCTTTCCCCTCTCTCTGTCTTTCTCTCCTCTCTCTTTTTCCTCCCTACCTCCCAGCTGTCATGAGGTACTGAAATCTCTTAAGTTAAAACTGCTTTCAGTTGTTCTGCTCAGGTCTTTTGTCACAGCAACTAGAGACTAACACAGGGGCTAAAAATCTTTGGTTTACAATGAGAAAATAAATCACACAAAGTGTTCAAATTTCTTAACTTGCAGAAAAATCACATCCTGCTTTTTATAAATTCTCTACCACATCTCAATATTTTCCCCTGTTTTTCTTAAATTGCAAACTGCGTGGCCACCTCTTTATGCTACAGATATTTACAAAAACATATGGGCTGTGCAAGAGGGATTCCAGCTTCTCTCAAAGAAATAAAAAAAATCTGGCAATCCAAGCTCTCCTCCCAGTCTGCTTCCAAATTTACTAATATGAGCAGTTCTAAGCTCTATCTTCTGTTGTCATACCTGGTTTTTCCCTCCACGCTCTTGTTACCTATATTCGACGAAAGTTTATGTCATGGTATGACCTCTGACATTTTAAGTCGTAAGTCACAATTCTGGGTGGATATTTCAGAGGTTGGTAGAATTTCTGGAAGCCATTTCTATGCTGTGTGGTTATTATAATTAAATCAGTCATGTAAATGATAGCAAATTATGCAAGTATATACAATTAAATACCAACTAAATATAATATACCCCAACTCAACTTCTCTTTATTTAGATTTTAGAAATGCTTGTAGCCACTTCAGGGCCACCCAATCCCAGATGGCAAATGACACAGAGAAAATCAAAGATCTACATAGAGAGAGATTGTAGGCCCAACTTCCTGGCAAGTGCAAAGCCTCCAGTTCAACTCCCAGAATCACCAATAAAAAGTTGTTTGTTGGGATGGGAAGATGGCTCAGTGGTAGAGTGCTTGCCTTGCATGCATGAGACCCTAGGTTCGATTCCTCAGCACTACATAAGCAGAAAAAGCTAGAAGTGGTGCTATGACTCAAGTGGTAAAGCGTTAGCCTTGAGCTAAAGAGTTGGGAGACAGCACTCAGGCCCAGGGTTTAAGCCCCATGACCAACAACAAAAAAAGTTGTTTACCTGTCATTACAGGTGGCTCACACCTGTAATCCTACCAACTCAGGAGCCTGAGATTTGAGGACTGCAATTTAAAGCCAGCTAGGGCAGGAAAGCCTATGAGACTGTTATCTCCATTTAACCACCAAAAAGCCAGAAGTGGAGCTGTGGCTCAAGCAAAAAAGCTCAGGGAGGGTTAGGAAGGTGGCTCAGTGGTAGAGCGCTTGCCTTGCATGCATGAGGCCCTGGGCTTGATTCCTCAGCACCACATAAGCAGAAAATGCTGGAAGTGGCATTGTGGCTCAAGTGGTAGAGTGCTAGCCTTGAGCTGAAGTGTTGAGGGACAGTGCCCAGGCCCAGAGTTCAGGCCCCGTGACTCACAAAAAAAAAAATGCTCAGGGACACTGACTGCCTAGACACTGAGTTCAAACCCCAGGACCAGCACACACACACACACACACACACACACACACACACACACACACACACACAAACACACACACACACACACACACACGAAAAGACAGATTTGCATGTGTCAGCAGCCTGGGCAAGTGGCTTTAAGTGGCATCATAATGCCACACTATTGTGTTCAGCCCCTGCAGTGCTCCCAGAACATTGTACTATATTCAGACCAATATCTAGACTGCTATTAAGTAATAAAAAAATTGAGAAATAATACACTGGAAAGGGAAACTTAAACCTTTCTTTTTCTTTTTCTGCTAGCCTCCTACCATAAACCAAACCTCCTTCAGATTCTCTCAAGAAGTTATATATCCCTATGGGGAAAAATTTGAAGAAATCTAAAGCCAGGGGTTGGTGGTTTACGCCTGTAATCCTAGCTACTCAGAAGGCTGAGATCTGAGGATCGTGATTCAAAGCCAGCCTGGGCAGGAAAGTCCATGAAACTCTTATCTCCAATAAGCCACTAGAAAACCGGAAGTGGAGCTGCGGCTCAAAGTGGTAGAACGCTGGACAAAGAAAAAAGAAAGAAGAAGGAAAAAAAGAAAAGAAACGTTTTGGGAGACTCCATCTCCAATTAATCAGCAAAAAGCTAGACTGGAGGTATAACTCAAGTAATAAGAGCCCTCGCTTGAGCTAGCAAGTCAAGCAAGCTGTTACTGGTCCAGATAAATAAATAAAGTGTGGGATAGTTTGCAGACTATCTTTTGAGAGTTTATGGATTGAAATTCCTTGGCATCTTGTCTTGCTTACTTGGGGCAGACCTTCGCCTGGCTGTGTCACAGGTGAGCCAGCTGCTCTAGAACCCTCCAACAGGACCTTGAACTCTTCTGTCCCAGTAGGTAGTAAAGTAAGGAGACTGGGCCTAAGCAATATACTTTGTCCTTATAGCCAGCTTGGTGCCTTGCTGCATAGAGGGGACTTTCCACACAGCTCTGAAAAACTCTAGAGGTAATAAAGGACATTCTTTGGATTAGAAATGTGTCCTGAGTTCAGCTCCAGGAAAGTCTTGCTTTCCCTAGATAATTGGCCCTTGATTTCCCCTGATTGTTTCCCTAGATTTATTTAACACTTTTATTAGGTTTAAGTGTCCTCATTTGGTTTGCTTTGCTTATGCATAAGACCTTTGTTTAGGTTTAATTCCTCATACCTTATGTGGTTTTGGCCTCTGTAAGCTTTGTGCTAGCTGTTTCGGGGCTGGTGGTCTTTGAGACAAGAGTCCACCTGCCATCACTGACTTTCCAAAAAAAAAAAGACTCCCAATTTAGGCTCTTAACAAAGTGGCTTCTCTGTTTTCTCATGGCTAAATTCCTCTCCAACAGTAGTCTGGGAGTTCTTCTGGGAGCCAGTGCTTGCAGAGAAAGAGCAGAGGGTTCACAAGGG
This sequence comes from Dipodomys merriami, assembly GCF_024711535.1. Taxonomy (NCBI): domain Eukaryota; kingdom Metazoa; phylum Chordata; class Mammalia; order Rodentia; family Heteromyidae; genus Dipodomys; species Dipodomys merriami. The sequence goes on along the minus strand of NW_027203293.1, from coordinate 481,562 downwards.
GAACTGTCACTTTAACACCTGTCACGCTGTCATGGGCAAACCCAAAGTCACAAAATGGGGACTAGATCTCATGTAGTGGTGGGAGGAGTTACAATGCCACATTGCATAGGACAGAGATACAGGGAGGACCCATTCCCCACACTGGAATGTTTTCAACCTGGCCCAATGAATGTTCTGGATGCCATCTCTGTTCTCTAGAGGGAATACAGAGAAGCTGCCTGTGTGAGTAGTAAGATTGTTCTAGTGATATTTGATCCAAAATGTCAATGAGAAATAAAGATGAGAAAACAAGTAAGGAGCTTACTCTGGTGGCACATGCCTATAATCTCTCAATACTTAGGAAGCTGAGGCTTTTCATTCCGTCTGGCATTAATATTTGTTAATATTTGTTTTTGCAAGAGGGCAGCAACAACTACAAGCCAGTTGTTTGGCGGCTTTCCATTCAGCCATTTAATGAACCCATTTCCTTCCCATGGCTCCTGCTACAGTTACAGTTTCCTCAGCCTTTAATGGACAGCAGAATCCACAGAGGACTTTTAAATGTTGGACTTTGATGTGAGTGTGATGAGGTACACCTGCAGTGTTAAGCTTCTGGCAAGGCTGAGACAGGAGGATTGCTTGGGCCCAGGTGTAAAGGACCAGCATGAAGGATATAAGGCCTCAACTCTTAAAAAAAAGGGCTGGGAATGTGGCCCAGTGGTAGAGTGCTTGAAGCCTGGGGTTTGACTTCTCAGTACCATAAAAAAAGAAAAAGCTTAGCCGGGCCCCGGTGGCTCACACCTGTAATCCTAGCTACTCAGGAGGCTGAGATCTGAGGATCACAGTTCAAAGCCAGCCCAGGCAGGAAAGTCCCTGAGACTCTTATCTCCAATAAACTACTAGAAAACGGGAAGTGACACTGTGGCTCAAGCAGTAGAGCGCACGCCTTGAGCTGAAGAGCTGAGGGACAGCGCCCAAGCCCAGAGTTCAAGCCCTGAGACTGACAAAAAATAAAAATAATAAATAAGTAAGCTGACCATTCTGATTCAATAGCTGTAGAGCTCAGTATTAATAAGCTTTCCAACACTATAACGAAGACTAGAGACTATTAACATAAAGAGAAAAGTTTTGCTGAGCTTTGACAAGCACCAGTGGCTCAAGCTTGTAATTCTAGCTACTGAGGAGGCTGACATCTGAGAATTGAGGTTCGAAGCCGGCATGGACAGGAAAGACCATGAGCCTCTTATCTTTAGTTAACATCGAAAAGCTGGAAGTAAAGCTGTGGCTCAAGTGATAGAATGCTAACCCTTAACCCAGAAGTTCAAGGACAGTTCCCAGGCCCTGTGGAGGAGAGGGGGAAAGAGAAAAAGAGAGGAGAGAGGGGAGAGGGGAAGGGAAGAGGGATGAAGGGAGAGGGGGAGGGAGAGGCTTTATTCTGTCACTTGGCCTGACCTCTTAAAGATTTCCACTAACTCTCAACAGCGCCCTCTTGGGGAAGACTTTAACATGTGGATGTTTGTAAGACACGTTGTCCAAATTACAAGAAGTATGGTACCATAGCTCAGTATTTGTAAAATGGAATTTATTTAAATGAAGGGCTAATACATTCATATGATTCAAAAAAAGATATAGAATGAAAAGTCTCTTTCTGGGGGTGTTTCTAGTTTCCTTACAGATATTTTCTCTCTATGTTTTTCTAGAAACATTCTCTGCCCAGACTTGCACATTAGCTCTGTATGAACTGGATTTGTTTGTTTTTAAGAAATGCTAATGTCGGGGCTGGGAAGGTGGCTCAGTGGTGGAGTGCTTGCCTTGCATGCATGAGGCCCTGGGTTTGATTCCTCAGCACCACATAAGCAAAAAGAAAAAAGCCGGAAGTGGTGCTGTGGCTCAACTGGTAGAGCTCTAGCCTTGAGCTGAAGAGCTGAGGGACAGCGCCCAGGCCCAGAGTTCAGGCCCCACGACCGGACCCAAAAAAAAAAAGAAAAGAAAAGAAAAAAAAGAAATGCTAATGTCAAGTGTTTGAGGCTCACATTTGTAATCCTAACTACTCAGGAGGCTGAGATCTGAGGATTTCCATTCAAAACCATCCCACGCAGAAAAGTCCCTGAGACTCTTATCTCCAATTAACCACAAATTGTGGGTGGGAAGGAGAGATTCAGGTGGCGGGGTGCTTGCTTTGAGCAAAAAAATCTAAAGGAGAGTGTCCTGGTTCTGAGGACTGGCACCAAAAAAATTTTTTTAATGGAAATACTACCCTGTGTTAGGAAATTGAGTCATACATGAGACCCTATGTAGTCTAGACCCTCTGTAGTCTCAAAATATCAAACAAACAACAACAACAAAAATCTTCCTTTGGTGCTGGGAAGGTGGCTCAGTGGTAGAGAGCTTGCCTTGCATGCATGAGGCCCTGGGTTCGATTCCTCAGCACCACATAAGCAAAAAGAAAAAAGCCAGAAGTGGCTCTGTGGCTCAAGTGGTAGAGCACTAGCCTTGAGCTGAAGAGCTGAGACAGCGCCCAGGACCAGAGTTCAGGCCCCACAACTGGACCCCCCCCCAAAAATCTTCCTTTGTCCTTCATTCTTATGAATGCATACTTTAATATGCAAAACGCATCTAACTATGCCATACTATGATTTATGCAAATAGCCCTCTGCTGACAAACAGTAATTTTTGATATTTTGCTCTCAGAGACTATACTTCAAAGAATAACTTTGTTGTTGTTGGTCAGTCATGGGGCTTGAACTCTGGGCCTGGGCACTGTCCTCAGTTTTTGAACTCAAGGCAAGTGCTCTACCACTGAGCCACAGCACCACTTCTGGTTTTCTGGTGGTTAACTGGAGATAAGAGTCTCACAGATGTTCATGCCTGGGCTGGCTTTGAACCTCAATCCTCAGAGCTCAGCCTCCTGTAGTTAGGATTACAGGCATGAGCCACTGGTGCCTGGCTCAGAGAATAACTTTTGATGAATGTCCATTCATTTGCAGTTGTCTCTGCAGAACTTCCCCTAAGTGCTGGGCCAATGGGTAAGCACTCGTGACAGTTCTGCCCTCTGTGGGAGGTGGGGATGGTGGTGGGGGTGTTACCTACTTATAACATCCTAGCCCAAGGCTAGGCAACTTGTTTCCTTGCAGCCTCCATGATAGAGTAACAGCAAAATGTCTTATCTTTTGTTGTTGATAGGTGTGAAATGGTGTCAGGTGTGATTTTAATCTGTAGCTCTCACTTTATGAGTGAAGCTAAGTATTTTTTTTTAATTTTTTATTTTTTGGGTCGGGTCATGGGGCCTGAACTCTGGGCCTGGGCGCTGTCCCTCCGCTCTTCAGCTCAAGGCTAGCGCTCTACCACTTGAGCCACAGCACCACTTCTGGCTTTTTTTGCTTATGTGGTACTGAGGAATCGAACCCAGGGCCTCATGCATGCAAGGCAAGTGCTTTACCACTGAGCCATCTTCCCAGCCCAAGCTAAGTATTTTTTCATGCATTCATTGATTATTTCTGATTATACTCTGCTATTTTCTGTCATTTCCTTATTGATCTGAAGCATCAGGAGACAGTACATCAATCTCTCATATTCCTGTGTGGTTGGGACCTCTGAGCAAAGGACATAGTGGATTAACAAACAACCTTGAAATTTACTGTGTATTGCCAAAGAGATCTAGAGGTGGACCTGCTCAGAAAGCCCTCAGGCCTACACATGGTATCTCGGGAGATTGGTTTACATTCCTGGGTGAGAGGAAACGTCCCTACTGGAGGAGGAGGTGCTGATATTCGAGCAGCCTAATTCCATCTCAGGGTCTCCTGACTCTGGGCCTCCTGTAGCATAGACCACTGCATGCTATCCTGTCACCCTTGAGGGATTGGATATGGGAACCACAAAAAGTTGCTCTGGCTACTGGATCTGCATAGTGAATCAGTAATTTATAATGAAAATAATTCAATTATAATTAATCACTAGAATATATGGTTCCTCAGACCAAAACTTACTTGTCCATCTAATTATTTACTTTTTCCAAATTCAGTGATTGTTACTGAAGAGAACAAGAGAGGCCCTCAGCACACCAGGCCCTCTGAGGAAGGTTTATTGTTTACTGTATCAGCTAATGTCTGCTGTGTCATACTGGGGAGAAAGGAAACCCTTGAGACACCTTAAAACACCTTACTCGTGTGTGATCATGTCTTTAAAAAAAATTGTTGGGCACCAGTGGCTTCTGCCTCTTCTAATCCTAGCTACTCAGGAGACTGAGATCTGAGGATAACAGTTCAAAGCCAGACCAAGCAGATAAATCTAAGAGTCTTATCTCCAATTCACCAGCAAAATGGTAGAACTGGAGCTGTGGCTCAAGTAGCAGAACACCAGCCTTGAGCAAAAAAGCCAAATGGGCTTGTGAGGTCTTGAGTTCACGCCTCAGTACTGATATAAATAAATGAATAAATGAACACAGTCATGCTTTTCTCTGGTTAACTGCCTCCCCCACCAGCCCAGAGATGATAATGAAAGCTACCCTTCCTCCCCAGCTAACCTCTGCTGCTGCCACTCACTCCAGTCCTGCTCTGCTACAAGGCAGAACAGGGCAGGCCATACATTGCCTAGCCAATTTTGAGGCTTAGTCACTTTAACTTTTAATAGATGCCAGCAGTTACTGTCATGCTGAGACTATGACAGCCACCGAGCCATGTTCCACCTGACAAAACCCATGACTGCCAATTCCATGCCAGTTTAGATAATGGGAGAGATGGGTGGGGGAGGCTTGGGAAGGATGGCCCACTGGGAGCATGGTGTACTGGGAACCACCATCAAGGCTGGAGTTTGCTTAGCTTCTGATGTTACTCTCACCATCTGTTGATACCTATTGCTCACCTCAGTAAGGCAGGCAAAGGAGTATTCATTTTTCTTTAATTCTGTGCATAGAAATTTTCCTCTTCAACTGACCAGGATCCCCCTCTTTGCTAGGTTAAATATTCATTGGGTAAGTTTGGTATGACAAATTGGTACTTCTTAAAGAAAATTCCCAAGTTAAAACACTAAAAAAGCCATGCACTGGTGGCTCAAGCCTGTAATCCTAGCTACTCAGGAGGTTGAGATCTGAGGATTGTGATTCTAGCCCAGGCAGGAAAGTCTGAAACACTTACCTCCAACTAACCACCAGAAAACTGGAAGTGGCGCTGTGTTTCAAGGTGGAAGAGCACTAGCTTTGAGCAAAAAAAGTTGCAGGACAGTGCCCAGGCTGAGTTCAAGCCCACACACAACTGACAAAGAAAATAAATAAATTACATGCACACACACATATTCAAGCCTATAAAAAATATATATATATGTCCTATATATAGGTTTGCATATATATGTGCTTGAATACATACATACAAATATATATTATACATATATATACATATATATATTCTTTTGAATAAATGTCCAGAAAACATCTACGTTCTCTGTAAGTTAGGGAATTGGGTTACTTAGCTTTATTATTGCTTTGACCAAAATAGCTTGGTACAACAATTTAAAAAGAAGAAAGGTTGATTTTGGCTCAGGGTTCCAGAGGTTCAATCTGTGGTTGGCTGGTTCCATTGCTGTGGGTCCACGGCCAGGCTGAGCATCATGGGATAGGGAGAAACATGTTGTGAAGCAAAGCCCTCACCTCATGGAGGCTAGGAAGCAGGGCTATCCAAGGTCTGTGCTGCCCAGGACAGTTTAAGGTAGGCCCAGTGACTTGCTTTCCCAGGTAGTCCCACATTCTAAAATCTCTACCATCTCCCCAAATAGCATCCCAGCTAGGGCCCACATTGTCAACACAAGACATTTCAGATTCAAACCATACAGGAAAGGTAGATTATGTACTACCATAGAGACTGCACCACCCTGTGTGCTACACGAGGCCACGGGCAAGATTAATTTGATGTTAAACTAGGGCCTAACTGCTTCCTTAACATGAGGAAAGTCATCAAGTACATTTCTGGTATATAAGTGGTAGATAGTCACGGCTGAATGATTTCTAGTATAGTACTATTATTTAAATTGCTGTATAGTCAGGCACAGTAGCTCATACTTGCAATCTCAGCTACTTGAGGGGTAGAGATTGGAAGGATGGCAAGTCAAGGCCAGCCAAGCAACACCAATGATCTGGGTGTGCTGGCATATGTCTACAATCCTCATTACCCAGAAGGCAGAGGAAGAATCAGTCTGAAGCCAGTTCCAGCACAAGCTGGAAAATAACAAAAGCAAAAAGGATGGGGATGGGAGGCAAAAACTGGGAGAGAGAAAAAGAGAGGGGGAGTGGGTGACATTGTCCAAAAAGAAATGTACTATTTACCTAACTTATGTAACTGTAATCCCTCTGTACATCACCTTTATAATTTTTTAAAAGCAAAAAGACTAGAGGTGTAGTAGACTCTACTTCAAACTCCTGTACTATCTATCTATCTATCTATCTATCTATCTATCTATCTATCTATCTTTAAGCAAATGCATTGTAATAACAAAGAAACATGTTTATATTATGACATTTTGTGGGCCATGGTTGCCTGTACACGTGCTGTTCTCTTAAACATACTTAAACATAGGCTTTACCCCAACTACTGACATCTAACAGTTGTTAAGTTTACCAGTCTCAGTCCTCATCTTTCTGAGCCAATTTGTAGCAGGAGCAGAAAGCCCTAAGGACCTGCCTCCTCCTTCCTAAACTACTTATTCCTGACCTCCGGCAGGTCTTCCCTTGGTTCTCTTACCTCAGAGTTTGATCTTAATCACTTTTCCTGATTCCTCATCACTCTGACTGGTCTATGTTGGAAGGTCTTTTTTTTTTTTTTTTTTTTAAATCAGTTATGAGGCTTGAACTCAGGGCCTGTGTGCTGTCCTTGAGTTCTTTGTGCTCAAGGCTAGTGCTCTAACACTTGAGCCACAGCTTTACTTCATTTTCTGGTGGTTAATTGGAGATAGAGCCTCATGGCTTTCCTGCCCAGGCTGGCTTTGGCATTGAATCATAATCCTCAGATCTCAGCCTCCTGAGAAGCTTACAGGCATGAGCCACCAGTCCCTAGCTTGGAAGGCCTTTTATGGCTTCTAATGTCACCTTGAGATTACCCCCACATCTGTATTGGGTTCTCCAACTTATTCACCTCCACTGTCCTCTAGACACAAACCCCAATTGCCTACCAATTCATTTGAATAAAGAATCACAGTGAACCAAACCTGAATTCCCATCTTCCCATCTGAGCCTTTCTTCCAGATGCTTGGGATAAAATACTTGGCACCATTCTTCAATCATTTTCACCTTTCATCTAACCCAATGGTACATCTACCTACAACCATTTCTACTATCGCTGTCACCTCTCACCTGAAAATACTGATGCTTTTTACCTTGTTACCCAGCAGTAAAGACATCTGCTGAAAAACTAAGTCAGATGGTAAAACTTCTACTCAAAGCCCTTCCATGGTTTTCCTGCATGATGGTCTTTCTCTATGCAATCATACTTTTCAATCTCCATTCTTTTCTTCTGCTTTCTTATGTCAAGGACAATCTAGATGATGTGTTATCTTGGTCTGAATATCTGCCCCAATATCACAGTCTACTACACTTTCACATCTGTATTAAAACAGCAGCATGTTACAAAAGCTTTCCTTCCCTGACAACACTGTGAAAGTCCTTTTTCCATTCAATTGTTCATACAGGCAACAAAGGCCAAGGCCAACACACAGTTCATTAGAAACATACCTGTATCAAACAGCATCACTAAGATAAAATGACAGGATGCCTCTCACATGTACGTATACATTGCCTTTTACTCTTATCAAAATGCGTTAATCTGACTCTAGCAATAAACAGAAACAGATTAAGTCCTCAGCTGGGTGCTGGTGGCTCACCCCTGTAATCCTAGCTACTCAGGAGGCTGAGATCTGAGGATTGCAGTTTGAAGCCAGTTTGGGTGGAAGTGTCTGTGAGACTCCACCCCCACCCCCACCCCACCCCCGGACTGTGGGGCTTGAACTCTGGGCCTGGGCGCTGTCCCTCAGCTCTCAGCTCAAGGCTAGCACTCTACCACTTGAGCCACAGCGCCACTTACAGTTTTCTGAGTGTTTTATTGGAGATGGAGTCTCAGGGACTTTCCTGCCAGGGCTTGGATCCGTGATCCTCACATCTCAGCCTCCTGAGTAACTAGGATTACAGGCATCAGCCACCAGCACCCAGCTGTGAAACTTTTTTTTTTTTGGGGGGGGTCCGGTCGTGGGGCCTGAACTCTGGGGCCTGGGCGCTGTCCCTCAGCTCTTCAGCTCAAGGCTAGCACTCTACCACAAGCCACAGCACCACTTCCGGCTTTTTAAAAATTCTTTTTGCTTATGTGGTGCTGAGGAATCGAACCCAGGGCCTCATGCATGCAAGGCAAGTGCTCTACCACTGAGCCACCTTCCCAGCTGTGAAACTCTTATTTCCAATAACTACTCAGAAAAAAACCAGAATCCCCGTTCAAGCCCCAGGGCCAAAACAAAAACAAAAACAAACACCCTAAATAAAGCTACTCTTTGGACAACTACTTGGGATCTATGGGGTGTTGTGTTTATCAGTATAAAAGTAATGTAGAGGGGTTACAATTAACATGGCAGGTTGGACTTCTCTTTGGATGTCATGCTAGGTTATATAGTTTTACCATTTTCCATGGTTAGCCACTTCTGAAACAGACTACAACGTTGTGCTGGGTACACAAACCTGGATAGTGAAAGGGTACAGCCATAAATAGCACTGCAGACAACTAGGCAAACAGAGACGTATCTATAGTTTCACAACAAAGCCTGAGTGATTCCTATTTGCTTTCAGACTTCTCTAAGACTAGGTTCCAGCTTATCAGTTACCCCCAAGGTCCTAGTTTTGACAGCAATTGTTGCCTAAATTCCCTTCCCCTAAGCCTTGTTTCCTCCCACATCAGACAGGGTATTTTCCCTTTGCTTGCTAGATAGGCCCTCTACTGTGGCACTTTACCTTTATTTTGAAAAGCAAAATAGGTTATTGTATTTTCACTTTGTCCAGAGCTGTTATGTGATTTGACTGCTGGGAACAGAGGTTATGTCCCACATACCTGGGCTTGAGATTGGGTTTTGCTTTTTGGCTGAGCAGGCCTTGAATCACTGTCTTTTCAATCTTTGCCTCCTGAGCATTGCAAGATTAAGCCAGTGCATTCAAGCACCTTCGTTTTAGCTAGTTAAAATGGGTGAGCCAGTAGCTGGATTTGCTTTTGGTCACTAGGGGGCACCACTAATCTGATTAGTATCTGCCTTAAGTTTGAGAATATCAAACTTATCATGTAACTGGGCAAATTAGGTTACTTTATCAAAAATGTATTTTATTTTAGACTTTGTTTTCCTGACAAGTTAAATGTCAGGGGAGGTTTTCCAAATTTTTTCATATGAACATGAACTTTAGGTTCACTGTTGGGTTATAACCAAATTAAAAAATCTCTATTCAAGCATGCAAGACATTTTCTTACATAGATCACAGTATACTGCCTTAGGTATATCAAAACTCTGCGTTTCCATATTCATGTATTTTTTAGACAATATAAAGTTCTTGGGCCTATTGGCTATCCTATCCACTCACTTTCCTGATGCAGGAACTGGAAAGACTCCAAAAAAAGGGAACCCTATGGTTACTTCAGGCCTAAATTGTTACACCCTGTTTATGCAGAGAAGCCAGATACACATCAGTATGGCCATATCCCAACAACTGACAAACTTAGGCCACATCCCATGAATATTCGTTTGATCTCTTCCCAACCACTTACCAACCCTTGTCCTAGTTACCAAAGAGTTTGACATTCCAAGACACTTTTTACTACTTATATTAAAATAAGCTCAGACAATACTTTGCTTTCAACTAGGTTAGTCTCTTTTATTCTTTTGGCAATCTTGTCCAGGGTTATCTACTTCCACTGAAGGTGATGAAATATACAAGGCTCCACTTCAAATGTTGGCACTGGTGTGAGCATGGGCATTCCAGTGACCTTGAGTTACTTTATACTGTAACTCAATTGAATCTTGACTTTTACATTCCAGTCTCTTAAGTAGTTTTTCCACTGTAGAAGTTAGCTGAAGACAGTCCCATTCTTTTTAGTAGGAGTGGAATACCAGCCTCTAGCTCTTCCAGGAACACTACAGGATGGATTGTGTTTAAACATTAAACCAAGAGGCATTCTCTTGAGTTCAAATGCACTTTATTTTTAGACAATCTACATGACATGTTTTTTTTTTCTTAAAAAACAATGTCTCCACTCCAAATAGACCATGGTCAAAAGAAATGAAGAGTTCCAGATGACATCAGTCCCATTTGTCTTAAGTCCTGGTGTTGTGTGGATGACAAGCAGCAGCCAGTTATGGTAACAGGTGATAGATCCAAAATAATTGCCCAATTTGTTACTGCAAGAAGAAAAACTACATTAACACTTTTTCCCAATTAGATTATTTAACTTTCCTACTATATGGATGGGATGTATTCCCCAATTCAATCTGGGCTGCCACAAAGACAGACAGAAAGCGCAGGGATTGTTTTCTTTTGCATCCTAGTGCAAACCTAAAGAACCACAGCAAACTGTTCAAGGTCTATCAGTGGATGCAGAACAACATTACTACCAAACCAAACAGATGCAGCCTCATTCCTGTTCAGTGTTGTACCAATGAAGACCTCAAATCCTGAATGACTTAACAACTGTAAGCAGGGCTCTTGTACTTCCCCAATTCTTGTCTACTGTTGCTTCTAATTTTGTTCAGTATGGGTTTTTCTTCTACCTAATTTGTATGGGAAGCCTCCAAAAGCTAGGACAATCAATGCCTTTGTTTCTGTACAGCCCAAGGCACTTCCTTATGTAAGAGCAGACATTCATGTATTTATTTTTAGTAAACTCAATTTAGTAAGACAATTCCTCTATTTTTCAATGCAGCAGTCAGCTCTTGCTACTTACTAGAAGCCAACAATATTCTAGGACTTTCAATGATCAGTAACCCAAAAGTGAAAGAGAATGATACTCATATGTGGCAGTATGCAAGTAAGGTCATTAGCTACAGTTCAAATTATTATACAATGCTGACCTGATAGCCAGGTCAGCACTTTGTGCTTTATACTATCTACATCCAGTTTCCTGTAGATAACCAAGACTTCTAAGCCTTTTTATAACAAAGAATCTTGGATGTGAAATACAATCCTCTTCAAATTCCCCCCAGACAAAAAACATTCCAACTCTTCCTGGTGACAGGACACAAACATCCTCATACTTACACATTTTTCCATTTCTAAACCATCCTTAAAGAAAATCATAAATGGGGTCACACCATCCTCACGGTAGTCCAGGAGAGCAACCATGCCATCTGGATTCATGTTTTCACCAATAAAAAACTTGGGAAACAAACACATAAAATTAGACTAATTAGACCATTAAATGTATATAGCACAAACTACAGTGTGTGATTCAGACCACCATAAAACCAAACTTCAGGTAAAGCTCTGATGGCTAGAGCAATGCTCATGACTCACAAACATCAGTTTCTCACATCATTATCACCCAGGAACTCTTTTAACCTTCCTAGAAACTTTTTTCTCAATCCCACAGGTAAGAATTCCAAGCCTACTAACACAGTAAACCAATGCAAACAGAAGCTTGACAGTGATAATGAAAATCATAAGGAACGGATCTCAGGGCCAAGAGATGATTAAAAATTTAGAAGTCACTGAAAGATTTCCTAAGGAAGAGAACTAATGAGCTCAGGTATATCAGAACCAGTGGCTTACACACCAGAACTGTAAAGTTGGAACACTCAGGTTAAGACAAGAATCCAGAAGCCAGTAAGGGCAAGCCATTTTAGCAAGGCAAAATGTGGTCTGAAAGGTCATTCCTACACCACCGACTGCTTCTATGAAACTTGCTATTTAAATAGCTAAAGCCAAGACTTGAAGATTAAAGAAATCTTGTTTTGCAATTAAATTTGTACAATCCTATGATGCAAATATTCCAAGTATTTACCTGGTAGTTATTGAAATTAGCAAGGATGTGCTTGATTTGCTCTGCAGCTCCTGTCATAAAAGGCTTTACTCTTTCAGGTTTCTGTTCTTCAAGTTTGCCTTTAAGTCTAAAACAGTCATAAAAAACAAAAACAAGTCACTAAAGTATGGCTTTAGCACAATCAATTTTTAAGAATTCAACTAAAAAATTCTGCAATCAGGAAAAAGTGAACTTGCTGTGAGCAAAATAACATGGAACAATATAAAGACACTACTGTGATGGAGCTTGCCTAGCAAGTATGAGCTTAAATCCCAGCACCCAAAAGTTTACAACTTCCTGCAAACTTGACTTTAAAGTACCACTGTTGGGTGAAAAATCAGAGCACACTCTAATAATTAATGAACTGAAAGGCAATCATCCTTGTCTATCAGCTCATCAGTAAAAAGGCACTTTTCACAGTCAATCCCTAAATCCCAAAACCCTGGGAATAAGCTGAACTTTGTGACATCACTTACGATTTCATGTAATCTTTGATGTACTTTTTGTAGGCTTCCTTTGTGAAACTGGTCTCCTGCAAGTGATGGTTCATGACAATGTCCACACCAGTGACTACTGTGCTTTCTGTACCTTCGCCCTCGGGGCCTTCAGCGGAGGCATTTCCACCAATGAGCGAGTCATCAATGTTACCCTCTGTCCTACTGACCATCTGCATCAACAGATTCGTTGCAAGGGATAAAAGTGAGATCAAATCTCCAAAATGCCTTCCATGTTACTGGTCTACACTTTTCTTTAAAAAAAAAAAAAAAACAAAAACACTTCATCTCCCCATTCTTAGTTATGGTTGGAAAAAAAAATACCAAGGCACTGTGTCGAGGGGGGAAAAAAAAAAACACAATGTAACCCGATCAGGAGTAATCACTGATCGGAAATACAAGGGCGGCGTCAGTACCCACTGAGTGACAGCTGTCTCCAGCCGACCGGCCCGAGTTAGGAGTGAACCCGGCACACAGCGCAGGGCCGGGCTCGCTCCCACTAGACTCCTGGTCCCGGAAGGAGGATGGGCGCCCAAGCGGCGGATCTATTTCCAGGCTCAGCTCCGCCTCCACTTTTCTAGAAAACCCCGAGAACGGAAAAGAGCGTCTCCTCCGCCAGGAGGCGGCGGGGAGGATTGCACCACCTGGGGGCGGGGGAGCGGCGGAAACCCGAGCCGCGCCGGCCTGCCCCGCCGGCCTGCCCGCCCTGCCCCGGCCCGGCCCGGCCTCCCCCCGCGCGGCGGCCCGGCCGCGCACTCACTCACCTTGCCCTCCACCTCCAGGCACAGCCCGCCCGCGATCTCCCGGATCTTGTAGATGTCGGAGAACAGCTCATCGTCTGGTCGGGAGCAAACAGCACCGGGAGTCGTCTGTCACTCAGGGCCGGCGCCAGAGGCCCGGGGCCGGCCCCGCCATTTCTCGCGCCGGAGAGGCGCGCACGGCGCACGACCTGGCCCCTGGCACCGGAGACCCGGGCGCCCCTTCTCCCAGGCACCGACTCCCCCTCCCTGTCCCCCGGAAAAGGCCGTCGCCCGGCGTGCCCGGCGTCTCCCGCCCGACCCCGCGTTCCCGGCCCAGCCGGGCGGCGGCGGAGTCCGCCCGTCCGGCCCCCGCCCGCACCCCAGTGCCGCATGTACTAGTAATGGGCATGGTAGAGCAGTCACAACTCACGGCTGATGAGGTCCCGGTAGATGATCATGATGGCGGCTAGAGGGAGACGGCGGCGGCGCTGGCTTCAGCGGGAGCTCGGAGCGAGCGCGGAGCAGCCGGAGCGGCGCTGGGGGGGAGGGGGGAGCGGGCGGAAGAGACCGGCGAGGCTGCTGCTCCACCTCATATAGAGGGCACGTCCCTGACGTCACCGCCCGCGGCGCCTCCGGAAACGCCGTGAGCGGTGACGTGGCACGTAGAGTCGCGTGGGGGCGTGGCCACGGCGCGCGGGGGTGGGGGGGGGAACGGAGAGGACGGAGCATCCGGGAACTTGGTCCCGAGACTGAAAAGTGCATCTCCACTGCGCTGGGCGGCTGGGCCTGGGAGGGGGATTAGGGTAGAGGTGGGAGGGGGGGCGGGGGAGGAGACCGGTTTATTAGGGCCTGCCCGTCGGGGTGGGGCTTAGATGCAATCTCGTCAGCTTCCCGCCCCACCTCAATTCACACCCTTTTCCGGGATCCCGAACCCCAGCTTGGGGGCGGGGGGGGGGGGGACTGCACTTGGCCCTCGAGGCCTGAGGGAGGCGCTGGGCTGGCCCCGCGTCCGGGCTAGGCCCGTGGGGACCTCTGGCCCCGGCCTCCGACCTTCCGCCCCGGGCCGCTGCACCTGCTCTGGCCTCCAGCCGGCCCCGGGGGGTAATCGAGGCCTGTTCTGGGGACCGGGACGGGGTGGAAGGACGCAGAATCGCTGTGACCTGGGTTCTCACAGCTTGGTCCCCTGTGGACATCCGGTGCGCGGTGGCAGACTGATGAAGGGCTCTCCAGCTGTTCTGTCAGGAACTCTGTCCTTTGTTTGCAAAAAGAGCTATGCTGTCAATTTGGGATAAAGTCGAAATTTTATCCGAGATGCTGGAGGATGGGTTAACCAAACTAAAGAGCTTTTCTCCTGCCCTCTTGTTACCCTGAAGGACTTGAGACCTGACTTTGGACTTGATTTCCCACACCAACCCCCACCCCTGCCCAATCCACACTTCTTTTTCTTTTAAGTTTAAAGCAAAGATGATCCGACGGCGTTTTCTATTCCAAATATTTTTATGCTCTTCTGTATCTTTAGCACTAGCTTTCAGTCCCATCTGTGAACAGCAAATGAAGTCCTGCCTTGTAGAAGAATGCATTCTTGTAAGTCTTGCAAACAGCTTTATACACTGACAGTGTTTTATAAATCAGAGTAAGTAAAGAAAGTCTTGTGTCAGATCAGGGCTGTGTTGGCCCAGTAGCCTCCTCAATACTGGGATGATGGTCAAAATGAGATCTTGGGAAGATGTAGTGCTCTGAGGCTTTCTGAACACCTCAGAAAAGACAGAATAATTACGAGGAAGTCAAAAAAGAAAAAAAAGTAAAGGGAATCTGAAAATAGACAGGTGACAGATTGAAGGATCTCTAGAACCTCTTAATCATTTCTAAGGTAAGTAAAAACAACACATTCTTGTAATTTTAACGTCCAGATTATTTTTTTAAATATTCCCCTTAATTGGGAGGGGATGGGGGGGGGAGGATGGGAAGGGATGGGAAAACAAAGGAGGAGGCTACAATGCTTGATAAGAAATGTACTCATTACCTTGCCCATGTAATTGTAACCCCTCTGTACAATATTTTCACAATAAGAAAAAGAAAAAAATATTCCCCTTCGTTTTTACAGAATCTTCATTCTCTTTTTTCCCTCCCCTACAGTTTTATGTGAAAATAAAAGCTATTTTTCCTTGAGTTATATAATGATAGCCTTGGAGGGAAAAAAAAGTGCTGAAGTGTCCAAGAGTTCAGGACCTAAAATCTGGGCTTTCTCTGTCACTAGGCCTGTGACCTTGGGACAAGTAACCTCTCTAAGCTTCAGTGTGTGTGAATTAAATGAGATTGATGAATACAGATTCACTTTTTCTGTCCATTAAAGAGTTTAAAGGGAGTTGGGAATATGGCTTAGTGGTAGGGTGCTTGCCTACTCTGCATGAAGTCCTGGGTTCGATTCCTCAGTATCACATAACCAGAAAGAGCCAGAAGTGGCTCTGTGGCTCAAGTGGTACTGTGCTAGCCTTGAGCAAAAGAAGCCCAGGCCCTGAGTTCAAGCCCCAGGGCTGGCAAAAAATAAATAAGAAATTTAGAGGCTGGGTACTGGTGGCTCACACCAGTAATCCTATCTACTGAGGAGGCTGAGATCTGAGAATAGCAGTTCAAAGCCAGTCTGGGCAGGAAGACTCTTCTCTGCAATAAGCTACTCAGAAAAAGCTTGAAGTGGGGCACTGTGACTCACTGGTAGAGCGCTAGCCCTGAGCACAAAGAGCTCAGGGACAGCACCCAGGACCAGGGCTCAAGCCCTAGGACAAAAAAAAAAAAAAAAAAAAAAAGCCAATTAACCAGGAGAAAGCTGGAATTGGAGGTGTGGCAAGTGATACAGCACCAGTCAGGATCAGAAAAAGTTGAGCAAGAGGCCTGGAGTTCAAGCTCCAGTACAAATAAATAGGTAAATAAGTGATCAGTAAATATTGGTAGTGTTTGTATATATTGAAAGGTTAAAGTTGGAGGCAGTGATCACGTGTTGCTTGTTTTTGTCTAGCAAAGCAACACGTGGTGGTAATCAAAACACCTGGTTGATTCTGTGCCTATATAAGACCTGCAAATCCTTAGCTCAGGGCTCTCCTCCTAGGCTCCGCTGTGTTGGAGTGTAGGACGAGGCCCGAGCTGCAACCCGTTTAAATAAAACAGGTTTGGTTAATAATTAAGTAGAGGGATTTGGGATGCATATATGAATTGGACAGCAGAGGGCTGCTTTCAAGAATGGTAGAGTTATTAACGATGGCATAGCCCGCAACTCGGCTTCCTGAAGAGGTAGATGTGGAACTGCCATCGATGTACCAGGTGTCTTCTGGGTCAGGAAGAGGAGTTTCCGAGATACCTGTAAAATGGGGTGTGAATTCCTCCAAGGTCTCTGTACAGGAATGGGAAAGAGGGTTAGAATTGGATGGAAGCAAGGTGGCTGGATTGAGCGGGGAGCAGCTTTCCAGTGAAAAGTCAGGGTTTTGAATAAAAGTAACATGAAACAGCTGTAGGCGGGAAGGGGAAAGGGAAGACAGGGATTTATGAGACAAAAGGTCCTTTAGTCTGTGGGGAGAGCGAATGGTAGTGGGTTGGCCAAAAGTGAGTTTTGTGCTCTCCTGTGCCAAGGTGGCTGCTGCGGCCAAAGCTCGAAGACATGCTGGCCAGCCTTTTACCGTTGGGTCTAGCTGCTTTGAGAGGTAGGCCACAGGTCTAAATGAGGGGCCTGACATTTGTCCAAGAACCCCAAGGCCAATTCCCCACTTCTCAGTGACAGAGTATAAAGGGTTCCTTGAGGTTAGGTAGAGCCAGTGCTGGAGCCCGAAGAAGCGCTTGCTTCAGAACTTTAAATGGGGTGTCAATGGGCTTTGTGGGGTCTGGCGGCTCCAGTAGGGAACCTTTGGATGCCTCATAAAGAGGTTTGGCCAATGTAGCAAAACCGGGTATCCAAACACGAAGGAAGCCTGCAAGTCCCAGGAAAGACAGAATGTCCTCCTTGGTCTGTGGGACAGAGAAAGACTCAATGTAGGCTTTTCTATCAAGGGTAATTCTTCTCTCTGTAGGAGTTATGGACAAACCCAAGTATGTTACCTCTGACTTCGCTATCTGGGCCTTTGAAGGAGAGACTCTATATCCTTTTGTCAACAGGAAGTTGAGGAGGTCAGCTGTATGTTGGCGAGCCAACTCAAAGGAAGGGCTGCAAAGCAAAAGATCATCCACATACTGGAGAACAATGCTAGGAGACACCTGAAGAGAGAGGAGATCCTTTGATAAAGCCTGTCCAAAGAAATGGGGACTGTCTCGGAACCCTTGAGGGAGGACCGTCCAGGTCAGCTGTTGTGCCCTTGAAGTGTCTGGGTCCACCCAAGTAAAAGCAAAGAAATCTTGGCAGTTGGGATGCAGGGGGATTGTGAAGAATGCATCCTTGAGGTCCAGCACCGAGAAGTGGGTGGTACCAGGAGGTATCTGTGAAAGGAGAGTATATGGGTTAGGCACAACAGGATGAATGGGAAGGACTGCAGCATTAATAGTGCGCAGGTCCTGGACTAGGCCATAGGTCCCATCAGGTTTAACTACTGGCAGGATAGGAGTGTTAAAGGGGGAGTTAGTGGGTCTGAGAAGTCCTTGTTTAAGAAGGCGAAGGATGATGGGTTTTAAACCTTGCCTGTGCCTAAGGGAAATGGGGTATTGGGAAGTACCAGGGAAATGGGTAGGGTCTTTAAGTTTAATGAGGACAGGAGTATGGTGTCTAGCCATAGTAGGAGTGGAAGTATCCCAGATAAGAGGGTTGACAAGATCTGGAGGGAAAGGGAAAGGATTTAGTTGGGAAGTTACAGGTGGCCAAACTTGAGTGCAATAATAAATCAGGCGTTTCTTGTCGATGCAGTCAATAGACAAGACATCCAGGGAATGCAGGAGGCATTTCAATGGAGTTTCCTCCTTTGGGCGTGACTTACAACAACCCATTAGAAATGCAAAAGAGAAAAACGTAGGGGGAAAAATTTAGTGAGTGAAGGAGGGCTTACTGAATGGAAGCGGTGTCCCAACTTACCACCGAGCCCTCTAGAGAGAAGTGACGAACAACCAGAGTCAAGTAAAGGCCTAGTAGGTTCTCCGGCGTGGTATCTGTAAAGAGACTGAACGACAGAGAACCCTTAGAGAGCAGGTCACTCACCAAAATGTAAAAGTGTCGAGGAAGATGCAGAGGCCAGCAATAGAATTGATGCACTGTGTCCGCAGCAGATAAAAGGCCGTCAGAACTGTGGGTATTCCTCAGAGCAAAAAGGGAAAAACAAAAATGAAAAAAAGAAAAAAAAAAAGAGAGGAATCTCGGCTGTCCTGACTTTAAGCCCTTTATCCGAGTCACGGCACCATTTATGTTAGGTTTTTAAAAAGAGGTAGCCGAGTAAGAACTGCACCACACACGTGGTATTCAGGTAAGGAGTTTATTCAGTAGACCTGCTGGGACCAGGCAAGGTTGGCACTCCACGCGGCTGGCAAAGGAAAAAAGGGAGGTCTGACGGCGGTTTAGGCCTTATATAGGGTAGGGGGGCGGGGAAGGGTGTGTCCAGGTAAAGGGAAGTGGGATCAGGTGGGAGAAAGGTGTGGCCACATCAGGTTAGGATGTGACCTCAGCGGATGCGGATGTGACCTCTTCCAGGTATCCCAGTTGCCTAGGTAACGCAGGTACTGGGCGAGGTCTGTTCGTCGTCCAGGAATGGACCTTACACTTCCCATCAGGGCCTTTTAGATGAATAAATGCTTGAATACAGCTGGATGCTTTTAAATTCTTCAGAATTAAGGATTTTTAGAACAAACAACTTCTTCTTCTTTTTTTTTTGGTTAGTTCTGGGGCTTGAACTCTGGGCCTGACCGCTGTCCCTCAGCTCTTCAGCTCAAGGAGAGCACTTTACCACTTGAACCACAGCGCCACTTCCACAAACAACTCATGTTAAGATTATAAGCAAGGCAAATGTTATTAGTTTGCACCTGTAATCCTACTCAGTTCCCTGAGATCTGAGGATCACAGCTTAAAACCAGCCCTGGGCAAGAAAGTCTTGAGTCAGGTGCTAATGGCTTACACTTATAATCCTAGCTGCCTGGAGGCTGAGAGGTGAGGATTGAAGCCAGCCCAGGCAGAAAAAGTCTGTAAGACTCTTATAAACTACTCAGAAAAAGCCAGAGGTGGCACTATGGTTCAAGTGGTAGAGGACTAGCTTTGAGCACAAAGAGGCTCCGGGACAGGGCCAAGGCACTGAGTTCAAGCCCCAGGACTGGAAACAAAACAAAACAAAACAAAACTGAGACTCTTATCTCCATTTAATCACCAAAAAGCTGGAAATGGAACTGTGGCTCCAGTGGTAGAATGCTAGCTTTGAATGAAAAGCTAAGGGACAGTGCCCAAGGCCCTGAGTTCAACCCCCAGGACCAAATGTGTGTGTGTATGTATGTATGTATATATATATATATATATATATATATATATATAGAGAGAGAGAGAGAGAGAGAGAGAGAGAGAGTTATGCACAAACTAAGGAATTATATATAATCTATATTATAGATTTTATATTACCCTAGTCTTTGTTTTTGGCTGAATTGACCATTTATTGGTCATTTATTGAACATATTACTACTAGGGCTAGTGACTAGTAAAACTTGGCTCTCCTAGCTGTGCATTAGAATCTCCTGGGGAACTGAAAAGAATCTAATATCCAGGCTTCAGGACAGATTAATAAAAAAAACTCTCTAGGAGTGGGCTGCAGAAGTTAGAGGTGTGTGTGTGTGTGTGTGTGTGTGTGTGTGTGTGTGTGTGTGTGTGTGTGTGTGTGTGTGTGTGTGTGTGTGTGTGTGTGTGTTTGTCTTTTCTGGTCCTGGGGCTTGAACTCAGGACCTGAACATTAGAGGTGTGTGTGTGTGTGTGTGTGTGTGTGTGTGTGTGTGTGTGTGTGTGTGTGTGTGTGTGTGTGTGTGTGTGTGTGTGTGTGTGTGTGTTTGTCTTTTCTGGTCCTGGGGCTTGAACTCAGGACCTGAACATTGTCCGGAAGCTCTTTTTGCTCAAGGGTAGCCCTCTACCACTTGAGCCACGGTAGTTTATTAGAGATAAAATTCTCACAGACTTTTCTGCTTGGGCTGGCTTTGAATCTTGATCCTCAGATCTCAGCCTCCTGAGTAGTGAGGATTATAGGAGTGAGCCACTAGCACCTGGCTTAAGTTTTCTTCAAAATAGCTGAGGGAAACAATTTGATACCCTTTTAAAAGTACAAGTCACAGATAAAGGAAGCCCAAAAGAAAAATCTTCCAAGTCATTATCTGACCTGCTATGTGTGGGCTGATAGAAGAATGAGTGTCCTGATCCCCTCTGAACAGCAAAATTGTTTAATAGCCAAGTTTGGGAGTGTGAGCCAGCTGTGCAAGGGAGAACAGTGAGAATTTGCTCAGACACCTCACCACTTTTCTGTCCCTCTAAAGAAGCTGCTAACTATAGAAATAAAAGTCACAGAGCTGGGAAGGTGGCTCAGTGGTAGAGCGCTTGCCTTGCATGCATGAGGCCCTGGGTTCGATTCCTCAGCACCACATAAGCAGAAAAAAAAAGCCGGAAGTGGCACTGTGGCTCAAGTGGTAGAGAGCTAGCCTTGAGCTGAAGAGCTGAGGGACAGCGCCCAGGCCCCAGAGTTCAGGCCCCACGACCGGACCCAAAATAAATAAATAAATAAAAATAAAAGTCACAGACTTGGTTCAAAAAGCATCACCTACATAGGCCATCTATAACCTTTATGTTTAAAGTTGCATTATCTGAAAAGAAAAAAATTACAATCTCTAGCTTCCTATTGAAAAAAATCCCATCTTTCCTCCCCAGTTTTTCCCTGTAGCACTTATCATTAGTCTTTTCTTTTTTAAATTGGTCTTCCCTCAGAACAACTAAAAGCCATGGAGTTAGATAGGAGTATATACTTTGCTCCCAGCTGTGTTCCCAGTTCCTGGAATAGAGCCTGATAACCAGCCAGTAAATTATGGCTAATAATGCCCAGTGCTGGTGGCCCACCCCTGTAATTCTAGCTTCTTAGGAGGCTGGGATCTGAGGATCAAAGTTTGAAGCCAGCCTGAACAGGAAAATCTATGAGACTTTTCTCCAGTTTACCAGCAAGAAGCTGAAAATAGAGCTGTGACTCAAGTGGTAGAGCACCAGCCTTGAGGGAAAAAACCCTATGGGTCTACTTAGTACTTCAAACCCTACTACCAGCACCAATCCCCTCCCCCCCCCCAAAAAAACTCTGCTAAATGACTAATCCAAAACTATTAACAGTGATGTTGGGTTAGCAATGTATCCCAGCACCCTATGAAATATTCCTGCTTGTGTAATCAATTTTTCTGAATTACTTTATGACCTGCAGCTTAAATTTTGTTCAGGTCTATTACCTTTAAAAATGAAGATGGAAGAAGGGCCAGGGATGCTATCTAGAAAGTTAACATAAATCACTCCCCCCCAATAAAACCCCACTTCTCTCTCTTAAAGCAGTGCTTTAAGACATACTGTTAAAAGGCAAGATGCAGAATGGCATAGTCTGTGCAGGCTGCCTCCAGCAACCATAGCTACACACAGCTGAGCTCAGTAGATTGTTATGGACACACAGATCTTTGGGGAGGTATACTCAGAGCCTGGGAGGACTTGTATCAAGCTGATAACAGTGGCTAACCCAGGGAGGAGGTGGAGCTGTGAAAGAGGGAGGGCACTAGGGGAACTTGAGCATAATTACAATGCTTGGATGTTTTCCCCAGTGAGGTTTGCATGTTTTATTTGTTTAATTCTGTATCTCAAGGGTACCCAACATCATCATGGAAATATAGGTACATTACCTACAGATGGTTTTCAGGAAAATGTGCTGAAGATCTAAGAAATCGATATAAATTTATATATCTATAAATCTATAAGTGAGGCTTGTATCTAAGTTGGGAGACTGAGAGGTAATGGATTTTGTGATGGGTTTGTAAACATAGTGTAGGGGTGTGTGTGTGTGTGTGTATGTGTGTGTGTATGTATGCATGCGTGTGTGCACACATCTGTGCAGGTGAATTAGCATGATTGTGATCTAAAAAAGAGACTCATAAATTATTTTGCTAATAATGGCAGCAGGTACTTCTTAGTGAGTGGTGCAGAGTGATAGATGGATGCTTGCCAAACGCTCTGTAGGAGGAAGATAGCTTATCATCTGCTTTCTGCTCTTTCAAATAGTCTACTGTAGTGGGCACTAGAGATAACATAACTTGGAGAGTTTGTGAATTTTCATTACTCTCTGTCTTCTCTGTCTTGCTTGAAACATCAGAAGCAGCTCTTACAGTTCTGTGTAGAACAGACTTCTTAAAAAGCTAATAAGGGGCTGGGAAGGTGGCTCAGTGGTAGAGCGCTTGCCTTGCATACATGAGACCCTGAGTTCGATTCCTCAGCACTTCATAAGCAAAAAGAAAAGAGCCGGAAGTGGCGCTGTGGCTCAAGTGGTAGAGTGCTAGCCTTGAGCTGAAGAGCTGAGGGACAGCGCCCAATCCCAGAGTTCAGGCCCCACGACCAGACCCCCCCCCCAAAAAAAAAAGCTAATGAGGCAATTGGTGCAAACCAAAACTACAAATGAAACAAAAAGATGAAGGTAAGAGTAAGGATGGTAGCAAATTAAGTGCCATCAAGTTCTGCACAGTCAACAAGGAGGACTCAAAGTATGGGTGAGCCAGGTGCTGGGTGGCTCATGTCTGTACTCATAGCCACTCAAGAGGTTGAGATCTGGAGGTTCAAAGTTTCAGTCCAGGCAGAAAAGTCTACAAGACTCCATCTTCAAAATAATCAGCAAGCCGGGGGCTGGTGGCTCATGCCTATAATCCCAGCTATTCAGGAAACTGAGATCTGTGGATCCTGGTTCAAAGCCAGCCCAGGTAGAAAAGGCTGTGAGACTCTTATCTCCAACAAACCACTCAGAAAATCAGAAGTGGCACTGTGGCTCAAGTGGTAGAGCGCTAGTCTTGAGCTGAAGAGCTGAGGGACAATGCCCAGGCCCAGAATTCAAGCCCCATGACCCCAAACAAAACAAAGTAACCAGCAAAAGCTGTGCTTGAGTGTGTCTTGGGTGGTAAAGTGTCATTAGAGCAAGCACAAGGTCCTAAGGTCAAACAATGGTACTGGTTTGAAAAAGTGGGAACTTTTAGCAACCAAGGGGAGGGGGAATGCATTTACTCAGTCATAAGATTCACTATCTTTTTGTTGTTATTGTTAATTGTGAGGCCTGGGTGCTGTCCCTCAGCTCTTGCTCAAAACTAGTGCTCTGTTACTTTGAGCCACAGCGCCACCTCTGGTTTTTCAGTGGTTAATTGGAAATAAGAGTTTCATAGGGACTTTTCTCCCTGGGCTGGCTTTGACTTTTGATCTTCTGAACTCAGCCTCCTGAGTAGTTAGGATTATAGGTGTGAGCCCAGCTTTACCATCTTTTTAAAATACAAGTATTCTAAACTGGGCAGGTGATCACACCTATAATCTTAGATACTCAGGAGACTGAGATCCAGAGGATCAAAGTTCAAAGCCAGACTAGGCAGAAAAGTCTGTGAAACTCCCATTATTTTGTTTGTTTGTTTGTGCCAGTATTAGGGCTTGAACTCAGGACTTGAGTGCTGTCTCTGAGCTTCTTTTGTTCAGTACTAGTACTCAGCCACTTGAGCCATAACTCTACTTCTGGCTATTTGGGGGAGGGGGGGGAAGAGTTTATTGGAGATAAGAGTCTCATGAAGGGGGGGGGGGAGGATGGGGGGGAGGCTGGGAAAGGATGTGAAGGGTAAACAAAGGAGGAGGCTGCTGCAATGCTTGATAAGAAATGTATGCATTATCCTGCCCATGTAATTGTAACCCCTCTGTACAGTGTGTTCACACAAAAAAAAATTTAAAAAAAAAAGAGTCTCATGAACTTTCTTGCTTGAGCTGGCTTTGAACCTAGATTCTCAAGTCTTGGCCTCCTGAGTAGCTAAGATTACAGTTGTGAGACAGTGGTGCTCATTAAAATAACCATCAGAATCCATGCTCACATTTGGCTTGCACATGTAATGCTAGCTATTCAAAAGAGAAAGTTCAGAGGATCAAAAGTTCAAAGGATCAAAGTTCAAAGCCAGCCTGGGCAGGAAAGTCCATGAGACTCTTATCTCCAATTAACCACCAGAAAAAGCCAGAAATGGAACTGTGGCTCAAGTGGTAGAGTACTAGCTTTGAGTATAAAAGCTCAGGAATAGCGTGCAGGCCCTGAGTTCGAGCCCTAGGACAAGTGCCAAAAATCAGCAAAACGCTGGACCAGAGGCATATCTCAAGTGTTAGATGTCATCCATGAGCAGAAAAAAAATGAATCTTAGCATATGAGGCCCTGGGTTCAAGCCCCTGTAGTGGCATAAAAATAAGGAGGCCAGGCGCTGGTGGCACACGCTTGTAATCCTAGCTACTCAGGAGGCTGAGATCTGAGGATCAGGGTTCAAAGCCAGCCCAGGAAGGAAAGGCCCTAAGATTCTTATCTCCAATAAACCACTAGAAAACCAGAAGTGGCACTGTGGCTCATGTGGTAGAGCGCTCGCCTTGAGCTAAAGAGCACAAGGACAGTGCCCAAGCCCAGAGTTCAAGTCCCACAAATGACAAAAGAAAAAGAAAAGAAAGTAAAAAAGAAAAAGAAAAGAAGGGGAGGGAAAAAAGAAAAAATATAGAAAAGAAACAAATTTAGGGAACTGGAGGCATGGCTCAAGTGGTAGAATGCCAGCTGTGAGTAAAAAAGCCAAGTGAGAGCCTAAGGCCCTGAATTTAATCCTATTACTGGCAAAAAGAAAAAGAAAAGAAAAAGAACTGGAACCAAGGCTAGACATGGTGGCTCTTGCCTCTAATCCCAGGTACCGGAGGACTGCTTGAGGCACCCCATGCAAAAACATGAGATACTATCTGATAACTAACTCAAGTAAAATGGACTGGGGTGGGGTATGGTTCAAATTGTAGAGTTCCTGTTTATCAAGAGCAGGCCCTGAGTTTGAACTCCAGTATTACTGAAAAAAAAAAGTATAGGCAAAACTTAAAAAATGGTGACTTATGCTTTGTGGGCACATTGGAGCTTGTAGCTTCAAAGATCATGATGAGACATGTGACATTTTCTTTGTCATTAGTGAGTTTCTTCTTCTGTTTCTTTGTGCCAGTCCTGGGGCTTGAACTCAGGGCATTGTGGCTAAGCTTTTGCTAAAGGCTAGTACTTTGCCACTTGAGCCACAGCTCTATTCTTTTATGTGTTTTTTTTTCCAGCTTTTTTTGGATGGTTAATTGGTGATAAGAGTTTCATAAACTTTCCCTCAAACCATAATCTTCAGATGTCAGCCTCCTGAGTAGCTAGGATTATAGGCATGAGCCACCACCACTGCCCAGCCAGTAAGTTTTTCTTCTTCCATCATGGACCCATTTATTAGGATCATACCTAGCAGTCAGCAACCATGGTGATTCTTGGGACATATGTAGTTGAACAAGGTGTGGGTATTGCAAAGTCACCCCACCAAGTGCCTCTCAAGTCAAGAACAAGCACGCTGATGTGTCATAGCTAATTTCATTTCATGACAGTTAATGAGTGGAGAGAACTTCATTTCCAGTTTGACCTGTTGATACACATTCTTTACCCCTAACAGCTAACTAGATGTAGACAAAAAAAAATCCACTCCAAATTAAAGTCTAATATATGCTTTAATTGGGTGTGTTTTAAAGATAGAGCCTAAGCTGGATGCCAGTGGCTCATGCCTGTAATCTTAGCTGCTCAGAAGGCTGAGAGCTGAGGATCACAGTTCAAAACCAGCCAGGACAGGAAAGTGTATGAAACTTGTATCTCCGATTAGTTCCTAGAAAGCCAGAAGTGGAGCTGTGTTTAAGATGGTAGAAGGGGCACTAACCTGTAAGCAATAAAGCTAAGGGACACCGGCTCAGGTCCCGCATTCAAGCCCCAGGACTTAGCATGCGTGCAGGCGTGTACACACACACACACACACACACACACACACACGTCATTTATCCCAGAGCCTCCTGGTTTTTCACTTAGCTGTTACACCATCACCTCAAGCTCCAGGTGTGCAGTGATGAATTCTACTTACTCGCCTAAACTTGCTCCCCAACATCGCAGCCAGTGGCCCCTCCAGAACCCAAAGCCCTGAGCCCTCGTGCCAAGTTTGACAGTTTCCTCCTCAACACCTAACCCATCACTAGTCCCGTCCCTTCTGGTTTACATCTGTCACCTTTTATTGTTGGGTTAACAGAGCGAGTTTGGGAAGCGCTGCTTGACACCCTTACACTTGCCAGCAGAGGAGCGGGCTGTAGCGGAGTGTCCGGCAGAGGGCGCTGGAGAGCAGTGGCGGGCCAGGGACGTCGCGGGGCGGGGCGGGGCCAGGGGAGGGGCCGGGCGGGGCGGGGCGGGGCCGGGGCGGGGCGGGGCCGGGGCCGGGGCCGGGCCGGGATGATTCCGGCACTTCCGCTGGACACCTTCCTCCCGGGATGTCTTCGTATCCCGGCTAGGTAACCAGCCGTCCGCGTCCGTCCCGGGTCATCATTAAAAAACACAACCAAGTGACAGGTTTCTGGGCGGAGTCCCTGGAGATTCTGGTTCAGCTGGAACTGCTGGGGTCAGGTCCCTGACTGGAAGACGATCCCGGCGATTCTGATGATTAGGGGCTTCGGGACCCGTGGGTGGGGACGCCTGGATCCCACCACCCCAGCTGTGCGTGCGTGTGTGTGTGCGCGTGTGCGCGTGTGTGTGTGCGTGTGTGTGCGTGTGCGTGTGTGTCTGTGTGCGTGTGTGTGTGAGCGTGTGTGTGCGTGTGTGCGTGCGTGTGTGGTGTGTGTGTCTTTGTGTGTGTCTTTGTGTGTGCACGTGTGTGCGCGTGTGTGTCTGTGTGTGTGCGCGTGTGTGTCTGTGTGTGTGTGTGCGTGTGTGTGTGTGGTGTGTGTCTTTGTGTGTCTGTGTGTGTGCGCGTGTGTGCGCGTGTGTGTGCGTGTGCGTGTCTGTGTGTGTGTGCGTGTGTGTGGTGTGTGTGTCTTTGTGTCTGTGTTTGTGTGCGTGTGTGCACGTGTGTGCGCGTTTGTGTGTGTCTGTGTGTGTGCGCGTGTGTGTGTGTGTGCGTGTGTGTCTGTGTGCGTGTGTGTGTGCACGTGTGTGCGCGTGTGTGTCTCTGTGTGTGCGCGTGTGTGTGTGTCTGTGTGTGTGTGTGCGTGTGTGTGTGTCTTTGTGTGTCTTTGTGTGTCTGTGTGTGTGCGCGTGTGTTTGTGTCTGTGTGTGTCTATGTGTGTGACTTTTCTGGCACCCGCCCCAGTCCTGGCAAAGTGGGGGGGCGAACGGTGGGATGCGATGCCTGCGTCCTGAGGTTGCTTCAGGTTTGAGCCGGGTCGGGATCAGGCAGCGGTGGTTTCTGCGGCTCCCAGCCGGGTCCCCTGAGGAGGGAGCACCGCCCATTTCCATTTGGCAACTGGCATCTGTGTAGTTTGGGGAGCTCGGGCTGTCTTGGCTCCTGCCAGTCTTTTCAGTTCAGTTGCTTTTCCTCTAGGTGGCAGACAGGAAAAGGTGCTTCATTAGAAGGGCTTCAGTAGAATCTAGGATAGTTCAGCAATAGAACATCCAGGGAGCCACCGGATGCATTTCTTGGTTGCAAACAATCTATTTCCACCGTTCCACCTTCTTTCAGATCCTCTATTATTCTTTTTCCCCCTTCCTCCCATTTCCCTGTCTCCTCCAAAACAGTCCCTTAACTGGATTCCTGTGACACCATCTGAGCTTCCTTCCCCAATCATCCCTGGGCTCCTATTTCCCCTTGGAAGACACTCCAGGGCCTGGCAAGCCGTTGTAAGCAGCATATCCACTGTCAGAAATAAAACCTAAGGAGGATTTTTATTTTATTCTGTGTCTTTGACTATCTTGAGCAGATCTGCACATCTTTAGCTTGGGCTTCTAAAGGCAAAGAAAGCAAACCCATGTGAGTGGTCACTGTGCTCACACATTGCTGTCCCTAAACAGTGCCAGGGAAAAACATTCTGCATTCCCTGTGTATTCACACACCTTGCATAAACCCCTCTGGGAGACAAGCCCTGGGAACAACAGTTAGGTTTAAATTTAAGGAGTCACAGTAAATCACAATGCACAGTCTGTAAAACTTCCAATATATTGACTTATTTTATCTCTCAACCTTTATGGTAAGTAGGAATGGGGGTGAAGAAGGGAGGGAAGAATGAAGGGAGGGAGGGAGAGAGAATCTTCTGTTCTGTTACTGGCTTACAAAAAAGACTTGATTATTTCAAGGTCACACAGCTGGTTCCTGACTGGGGCCTAACCCAGCATTAGAATCTGTCCATCCCTCTGGAATCTTAATCCTAAGGATTTATTTATTTAGTTCTACTAGGGTTTGAACTTAGGGTTTTGAGCTTTTGCTTTATCACTTGAGCCTTTGCCCTTTTTGCTTTATTTTTTATAGGGTCTTACCCCCTCCTCCCCCATTGGCCTTGTTCTGAGATCCTACCTATAGCCTTTCCTCTTGTCTGGGATGGCAGATACAAACTACCATGATTTTTTTTTGGGGGGGGGGTTCCGGTCGTGGGGCCTGAACTCTGGGCCTGGGCGCTGTCCCTCAGCTCTTCAGCTCAAGGCTAGCGCTCTACCACTTGAGCCACAGTGCCACTTCTGGCTTTTTTTCTTTTTGCTTATGTGGTGCTGATGAATCTAACCCAGGGCCTCATGCATGCAAGGCAAGCGTTCTACCACTGAGCCACCTTCCCAGCCCACCATGATTTTTACTTGTTTGTGAGATGGGTGTTGCTAACTTTTTTGCCTAGCCTAATTTCTATCTATTGAGTAGCTGGGATTACAGGCACAAGATATCATATCCAGCCTTCTTTGGACTTAAATACATTCATTATATCTATCTATCGATTCCTTTGAACTTTAAAATGGGTGAATTGAAGAGTGGGGTATCTCACTGATCCATGGATTTCATAAATCAAATGGACATGCAAATTGCATGACCATGTCTGGGACTTTCCAGAATGATCTTTCTGGGAGGCAGAGGGCAGTGAAGAGTAGTGGATAGTGGGTGATTAAGCGGTCCTTAAAGATCCTAAAAAAGGTTCATTATGGTGACAGCCAAGTAGCATTCTATCAAACTGACTCTTGAAGATGACAACTCTAAACTTGGAAATATGGAGTAGAAAAACTACCTGAAGTTACTGGAAGTAAGGGGAAAAAAGCCAAAGGATTCTGGAAAGGAATCAAAACTTGGAAGATGAGTGAGTTTCCTAGCTTTTAGACTTCTATCTTGAGGACATATAGCTAACAAATGGGTGTTAGGAACATTAGAAGAGAGAGCTGGGCGTTGGTGGCTCACACCTGTAATCCTAGCTATTCAGGAGGCTGAGATCTGAGGATCACAGTTCAAAGCCAGCCCGGACACGAAAGTCCACGAGACTCTTATCTCCAATAAACCAGTAGAAAACTGGAAGTGGCACTGTGGCTCAAGTGGTACAGTACTCAGCCTTGAGCTGAAGAGCTGAGGGACAGCGCCCAAGCCCAGAGTTCAAGCCCCATGCCTGACAACAAAACAAAACAAAATAAAAAAAAAACAATTAGTGGTTGTCAGATGTCAGTTTTTATTGCTAGATGTATTTCCCCAGCCGCAAAAGGGCTTGTGTCCCATCTTGCATTTCTAGAACTTCTCACTTTTATCCTGTTATACAAAAATAAAATCCTTGCTGAAGCTTCTACCTTGTGACACTCTCCTTTCTGTGAGACATCTCAAAATGTAATCCCCAAATGGATCATAAACATGGTGGAAACTGGGAATCCCTGCACCCCTCCTAGAGTGATAACTTCCCCCAAGATGTCCAGTAAGAAAAGAATCCCAAAACCCTGTGACCTATCAGTGTGTGTGTGTGTGTGTGTGTGTGTGTGTGTGTGTGTGCCTGTTCTGGGGCTTGAACTCAAGGCCTGAGCATTGTCCTTGAGCTTCTTTTGCTCTAGGCTAATGCTTTAACACGTAAGCCTTAGCACCATTTCCAGCTTTTTCTGGGTAGTTGATTG
Organism: Dipodomys merriami; assembly: GCF_024711535.1. Taxonomy (NCBI): domain Eukaryota; kingdom Metazoa; phylum Chordata; class Mammalia; order Rodentia; family Heteromyidae; genus Dipodomys; species Dipodomys merriami. The sequence continues at coordinate 451,248 of NW_027203293.1, read as the reverse complement.
GAGATGAGATTCTCACAAACTTTCCTGCCTGAGCTGGCTTCACACCATGATCCTCAGATCTCATCCTCCTGAGTAGCTAGGAATACCACCATAAGCCACCAGCTCCTGGCTTCACCTATAAGTTTTGATTGTAGTGTATATGACCCCACTCCCATTCCAGAAAGGGCCCTCCCTCATTATGAGGAGGAAGGACATTCAAAGGGACCCAACAGGCTTAGCTGGAGTTCTCCCAGCCAGTTTATCATTAGATCAGATCCAGCCTGTCCAATCATATTTCCACCAGCTGTCCATCAAACCTAAGCATAAAAATGGATGGTTCATGGGGCTGGGAAGGTGGATCAGTGGTAGAGCGCTTGCCTTGCATGCATGAGGCCCTGGGTTCGATTCCTCAGCACCACATAAGCAAAAAGAAAAAGACTGGAAGTGGCACTGTGGCTCAAGTGGTAGAGCGCAAGCCTTGAGCTGAAGAGCTGAGGGACAGCGCCCAGGCCCAGAGTTCAGGCCCCACGACCGGACCCCCCCCCAAAAAAAAAGGATGGTTCACACTGGGTGCTTGGGTCTTTAATCTGCAGGATCACTATATGAAACGATGTGCAATCCAATTCTATCCTAGATTCTCTAAGTAGCCTCTGATTGTAAGCACAAGGGTCATCATAAGAGGGAGGCAGGCAGAGAAAGATTTAACTACAGAAGAGGACAAAGGCAGCAAAGTACAGATTGATGCCACTCAACGATGGATGGAGGAAACACAAGCCAAGGCTAAGAGCATCACCAGAAGCTGAAAACAAAAACAAACAAAAGCCAGCAAGGAAAGGAATTTTCCTCAGAACTTCCAGAAGGAACGAGCCCTCCCAGCACTTTGATTGTGGCTTAATGAGACAGATTCTAGAGTTCTGGCCTACAGAAGAAAGTCACTTTCTTTTTTTTTAACTTTTTTTTTTTTTTTTTCAGTCCTGGGGCCTGAACTCTGGGCCTGGGCGCTGTCCCTCAGCTCTTCAGCTCAAGGCTAGTACTCTACCATTTGAGCCATAGCGTCACTTCCGGCTTTCTTTTTGCTTATGTGGTGCTGAGGAATCGAACCCAGAGCCTCATACATGCAAGGCAAGCGCTCTACCACTGAGCCACCTTCCCAGCCCAGTAGCAAGTTTCTTAGCTGTGGCACTGAACTCTGGTTTCTGTTCTTACCTTTCAATAACATTTTATATGATCAGACGCACATAGGCATTGTGCTTTTGTAGTTTTCTCCTAAGAGTGTCCTCCTTTGGTCTCACTGTGTGTGAATGTCTAGAGTCCTGTGTAATTTCCCATGTCCCAGAGTATTTTAGATCTAGTTAGATCTAGTTTCCATGTACCACTTGTCCCTCTGAGCTTGGCTTACCTCATTTAACATGATTTGTTCTAGGTCCATCTATTTCCCTGAGAAGTACAAAATATTATTTTATTCTTTCTAATAGCTGTGTAAAATTCCATTGTGTATAGGAACCAAATTTTTTGGGTCCATTCATCTATTGTAGGGAATCTGGACTGTTTCCACAACTTGACTATGTGAATAGTGCAGCTTGTGAGGTTCTGGGAAGCTGCCGGGTAGTGCTATGGCTGGGTCATAGGGAAGATCTATGTTTAATTTTTTGAGGAGCCTCCAGATCACTGTCCAGAGTGGTTGTACTAACAGTGCGATAGGGGGCCTTTTCCCCACATCCCTGCCAAAATGTGTTGTTGTTTGAATTCATGTTGTTGACCCATTTCATTGGGGTGAGATGGAATCTTAAGAGTTGTTTTGATTTGCATTTCCTTTATGGCCAAGGATAATGAGTATTTCCTCATATGTTTCTTTACTTCTTCTTCTGAGAAGTCTCTCCGTAACTCCTTTGCCCATTAAGTGATTGGTTTATTGGCTATGGGAGGCATTATTTTCTTGAGTTCCTGTATATATTTGGATATTAGGCCTTTGTCGGATATATCGTGTAGCTATATTCTTAACAATGAGAGCTGACTAGTTCACCAGTCAGAAAAACTGGGCCCTAGCTAAAGTTAATTTTAAAGTATCTAACAGAGGTCATGCACAAGCAAAGTCCTGTTAGTCTATCAAAACTACGAAATCCTTCTTGAGGTAATGTTTAGCGTGGCATGATGTTTGTTTGGTTGATGGCAAATCTTGAAAGTCATCTAATCTCATCTTATTTCCTGTAAGTCTCTGGAAAATATATTTTTAAATAGACTCTCAAATTCCTCTGCAGCTTTTGCACTTTACTGCCTTGTCAACTCTAACTGCTTAAGTCAAGGTCATCTCCCAATTAGTAGTACATCCTGATTCAGTTTATAGTATGAAATGGTTATTTGGCCTCAGGCCTTTTTCAGTTTGCAAGAATTCTCAACATGTTTTCTTCAGTCACCCAGAATGTATTCCCAGGGAACTTTAATTCTGCTTAATTGCCATTTCTGAGTCTTGCTGTTTTCTCTGGACAGTTGTGGGATTTTTCTGGAGATGAAAAGGCTTCCTAGAGGCTGGTGTTTATACGTGCAGAGTAAGGCTGAGTGTAGAGGGAGTTGGGAGGAGGAAAATGCTTTTGGGAAAATTCTAGCATCTTATGTGGGAGAGGTTCATGTATATAATCTTAGCTACTCAGAAGGCTGAGATCAAAGGAGCTAGGTTTGAAGCCAGCCCAGTCAGAAAAGTCTGCAAGATATCATGTCCGGTGAAGCAACGAATTGCTAGATGGAAACATGGCTCAAGTGGTAGAACACCAGCTGTGAATAAACAAGCCAAACCAGAATTTGAGGTCCTAAGTTCAAGCAAGGTACCAACACCCCCAAACAAAACAAAACCAGAAACAAAATTATAGCTTCTTGGTCAGACTGTACTTATTAATGCTAAAGGGAAGCATAAAAAACATATTATCAACACTAGGCCTAGATAAAAAGACACACAGTGTTGAATGTTACAAAAGATGTACTCATAGCTTGATGTCAATTAACTACAGAAATAATAGTATCAGCAAAAGCTTTTATGAAGTCAAATTCATTAACTAAAAATATACTTGATCCTATGCACCTATCTATCACTCCTTGGTGATACTTTCTAGAGGATGGGAAATTTGAATTTGAATTAGCCTTGAAAACACAGGGAACAGAGATACCAAGTCCCAAGCCAGATTTGTTAAGACTGTGAGTAAATCACTTGAAGGGTTTCTTCCAACCAAAAAGCTAAGACTTGGACCCTTTTAATAACTGAAGTGCAATTGTTCAGAGGACTGAACTCAGGCCTCAAGTGCATGCTAGGCAAGCCCTCTACTTGAGCCATGTCCCCAGAAAGAGGACTATTCCCCCTCCCCCGCCCCCCTAGTACTTGGATTGGAATTTAGGGCATGCTTCCAACAAAAGCTTTATTTGGGGGGAATTAGTGTGTGTGTGTGTGTGTGTGTGTGTGTGTGTGTGTGTGTGTGTGTGTGTGTGTGTTGGTATTGAGGCCTGAATTCAGGGCCTGAGTGCTGTCCTGTAGCTTTTTTGCACAAGGTAACAATCTACCACTTGAGTCACACCTTCACTTCCAGCTTTTAATGGGGGGGGGTCAGTTGTGAGGCTTGAACTCTGGGCCTGGTAACTGTCTCTGAGCTCTTCAGCTCAAGGCTAGCCCTCTATTACTTGAGCCACAGCACCACGTCTGGTTTTTTGGTGATTTATTGGAGGTAAGAGTCTGCCTGGGCTGGCTTTGAACCGTGGTCCTCAGATCTCAGCCTTTTGAGTAGCTAGAATTACAGGTGTGAACCTGAATCTGTTACTTCCAGCTTTTTGATGGTTAGTTAGTTATAAGAATTTCTCGGAGAGGCTGGAAAGGTGGCTCAGTAGTAGAGTGCTTGCCTTGCAAGCATGAGGCCCTGGGTTTGACTCCTCAGCACCACATAAGCAGAAAAAGCTGGAAGTAGCACTGTGGCTCATGTGGTAGAGCACTAGCCTTGAGCTGAAGAACTGAGGGACAGGGCCCAGGCCCATAGTTCAAGCTGCACAACCAATAAATAAATAAATAAATATAAATATAAATATATATATATTTATATCCCGAAGGGGCTGGGAATGTGGCTTAGTGATAGAGTGCTTGCCTACCATGCATGAAGCCCTGGGTTCGAATCCTTAGTACCATATAAATAGAAAAAGCTGCAAGTAGCACTGTGACTCAAGTGGTCGAGTGCTAGATGTGAGCAAAAGAAGCTCAGGGACAATGCCCAGGCCCTGAATTCAAGCCCCAGGACTGGCAAAATAAAATAAAATAAAAATCTCATGGACTTTCTTCCCTGGCTGGCTCAGATCTTAGCCTCCTGAGTAGTTAGGATTACAAGTGTGAGACACCAGCACCCAGCTCAGAGGCTTAATTTTTAACAGTGCAGCTTTAAGCTCTCCAAGATGAAATGGGTTGATTTTACTTTTTTTTTTTTTTAATTGGCAAGAAAAAGGTCTGGGACAAACCCAGGGTGCAGTATAAAAGCTGAGAGTAACGTGGGACCTGGTGCACCTCGGAACCCTCTCTACTCCTTGCAGACCAATCACAGGACCTGTGTTTGCACATCCTGGATTCTATGCGTGGAGCTCCAGTGGGCCTTCTTATTAACACGAGGATCCTAAGAGCTCTAGGTCTTTCAGGGGTGGGAAATCCATGTGAATAAACCTTACCCACCTACCACTGGCCTGGTGGAATTCAGTTTCCTAAGACTCAATGGGAGCCCTCTTGGCTTTTGAGGAGGTTAATAGAGAGAGCCCAGAACAGCAAAATATTAACAAAATCCAGCCTCCTAGAGGAAGAAGGGGACTTAGAGTTCACCCAGATTCACCATGGCACAGGATAATCCAGTTTTAGTGGCAAAGCAGACCTCTTCTCTGCCATGCTTCCCCAGAGAATTTCTTTATGTCCTTTCTGGGGCTAGCTGTGTAAATAGCACTATTCAAACTCTTCCTGTTTTCTTGTTTGAAATATTTGTTCTTTTTTTTTTTCCAGTCCTGACTTGAACTCAGGGCTTGGGCACTGTCTCTGATCTTCTTTTGCTGAAATCTAGCACCCAATCACTTGAGCCAGAGCCATTTCTGGCTTTTTCTGTTTATGTGCTACATCCTAGGTAAGTACTCTACCACTAAGCCACATTCCCCGTTCTGAAATGTTTGTTCTGTGATTCATTTTAAGTGAAGTATTAATGGGTAAAGACAAGTAATAATGTTGACAGAGACAGGTTGTTTTTTTTTCATGGACACGTCTGAATCATGTTCCTCTGTGGCTCTCACAGAAAACCAAGGTTCTCAGCTCAATTTGGGCATTTTCAGAAAGGCTTTGTGAATTGTTGTTTACCTAACATTGCTTTAGCACTCATGCTAGGTATGATAAAGTGAGGGCTGGGAAAGCCATCTGTGCTTTTGAACACAACAGAAAGAGGACAATCAACACCCCACACACAGCAATCGTCAACTCTTCTGTAGTTTTTTTGTTGACTTGTTTCACTTTATGAAGAAAAGAGGTGCCTTTTGGCAAATGGTTCTAGAGGTGGGAGGCGTAGGGGCTGCATCTGGTGATAGCCTTCTTTGGTGGCAGTCCAGAGGTGGCTCAGGCATCACATGGCAAGGGACATGTGTCTTCCTTGCTTCTATCTTCCAGTGAACTCTGATGAAAGAAATCTTATTTGGGGAAGAGGTCATCCTGTTTATTCAGACGCTGTGGCAATGTATAACGGGCATTGGTTCTCTGAACTAGATCAATAAGCCCCAGTTGAGGTGTTATTGTTCACCTATAAAGGTAATTAGGTGAAAGGTGACAGTGGTGATGTGTGTCATAAGGATAAGGATGTCATAAGTCATAAGGATGGCTCTGACTGCAGGATTTTCCCCAGGCTGTTAGAAAATCCAAATTCAAGGGGTCCTGGACATAGAGACTTAAAAAAATCAGTTCAACCCCCTTTTCTAGTTCAAAGAATGAATCTGACCTGGGAATGAATGTACATGTGACTCAGCCATCAAGTGAGCAGCAATGACCTTGAGCTGTTGGGAAGGACAAGATGAGGAAGACAACACAACTTGAGGCTGTTATGAGCTTCAAAATAAGCAAAGTGTGAATGTGGATTCTGCTGGCTGCTTGGCCTGCCCCTCTGGACAGGAATTTGCTAGTTAACCAGCATCTGTTGCATGTCTCATCTATTTCTAGCTTCTGCTATATGGACTAGCTAAGTGAGGGCTCTTTAGGCCATACATATGTTGAGCATTGGGGTAGATGTTGAATATGGGTGTGCAGTCATGGTTGTATTACTCTGCGTGACAGAGAGTGGTCCCTTCATGATTTTTTAGTATGATATCCATATTAGGCTCCTCACAGGATTCTTGTCTTTTTTTTTCTTACCTAGAGTATTTTAATTCATAGCTTCATGGGGGTATAATTTGTATATCAAAACTGTACAGATTTAAAGTACATATGTACTTTATATAAATTTATTTTTATTTACATAAGTATATATTTTATATATTCTGTAATACGTTTAATTTTATATATTTTATTTTATTTATTTCTTGTCCATTATGGGGCTTGAACTCTGGCCCTGGGCACTGTACCTCAGCTCTTCAGCTCAAGGCTGGTGCTCTACCACTTGAGCCACAGTGCCACTTCTGGTTTTCTGAGTGGTTTATTGGAGATAAGAGTCTCATGGACTTTTCTACCCAGACTGGCTTTGAACCGAAATCCTCAGATCTCAGCCTCCTGAGTAGCTAGGATTCCAGGCGTGAGACACTGGTGCCCGGATATATATATATATATATATATATATATATATATATATACACACATATATATATGTTTATTTTTACACATTTATGTTATTTTATTAGTTTATAATATATAAATTGTACATATTTAAAGTATATAGTTTATTTATGTCCATAAATTATGTACATTATATGAAGTATATATACAAGTATACATATGTATACATATATATGTGTGTATATATATGTGTGTATATATATATATGGAGAGAGAGAGAGAGAGAGAGAGAGAGAGAGAGAGAGAGAGAGAGAGAGAGAGAGGGAGAGTTCTCATTATACAGTCCAGACTAGCCTTGAACTTTTGATCCTCCTGTTTCAGTCTCTTGACTGACTACTGGACAGGCATGCCACTACAGCTAGAATAAGGTATACAATTTGATGAGTTTGGACATGATATGAGATTATGTATATATTACCACATCATGTTCACAAATCATCATCTTTACAAGTTTCTCTTTTTTATTTTGCTTCTTGCTCTCTCTGTGTGAATTAAAAACTTCTAAAGTGAGATTTAGCTTTTTTGCATGTGCTGAAACTGGGTCTTGAACTGGGGCCTTATGCTCTTAATGAGCTTTTCTGCATACCGGGTTGATGCACTTGAGCCATACCTCCACTTTTTGCTGGTAATTAGACATAAGAATCTCTCCAATTTGTTTGTGGAAGCTGGCTTCAGCTGATCCTCAGATCTCAGCCCTCCTGAATAGCTAGGATTACAAGTGTGAATCGCTAGTGCCTGGATCCCAAAATCTGACTTTTTTTTGTTTTGTTGTTCTGTCGTGGGGTTTGAACTCGGGGTCTGGACTCTGTCCTTGAGCACTTTTGCTCAAGGCTAATGCTCTACCACTTTGAGCCACAGCACCACTTGTGGTTTTCTGGTAGTTAATTGGAAATAAGAGTCTCATGGACCTTTCTGCCTGGGCTGGCTTTGAACCCTAATCCTCAGATCTTAGCCTCCTGAGCAGCCAGTATTATAGGTGTGAGCCACCAGTGCCTGGCAAAATTTGACATAACACAACACTACTATGGAGGATAAACACGGTTATACATCAGATCTCTAGAACTCAATCATCTTTTTTTTTTTTTTTTGGTCCGGTCATGGGGCCTGAACTCTGGGCCTTGGCGCTGTCCCTCAGCTCTTCAGCTCAAGGCTAGTGCTCTACGCACTTGAGCCACAGTGCCACTTCCGGCTTTTTTTCTTTTTACTTATGTGGTGCTGAGGAATCGAACCCAGGGCCTCAGGCATGCAAGGCAAGTGCTCTACCACTGAGCCACCTTCCCAGACCCCTAGAACTCAATCATCTTGTATGTTTGTAACTTTCTACCCAGCACATTGCTCCCTACTTCCCTCTGCCTTCACCTCTTTCTTGGCACCTCCATTCTATGTCTGCTTCTTTAAGCTCGGTTGCTTTATATGACTTGTGGCAGTAGCATTGTGCAGTATTTGTCTGTAACTGACTTATTTCACTAACACCACGATATCTTAGAGGTCCATGTGATTGCTGTGAATTGTCACTGACACGTTATGGAGACCTGCATTGATTCTATAAAAGCTCCCTTTCACATGAGCACTGATAGTGTTTCCCTGTGTGTGACCCAGGCCTTCACATTCTTACTGCATGAGACCATGTGTACCAGGCCACAGGAGGAGATCACTGTAAGAGAAGGCACATGCAGTAGAAGTCATTCCCTTTCTAGCCTATTTGCAGAGCTTGTCCATTGTGATATGCAAGAAACTGTAGGATTCCTGTATGCAGAGACCTTGGTAGTAGGTTCTCCTTAACTTAATGTATTTAAATATTTTTTGAAGTACAGGAAATAATTGGAATGACTGTGCATCTTATTGTGGAATGAACAAAATGTAATTTGTTTACAAGTATACTTAAAATATTAAACATCCATGATCATTAGTTTTACAAATACAGTGTTAGGGCAGGGAATGTGGCTTAGTGGTAGAGTGCTAGACTTGAGCAAAAGAAGTTCAGGGACAGTGCCCAGGCCCTGAGTTCAAGCTCCAGGACTGGCAACAAAACAAAACAAATACAGTGAGCAAAACTGCAAATGTACAGAACCTGGTATAAATGGTATTTTTCTCATGGAACAGGAAGTATGGAGGTTGGAAGTGACTGTTAGTTCAGCTGTCCAACAATGCTAATAAGAACCTTGACTCTTATTCTCTTTAGATCACCCACTTCTTAGTTTGTGGCATTTACTTATTTATTTATTCATTCATTAATTCATATTTCTTTAATTAGCATGCTACTTTCTTAGTAAGATGCTGTCCACTGTTGCAGGTACCATGTTTGCATTTAAGAATGGAAGACTAAGAGGGGACAGAGGGGGTAGATAACCTATTATACTAATAGGATTATAAAGACTATGTGCCTAGTACCAGGGGGCCATGCACCTGTATTTGGTCCTTTTGCAGATGTATCTTGGAATCCCACAGGGATTGATTCCAGGACTCTTAGGATATGAGAAAACCTAGGTACTGGGGGTTCACAACTGTTATCCTAGCTACTCAGGAGACTGAGGCCTGAAGGATTAATGCTAAAGCCAACCTGGAAAGCCAAGTCTGTAACTTGGTCAGTCTCCAACTGACCAGAAAAAATGCTGAACTGGAGTCATGGCTCAAGTAGTGGAGTACTAGCCATGAGCTATAAAGCTAATACAGAGTTCAAACCCCATTATTGGTACACACATGTGCACACATACACGCATGTACACACATGCATGCATACACACATCTGAGGATGCTCAGGGCCCTTGCATAAAATGACATAGTATTTGCACATGATCCACCTATATCTTCCCATACTTTAAATCATATCTAGTATCCATCTAACCTACAGCACCTAATAGGATATAAATGCTATGTACCTAATTGTTATAATGTGTGTTTAGGAGATGATGAGAAGAAAATAAAGCCTGCACATTTTCAGTACAGATTAAACCATGAAAGGCCAGATACATTGTACTCATATGAGACATGAGACAATTCCTAAAGAGTACTGGAGAGGGACAGGGCCTGTGGAGTGGTCTCTTGGTCTCTTTTCCTGAACCTGTGTGATCCATCTGTTCATTCTTGGTCACCATAAAAGAAGGCTGTGGATAACATAGGCTTTTTGAGGTTTTTAGAGGAGGTAATAACACAAAAATTGGTTCTAGACCATTGGTTCTGTAGCCTGTTTGCTGGCCAATATGTGTGTGTGTGTGTGTGTGTGTGTGTGTGTGTGTGTGTGTGTGTGTGTGTGTTTGCATATGGGGCTTGAACTCAGGGCACTGTTTCCAGTCCTAGGGCTTGAACTCAGGGCCTAGGCACTGTCCCTGAGCTTCTTTCACTCAAGGCTAGTGCTCTAACACTTGAGCCAAAGCTCCATTTCCAGTTTTTTCTGTTTATGTGGTGCTGAGGAATTGAATCTAGGGCTTCATGCATGCTAGGCAAGCACTCTACCACTGAGCCACCTTCCCAGCACTGTTCTTGTGCTTCTTTTGCTCAAGGCGGATGCTCTACCACTTGAGCCACAGGTCCTTTTTTGGGGTAGTTTATTGGAGATAAGGGTCTCATAGACTTTCCTGCCCATGCTGGCTTCGAAACATCATCCTCAGGTCTCATCCTCCTGAGTAGCCAGCATTACAGATGTGAGCTACAGGTGCCTGGCTGGCCAATATTTTTAAATAAAGCAATTTGACTATATACAATGAGTTACTTATTTTTCTTGATTAATTTGTCCAAAACAAAAGCTAGAAAACCTTTCTGCTTTTATAATAAAATAACAAACAAACATCATATTTTAATCACTGTGATGGTATGTGTTCCTATATTTTTTAAAATTGAGGTGGAAATCACATAAGAAAATTAAACTTCATGGGGCTGGGAAGGTGGCTCAGTGGTAGAGCGCTTGCCTTGCATGCATGAGACCCTGGGTTTGATTCCTCAGCACCACATAAGCAAAAAGAAAAAAGCCGGAAGTGGCACTGTGGCTCAGGTGGTAGAGCACTAGCCTTGAGCTGAAGAGCTGAGGGACAGCGCCCAGGCCCAGAGTTCAGGCCCCACGACTGGACCCCCCACTCCCCCCCCAAAAAGAAAGAAAAGAAAATTAAACTTCATTTTTCTCTGAGATTAGGTCTTGCTACATTGCCCAGGGTAGCCACAAAGTTGTTTATTCTTTTATGTCTGTACTGGGGCTTGAACTCAGATTCTTGAGCTCTCCACTCATTACTGGCATTTACCACTTGAGTTATTCATCCAATTCCAGTTTTTACTTATTTAATTGGAGATAAGAATCTTACAGATTTGTGTCTGTTCAGGCTGGCTTCAATCATGATCCTCAGATCTTTGCCTCCTAAGTAGCAAGGTGTGAATCAGGTATGACCAGACAACAGACAAAACTCCTTGACCTTCTTGTCTCAGCCTCTTGAGTGTTGGGATTGCAAGGATACGCAGGCTGATGGAACTAACCCGCTTTATAGACTTTATGTAAGAAGATGCCTTCCTGAGCAAACGTAGCAGGGCCACTCTCCCAGTTCTCAGAAGCTTCTTGATGTCAAAGCGAGACATTGTTTGCTGAGCATTCATTGCCTAACCATTTTATGGCAGTCTAGCTATCAGTTACATTCACACAAAAGCAAACCAAATAGACAAGAGTCAATTGAGGTCATGGCAAGTGTGAATGAAAACAGATACTCTCCTGTGAGTCTCCCTTGGGGAGAGGAATTTTCCAGTTTACAACCTCAAGATGAAGTATCAGAGAGTTAGCTGTCATTCAATCTTAGAAAAACGTCCTTTCTTTTTTCTTTTCTCTTTTCTGATCTCTTCTTCTTTTTTTCCTCTCATTTTCTTTCTTTTCCTCCTTTCCTTTCCCTTCATCCTTCCATTGTCCTCCCTCCCTCCTTCCTTCCTTCCTCCCTCCCTCCTTCCTTCCTTCCTCCCTTCCTTCCTTCCTTTCTTTCCTCCTTCCTTCCTTCCTTCCTTTCTTCTTTCTTTTTTTCTCTCTCTCTCTTTCTTTTTTCTCTCCCTTTCTTTTCTCTCTCTCTCTCTCTCTTTCTTTCTTTCTTTCTCTCTCTCTTTCTTTTTTCTCTCTTTCTTTCTCTCTCTCTTTCTTTTTTCTCTCTTTCTCTCTTTCTCTCTCTCTTTCTCTCTTTCTTTCTCTCTTTCTTTCTCTCTCTCTTTCTTTCTCTCTCTTTCTCTCTCTCTTTCTTTCTCTCTCTTTCTTTCTCTCTCTTTCTTTCTCTCTCTCTTTCTTTCTCTCTCTCTTTCTTTCTCTCTCTCTTTCTTTCTCTCTCTCTTTCTCTCTCTTTCTTTCTCTCTCTCTTTCTTTCTCTCTCTCTCTCTCTTTCTTTCTTTCTCTCTTTCTTTCTTTCTTTCTTTCTTTCTTTCTTTCTTTCTTTCTTTCTTTCTTTCTTTCTTTCTTTCTTTCTTTCTTTCTTTCTTTCTTTCTTTCCCTTCCTTCCTGTGTGTATAATCCAGGCAAGCCTCAAATGGACCATCCTCCTGCTTCAGCTTCTTAAGTAAGTGGATTTAACAGGTGTACTCCACTACACCCAGCTTGTTCTTTTTACTTTGAAAATTTATTAACATAAATTAATTATGCAAATAGGTTTTACTGTAATATTTACATACCAACAGATAATGAATTTTGATCAGATTCACCCAACTCTCTTACCCCATCCCCTTCTGGCTTCTTAACAATAGCTTTAATTTGCAGAGTCCTTCAACCTGCCTTGGCATTGCTCTAGAATCTTTCCATTTGATCCTCATAACAATCCTAATTGCCATCTTAAAAAACAAGGTCACTGGGCTTTGACCATTCTAACAGTGTGTGACTATCTATTTCCCACTCACCTTCTCTAACTCTACAGAAATGAGAACTTTTTTTTTTTTTTGGTCGGTTGTGGGGCCTGAACTCTGGGCATGGGCACCGTCCCTCAGCTCTTCAGTTCAAGGCTAATGCTCTACCACTTTGAGCCACAGCGCCACTTTCAGCTTTTTCTGCTTATGTGGTCCTGAGGAATTGAACCCAGGGCCTCCTCAGGCATGCAAGGCAAGCACTCTACCACTGAGCCACCTTCCCAGCCCAGAAATGAGAACTATTTCTGATTGAGATTAGCTCAGAAAGAGTATGGTTTTAGGATTTTTTCTTTTGTTGTGTATTTTGTTTTGGTATTGAGGATTGAACCCAAGGCCTCACAATGCCAATTATACTACTGCTGAGATATACCCCTAGGCCCAGAAAGAATATAGTTTGATCAGAATTTTGTAAGTAGAACTTCTAAAACTGGACTTTCAGTTTTGTAGACTGTGAACAGAGTAAACCCAAAATGGAAAGGAATAGAATAGAATAATAAAGAGCAGAGTGCATGACAGTCCTTTCTGTGGCACAAGAATACATATATGTGTATATGTGTGTGTGTGTTTGTGTTGGTGCTGGTGTTCCTTAATGTAGATATAGATCAACCAGTTTGAAAGTGATAGACATAAATGACAATAGTTGAACTGCCCAGACTTTTCATTATCAGCTTTTAGACTTGCCTTTTTGAGTCTTCAAATATTATTGAGATGGCAGTATTATGAAATTTCCCATGCTAAACATGTTTACTTCTTTCTTGTTTTTATATATATATATATAAAACAGGGCCTCAAATTTGAGATCCTCCTACCTCTTCTTCCAAGTACTGGGATCGTAGTATTGTGCCACCTTACCTGTCTGTGAATGACTACTCTATATTGTAAAAATTGAGTTGGTAATCTGAGGGTAAGTTTCAAGAACTGAGAACATAGTTCTCATAAAGTTGTAAAAGTTTTCAGTTTTCCAGTTGTTTATATGATATCAGGGAATGTGCCAGTGACTCACTCTTATACCCTAGCTACTCAGGTGGATGAGATCTATGGACTGCAGTTGGAAGCAAGACCAAGCAGGAAAGTCCCTAGAACTCTTATCTCCAATTAACCACCAAAAAGCCAGAAGTGGACTTGTGGCTCAAGTGATAGAGTTCTAGCCTTGAGCAAAAAAGCTCTGGGACAGTACCCAAGCCCCAAATCCAAACCTCAGGACTGGCACCACACAAACAAACAAACAAAAAAACACAAAAAAACCACCACAACCACCACCTACAAAACAGAAAACAATAGTATCAGAAGTTCGGTGGGTGTGGTAGCACAGACTGTAATTCTAGCACTCGGAGGCTGATGCTGGAGGATTTTGAGTATGAAGCCAGTGTGGGCTACATGTCAAGATCATTTCTCAGAAAAAAGTAAAAGAAAAAAGAAACCTCCTATCAGCCTGGCTTTGCTATCTCTAGCTATTCTGTGAATTACTGGAATGTTCTGGAACATTCCTGCAGCCTCAGGCCAGGCTAGTGACCTCCCATACACCCCAGAGGCAGCTGCAGACTTGCTGGGTATAATTACTACTCAGGAGTCACCTGTTTATTCCCTTTATGTTTATGCCTCTCAGGCACTAGGCCTCGCTGGTCAATTATGGTTCTCCAAATTCTTTTTCTGGGAAAGAGCCATTTCGTTTATCTGCTGGAGATTGCAATTTGTCTTTAAAGTTTCCTACTGGTAAACAAGTCTGATTGTTTTGGCACTATCTACAACATGAAAGCAACCCAGAAAGTTAGAGAATAAAATATTTAGTCAGAAAACAGGCAATGTTAATAAAGGCTAAGATTGATTTTTGTTGTTTTGGTGGGGTTCATGGGGCTTGAACTCAGGGCTTCAGCACTGTCCCTGAGCTTTTACACTCAAGGCTAGTGCTGTACCACTTTGAGCCACAGCTCCACTTCTGGTTTTCTAGAGGTTAATTGGATATAAGAATATCACAAACTTTCTTGCCCTAGTTGGCTTCAAACCATGATCCTCAGATCTCAGCTTCTTGAGTAGCTAGGATTACAGGCATGAGCCACTAGCAGCAGGCTAAAGATTGACTTTTTGATGCATTGATTTGATTAGTTTTCTTTTTGGCCCATATGATAAACAAGCTATAAAAATTAGTATATAGTCATTTGGGTTTCTTCATTAGTTAGCTTACATCATTGCTGTGACCAAACAACTAAACCAGAGCAAGAGTGTGTTTTGCTCATGGTTTTAGATATTTCAGCCATGGTTGCTTGGCAACCATGTTTGCTTGGGCAAGCTAGCATGGCAGTGGGAATGTCCTACACCAAGGAGCTTCATCTCCTTATGGTGAACAGAAATCAGAGAGGAGTGGCAACAGGAAGGAGCCAGGGCAAGATTCAGCTCCCAAGGACAGGTGCCCAATGAGCTACTTCCTTTAATCAGGCCCTACCTTCTATAGTTCTACCGACTCCCAATGGTCTATTCAAAATTTGAATCCATGGATGGAATAAACTATTAAGTAGGAACTATCATGATTTAATGATTTAACTCCTTTTTCCTTTCTTTCTTTCTTTCCTTTTTTTTTTTTTTTTTTTGTCAGTCATGGGTCTTAAACTCTCGGCCTGGTCATTGTCCCTGAGCTCTTCAGCTCAAAGTGAACACTCTACCACTTGAGCCATTGTGCTACATCTGATTTTCAGGTGGTTAATTGGAGATAAGAGTCTCATGGACTTTCCTGCCCAGGCTATCCTCGGATCTCAGCCTCCTGAGTAGCTAGGATTACAGGTGTGAGCCACTGGTGCCCCGCTGTTGCTGTTGTTGTTGTTTGAGACAAGTTCCCACTATGTTGCCCAGGCTAGCTTCAAATTCTGAGTCATCTTGCCTCAATCTTTCAAATATGGGACTGTTGTGTATGTGCCCCATCATTTCCAGCTACAGTTTTTAGTAAGATTTTATTATTCAACTTGTATTGGTAAGTTGGGCACCATTGGTTCAGGTCTATAATCCTAGCTGCTCAGGAAGATGAGATTTGAAAATTATGGTTTAAAGCCAGCTCAGGTAGGAAAGTCCATGAGAGTCTTATCTCTAATTAACCAGAAAAATTCAGAGATTTAACTGAAGTGGTAGAGGGAAAGCTTTGAATGAAGAAGCTAAGGGACAGCTCCTAGACCCTGAATTCAAGCTCTAGTACCAGCAACAATAAAATAATAAATATATTTTAAAGAAAATTGTATTAATGAAAAATTGAGCCATGATTAGTGGCCTATGCCAGTAATCCTATCTACTAAGGAGGCTGAGATGCAGGGAATCATAGTTACAAGCCCCCTGGTGTTGAAAAAAGATTCCATAGACATAGACACATGTTCTCCCTGTCTTTTGTCTCATGATATTTTTTGCTGTCTCAAGACAGTACTAACAAGAAGGCCATCACCAGATGTAGCAACCTTCATTTCCAGAACTAAATAATCCCAAACAAATCTTTCTTTATAACTCATCTGCTTTTGTTATTGTGTTATTGCCATCAGAGAGGAGACAGACCAATGTTCAAAGAAATGCATGCAGGAAGTAACATCACATTAAATAAACTAGATTTCCAATCCAACTCATTACTAATATAGTGCTAGCTTGTGGCCCTGTGGACCTTACCACACCAAGGAGTGGCGTGCAGATCATGCTAATACAAGGCCTAAATGCAAATCAGGATAAAAGTTCAGACTTTAAATGCATGGGCAAGAGGTGGGTGAATAAAGGAGGAAATGGGGAACTGGATTCTGCACCTGGAAAGATCTAACAACCCTAGGTTCGTGGGTTTTATTGTCAGGCTTAAGGGTTTACTTACCTTAACCTGATTACCTTAGGAAGCAATAAGACTAAGCTGCCAAGTGATGGATGGGTCAGATGAATTTGGAAGATATTTCTACAGCAACTCTATTTCACAAAGTATGTTTTATACACTGCTATAATTGGGGTCTGGAATATCCCCCAGAGGCCAATGCATTAGAACCTTTGTCCCAACCTGGGTGCTGTTGAGGAGTGATGGAAATTTAAGAGGTGGCAGTAGGAGGTGGCTTTAGGTCATTGGAATAGGCCTGTCCTAGAAGGGAATTGTAGGACACTGCTTGTTTTCTCTTTCTCTTTATGCGTCTCTGCCATAATGGGAACTGTTTTTTCTCCATCACAGGCTGCTGCTATGGTGTGCCACCTCCACCACTAGAGGTTTCAAAGCAATTTTGGAGTCTCCCAAATTGTGAGTCAAAATCAGCCTTTGTCCTTCATAAATTGATTATCTCAGTTAACAGTGATACACAGCTAACACACACACACACACACACACACACACACACACACACACACACACACACAATTTGGGTGCGTACTTCACCTCATTTAACATTCTCTAGGCTAAGTACTGTTTTGCAGCTTAGGACTTTCATCAACTGAGACATTAATTAACCAGGGCCATAGAGCTAAAAAAAGCTGTGGCCAGCATGAAGCAGAATCAAGTCTTAATTTTATATTGCCACCTGGGTGTGTTTACTAGTCAGATAACACACACACATACACACACATACATACACACACACACACACACACACACACACACACACACACACACACACACACACACACACACACACACAGTGTTGGTATGAGGCCAAAGTTGAAGACAAATAATAGATGAAAAATAAGTTGTATCCAGCAGGAGCTAGCATGAAACTGTTAGTAGATACAGTTCTATATTTGTTGCCTTTTTTTTTCTTTTTTCTTTTTGTCGGTCCTGGGGCCTGCACTCTGGGCCTGGGCGCTGTCACTCAGTTCTTCAGCTCAAGGCTAGTGCTCTACCACTTGAGCCATAGCACCACTTCCTGCTTTTTCTGCTTATGTGGTGCTGAGGAATTGAACCCAGGGCCTCATGCATGCAAGGCAAGCACTCTACCACTGAGCCACCTTCCCAGCTCTTGTTGCCTTTTTTTACTCTTATTTCTAAGCCAGTTATGCTGTTTATTCCAAGTTATTCTTCCTTATAGAAGTGGTTTTCAACCCATGGACCAAAATCTGTGTGGCTCAATGGAAAAGACTATCCTCTGTTTTACAAAAACTCCAAAATCTTTCAAAATTCAATTCATATTCAAAGGTGATTTATTATGGTTTGAGTACAAAATGTCACTGATAAACTCAAGGGTTGGATTCTTGGTCTCCAGCTGGTAGTACTATTTTGGGAGGTAGAGGAAACTTTAGGTGGTGGAGCTGAGCTAGAGGTAGTGGTGTGCCTTTGAAAGTTTCACTTGGGGGGCTGGGAAGGTGGCTCAGTGGTAGAATGCTTGCCCTGCATGCATGAGGCCCTGGGTTCGATTCCTCAGCACCACATAAGCAAAAAGAAAAAAGCCAGAAGTGGCACTGTGGCTCAAGTGGTAGAGCGCTAGCCTTGAGCTGAAGAGCTGAGGGACAGCGCCCAGGCCCAGAGTTCAGGCCTCACGACCGGACCACCCCCCCCCCAAAAAAAAAAGAAAGAAAAAAAGAAAGTTTCACTTGGGCTGGGCCTCTTCCTGTTTCCTGTCTACCATGAGGTGGGTAGACTCTGCCACATGCTTCCACTACTGCCATTTTATGCCTCATCACAAGTCCAGAATCAATACAGACAAGGTCTATGGATTTAGATTTCTGAAACTGTGAGCTAAAATAAATCTTTCTCCTCTTCATTTGTTTATATCAAATATTCATCACAGCAATCCAAAGTCTGGCTAACAAAGCTCCCATACTTAAGGTTGGAAATTTCCTTGTATAGGCATGGGCTGTTGAAGCTGAGGGTGGCGATAGAGTTTAGGTGTTAAAGGCTCTGTGGGACTGCACACCAATGTCACATGCCTGGGCTCCTAGTTATTCAGGAATATGAGAACTAAGGATCTTGGTTCAAAACCAGGAAAGTCTATGAGACTCTTATATCCAAATAACTACCAAAAAGCCAGAAAAGGAGCTGTGGCTCACAGCAGTAGAGTGGTAGCCTTGAGCACAAAAGTTCAGGGACAGCGCCCAGACCCTGAGTTCAAGCCTCAGGACCCCTCCTCCCCCACTAAAGGCTCTGTAGGAATGAAGAAATTCTAGTACCATTACATGCATGATTATGAGTCAGGACAGGAGTAGATGAAGACAACATAGAGTTAGAAAGAATTGTGTACTTATTTTCCTACAAAGAAAAGCATTCCAACAACTGGCTCCATAGCCTGGGGATTGTTTTGGGCCTCAAGGTCAGGATTCAGATGACACTTTAAGCCATTCCAAACGGTATTGATTTTAAAAAGTATGGGGACAAAAATCCAGGGGCTCACCTAGACTTCAAGTTGTAAGCAGAAAAGGAGCTGTTGAAGCTCAGCCTGGGGCCTGAGCTAGAGAAATAGGAGAAAGGAATGAGAGAGATGGCTAAGTGCCCTGATAATGGCAAAAGCCAGTTAACCCTTGGAACTTCTGTTCCCCTACCTGTAAAATGGAGCTCACACTGCTTTTGCTTAAATGAACCAATTTATGTAATCATTCCCAAAGTAGAAACTTTCCACTAATAGTTACCACTTTTATGTTGCTGTTTTTACTTTTTTGATCCAATACTTGCACTTCTAGGAATTTAACCTTAAGCTGTACCCCCTCCAATATTACACCCACACTATGTGTATGTGTGTGTGTGTGTGTGTGTGTGTGTGTGTGTGTGTGTGTGTGTGTGTGTATTTTTCTTGAGACAGGTACTACATTATTCAGAATGGTCTCAAATTTCTGGCTCAAATAATCCTTCCTCAGCCTCCTGAGTAGCTGGGACTACAAGCTTGAGACATCATGATGGGTTCTATTAGTTTTTGATTCTTGTATTATATATTAACACAATTTGATAGCTTATAAAAGCAATTATTAGCTCACACTTCTGTAGCTCAGAATTCTAGTGTGGTATGGCTCAATTCCCTGCTTAGGACACCACAAAACTGAAATGAAGGTGTTAGATTGAGCTTTCAACTAGAACACTATGGAGGATAATCTAGTTGCTTCTGCTAGAAGGGTGAAAGTTTTATTTCTTTTCTGGCTTTCACCATCTTTAGGCCTTGTGTGTTCATTCTTTGCCATGGGACTCCTTCAACATTAAGCCAGCTACAGTGCTTAAAATCCTTGTGATTTGAATCTCTGCCCACCTTTTCTGTGACCAGCTAAAGAAAACACTTGGCTCTTGACAGGTGCTTATGTAATGAGTTTGGATCTGCTTTGTTCCCACAGGTTCAGTGCTGGAAGCTTGTTCTCTGGTATAGTGGTGAGGTGATGGAATAGTGGCTAATGAAGGATAATTAGATCATGGGAAAGGGGTCTCCATCCTCATGGAGAGTTAATGCCGTCTCTTAGGTATAGTTAGGTCTCATGAGGCTGGATTAGTTCCTGGGAGAATGGATTGTTAGAAAGTGAGTTTGTCGCTTCTCTGCTGGCTCTAGTTTATTCCTCTCTTGCCATGTGGGCTTCTTTATAGGGAACTGAGGCTGTAGAATCTTATCCACCAAGTGTGGTGTCATCTACCAAGCTGTGATGTAGCTTGTTGCTCTTTATTACATGACATGCTTCTTGGACTTTCTAGCTACAAGAATCCTGAATAAAATTTAAAAAATGTCTTTTTCTAAAAAATATACATTACCTAGCATCAGGCAACACAAAATGGCCTAAGGACTTAGATGGACCCACTAGCTAATTTCTCTATCATAGGACTGGTTTGTTTGGAATCTTAATTACATATGCAAAATCCTTTCACAGCAGTAGCTACATTACTGTTTGAATTTCTGGGAGAAGATATGTGAATAACATGTGCCAAGAATCTTGGGTCTATCTTGGAATTCTGCCTGTCACCCCACAGGAAGATGACTGGATGATTTGGGTTCTGTCAGTCCCCTGAAGAACCATGCTGCAGTCATTAAGCAGCAAGGCAGCCTCTATGAACTCTGGGGTTTCACATTGCTAAGTGGAGAAAACAAGATGGGATAATGTGTGTTATTTTTCATGTAAAGAAAGGGGAAGTAAAAGCTGGTACTGGTGACTCATGCCTACAATCCTAGTTATTCACAAAGCTGAGATCTCAGTTGTAGCCAGCCTTGGCAGGAACGTCTGTGGAATTCTTATCTCCAATTAACTACCCCCCCCCCCCCAAAAGCCAAAAGTGGAGCTGTTTCTCAACTGGCAGAGCAATAGCCTTGAGCACTAAAACTCAGCAACAGCACTCAGGCCCTGAGTTCAAGCCCAGGACCTGCATAAAGAAAAAAAAAGGAAATGTACTATGATATACTATAGTATGCAGTCTCTAATGTGGCAACCAAGGATTCTTGCCTCTTGGTATTCATGCAGTCTTTTGCACTTGAATGTAGAGATGGGGAATCACTATGTAGCTCAGGCTGGCTTTGAACTTCTACCTCCTCCTTCTGAATTATAAGAATTACAGGCATGTACTATCATACTTGATCTCAGTAACCATCACAAAACAAAAACATAGACACAGTAAAGAGATGGCTACTAATTGATTACTGATGGTCTTTGATAGGAACCAGAGAAACAGTTTCAGGAATAAGAATAGAGTGAGACTTCTCCAAATATAACTCTAATAAGATCTGATTTTGTATTATGTAGACACTTTAGGGTAAGCAGGAGAAAATGAAGGATGAGGTAACAGTATTTAAAAACAAATGTACTCAGTACTTGTTTAACTGTAATCACGTTGCTCACCACCTTTTCAATAAAAATAAAAGAAAAAAAACAAAAAACATTTTATATGCTCTAAAAATAAAAACCATAAAAAGGTGAAAAATAACTAAGCGCTGGTGGCTCACATCTGTAATCCAAGCTACTTAGGAGGCTGAGACTGAGGATCAGGATTTAAAGTCAACCTGGGAAGGAAAGTCAATGAGAATCTTATCTCCAATTAACCACCAAAAATGAAGAGGAGCTGTGGCTCAAAGTAGTAGAGCATGATCCTTGAGCACAAGAGCTTAGGGACAGTGCTCAGGGGCTGAGTTCAAACCCTACTAGCAGGAAAAAAAGATAAACAATAACTCTAAAATTGTTGTGAATGAAAATAACAACACTGTAACAAATTGATATCATTACCTTGAATTAATGTACTTTTTAATTGATACTAAAAAGCAACTTTGGAACACAGCACACTAACTACACACCATTTAGAAGGATATTATAAAGACATAAAGAAAGGTAAAGAAATCTTGAACCTGTAAGTTTGTTTCTGGTGGCATTACTGGTGTGTTACACTGTTTTGTGTAAATTGCAGGACAGAAAAAAAAAGAGTAAATGTATATATAGATGCTGGTCAGGACCAGGGTTTTCACTACATGAGATGGAGGATGCAGATGTGGAAAGGGAAGGTTTAAATGAACCCTATGGCATTGGATTAAGTAAAAACTATTCATTTTTTTATGTAGATAAATATGAAAGGAAAAGAACAATGTAAAAAGACTTAAGGGATTTTTATAATATAAAATGATAAAGGTAAAATATGCAAAGAAGGTGTGGGGAGAACAAGGAGGTTTTGTGCCAGAAAACTCAGATTGATAAGACATTTAAAAGGACACAGAAATCAGGTGAGAGAGTTTCCACTGGCCAAATGTGGATAATCTGACCACAGAAGTAGGAATGGAATCTGATTGTGCTAATCGCAATTAAAGTGAATTCAGGAATCTGCACCATGATGCAGAATCAAAGAGAGGAGGAAGAAGGGCAAGTGGAGGAGGGAAGGAGAATGAAAATGAGAAAAAAAATGGAACAGGTATTCTTTTTTTAGACAGGAAAGACAGTTAAAGAGGAAAAAAGAATGAATTGCAAAGTCATATAATAGTTATAGAAAGTTCATCAGTGTATGCTATTCCACTGACTGAAGGGCTGTTAGGGACAAAACATTCACCAGCTTGCAGCCTATGCCTGAAAGTATTGATCTCCATCGCAGAAGGCAGTTTTGTGGGACAGAAAGGAGCCAGAAGTACCCAGATCTGGTGGGGTAATGACGTCGCTGACGCTCTGGGCTCCCGGAAGTAAAGCGAAGTAACGGAAAAACACGGCTTTCCAAACTTTCCAAAGTTTAACTAAGACTTATAACTTGAATCTAATTACGAGGGGACACTTCCAGAAAGCGATGCGATCTGCAAGACGTCTGGCCTGCACTTCAAACACAACGAAATTGGAAGTCACTTTATAAAGCTATGAGAAATCATGCATCAGGCTAATCCTTCGTCGATCCGGCATCGAATATAGGTGTGAATGTAGGTGACATTTCGCAATAGCAAAGGAAATATACATATGAATATTGTATCAGACATGATTGAAAATATATTCAATTTCTGGCACGTGGCATGACAATCTACCAACCTAGCATTATACTGTATTATTCATCTGGTTCAGGGAGACAATACAGTGATAAAGGAAGGCAAACGTTGCGGAATGGTTGCTTTCGGTGGCTGGATAAACCGGATGCTCTTCACAGTACGTTTCCTTCAGTTTTTCAGTTGATTAACACATTTTTTAAATCAAATAACTGGGGTATAAAAAATATGAACGAATTTACTTCCTTTGGGTGGTGGAGGCTCACGTGGACAGAGAACCACCCACTTCAGAAGGCTCCTTTCCCGAGGTCTCCCCACGTTTCCTCTAAGTGGTGGAATAGCAGGTGCCTCTCAGCCAAGAGTGGTTTCCGGGTTCCCCAGCCTGGCCCCACCCCTCCGCGGACCACTCACTGCAGGCGTGTATGTGAGGCGGGGCTGATGCTGACGGTGACCAATAGGAGCCGAGACGGGCGTGGTCTCTCGCGTGGGCGTGGCCGGGGCGGGGCTACGCGCAGGCTCCCCGGCCAGCTCCTCGGCGGCTTCCCCACCTTTTTTCGTTTCCCGCATCAGTGCGCACTCGGGCCGTGGCTGATCCTGCGTGGAAAGGCAGCCGTCGCGGGTAAGTTCCTGGCTGGCGCTTCCTTCCGCTCGCTCCCTTTCACGACGGTGCCTGGCGGGGGTGTGTGTGATTGGGACCTGGATCTCCGGGGAAGCGTGTTCGTGGCTGCCGGTGCCCTCGGTTGGCTCCGTGCGGTGCAGCGCGCGGTTCCCGGGGCTGGGTCCTCCTCTCCCGGTTGCTGCTGCCTCGGGTCGGGCGGGTTCTGCGGGAGCTGCTGTTGCTGGTTGCGGGGCAGCTCCTCTCATGCCGACGTGGAGCCGGTTCTGGCTGCGCGGAGTTTGCACCCCGGCTGCAGCCGTTAGCCCCTCCTCCGGGGATGTCCGCCCACTCGTGGGCTGGTGCCCCGCGCAGTCCCCGCGGCCCGGGCAGCCGCGGCACCGCGAGCTTCCTGCGCCGGGGAGGACGGGAATTGCTCGCGGAGCAAGCCAGGTTGGCTCCTCTTTGCCAGAACCGCCTGAATGAATTTGCTCGGCAGGTTAGTGTAGCCCTGGATGTTAAGGTCTTTGTGCGTAATGTCTTCCCAAATAATCTGCCGCATTGCTCCTGCGCGAGAACGGCACAGCGGAGTCGGAACTGCCCTGCAGATGATGCACGCCTCCAGCCTGGGCAGGGCAGCGCGCTAGCCTTGTAAATGGCCTTGGTGTAGCTGTTGCTGCTGCCAACCCTTGGGCTCCCAGTTCGTTCACGTGAAGTGAGACAGAATTTTCTAAGATTTCTTTTCTTTTTAAATACCAGGAAGGGGCTTGAACTGAGGGAGGGCTTGAACTGTTTTGTTAAAGGCTGACACTCCATCACTTGAACCACAGCTCTGCTTTCGGCTTTGTGCTGGCTAATTGGGAGATAAGAATCTCACAGGAGCCCTATGCCGGTGGCTCACGCCTGTAATCCTAGCTACTCAGGAGGCTGAGATCTAAGGATCGCAGTTCAAGGCCAGCCCAGGCACGAAAGACTGGGAGACTTATCTCCAATAAACACTGGAAGTGGCGCTGTGGCTCAAGCGGTAGAGCACTCGCCTTGAGCTGAAGAGCTGAGGGACAGTGCCCAGGCCCAGAGTTCAAGTCCCACAACCGACCAAAAAAAAAAATCTCACAGGGTTTTTGTTGTTGTTGTTGTTTTGTTTTGTTTTTCTGCTCAGGCTGGTTTTGAACCAGGATCTCAGTTTCTTATGTAGTTAGGATTACAGGAGTGAGCCACCAGCACCCAGCTAAAATTTCTTTCAAACCTTACGTTTTGTAAGACCGTGCTGATTTTTTCAAACTTTGTTTTGCACTTTAAAAAAAGAATAGGAAATAGGAAATGAAAGTGCAATAAGATTAATGAGAGCACATGGAGACAGGTTAGCGTTTATAACTCCTGAAAAGAGAACACCAAATAAAACAAAGAATTTCTGGAGAGTTATGTAAGAGAAACTTGGAAAGCTTTCAGAAGTTCCAGCAGCTAGTACTGTATTCAATTAATTACCTCTCCTTATAGCTGTACACCGAAGGCCAGATAATAATAATATTACGTAACCATAGGAGACAATATATCGTAGAGAGGATGAGTAACTGGACCTTTTTTTTTTTGTCAAGTCCTAAGGTTTGAACTCAGGGCCTAAGCATTGTCCCTGACCATTTGTGCTCCAGGCTAGCACTCTCTTCTTGAGCCATAGCTGCAATTCTGGCTGTTTAGTGGTTAATTGTAGATAAGAATCTCAGGGACTTGCCTGCCAGGGCCTGGCTTGGAACTGGAACAGTTGTCCTCAGATCTCAGCATCCTAAGTAGCTAGGTTTACAGACTTGAGTATGTATGTATGAGTATTGAGTATGGTACTCATGCTCTTGCTCAGCTTTTTCTTCTTAATGCTGGAGCTTGAGCCACATTTTAACTTTTTTTGGGGGTGGGGGGTTCTAGTCGTGGGGCCTGAACTCTGGGCCTGGGCGCTGTCCCTCAGCTCTTCAGCTCAAGGCTAGTGCTCTACCACTTGAGCCATAGCGCCACTTCTGGCTTTTTTCTTTTTGCTTATGTGGTACTGAGGAATCGAACCCAGGGCCTCAGGCATGCAAGGCAAGCGCTCTACCCCTGAGCCACCTTCCCAGCCCCATTAACTTTTTTTTCCTGGATAATTGGGGATAACTGATTAACTGGAGATGCTGGTTAAATGACTGTCTTTGATCCTGGATCCTCAGATCTCTGTCTCCTGAGTAGCTAGGGTTATAATTGTGAGCCACTAGCACCCAGCTTAACCATACATCTTGAGTGTGAGGAGAATCTTTGAAACTCTTAATTTGTGTAGGTATTTCTGTTCATAAGGAACTTAAAGATAAGTTCTTTAAGTTATGCATCACTCCAGAAAAATTCCATGTTTATCCTCCCATGTGTTTTTGTGGTGCTGGGAATTGAACCCAGGGCTTCCTCTATACTAGATGATTGCCCTTCCTCTGAGCTGTACTCCCAAACCTCAATATTTTTTTTGTGTGTGTGTGTGTATGCCAGTATTAGGGCTTGAACTCAGGGACTGGGCTCTATTCCACTAGTTTTTTCATTCAAGGGTGAGCCACAGCTCTACTTTTGGCCTTTTTGGTGGTTAATTGGAGATAAGAGTCTTAGACTTTATACTCTGGGCTGACTTCAAACTGTGATCCTCAGATTTTTAACTCCTGAGTAGGTAGCAAGGCTATCCTCAGATTTTTTTTTTTTTTTTTTTAGCCAGCCTTTGGAAGACAGTATTTGAATACAAAGTAGTGCATAGAGAAAACACTGCGATACACTTCGGAGAAGCATTGATTTGAATCCCCTGTAGCACTAAGGAAGGGCACTTTACTTCTTAGAGACTTGTTGCTTCTGTTGGGAAGTGTGGATGGATAATGACATAGGGTTGTGAGGATTAAATCAAGTCCTTTGTGTGGAAAATGTATAGCAATGTCTGACATCAAGTATTTAGTAATAATCACTGGTACTAGAATTGTGTTCTTGCTGATGGCTGGTGGCTCATACCTGTAATTCTAGCTACTCAGGAGGCTGAGACCTGGAAAAACACCATTTGAAGCCACTTACTTCTGGCAGAAAAGTCCAAGAGACTCCATTTCTAATTAACTGGCAAAAGGCTGAGCTGAAAATGTTTCTCAAGTGGTAGAGTGCCATCCATGAGCAAGAAGGCCAAGCATGTGCAAGGCCCTGAATTTAAGCTGTAGTACTACCAACACACACACACACCACCACCAACTACAACAACATCAATAACAACAAACTACCTAAAATTGTGTTTACAATAAAGCAAAGAGGGCTGGGAAGGTGGCTCAGCAGTAGAGCGCTTGCCTTGCATGCCTGAGGCCCTAGGCTCAATTCCTCAGCACTACATAAGCAAAAAGAAAAAAGCCGGAAGTGCCGCTGTGGCTCAAGTGGTAGAGCGCTAACCTTGAGCTGAAGAGCTGAGGGACAGCGCCGAGACCCAGAGTTCAGACCCCATGACCAGACCCCAAAAAATAAAATAAAATAAAATAAAAATAAAGCAAAGAAAAGCAAATCAGATGTAGTCTGACTTAGAGTGTGATCAAAACAGGAAGCCAGTGGGAAGTAGATATCTTTTTCTAACACTAGATTTCTGTTCACTTTTATTTTTATTTTTATTGTGAACATACTGTACAGAGGGGTTACAATTACATGGGCAAGATAATGAGTACATTTCTTATCAAGCATTGCAGCCTCCTCCTTTGTTACCCTTCACATCCCTTCCCAGCCTCCCCTCCCCCAATCCTCCCTCCCCCCCCCCCAAAGTTGTAAAGTTCGATTTCGACATGACAACTTGTACTTCTCATTGTTGCAACGGGTCCACCTGTATCCTTAAACGACTTGTTTTTCCCCTTCTCCTCCACAAATTATACCGACATCAAATATAGTGAAAGCAGGGGTTATACTGTGGGGGAGGGACATACAAAGCAACAATGACCCTAGATTTCTGTCAGTTGTAATCCCTTCCCTCATCTCATGCTGAGATGCTGCCCAAACACTGTTGGTTGCAAAGAACATAGTCTCTGACTATTATTTTAGTATTTCAGTAGAAAGATTTCCAAAACTTGGAATTTAAGGAATGTGTGGGAGGAAATCTCTGAGAGTTGGCTTACTGACCAGAAATTCAGCCCCAAAGGACAGAAGCTGTCCTTTGCCAGTATAGTTTAGCAAACACCAACTCACCTATTTTAGCCTTTGTTAGAACCTTTGCAGTTTGTCCACCACCCTAGGCTTTCTGGTTCTTAGTGTAAGCCTTTTTTTTTTTTTTCTTTTTCTCAACAAACATTAACTGAGGAAGACCCAGTAGTCTTAGTACTCAGGGATCTAATCTTAGCTGTTGGAAAGGAAAGAGATGAATCAGGAATAAGTTTTAAACCTTCCTAGATTTTTTTTTTTTTGCAGTACTAGTATTTAAACTCACAGCCTCATGCTTGATAGGCTGGTGAAAGTCCACATGAGCCATGCCTCCAGCCAAACTTTTTTTTTGAGATGACATCTAATGAACCTCATTCCTTCAGCCTCCCAAGTAGCTAATGTGAGCCACCAGCACCCAGCTACTAGCTAACTTTTTAAGTTGTTATCCTTAAGTAGTTGTTCAAAGAGATGTCAGCTCAATATGTCAGTTTATGAGTGAGTATAATACATCTTGATTGATGCCACTTAGCTTACTTTTAAACACTGAATTGAGTAGAATAGATTTTATTTGGCGTGTGTGTGTGTGTGTGTGTGTGTGTGTGTGTGTGTGTGTGTGTGTGTGTGTGTTATTGTATGTGTGGTACTGAGGATTTAATTTAGGGCAAGGCAAATGAGCACAGTTTACACAGATATACCAGTGGATACTCATTTGTAGATGTTTTATTCTTGCAGTATATCTGAAAGCTAATAAATAAAACCACGAGAAGGCAATTGAACAGTTGCTCCAGTTGAGTGTACGTATACTTACTCAAAATTTGATAACAAGACTTATGGTGGAAGAGGTAGCCTAAAAATAGTGACAGAAGATGGGCACTGGGGGTTCATGCCTGTAATCCTAGCTACTCAGGAGGCTGAGATCTGAGAATCATGGTTTGGAGCCAGCCAGGGCAGGAAAGCCCATGAAACTCTTTTTTTTGGGGGGGGGGGTCCAGTCGTGGGGCCTGAACTCAGGGCCTGGGCACCGTCCCTCAGCTCTTCAGCTCAAGGCTAGTGCTCTACCACTTGAGCCACAGCGCCACTTCCGGCTTTTTTCTTTTTGCTTATATGGTGCTGAGGAATTGAACCCAGGACCTCAGGCGTGCAAGGCAAGCGCTCTACCACTGAGCCACCTTCCCAGCCCCCCATGAAACTCTTATCTCCACTAAACTACTCAGAGAAAGCCAGAACTGGTGCTGTGCTTAAGTAATAGAGTGCTAGCTTTGGGCAAAAAGAAGCTCAGAGACAGCGCCCAGGCCCTGAGTTCAAGCCCTATGACTGGCAAAAGAAAATAGTAGTGACAGAAAACTAAAAAAAATTAATGAAATGGCATGAAGTTAAAAGTTAATGCCATGAGGATATAGTGCTAAACAGTTAACTTTTTAAAATTTTTTTAATATATTGTTATTGTGAAAATACTGTACAAAGGGTTACAATTACGTGGGTAAGATAATGAGCACATTTCTTATCAAGCATTGTAGCCTCCTGCTTTGTTTACCCTCTTGTGCCTTCCTATCCTCCCCCAC
This sequence comes from Dipodomys merriami, assembly GCF_024711535.1. Taxonomy (NCBI): domain Eukaryota; kingdom Metazoa; phylum Chordata; class Mammalia; order Rodentia; family Heteromyidae; genus Dipodomys; species Dipodomys merriami. Next base: position 421,977 of record NW_027203293.1, on the reverse strand, counting down.
ACCCCCCCCCCCCCCGTCCTCCCCCACCAAAGTTGTAAAGTTTGTTTTTCTTTTCTTTTTTTTTGGGGGGGGGGAGTCTGGTCGTGGGGCCTGAATGCTGGGCCTGGGCGCTGTCCCTCAGCTCTTCAGCTCAAGGCTAGCGCTCTACCACTTGAGCCACAGCGCCACTTCCAGCTTTTTTCTTTTTGCTTATGTGGTGCTAAGGAATCCAACCCAGGGCCTCATGCATGCAAGGCAAGCGCTCTACCACTGAGCCACCTTCCCGTAAAGTTCGTTTTTCAACATAACGACTTGTACATCTCATTGTTGCAATGGGTCCTCCTGTATCTCTGTTTTTACAATTTGTTTTTCCCTTCCCCTCCACATATACCAACATCATATATAGTGAAAGCAGGGGTTGTACCGTGGGGAAGGGACATATAAGGCAACAAAGACATAATCTTATAAATGTTAGAAACAATCGCATGAAAGATCTCTCTTTTTTTTTTTTTTTTTTGGTCAGCCGTGGGGTTTGAGCTCTAGGCCTGGGAGCTGTCCCTGAACAATTCAGCTCAAGGCTCATGCTCTACCACTTGAGCCATCGCGTCACTTCTAGTTTTCTGGTGCTTTTTTTTTTTTTAGTTGTGATTAAGTGATTACATAATTTTCCAAATTTCACAGTATTATAGAATAATGATGCTCATTTAAAGTCACAAGCTCATTCTAACTTTCCTGGAGCAAATTGTCTATCACGGTCTATAACATATAACGGTGTACACATATACACCATACATGTGATCAGCAGCATGGGGATATTTAGTAGTGGTTCGACCAGATGAGTGAAAGTTCTTTGTTTCTTAAGTCTTGTTAATTTTGTCATATCACCTAACATTTTGGATTTAACATCCACTTATCAGGGAGACCATGTACCATTTGTCTCTTTGCTCTTGGCTTACCTCACTCAACATGATTTCTTCTAGCTCCATCCATTTCCCTGCAAATGCCATTATTTTGTCATTTCTAATGGCTGCATAATATTCCATTGTGTATAAATACCACAATTTTTGGATCCATTCATCTGTGGTGGGACATCTGGGTTGTTTCCATATCCTAGCTATTGTGAACAGTGCTAAACAGTTAACTTTTAAATGGATCGGTTATCATTCCACAAACTTTTGCTGACATTTTACATGCTGCTTGTGCAGTGTGTGTTCCCACATGGTAATTGTGAAAAATAGGCACTTCTAAATAAGATGAATAACCAGGCATATTTGTACATGCCTGAATTCCAGCATGCAGAAGACTGAGGCAGAAGGACCACCAGTTCATTCACCATTAATCATAGGTTAAAATTACTTAAAACAGGAATTTAAGTGATCACAGTATTCCCTGGTATAAATGGGCCATCATTTACTTCAGTAATGCCAGGACCCCCTGGAATAAGAATAACATGGAAGGGAGCAGGCATGCTGGGAGCAGCTGCTTCATAGTTTCCTTTGGGACTAATGAATGGCTTGGGCACTAGACAAAATGGTGGTTGCATACTTTGTGACTATGCCGAGTGTCTCTTAGGTCACTTCTGTGTGCTTTGTTTCATGTTATGGAATTTCATCTGAAAAAGAGAAAAGGTATGGGAAACCAGGGGCCAGTGGCTCATGCCTGTAATCTTAGCTATTCGAGAGTCTAAGACCTGAGGATCGAAGTTTGGGGCTAGTCTTGGCAGACAAACCTGAGAGATTGTTGTCTCCAGTTACCAGCAAAAAAAAAAAGCTGAAAATGGAGGTGTGGGTCAAGTGGTAGAGCACCAGACTTTAGCAATAATACTGAGCATACTTGTTCAAGCCCAGTTCCTGCACACATTAAAAAAAAAAAAAGAAAAGAAAAGCTTGAGAAAAAGTCATGAACACTAAATTGTGTTCATTGCTGTACAGTATACCGTTTGTTGGGAAAAAAATAAATGACTGTCCTTCTGAATATTTTAAGGTTTTTCCCTTAAATTAGGCTTTTTTGTTGTTATTTATGAAATACATCCTGTCAACTATAACCTTTTCATTTCTCCTTAATTGAAATGAATGGAATATTTTTAATCACTACAACCTCCGTGTGGGTTCTTGATGTTTCCTATGTTTTCACTGGTTTGTGACAGTGTGTAGCCTGAGGCTGCAAGTATAAAGAACACAGTGCTTGGAGTCTGAACTTGGGGTAGTCAGCCTCATCCTGCTCGCACCAGCTGTGTGGCCCGAGGCTAGGCACCGGATGTGCCTGGATTTATGATCTGTTTGTGGGAAGAGTACAACTTGGCTACCTAGGCTGGGCTTGGTTTTTCGGGGTGGGGGTGGCAGGAGTGGAGGCGAGGGCTCTAAAAGCAGTTCTATGGGACAAGGTTGGCTACAGAACTTCCAGGAGCTACTGTTATGTAATCTGTGTTTGGCTCTTTAGTTCAGAAGTCAGCAAAACAAAAAATGAGTTGAGGAAGTTACTACTGGATAGTAAATGAATGATTAGAACTTATTAATATCTATTCTTAGAGATATTATCATTATCATATTAACGTGATCATGTTCATTGTTATCTTACCTGTGAATTCAGTAAAGGCCAACACTGAGTTAAAGTACAGGCATTCAAGGTTTCCAGCGACATTAGGGAGATTAGAGGAGGTTTGAGACAGGTGCTGAAATAAGTAAAGCATGCAGTGACCTTCAGTTTTTATGTCTGGGAAGCCTTCTCCCCCACATGTTTGTAACTACTCTGAATTTGGTTAATCACCACAAATGAGGAATAATGTATTTAATTTCCAAAGGGTCCAATTTTGGACTCTCGTGTTTCCTCTTAGTTTGAAACAGTCGATCTTGTTGGAGCTGACTAGTGACTTATAGTAGGTTCTGGACAGGTAGACTTGGGAAATTACTAAACACATGCAAAATAAAAAAACACTGGGGACATTAGCCAGGCTTAGAGGGCTCATGCCTGTAGTCCTAGCTACTCAGGAAGCTGAGATCTGAGGATCATGATTCAGTCATCCTGGGCAGAAAAGTCTGTGAGACTTTTACTTCTGATTAATGAGCAGAAAGCTGGAAGTGGAGTTGTAACTCAAATGATTCAAGCCTTGAGTGACAAAGCTCAGGGACAGTGCCCAGTTCAACAACTTGCAGACCCTCTCATGATTGTACAGGAGCTGGGGCACAAGGGTAAATGTGTAGTACAGTGAACAAAGAAGGACAGCAAGTCAGAAGACAGCATTTATTTAGTGTATTTAGCATATATGCCATCTAACTCCCACCAGAGGCATTCAAGCTAGGTATTCCACTTATCTAAGTGCCCTGCTGTTAACTGGTTGCATTGTTAACTGGAGTTGGTGATGCTGATTGTGTCCAGGAAGGAAACCCCTGGCCTCAGAGGCTAGCAGGAACTTTTATAGGAAGGAGTGTGTGGCTCTGACTGGACTCTGTCTCTAGACATGCCAAGCTGCCTCCCAGCTTGTAACGTAATATGGCTCAGAGTGAGCTGACATTTACAGAGTGTACACTACAAGTAGATTGTGGCCATTTTAAGTAATTGTCCTTTATCATATGACGCAGGTCTATAACCTTCTCCTGCTTCGGTGCACCCCAGAGGATGTGATGCCTTCCTTTAGGGACTCACTGAGACAGTGGTAAATGAATAGCAAGCATTGATTACATGAAAAATTATAGATCTAAGATAAAATAAACTGTCCAGAAACAGCCTGAATGCATATTTGAGTATCAGCATCAACCTGGAAGATTATATTTTGATTCCTGAATGAAAATTAAGGCCACTGATGAAGTAAGATTAAAATTTACTGATCTAGGTCAGATGCTGGTGACTTATACCTATAATTCTAGCTTCTCAGGAGGCTGAGAGCTAGGGATCCAGGTTTGAAGACAGCCCGGGAAAAAAGCTTATGAGACTCTTACCTCTAAATCTCCAACAAAAAGCCAGAGTAGAGCTGTGGCTCAAGAGGTAGAGCATCAGCCTTGAGCAAAATAGCTAAAGAACAGTGCACAGGTCTTGAATTCAAGCCCTAATACTGGCACAAGAAAGGAAGGTAGGAAGGAAGGAAGGAAGGAAGAAAGGAAGGAAGGAAGGAAGGAAGGAAGGACGGAAGGAAGGAAGGAAGGAAGGAAGGAAGGAAGGAAGGAGGGAGGGAAGGAGGGAAGGGAAGGGTAGGGAAAGAAAAGGAAAGGAAAGGAAAGGAAAGAAAAGGAAAAGAAAGGAAAGGAATTGCTGTTCTGGGGCTTAGGGGGTGGGGGTACTTGGCTTATATTAAGGTGAGACTCACCTTGGGGACTGATGTGGGAGTCTCCAGTGATAGCCCCTGTTAGCACTCCCTAACTAATACCCAGGTAAAGACTAGAGAAGGCACCTATATGAGAAGTTACAACTTTGAATCATCTTCTTTTTGTGTTTAGGAACACGCTTTTGGAGGTGATGTTTGCATAATTGAAAGGTGAAGGGACAGCGAAAATGTCAGCCCTCAACTGGAAGCCCTTTGTTTATGGAGGGCTGGCCTCCATCACGGCCGAATGTGGTAAGGAGCCCGGGACCCTAAAGTTGCCTGTGTGACAGCGTTTGAAACCTAAGGTTGATAGTTTGGTGCTTTGTTTCATTTTGTCATAACAGGGTTTCTAAGTAGTCCAGGCTGATTGGGAACTCAGGATTGTTTTACTTCAGGCTCTCAAGTGCTAGGATTACGGGCATGAACAAATGCACAATATGAGCTTGTACAAACATTAACCTCATAATTCAGAAACACTTTCTGTGGTATGTTTTGAAGACCTGATAGTCATTTTGGCTACTTATTAGCAGCTTAGGGTTGAAAGTTCAGTGAGAGAAAAGTTGAGCCTGTTGATCTGTTCTATGAATGCTGTTTGGATTACGTCTGACCCTGTTTTCCTTATCCTTCCCCCACTGTGCCATTATTAATCCATTTGACTGTCAAAAAGTTTGGGAAGCTCAAGGGTTGCCCAGAGCCAGATTGGATGAACTGTACTTGTTCAGTCACTTTCTAACCTTGTGATTGTTTGTATTCTGCTGCTGACGTCTTCATCTGTGGAGTTTCATATCTGACCCTAGTTGTCCCTGTGTTTATGCTCTAAATCATTCATTCAACACATACTGATTGGGCCAGGTACAATAGCTCATGCCTGTAATCCTAGCTACTCAGAAAGGCTGAGATCTGAGGGTCGTGGTCTGAATCCAGCGTGGACAGATCTACCTCTTGCCAATTAACCAGCAGATCTCCGATTGCCAATTAACCAGCAAAAAAACAAAAGTAGAGCTATGGCTCAAATGGTAGAGTGCTGGTCTTCAGTGAAAAAGATAAGGAACAGTGCCCAGGCCCTGAGTTTAAGACCCAGTGTGTGTGTGTGTGTGTGTGTGTGTGTGTGTGCGCGCGCGCGTGCGCGTGCGTGTGTGTGTGTACAGCATATATAAGGTCCTGTGTTTGACCCCCAGTCCTGTAAGCAAGGAGGGAAGGAGGGAAGAAAGATAAAAAGATACATTTATGCTTTTTGTTTTGTTTTAATCCTGGGGCTTGAACTAAGAGCCTGAGCACTGTCCCTTAGTTTCCTTTTTGCTGAAGCTTTTTGAGTGACAAAACTGTGGTACACTAGCTATTGCTCTACTTCCAGCTTTTTGCTGCCTAATTGGGGATAAGTCTTAAGGATTTTCCTGCCTGAGCTGGCTTTGAACCCCAATCCTTAGATCTCAGCCTCCTGAGTAGCTAGGATTAGAGAGGTAAACCACCAGCACTCCACTATTAATCTCTTTTTTTTTTAAGTAGAAAAAAGACTGCACAGGGGCTGGGAAGATGGCTCAGTGGTAGAGCACTTGCCTTGCATGCCTGAGACCCTGGGTTCGATTCCTCAGCACCACATAAGCAAAAAGGAAAAAAGCCGGAAGTGACGCTGTGGCTCAAGTGATAGAACACTAGCCTTGAGCTAAAGAGCTGAGGGACAGCGCCCTGGCCCAGAGTTCAGGCCCCATTACAGGACCCCCCAAAAAAAGACTGCACAGTGTGTGCCATTTCTTATTGTTTCTGCCTCCATTTTATAGTGAATAGCTCCTTAGTAATGCATCCTTATGGATACTTAGTGAAGTTTCTTTAACGTTTAAAGGCACATTTCCAATTGATTTAACCAAGACACGACTTCAGATTCAAGGCCAGACCAATGATGCCAACTTCCGAGAAATTAGGTACCGAGGGATGCTGCATGCATTGGTGCGGATTGGCCGGGAAGAAGGGCTGAAGGCCTTGTACTCAGGGTAAGTGAAGAGTATATGCTTCTGTTTGTTGACCCTTTCCAGTGGAGATGACAGAGTTAGACTTCTTAAAGAAACAGTAGGGATTTGAGACATATTGGAAAGCAATAACTAAGCATGGTAGAGTCTAACATTTAAATTTCATCTCTATTTTTTGTATATATTATAGAGCGATTGTTTTGGTAAAACAATCTGTTCATTATATTCAGGTGCAGACAACCATGCAAAAATGGCATTTGTTTTAAACAGCCTGCTAATCAGTTTTTTACTATTGGAAAGAAGAGCCCTTTCTCTTAGTTATTCTGAGTGATTGAGGTTTTGTCATAATGAAAATGACATAGTGTAGCACTGAATTGCTTTTCTTCATTCAGCCTTGAGTGGACACTTCTCTGTTGGCTTCTTCTTTTTCCTGATTTTTTTTTCTGGTACTAGGCTTGAATTCTCATGTGTTTTCTTTTTTTTTCTTTTTTTTTTTTGTCTAAGGCTAGCTCTCTACCACTTGAGAAATAGCTCCATGTCTGGCTTTTTGTTAATTAACTGGAGATGGGAGTTTCATAGACTTTCCTGCTGAGACTAGCTTTAAACCATCCTCAGATCTCAGAGCCCTGAGTGGCTAGGATTACAGGTGTGAGCCAAATAGTGTCCTGCTTCCTGACCCTGTCTTGAACTTATTTCAGTGCTGTGATATAAAAACTTTTAGGAAAAGGAAATACTAGACAGGGGTGCCTAAGGTATTTGAGATGAGTTCCAGAGCAACAGAGTAGGATTATTTCTGGTACTTGAGCTATACCCGGGTGAGGCCTGTTTTCCCAAGTGTTTTGTGCTGAGAAGGGATGTTCCTGAGAATCCATTTAAGGGTTCTTGAGTTAGGTGTGGTGGCTCACACCAGTCACCTCAGCTTCTCAGAAGCAGAGGTAGGGAGGATCGAGATTCAGGCTTACCTGGGCAAAAAAAAAAAGTGAGCCCTTGGACAGGTAGGAAAAACTGGGAGAGAACAGGAGAAGGGATGACATTGTCCAAAAAGAAATGGCCCTTTTTCCTGATTTTTGTAACTGTACATCACCCTCTGTATATCACCTTTATAATAACAATAAAATAGAAAAAAAAAAAGTGAGACCCTATCCAAAAAATTGCTAAAGCAAAAAGGGCATGGGGAATGGTTCAAGTGATAGATCACTTGTCTATCAAGTATGAGGCCCTAAGTTCAGAACTTGTATCACCAAAAGAAAAAACCCCTGCAAAACTAGTGTTGTTGGATCATGTTGCTCTCCTTGAGGATTTGAGTGACTTTTGGATGTTCTTTGTCCCCCTGTGTGGTGGTTTGACAGGATTGCCCCTGCCATGCTCCGCCAGGCCTCCTATGGCACCATCAAGATTGGCACTTATCAGAGCTTGAAGAGATTGTTCGTGGAACGCCCAGAAGGTAAGTGGGAATCTGTCTTCTATCTGGGGACAGCTGGTGGACTGTTGATTTTTGTTGGTGGTGTTGTTGTTGTTTGCACCAATCCTGGAGCTTGAACCTCAGGGCTTGAGTGCTATCTCTGAGCTTTCATGCTCAAGTCAAGCGTTCTACTACTTGAGCCACAACTCTACTCCCATCTTTTTTGTTGTTGTTGTTAATTGGTGATAAAGAATCTCATGAGCTTTCCTGCTTGGCTGGCTTTGAAGCACAGTCCTCAGATTTCAGCCTGGTGGGTAGCTAGGATTACAGGCCTGGGCCAACGGTGCCTGGCTTGTTGATCTTTTCATTTCAGTATTTTTGAAGGGGATTTCTTCATCTTAACATTTGATCATGGCAAAGGAGAATGTCTGGGTGTAAAGTTTCAACAAATTGGGCTTATAGAAAATCAGGTATCAGCCAATAGTACTCAAGGAACCATCTCTACAAACATTTTAATTATTTGTCTTTATGTGCCTACACTAGGGGATATGTTATTACCATTTAATCTAACATAATTTTTTTAATCTTGTGTATTGTCACCTGTTTTTTAGGAAAGCATTAAATACTTTCTTAGTGTTAAGAGCTCTGTATTCTTTCACTGGTGCCTGTACTGGGGCTTGAACTCAGGGCCTCTTGCTGTCACTCAGCTTTTCCCTCTCACAGGTGGCGCTTTGCTACTTGAGCTATGCTTCCAGTTCCAGGAGCTCTGAGTTCTAATAGACTGTGGCTGGTTGGTTCTGGGGCTTTGTTTTAATTCATAAAACTGCTTCTCTCTATCTCTCCCTGTCTCCTTCAAATGAATGGGATTACCAGTCCCTGTTAACAGAGAGATGAACAAGAGCCTTGAAAGTACTTTGATGATGTCAAACTAAATACATATCCTATGCTTTAGAAACTTCCTGTGCCTAATAAATCCTCATGTTATCTCCTGGGAATTTCTCTTACTCTCCTAAGAATTCTGCCTCATTTAATTTTATGTGGCTCTGAAGCCACATAAAATTAAATTGGTACATAGTCCCTCACTTTTTTTGGTTGGTCGTGGGGCTTGAACTCTGGGCATGGGTGCTGTCCCGTAGCTCTTCAGCTCAAGGCTAGTGCTCTACCACTTAAGCTACAGCGCCACTTCCTGCTTTTTCTGTTTATGTGGTACTGAAGAATCAAACACAGGACCTCATGCATGTGAGGCAAGCACCCTACCTCTGAGCCAACTTCCCAGCCCCCATAGTCCCTCACTCTGCATGATGATTCCAATTGATTTTTTTTTTTTTGGGTCCGGTCATGGGGCCTGAACTCTGGGCCTGGGCGCTGTCCCTCAGCTCTTCAGCTCAAGGCTAGCACTCTACCACTTGAGCCACAGCGCCACTTCCGGCTTTTTTCTTTTTGCTTATGTGGTGCTGAGGAATCGAACCCAGGGCCTCTGGCATGCAAGGCATGGGCTCTACCATTGAGCCACCTTCCCAGCCCCCAATTGATTTTTAGATATCAAGAAATTTGGCCAAGCAAAATTCCTTTAGTCAGCAGTATTCCTTTTTAAATTGCTTGATTCAAAGAGCACACCTGTCTTCATTCTAAGGTGAATGAGTTGTTAATGAGGCATATGGAAAGAACTCCATGTGTATAAAAAACCAAATACTTTGTCTTTGTTTACAGATGAAACTCTACTGATCAACGTCATATGTGGAATTCTTTCTGGAGTCATATCTTCAGCCATTGCCAATCCAACCGATGTGCTAAAAGTAAGCTGTGCTAGCTATATCTTAGGGACACATCTCACATTTTCTTTCCTTTTTCCCTTTCTCTTTCTTTTCCTTTACTTTTTTTTCTTTTTCCCTTTCTCTTTCTTTTCCTTTACTTTTTTTTTCTTTTTCCTTTTCTCTTTATTTTCTTCAAGACAGGGCCTCATTCACCCAGGCTGGCCTTGAACTTGCAGTCTTTTTGCTCTATCTCTCAAGTTCTAGGATTATATACTTGTGCCACCATGCTGGTCCCACATTCAACATTTTCTAATTGGGAGCAACATTCAGATAATGAAATATAATATAGGTGAATCTGTTCATAATTTATGTCATGCAGTCTAAGTCTTAAATACTCACTAAGTGGATTTCCCATTGATACAGATAGGTCTAAAGTAGAATTCATTTTGGAGACAAGATTTTTAGTGATTGTACAAAAAAGAAAATTTTAGGGTGTGGATGTATTTGAGTTCCTTGTTCCCTTGCTTATTGCTTCATAAAGCCAGATGGGATAGCAACACCATGACTGGTATGCCTGGAGTCTCAGCTACCTGGGAAATGGAGTTGGGAAGACTGTGGTTCTAGGCAAACCAAGGCAAAAATTACAAGACTCCATCTCAACAAACATGCCAGACATGGTGGTACACATCTATGATCCCAGATGTGCAGGAGGCTTGGTTGGATGATCACAGTCCAGTGTAAAAATGCCAAGACCCTATCTGAACAATATCTAAAGTGAAAAAAGCTATAGGTGTGGCTCAAGTGGTAGAACACCTGCCTGGCAAGCATGAAACCCTGAGTTCAAACCCCAGTATTGGCCCCTGCCACAACAGAACATGGGTTACCAGGGGTGGAGATACAGACCTGTAATCCTAGCTACAGGGGAGTCAGAGGCAGGAAGATTGTGAATTGGAGCCCAACCCAGGCAAAGTTAGTAAGTCTCTGTCGCAGTAACAAAATATTAACAAAAGGACTGGGGTATGATGAACGTACTGAGAATACTAGCAATACAACCTCTTTAAATCCTTTTTGGAATAAGACTAGGGACTAACTAAATAAAGTCTACATGAGCTATTTCCTGAACCCTTCTAGAGTACCCCTCCCCCCTCCACTATTTAACTAGTAAGCTATGCTTCTGCTTTGCTCTGCATGCTGGGCCTCCCACATGAGTGGGCGGAGGGCCTTGTCCTCAGAGGTCCTCCGGTCTCATCATCTAGCCTCAAAAATAGATGAACATGTTGAGTTGTTCTCCATGTATGAGGCCACAGATTTATTTTACACTGGGGTAAAAGAACTAAAGGGGAAAAAAACCTGTACTCCTATTAATTTCTTAAATATATCTCAGGGCTTATAAGAAAGCAATTCCTGTATTTTAGTTTCTTTTCCACTATTAGGGTGGCACCAAACAGTTTCCTTAGAAGGTAGTGGTGCTAGATTTTTTTTAAGTAGTGTGAAACCCTTTTCATTTTTAGGAAAGCAAGGCACTGAGACCTGTGGCTCATGCCTATAATCCGACCTACACAGGAGGCTGAGGTCTGGGAATCACAGTTCCAAGTCAGCAGAGGCAGACACATCTCTGTGATTCTTATCTCCAAATAACCACCAAAAAGCTGGAAGTAGAGGTGTGGCAACTGGTAGAGCATCAGCTGTTGAGTGGAAAAAGCCAGGGGACAGTGTGAGGCCCTAAGTTAAAACCCCAGTATTGGGGAAAAAAAAAAGGTAAAGAGCTACATCAACCATGTATCTGGTAGAATATTGGCCACATGGCCCTTGTGGCTGTTGTGAGGATCATTAGTAAGTTCAAGTGCATCAGACTGTAACAGCATCATGTGGCCATCCTTTGGCCAGCTCACTTGCATACCTTTTGGTCCACTGGGTTGGAAATACTTATGGCTAGGAGCAGGTTCAGAACCATGTTTGCTCATGCTTGATGCATAACTAATTAATCACATCAAGCCTTCAGAATTGTCATCACTTTTGATTCCTGTTTGGTAACCTAAAGTCAAATTATATTATTTTCTGTCTTACCCAAAAGTCTTCTTTTTCCCTTTTCCTTTTGTTAGTTTTGAGGCTTGAACTCAGTGCCCAGGCACTGACCCTAAGTTTTTTCTGCTCAAGGCTAGCTCTGGACACTTGAGCCATAGTTCCACTTCTGGACTTTTGGTAGTTACATTGGAGATAAGAGTCCCAGAAACTTTTTTTCCCAGGCTGGCTTTGAACCTCGATTCTTAGGTCTTTGCCTCCTGAGTAGCTAGGATTACAGATATGAGCTACTAGTGCTTGCTCATGCTCCCTGATTTTTTTTTAAAATTTAATAAAGGCGTATATAGGATTCTACTAGGTACTTTGTAGAAATTTTAGGGTTCCTAAGAACTAATCCTTATAGGCTTTTTAATCTCCTGAGGACATTTTATTCAGATACACTATTTTTTTTTTGGTCGGTCCTGGGGCTTGAACTCTGGGCCTGGGCACTGTCCCTCAGCTCTTCAGCTCAAGGCTAGTGCTCTACCACTTGAGCCACAGCGCCACTTCCTCCTGAGGACATTTTAAAGTAGCCATATTTATATCCAGTTTGTTCTAAGGAATATTAAGCAGTAGCTAGAATGATTTTCAGAAGTGGTTGTTGGTGGTGGTGAATGTACTGGTTTCCTTCTCATGTTGGTCTTTAAATAATCTCTAGATCCGAATGCAAGCACAAAGCAACAATCTCCAAGGAGGGATGATAGGTAACTTCATTCACATTTATCAGCAAGAGGGAACAAGAGGTCTGTGGAAGGTAAGCTACAAAACAGATCCAACTCATTCACTTCTTTTAACTTTCTTCTTGTTTAAAAATTTTTCATATTTCTTTTCTTTTCTTTTTTTTTTTTTGTCATCCATGGGGCTTGAACTTGGAGCCTGGGTGCCATCCCTGAGTCCTTTGCTTGAGGTAGCACTCTACCACTTTCTTAGCATCATTTCTTGTTTTCTGGTGGTTACTTGGAGATAAGAATCTCATTTCCTGCCTGGGCTGGCTTTGAACCATGATCCTTAGATCTCAGTCTCTGAGTATCTAGGATTACAGGCATGAGCCATTGGTGCCTGGCTTACAATTAGTCATATTTCTATTAATTTTAGCTACTGGTGTCTGGCTGTTGTTTAAATCTTTAAATGTTTTTGGGTTCCAGTTTCATTGATTGGTCAATATGGTTTTGGGACTATAAATGAAGTTAGTTTTTTGTTTGTTTGTTTTTGTTAGTCATGGGCTTGAACTCTGGGCCTGGGCGCTGTCCCTCAGCTTTTCAGCTCAAGGCTAGCGTTTTACCACTTGAGCCACAGCACCACTCTTGGCTTTTTCTGTTTATGTAGTGCTGAGGAATTGAACCTAGGGCCTCATGCATGCTAGGCAAGCACTCTATCACTGAGCCACCTTCCCAGCCCATGAAGTCAGTTTTTTATGCTGGTGTGGTGTGCTGTTTCTAGGTAACTTAGTCTGTAGCTCATAAAACAGATCCTACATATCATCTAGGTTGACCCTTCAGTATGATAAAGAAGCCAAAGCCTCTGAGAAGTATGTTGTCCTGGTCAAGATCTGCCCCAAGACCATATATAGTTGGTGCTAAAGTCAGCATTAGAACTTAGAGCTTTTGAGCTTTTTGAGTGTTCCCTTTTATTTTTTTTTACTGTGTCACTCTACATTTCTACCTACTAACAGGAACATGTAAAACTTGGTTGTAGGTGGGCACTGATGGTTCACTCCTGTAATTGTAACTACTCAAGAGGCTGCAATCTGAGGATCATGGTTCAAAGCCAGCCTGGACAGAAAAGTCTGTGAGACTCTTATCTCCAATTAACCATCAGAAAACTGGAAGTGGTGCTGTGGCTCAAGTGGTAGAGCACTCGCCTAGAGCTGACGAGCTCAGGAACCCAGGCCCAGAATTCAAGCCCCATGATGACAAACAAACAAAAATATTGGTTGTAATTTGTGGAGTGGAAACCTTTGAACACTTGTGCTCTGTAGAGCAGTGTCTGAATCCTCTCATCATCCATGTTTTTACTAGGGCGTGTCCCTCACGGCGCAGAGGGCAGCTATTGTTGTTGGTGTGGAACTTCCAGTCTATGACTTCACCAAGAAGCATCTGATGCTCTCGGGTCTCATGGGAGACACGGTCTATACCCACTTCCTGTATGTTTATACGGTTTAAAAAAAATTGTTGTTATTAAATAGTTGTACAAAGGCATTATATTTCTGTAAGCCAGGTTATGAGTATGGTAGATAATGTCACCTTTTTCTTGTTTTCCCCCATTTTTTCCCTACCCACAGGTTGGCATGAGGTTAGGGTGGAAAGAGAGTATAACTTTATAAAAATATTATGGGAGTTTATTATAAAAGTATTTACATATTTGAAAATTTACATCAGCGATCAGACAAAATAATCAACACCTAGTGAGTTCTGTTGTAAAACAGAGAGTTTAGTAGAACCTGCCACGTGTGGAGGCCAGAATCGTGGAGAGATCTTTGTGTTTGATCTGTAGGAACAATATTAACTTGATATGGGTAGCATTACTCTGACCCACTACCAACTCCTACTCAAGTAACGAAATGGAATAGATCACCTTTGGAGACTGCTCCTTCGTGTTTCACTGCATTTTTTTTTAATTTTCTATTTCAAAGGTGTTCTTAGCTATAACTGGAGTTTATAAGCCAAATGGTCAGTGTTACATTTAAGAAGTTTGTATTCCATATTAATTTCACATGTTTTGGCAAGGAGGCTAACTTCTGCCTTTGACAGGAGTAGTTGGAGTTGAGTAGTGGTTGACTTTTTGCCTTTTTCCAATCCTGTCTTCATAGCTCGAGCTTCACCTGCGGTCTCGTGGGGGCCCTGGCCTCAAACCCCGTGGACGTTGTGAGAACACGAATGATGAATCAGAGAGTTCTTCGAGATGGCAGTTGCTCTGGCTACACAGGTACCCTGGATTGCTTGTTACAGGTGAGGATGGGCATGTCTATGCAAAGTTGTAAATTGTATACATGTGTATATTGTGACTTCAGTGATTCAGTTATTACACCTAAAACTAAGATGAAGCTGAGAGCCTCTGACTCATACCTGTTATTCTAACTACCCACGTGGCTGACACCTGAGAATAATGGTTCTAAGCCAGCCTGGGCAGACAAATCCAGAGTCTTATTTCCAATTAACTAGCAAAAAACCAGAAGTGACTAAATGGATTACAGAAACTAATCAAGTATTCTCTAAGAGAAAAAAGCCAGAAGTGAAGGTCTGTAGCCTCAAGAAGTAGAGCCCCAGCTATGAGCAAAACAAGTTCAAGCCCTAGTACAATCAACCAAACAACCGCTGAGTGATACTCTAAAGCTCTTACATAGACACGTGCCACCTTATTTTGGCCACATTGAGGTTAGCTTTGTTTGTTTGAACTACAGGCACAGGCCACCACCCCTAGCTGAGGTTAACTTTGACAAAAGTACAAAAATATAGTTGAATAGAGAGAAATAAAAGCTTATTTTCTGAATACCTTCTCTTGTGCTCCGAAGGGCAATAAAGTAGTATTGTTTTCCGTAAACACAGAACTGTATCTAAAATCCACTTTCTGCCTGTGGAGTGAGACTAGAAGGAGACTAGAAAAGTCCCTATCCAGACACTTCTCTCAAAGGAGTGCATCAGTCTTCTGTAACTCTCAGTTCTGAAACCTGGGCTTTGGGCTTCCTGTTCGTGGGTGGATGAATGTCCACTGTCTTCCCATTGGATTGCCAGCAGCCAAGAACTAGGAACCACCTCTTCCAATTCTCTGGCATGATGCTAGCACACCATATATCCAAGTATTGCATTAGAGTGTTTTTTTTTAAAATGAGAAACAAGTTGACTTGAATGTCATGAAAGAAAAATGGTGACCAACTAAAGCCAAGAACATAGTGTTGCTGTTGCTCCTGCCACATCACTTAGTTGAACGAAGGGAGGTTCATTTTGACATGAGACATGACCATATAATACAGACTCAATTCCTTCATTACTCTTCCTTATCTCTCTTCCCCTATCTTGTCTCCTTTATCTATCCAATAATTTAGAAAGTAGACATTTCTGAATGATATCTTTCAGGGGGCAGATACTAGGGTTTGAATTTAAAGCCTTGGACAGGCAAGTACTCTACCACTAAGCCACATTCCCTTTTCTCTGAATGAAATCTTTACTATCATTGAATCTTTTATTTCTTTTTTTTTTTTGGGGGGGGGGGGTCCGGTCGTGGGGCCTGAACTCTGGGCCTGGGCGCTGTCCCTCAGCTCTTCAGCTCAAGGCTAGTACTCTACCACTTGAGCCATAGCGCCACTTCCGGCTTTTTTCATTTTGCTAATGTGGTGCTGAGGAATCAAACCCAGGGCCTCCTGCATGCAAGGCAAGCGCTCTACCACTGAGCCATCTTCCCAGCCCCTGAATCTTTTATTTCTGACCTGTTAAGAAACCCCAGTGGCATGGAAGCCAATGAGCCTATTGAGATTAAATCTAGTTTCCTGTTCATTCAGCTTCATGTAGGATTCATTCTACCTTTTTATTTATTTGTGCTGGTACTGGGTGCTTAAACTCTGGGCCTCATACTCTTTCTTGGCTTGAATCACACTTGCACTTTTAACTTTTTTCTGGTTAATTGGAGATAAGAGTAGCTTGGATTTGCCCAGGCTGATTCTGAACTATGATTCTCAGATCTTAGCCTCCTGAGGAGCTAGGATTATAGATGTGTCACTGATGCTTGGTTTTGTTTTTTGTTTTTTTTGTTTTTTTTTTTATAAAGTGTAGTTCCTACAAGGTAACTTCACCATGGTAATCTTACTTTCACATGATTCAATCAGATTGCTGGGCACTGGTGCCTATAATCCTAGCTAACTCAGGAGGCTGAGATCTGAGGATCACAGTTCAAAGCCAGCCTGGGCAGGAACGTCTGTGAGACTCTTATCTCCAATTAACCACCAGAAGACTGGAAGTGGCGCTGTGGCTCAAGTGGTAGAGTGCTAGCCTTGAGAGAAAAAGCCCAGGGACAGTGCCCAGGCCCTGAATTCAAGCCCCATGACTGACAAAAAAAAAGTTAAAAAAAAGAATAATTTAATGAGATTAACCTCATCAGTTGCTCTCTTTCTCTGTTGTTCAGTAGCTTCCTTCCTTCCTTCCTTCCTTCCTTCCTTCCTCCCTCTCTTTCTTTCTTTCTTTTCTTTCTTTCTTTCTTTCTTTCTTTCTTTCTTTCTTTCTTTCTTTCTTTCTTTCTTCCTTCCTTCCTTCCTTCCTTCCTTCCTTCCTTCCTTTCTTTCTTTCTTTCTTTCTTTCTTTCTTTCTTTCTTTCTTTCTTTCTTTCTTTCTTTCTTTCTTTCTTTCTTTCTTTCTTTCTTTCTTTCTTCCTTTTTTTTTGCTAGTCCTGGGGCAGTCCCTGATCCTCTCTGTACTCAAGGCTAGTGCTCTACCACTTGATCCACAGCACCATTTCCAGCTTTTTCTGTTCATGTGGTACTGAGGAATTGAACCCAGGGCCTCATGCATGCTAGGCAGGCACTCTACCACTGAGCCATATTCCCAGCCCTGTTTAGTAACTTTTAGTGAGTTTCCTAATGTCATCTTCACACATAGACACCAAACATCAATATTATAGAGGGCGCTCTACCACTTGAGCCACAGTGCTCAAACTTCTGGTTTTCAGGTGGTTAATTGGAGATAAGAGTCTTATGGACTTTCTTGCTTGGGCTGGCTTTGAACTGCAATCCTCAGATCTCAGCCTCTTAAGTAGCTAGGATTATAGGCGTGAGCCACCGGTGCCCAGAGAGGGCAAATATTGCTGAGTGGTCCTTCCACTCAATCACTGAGCCAAAACTCATGCCATGGTTCAATTTTTATGAAAATAGTCTGACAACTATTAAGCATTCAATATAATTGGGAAATTGGACACTCAATCTTTTTCTCTTGTTTGCTTTTTAACAGACGTGGAAGAATGAAGGATTTTTTGCCCTGTATAAAGGGTTCTGGCCTAATTGGCTGAGGCTTGGTCCCTGGAATATCATTGTATCCTTTCCTGTTGTAGTGGATTTGAAAAACATAATGTAACAAAGAATATTGCTTATACAAACTAGCAAATTATTAACTTAAAAGTAAATTCTTTCCTATTTGAGTTCTTTAAGACATAACTATTATGTTTCTGTTTCAGGAAATATAAAGTCTGGGTACTAGACACTGATCTTAGTTTAACAATATAAATTATTAAAATGACTTATCTTTCAGCTGGGCATTGAGGGCTCACATTTGTAATCCTAGCTATTCAGGAAGTTGAGAAAGGCTTGGTTCAAGGCCAGCTTGGGCAGAATGTTTATGAGACCTTATCTTGAAAAGTAATAGCAAAAAGCAAGGCTGGATATATGGCTCAAGTGGTAGAATACCACTATAGCAAGTGAGAGGTTCTGAGATTAAACCTCAGTATTACCAGATAATACTAATACTAATAATAATAATAATTAAATAGTTATTGAAATGTAATAAGGCAATAAATATCTCATTGGATCCTGCTGAAGAGCTAAAAGTATTCATAATTTCAGAGCAACAAGGATTGGTATTTCTAGCTACTCTGGGGAAGGATGTGGTTAATAACAAGACCCAAGAATATTTCCTGTAGAGACTGTGTGAAGATAACCACACAGGAATTGGCTGTGGGGGTGTTTGGCTGGCCTAAACTCTTCCTTGGAAAGACAGAGGCAGCAAAGGCAGAATTAAGGAAGAGGAATGTTAGTGTGTGTGTGTGCGTGTGTGTGCGTGTGTGGGTGTGGGTGTGTGCGCGTGTGCATGTGCGCGTGTGCGTGTGCGCGTGTGCGTGTGTGTGTGTGTGTGTGTGTGTGTGTGTGTGTGCTCTGTTACAGAGGCTTGAATTCAGGACCTGGGCACTGTCCCTGAGACCCTTTTGCTCAAGGCTAGCCACAGCTGTACTTCAAGCTTTTATGATAGTTGGAGCTAAGAGTCCCAATGGACTTTCCTGCTGGGCTGGCTTTGAACTGCAATCCTCAGATCTCCTCTGAGTAGCTAGGATTGCAGGTGTGAGCCACTAGCACCTGGCTTGATTATTTCTCTTTCTCTGTTTTTTCCTCCAAAGCAAGGCTTACCAAGGAAGCTTTCTAAGACTTGTTGCAGTGGCACAGAAACCAATCAGATCTCAGCTGTGGTCTTTCTGTTCCAAACTGACCTTGGACACATTTACGGGTTGTTAGCTTGAGGAGTTTTAGGATGGGGCTTCTATGTTTGATAAGGTCTGTGGTATGGGTCTGCCCATGTAGGTCTGCAAATTGATAGTCTGCTTCCATGAACTCTGGGCCTGGGCGCTATCCCTGAGCTCTTCAGCTCAAGGCTAGTGCTCTACCTCTTGAGCCACAGAACCACTTCCGGCTTTTTTCTGCTTATGTGGTGCTGAGGAATTGAACCCAGGGTTTCATGCATGCAAGGCAAGCACTCTACCACTGAGCCATCTTCCCAGCCCCTGCTTTTATTCTTGGAGTTGAGAAGATCGCACTTAATGAAGGGTTCATTTGACAGCCTTAACCCATAACTCCAGTTCTTTGTGACTTATGAGCAGCTGAAGAAACTGGACTTGTGACACAAGTTCAAGGCTGCCTGAGACTACCTTCTCAAAGCGCAAACTTCTGCAATAGTTGAGCTTTCTGTATTCCACTCTGCTTCTCACTTGGCTCATCACAGCTCTGGGATGGGAGCCACAGATGAAGACTGGGTTCTTTCGATTGCTGTGTGTCAGCATCAAATGCTCTTCGCCAGTGCTAATGGCCTGAATTGTAACCTCCAAACACCAGTCCTTACCATTGAAGTGCCCTTTGATACCCACAATCATATACACAAGTACATATTTCTTGTTATAGAAAACTTGCAACAACAACAGCAAAAAAGAATACAGGCACTGTATGTTTTTTCTTTTGGAAGAGGAGCTCCTGATGCTACTTTTCTCTGACTGTTCTGAAAAAGCACTGGAAACCATGTGATGCAGCTTCTGAGAGGATGTTGCTGTTTCTGAACTGCGAGAAGCTCTTGCTGCTTGTCGACTGAAGATATTTCAGGCTGTGAAGACCTGGACTTTTTAACCCCAGGTATAGACAGTGCTAGAAGTAGATCCTCAGAGTATTGCACTGCTTTAAAATTTCCGACTTTGTCAGGATCTCTCACTTATAATAAGTGATTTTAAGCCTTTGAAGACTTTACCTTTGTGAGGAATTGTTAAAATATGTTAACACCTTAATCCAGGGTGGTGTGATGTGTTGGCTTTGAAAATTACCAGTGTATGTTGTTTGGAGTGTGTTGGTGGAAGATGTTTGAAGCTGTTTGACTTCTGTCTCAGGTAATTTTAGGAATTGGCTGTGTGATTCTTTTAAAAATTCTTTTTGTGCTAGCATGGACTTCAACTCATGGTCTTGAGCTTTTTGTTCAAGGCTGGTGCTCTACTACTTAAGCTACAGCTCTATTTCCAGCTTTGTGGTGATTAATTGGAGATAAGAGTCTCATGGATTTCCCTGCCTGGGCTGGCTTTGAACCATGATCCACAGACCTCAGCCTCCTCATCAGCTAGTATTGCGCTGTGAACCACCAGTGCCACACCACCTTTTCTTTTCTTTAAAAGAAATGTATTAGCATATATTATTTGTATAGAAGGGAAGTTTCCTTGTGACATTTCTATATATGCTTCCAGTAGACTCCATCAACCTCACACCTTCTATGGCTTTTTAGACACCTCCTTCTTAAAAGCAATTTTAACTGGTTTCACTGTTTAGTTTTTTATATAGGCATATTCTACTGTATCCATCCTCAGTCACCCTCCCCCTGTAGCTGGTACCCATCCCCAACATCTCTTTTATTTTCCTGTCATTCCTTTTAGTGTATATTAATTGTACCTAAGGGTTAAAAAAGACAATTTCTTTTCCCTCCCTCCCTCCTTCCTTCCTTCCTTCCTTCCTTCCTTCCTGGCTGGGGACTGAAATCAGGGCCTCAAATAAGGAAAGCTCTTCACCACTGAAGCTATAGCCCTAGTCCCAAATGATATCTTTTTATCTAGTTTCTGTTACATGTTTTTTTCCTTCTTGTAATGATACGGCAAATCATTTTTCTTGCTTGTCATTTTCCTTCTTTCTTGTTTTCCTCACATTTTTAAAATGAAAGATGACTTTTAGAGCCCCAAGAGCTTTCTACCTGTAGAAGGCTGGAAATGGATTAGATTTACTTGGATGCCTTCCAGTCTGCTCTTTGATTATTGTGGTGCTGGGATGGAACCCAGTGCTTTATGCACTGCAGGCAAGCACTGTTGACTTCCTCCTAGCCCCAGGCCTGCCTTTGAGAACCACACGCTAACTCCAGCTCTAGGGCAGGTTACTTCTACATTATGTGCTATGTCCCTGGCTGCTTCTTTCTTGGGACAGAAAGGAATAGATTTTCTTGGGGAATCATTCATTTTTTCTCCAAGTCATTTTCACTTTGTCTTCTTTACTAATGCTTCCTTTGAAAAAGGACCTTATGAAGTAGAATTTTACTTCCGCAAGTAAGACAGAGTCTTCAAAAGACTAAGACAAAAATTCAAAAGAGAGAAAGAAGGATCATTGATAGCTTATTGGTGGTGTAGACACTAGATGGCAGTAGAGGCTCTGAGCTCATTCAGGCCTTGCCTCTGGCATTGAACTACATGTTAAAAAAGATTTTTTTTTCTTATCAGAACATTCCATTAAGCAATAGACTTTCTGCTGAGAATCTTTCACTTTTGAGTTCTTTGAATTAAAAGGTTGTTTCATCTGAGCTACTTTTCTAAAATGTTGAAAATATTTTATTTTTTTCAAGTATGTAATTTCTGAAATAGAAACAAATACATTTCAAAGACTGTTATAAAGGGCAAATATCAGACAAATTACCAGTTTATTATGGACAAAAAAGAAACTCAAAACTTTACTGGAAAACTTCAGCAATTTTAAGACAAAAATATGGTAGAGATTTATTATGTGCCTTATAGAACAGGATCTTAACCTGCTTTTTCTGTTTCCTGGAATTAATGCAATGGTTGAAATTTTTAACCAGGAAATAACTTAAGGATTTGGGAAACTTGATCCTCTTTGTCCTGGGTATTGTTATAGCCCTCTCTTCCTCTGGACAGTGCTCAAATATGACTAAAGGATTTCTAAATTTTGTTATTTTTGTTTTTATTTTGTTTTGTGTATATGTGCGTGCTGACACTGGGACTTGAACCCAGGGCCTGGACACTGTTCTCTTAAGCTTTATTGCTCAAAGCTAGTGCTCTACACTTGAGCCACTGTTTCACTTCCAGCATTTAGCTGGTTAATTTTAGATGAAGAGTCTTATGGACGTTTTTTCCTGGTCTGGCTTTGAGCTATGATTTTCTGATCTCAGCCATCTGAGTAGCTAGGATTACAGGGGTGAGTCACCAATGTCCAGTAGTGTTTTGTGTTTGTTTTTTTTTTTAACTTTTATGACTAAGTTGAAGGAAATGTTTTGCTTCTTGGTTTCTTTATGGATTTGTGAACTCATGATGCTAAGCATTGCTGATCTGTACTACTAAAGAGTGGCTCCTATTCATCTTTAATCATGTGCTAGAAGTAGTCTATGTTATGTAGAATATACCTTCTTTATAAACCTTTATACTTTATGCTCTTTATTTAAGCATTGTAGGAATATGTAGTGTAAACCTCATTTCATTTATTTAATAAAATGGAGTAATATATAAAAATGAAATGACTGTGGTTATTTCTTTTCTTTAGTTGAAGACTGGGATTTGAACTTGGTACCTGATACTTTTACTCATTGGCTAGTGCTCTACCAATTGAGCCACAACTCCAATCTGGACACTGTTCTCTTAAAGGTTATTTCCCCTCAACCCTCTCCCACCCCCTGCACATACTCCCCTTCCCACCCCCCAGATAATAGGGACATTTAGACAAAGGCAAACCCAGAGAGTCCAGAGGCTGGGTGGATGCATAAAGAACTTGGTGAGATCATCTTCCTCACTGCCTGGTACTAGTGAGACACCTTCCCCATCCCACCCCCAGCCCCCTCTCCCCCACCCTACTTTGTCATATACCCTGCCACTCAGTGGAGGCCTGTGAACTTGACTCTGAAGTACACTGGCAAGGTAGCACATTAACAACTCCAGTGCAGTGGTGGCAGTGCTGTAAAGTGTCATGTCCTTTCAGTCCTCCTTCCAAATGGAGGCAATAGCTGGGATCCTTGGTCAGCCATGTAAGGACAGCTGTGAAGTAGGTGGGCATCCACAAGAGTAGTTCTGGAAATAATAGCAGGCTGTTCTTGTAGAGCTGAGTAAGGTGAGTCTCTCTGATTACCCCACTGGTTACCCCTGGCTCCTTCTCCTTCCCTTTCTCTTTCTGACCTGGAACATTCCAAGACATTTTCTATTTCCAGGGACTTAATCTAAGATACTGCTAGGTGAGGAGCCTAAAGAAGCAAAGGCATGACTGGAATGTGGAAGTTCCGGCATCTGGAGCAGGTAGTAGAGAAGTTACCATTGGTGCCTTTACAGCAACAAAAGTAGGAGACAGTGCACTGTTCTCAAATTAGAGTCAGAATGTTTTTAAATGTGTTTCATTTCAATCTATTGTTTCTGGTTTTTTACTTGAGTTGTACCAGAAGGGTTTTGATTCAACAAGTCAGATTATGAGTACAATGCATCTTGATCAATATCAACTCTTTGATCCTTCTCCTTAGTCTTCTCTTAAAACTACAGTTAATGCAGCTAGGCACCAGTGGCTCATGGCTTGTAATGCTAGCTACTCAGGAGGCTGAGATCTGAGGATATCGGTTCAAAGCCAGCCTGGGCAGGAAAGTCTGTGAGACTCTCCAATTAACCAGCAAAAAGCTAGAAGTAAGACTGTGTCACAAGTGATAGAGAACTAGTCTTCAGTACAAAACGGTCAGGGACAGTGCCAGGCTCTGAGTTCTAGCTCCAGTACTGGCATGCTTGCACCCACACGCGCAAGCACACACACACACACACACACACACACACACACACACACACACTACATGATCACTAATGTAACAATAGTTTAGGATTATCCTAGGATTTCAGCTTCTACCCTTTTTCTTTATGCATGTAAGACTTTTTTTTTTTTTTTTTGTCGGTCATGGGGCTTGAACTCTGGGCCTGGGCGCTGTCCCTCAGCTCTTCAGCTCAAGGCTAGCGCTCTACCACTTGAGCTACAGCGCCACTTCCGGTTTTCTGGTGGTTTATTGGAGATAGGAGTCTCACAGTCTCTCCTGCCCGGGCTGGCTTTGAACCGCGATCCTCAGATCTCAGCCTCCTGAGTAGCTAGGATTACAGGCGTGAGCCACCAGCGCCCGGCGCATATAAGACTTTTACTCAAGCTACTGAAAAAGAATAGGTTATTCTAATATATAAATGTTCTGCAGATGAACTACTGGGATTAAATGCTTCCTGCATGATTCAAATGGTAGAGGACCAATATGTGGCTAGGATGACCTAACCCCATTGAACCCCAAAGAAACTGTGTAGCTGTGGCCCTGATCATCTTTATATTGCCTGCAGTGATTTTTATATTTGCCTCCAGCAAAACAAAACAATGTCTTCCATCTCATTAATAATATCTGTTTCAATGTTACTGGTACTACATTGTTATATGTTATACTTCTGTTGGCATGTAACTTGCAAATCTACTTTTATATAATCATAAACCTATGCAAAATTTTATTCTTGTTCATACTTAGGCAATGCAATGTAATTATTCATGTCAATATTGAGCATCAGCATTTTTTTTTAACCAGGGCTTGAACTCAGGATCTTATATTCTCCATCAGTTCTCTTGCTCATGGCTGATGCTCCACCTACCATGGAGCCATACCTCCAATCTAGATTTTTGCTGGTTAATTAGAAATTAAATTAGAATCTTGTAAACTTTTCTGCTGGCTTCTAACTACCATCCTTCCTGAGAGGTTTGGATTACTTGTATGAGGCACTGGCATCTGGCTGAGATCTGCAATTTTCTTTTTCCAGTTCTGGGGCTTGAACTCAGGGCCTAGCCTCTGTCCCTGAGCCTTTCTGTGCTCAAGGCTAGCACTCGATCACTTGAGCCACAGTGCCACTTCTACCTTTTTCTGTTTATATCGTACTGAGGAATAGAACTCAGGGCTTCATGCATGCTAGGCAAGCACTCTACCATTAAGACACATTCCCAGCCCCTAGAGCTGCAATTTTTAAGAGAACTTTGTGTATCATCACTTAACTTGGAGATATTCTACAGTAGTACAGAGAGCACTGGTTCCTGCCAGGATATCTAAGCTCTTACAATGAGAAACACAACATCTTTGGTTTGTAGGATAGGTTTGGCCTGGCCATTAAATTTTCTTTCAGCTCTAAATTCTGTTCTTAAAAGGTCAGAGCCCTCATGTAGGAACATGTGAAGCAGTGATTTGTGCTGTTTCTACTTTGAGATGACTTGTTAGATGACTTGTCAGATGACTGCCAATACTACTGGAAGGAAGCTTCTAGATGCCCTGGTTCAGGGAGGAGCTGGATGAGGCCTTCCATAACTGTTACTGGCTCTGGCCCATGGTAATGTTTCTTTATGAGATATATGAGAAGGAAAACTTAGAATCACCCAAGGGGTTCTCAATACTTGGCTCCTTATTTGGACCCCTTTCCCTCCCACCCACCCGCCCCCGCCCCCCCGCTCCCCACACCTCTGCACACCTATGGCTGTGTAGACTGAATCCTTCTGGGTATATCATGGAAAAATGGTTGGGGAGCACTTGAGCATGCTGTCCTTGGAAATTCTCAATATGGTTCTGAAAGATCTTGTACAATGGAAATGAAGTCCTCGGAACTTTGGAAGACCAAAGAAAAGAGACAAATCTAAAGGACTTGGAGTTTCTCTTTTTTCTTTTTTCTCTCTTCCTCTCTATCTCCTTCTATCTCTACTTTTTCTCCCTCATTTTCCCATCTTCAGTCATTGAAATTTAGGTTTGTAAGCCCTCACATGCTTAATTTTACCTCATAGCCCCTGATGAAGCAAGTTCTGGGATTACTTTATTTGATGCACATTTCACACTCAGAGACAGAGTTTAAATTGCCCACAAGCATGTGTGGAAGGCACCAAGGTGCCCATTCTTGGGTGGTAGTGAGGCAGGACAGATTAAGGGAAATGAGGCCTGGTAAACGGCAGCCAAGAATTAAAAAACAAACACAAATAACAACAACTTGGCTTAGAGCAAATGCAGGAGACTGATCTTTACCCATCAACTTCCCTTAAAATTAAGGAACTAAAGTCATGTTATGGGGAAATGCATCTGGATAGTCTAGGGAAAATAAAGTGAATGGCAGCCAGGAATTTAGAAACAATATATTTAGAAACATAGCACTATCTCCTTCGTTGTAACCCTTGTACTCCTTCATAAGATGCAGTATCAACACAAGGTGGGAAAAGCAAGGACAGTTTTCTCCACCTGACCTTGCCTGCTGGCTCCAAACAGGGTGTTCTAAAATCTGAGAAAGGCATCACACACAAAAAAGCCATGTACCCTGGAGATGCAAATACTTGGAAAAATGGCTTTTCGGGATACAACATGCTCATCCCAAAGAATAAACATGTGTGGCAGATGCATTCTACATCAAAGATAAATATAACAAAATGTCATGTCAAAACCAGCTTTACAATGTCGGTGTGGGGTGGGGAGGGGGGTATGATTGGGTGGGGGGGAGGGGGGAGGCTGGGAAGGGAGGTGAAGGGTAAACAAAGGAGGAGGCTGCAATGCTTGGTAAGAAATGTATGCATTATCCTGCCCATGTAATTGTAACCCCTCTGTACAGTATGTTCTCAAATAAAATAAAATAAAAATAAATAAAAAAAAGATAAATATATTACAGAATACACTCTTTCCTAAAAGGGGTGCCCAAACACAATGGTCATATAGTTAAAGTTACAGGTCAGTCTCAGAGATCCTGAGCCCAAGTGCTAACAGTGTAACACCAAGAGTGTTAGGAACAAAGATAAACACCTATCTTTGCATGACTTTAAGTCAGACCCTGCTGTCATCATATAATACCCTGATGTCAAAGAGCCCAGGGTGTCTCTCTCTCCCTATGATAGCATCCACACTATGTTTAGAGTATGCCCCTGCCTTCCTGCTTGTCTGTCTGTTCGCTCACTTAATCAATAAAGCTTTTCCAAGTTTTCTTACCATTATGATATCCAGAAATTCTTATTCTGAGGGCAAAGTCAAGGACCCTAAATGAAGAGTCTCTACTTTTAAAGGGAAACTTCACAAACCCTCACCAGCACTGGGTGAGGTGACAGTAGGTTGTGGGACAGGCAAATGTTGGGAACTGTCTGAGCCACTGGACTTGCCTGAAAAATCCTGAAAAATCCAAACTGCACCCCTCAACTAGAATTAAAAAAGGAAAAGAGCCAGGTGCTGGTGGCTCACACCTGTAATCCTAGCTACTCAGGAGGCTGAGATCTGAGGATTGCAGTTCAAAACCAGCCCAGGTAGGAAAGTTTGTAAGACTCTTATCTACAATTACCCCCAGAAAACCAGAAGTGGCTCAAGTGGTAGAGCACTCACTTTGAGCTGAAGAGCTCAGGGACAGTGCCCAGAGTTCAAGCTCCACTACTGACCAAAAAAAAAAAAAAAAAACAAAAACCCAAAGAAAGGAAAATAGATCTTGGGTGGGGAGGGGCCTGGCATGCCCATTTGTGTTCTCTGGTGGCACCTGGACCAAGACTGCCTGGACCCAACCTTCCATGGTAGCCACTGGCAAGGTTTAGCTACCCATGTGCTGTGAACCTGGCCCTGCACTCCTCACCATAACCAGGTGAGGATATGCTGGGCAGGGTGGCAGGTCTTGCATGGGAGAGCTCAGGGATCTGGGGCAGTCATGGAGTCAGTGGTTGGCCAAAAGGCCTATGTACACCTAGAGACCACAAACACCTCCCCTCCTCTGTTCCTGCTGGGAGGGAGGGGAACCTTCTTTTTGTATGTGGGGTTAGAAGCATCCTGTTTTAGACATTAGGTTAGAATAGATTTAGCACTAGTTCATATGAATGACTTACACACATAGCCCTTTTGCTCCCTGGCAGCATCAGTGAAATCACTGAATAGGGACTCTGGCCCTGAACTCCTCAGTGCAGTCAGCTCTTTTCTCTCTTCTTGCTGTCAGTATGACTGTATGTATCCCAGGCTGCGGAAACTGAAATGCAAATGGCACTGTTAAGAAACCTCTTTCCCTTGGGGCTGGGAAGGTGGCTCAGTGGTAGAGCACTTGCCTTGCATGCATGAGGCCTTGGGTTCGATTCTCTAGCACCACATAAGCAAAAGAAGAAAAGCTGGAACTGGCACTCTGGCTCAAGTAGAGCGCTAGCCTTGAGCTGAAGAGCTGAAGGACAGCAACTAGGCTCAGAGTTCAGGCCCTACGACCAACCCCCCCCCCCCCCCCAAAAAAAAAAAAAAAGAAAGAAACCTCTTTCCTTCACCATTCTGAAAGACTCCTCAAAGCCACTGGAAAGCTGACTTCAATGAACTGACCCAGTTTGTTTGCTTAAGCCTTATTATCTTCCCTTACCTCCCCTCCCCAGCCCAACTTCTCACTTCCCCTCCTCTCCCCTTCCCTCCTCTTCCTGTCCTACTTCCTTCCTTTCTTTTCTGTGCTGGGGTTGAACTCAAGGCTGCCTCCTCCTTACTAATAAAGTGTTTTTATCACTTTGAGCCATCCCCCTCAGCACCCCTCAGTTCTTTTGCTTTATTTTTCAGATAAGGTCTTGTGCTAACTTTCCAATCTTGGCCTTGGATCCATCCTCTTACATCTAGCTGAGATTTCAGGCATGGAAATTGATGCCTGGCTTCTCCTTTTATGCAAGTCTAGTCTAGCAATAGCATGTAAGCACATTTTGTAGATCTTTGTGGATTAAAATAATTTCCTAGGGCAGAAATCACATAATATAAAGACCATACTCACACACTGCCCAGGCATGCTGGCTGTGGAATAGACAAGTGACCACTCATGCCTAGTGTCCCTGAGCCAACCAGTTTGCCGCCTAGCCCTCACCCCAAGGGGCAACTCAGAGCACAGGAATTTACTGTGTGCATTTAGGTAAGTGTTAATAGGGTACTAAGTGTGGACATAAATATGTATGGTTGTAGGACATATTCAAGTTTTCAGCAGAATTGGAACTAAAATTTACTTTGATCTTCAACCTAATATTGATTTTTAAGCAATTCTTAAATTTTTTTTCATTAAAATTTTTGAATTGTATTTGTAAAAGTGATGTGCAGAGGGATTACAGTTATATAAATCAGGTAATAAGTACATTCTTTTCTTTTTTTTTTTTGTCGGTTGTGGGACTTGAATTCTGGACCTGGGCACTGACTCTCAGCTCTTTTTTTTTTTTTTTTTGTCGGTCGTGGGGCTTGAACTCTGGGCCTGGGCACTGTCCTTCAGCTCTTCAGCTCAAGGCGAGCGCTCTACCACTTGAGCTACAGCGCCACTTCCGGTTTTCTGGTGGTTTATTGGAGATAAGAGTCTCACGGTCTCTCCTGCCCGAGCTGGCTTTGAACGGCGATCCTCAGATCTCAGCCTCCTGAGTAGCTAGGATTACAGGCGTGAGCCACCAGCGCCCGGCTTGACTCTCAGCTCTTTAGCTGGAGGCTAGCACTCTACCACTTGAGCCACAGTGCCACTTCCTGTTTTCAAGTGCTTTATTGATGATAAGAGTCTTACGGTGGGGGGGCGGGAAAGGGATAGTAAGAGAAAAACAAAGGAGGGGGTAACAATGCTTAATAGGGAATGTACTCATTACCTTACTAATGTAACTGTCACTCTTCTGAACAGCATCTTTACAAGAAAATAATTTAAAAAAAAAAAAAAAGAAAAAAAAGAGTCTCAGGGACTTTCCTGCCTGGGCTGGCTTTGCACTGTGATCCTCAGCTCTCAGCCTCCCGAGCTAGCTAGGATTACAGGCGTGAGCCACTGGTGCCCAGCAAGTACATTTTTTTTTTTTGACACTGTCACCCCTGCTCCCCCCTCTCCAAGTTTTCCCCTCCCATTCCTCCCTCAAGTTTTATAGCTCATTTTCAACTGACTGTCTAGTGTGTATCACTGCTGCATTTGTTTACCCTTTGTCCCACCAAATTTTTGTGCCTCCCCCTATACACCCCAACACAAATAAATGGAAAAACAAGATGAAAAGAAAACAAAAACAGCAACACCCCTCAAACCTCTTGTTTCTATTTCTTGGAGTTAATTTTGATAAATACTATTTTGTATGGTCAGATGCACATAGGTATCATGTTCTTCTCCTAAGGAATTCCTTTTAAAATACACATCCTAAAATGACTTTGTCCCACTGTTTTCTAATTTCTCTGCTAGAAGATAACTACTGATAACCATGTGCTATGAATCCTTTGAGACGTTTCTTTGGGGTGGCTTTTTAAAATAAAAAATGTGATTACATTTACATTGTTCACCAACTTCCTTTTTAATATACAGTTGCATCTTCTTTATTTTACCTACTTTAATGTGCATACTTCAATTTAAATTTTGTATTTAATAGATGAGGGAGATGATGGGGTTTGAAGTCCTTGTTTC
This sequence comes from Dipodomys merriami, assembly GCF_024711535.1. Lineage (NCBI taxonomy): Eukaryota > Metazoa > Chordata > Mammalia > Rodentia > Heteromyidae > Dipodomys > Dipodomys merriami. Next base: position 391,914 of record NW_027203293.1, on the reverse strand, counting down.
CTGCTCAAGACATGACAGAAGAGAAAACCCACTAGATATCAGCAGAGGGAACCAGGTGGGACCAGGCTAGTCCAGGCTGCTATGGGAGTCATCAGGATACTATGCAGAGAGCACTGCTATGGGAGAAGTGTCCTCAAAGTCCTCAAGCAGGGGGAGGAGAAATCTCATCAGAAACAGAGTGCTTGGTGCCCTGGCTGATATGTCATCCATGCCTAGGCCTGCTTGGTCATGGCTAGATATGGATGGAATGAATCTGAGTGTCTTCAAGGGTACAACCAAGCAAGCAACATGCTTCACACAGCATGTAGTGAGCATATAATTTGAAATACACAATAAATTTTCTTTTATGTCAATACTTACACATTTTCTTCCTTCAATTGCTGAGGAATAATTATTGTGTGTGCGTATGCATGCTACACATATTTATGAGGTGCACTTTGATCAGTATTGATATAGTGTATACATCAGGGTAATATTTCTATCGCTTCTGAAAGTATCCTTTTGTGCCTATGTAATCCATACAGTAATATAAGCAGAACATACAATACTTCGTTGTTGGGCAATGGACTCTTTTTTATTTTTCTTTGTACTGAGGTTTGAATGCAGGATATTAAGCATGCTAGTCAGGGGCTCTACCACTTGAGCAATGCCTCTTGCCATTTCTTCTTTCTTTATCTTTAAAAATTTATTATTACTATTATTATTATTATTCTGATGCCAGTCCTGGGGCTTGAGGGCCTAGGTGCTGTTCCTGGGATTTTTTTTTTTTTTTTTTTTTTTTTTGCTTAAGCTAGTGCTCCACCATTTGATCCACAGTTCCACTTCTGTATTTTTGGTGGTTAATTGGAGATAAGAGTCTCATGATCTTTCCTGTTCAGGCTGCCTTTGAAAGTCAATCCTTGGATCTCAGCCTCCTCAATAGCTCTAGGATTACAAGCATGAGCCACCATGCATGGCTTCTTCAGTTCCTTTATGAATAGTCATTTTTTCAATAGTTTTTTTTTTTTTTTTTTTTTTTTATGCCTGGGTGGTAATGAACTGCATCTTTTTTTTTTTTTTTTTTGTGAGTCACGGGGCCTGAACTCTGGGCCTGGGCGCTGTCCCTCAGCTCTTCAGCTCAAGGCTAGCGCTCTACCACTTGAGCCACAGCGCCACTTCCGGCTTTTTTCTTTTTGCTTATGTGTGCTGAGGAATTGAACCCAGAGCCTCATGCATGCAAGGCAAGCGCTCTACCACTGAGCCACCTTCCCAGCCCCGAACTGCATCTTTTTACTTACATTACTGTATTGCTGGCACATCATTGTGCCCATTTAAAAAAAAAAATTGGTTGTGATGGGCCCTCACACACATTTTGTCTAGAAAGATATCAAACCATGATCCTTCTTATTTTTACCTCTGGTGTAGCTAGGATTTACAGTCATGAATCACCATGCTTAGCAAATTTCCTTTCCTTTGAATGATTGCATAGTATAGGATGTGTGACATTAAAAATGCTGTGACTTTTTTTTTTTTTTTTTTTTTTGCTGCTGCTTCTTTCATGGAGAGGTGGATCAAATTCCCTCCCCTTGGATCTGGCTCCCAGTGACTTTATAGTCACTCGATTCATGCTAGGGGGAGCAGGCTCAGAGACCCTGTGAAGATGTTGCATTCCCCAGCTGTCCAGCGGTAGCCGTCGGAGTCATTTCAGCCATGGCACCTCACTGTGAGAGGAGACAGGCCTCGCCCCTTGGGGATTCCTGTCCCACAAAAAGATGCAAAGTTATACTTGGGTTCACTGTGTTTGTGCAGTCACAGATATCAGGAACTACGAGTCACTGCTCCAGTTCTTCAACGTTGGAGTTTTAGATTGTTGACAGCTATTTGCTACTACTATCTGATATACGTCTGAAAAAAATTCTCTAGAGTGTTCCCACAAACTAGTTTTCTGGGAGGAAAGTTCTTGGATGTTGGAGATGTCATGCTCTTGGTTTTGACCTAAGCGGTGGACGGCCAACGTGACACTCACTCCTGCGAGCAGAAGCCCCCGACCCGCAAAGCCCTCTGCGGGCCGAACGGACTTCCTGCGAGTTGTCAATCACCCGAGCAACACGTAACAATAAAGTTATTGTTGTTGTGGGAGAGACTTCCGGTAGGGGCATTTCTATTTCCGTCTGAGTCAGTCTCCTGGACCTTCTTCTTCGGTATCTCAACCGGAAATATTTGTACCCCGTTTAAAGCCACGTCTGTGCCGGTTTAGGTCCCACCCCCCACGCCGTAGGAGCGTTTCCGGGGTCAGGCCACTCCGGCCCGCCCCGCCCCGCAGCTGCCGCGGTGCTGGAAGCCTCGGTTCTCCCGGAAGTGGCCTGGGTCTCTCGGTCGGGGTCGCCTCCGCCGTGTGCTGCAGCTGCCGCGGGCCGCGGGGGCGATGGCGGGGGCGGGAGCGATGGCGGAGGCGGCGCTGCTCCCGCCGCCCGAGGCTGCGGCCGAGCGCGACACTCGGGAAAAGCTGGCCCTGTGGGACGGGAGACCCGACAGTACGGCGCCGCTGACCGACCGGCAGACGGACTCGGTGCTGGAGCTGAAGGCAGCGGCGGAAAACCCGCCGGTGCCGGCCCAGGTGAGGGCATGGGTGGAGCGGGCTGGGGACGAGCGGCCCCGGCAGCGACCTGGCCCCCCTCCGCGCCAGGTCTCCGTCCACTCGCCGGCCGCCGTGGCAGGTTCGGGGCGGGCGGAGGTGGCGGGAGCTCGGGCCGCGGGCCTCGTGTCCCCCGCTGTCAGCCTGGCCCCGTGGGCCCCGCGACCCCACCTTCCCCGCGGAGCGTGGCGCTGGCGTCCGGGGGCAGCGTCCGGACGCGCCCGGCTCTCCCGGCGGCGTGGGACGGCGTGGGACGGTTGGCCCGCAGCCTGGCTTCAGGCATCCTGCTCCGGGTCTTCTTCCTGTCTGCTGCCCGCAGCGTCTCCCAGCAGGGGCTCGGCAGCCGCGGAGCTGGGCGGCCGCACGCTCGGGTCGGGAGGACCAGGCGCGGTGGGGACCAGATCTCGGTCCTGCGTGGCGCTTCCTCCCGTGGGATGTCGAGCGCTCGTGATAGTCACAGTGTGGGTTCTGGGAGGTCGTTGAGTTAACCCGTGGCAACGCGGTTCAAGTTTTCTTTGCAAGTGGAACCAGGACATTATTAACTGATGTTTGATGTCCTCCTTTTCAGCCGCTGGGATGCGATGCATGTTTCTTGCACATGTAATTCAGTTCAACTAGTGAAAAAGGCAAAAAGTATGTTTTACGAGTTGTTGGATGTTTAATAACCTTTCTAGCTTTGAGGGCCAGGTGCAGGAGCATTATTTTATTGGGGGGGGGTTGGTCCGGTCGTGGGGCCTGAACTCTGGGCCTGGGCACTGTCCCTCAGCTCTTCAGCTCAAGGCTAGCACTCTACCACTTGAGCCACAGCACCACTTCCGGCTTTTTTTTTTTTTTTTGCTTATGTGGTGCTGAGGAATCGAACCCAGGGCCTCAGGCATGCAAGGCAAGCGCTTTACCACTGAGCCACCGTCCCAGCCCAGGACCATTATTTTATAAGCAAAGGTAGTGTTAGGATTGAAAGCCTTCTTTTTTTATACAATCTAGAATTTAGGTCCAAGTGTAGATTGGAATTTAGCCTTCACTTTTGTCTGCCCTCACCCTTCAGAGGTTTGGTTTGATTTGAAAGTTCTCGCCTTTACTGTTGTGTATCTTCACCTTTACTGCTGTGTGCACTGTCATAAAAGCAGGTATTCGTCCTTGCCTGTGACTATTTATCTCTAGGATATTGAGCAGGAAGTAGACCTTAAGTAGATAAATAAGGAAGCAAGGGAACATTTCTAAATCTTCCTCTGTCACTTAAGGTCTTTTGTGTTCTGGAAATAGAGGTTTTTTTTTTTTTTTTTTTTTTTTTTTTGTCGGTCATGGGGCTTGAACTCTGGGCCTGAGCGCTGTCCCTCAGCTCTTCAACTCAAGGCGAGCACTCTACCACTTGAGCTACAGCGCCACTTCCGGTTTTCTGGTGGTTTATTGGAGATAGGAGTCTCACGGTCTCTCCTGCCCGGGCTGGCTTTGAACCGCGATCCTCAGATCTCAGCCTCCTGAGTAGCTAGGATTACAGGCGTGAGCCACCAGCGCCCGGCAGGTTTTTTGTTTTATTTGTGGTGTTGGGGATGGAACCCAGGACCCTGTGCATGTTAGGCAAGTGCCTTAACGTTGAGCTATATTTCAGTCTGTTTATAATCGGTTTTGTTCATTGCTGTAGCAGGATGCCCTGGGTTTGTAGCACACTGGGAAAGGGACTTATTCTACAAGAGCATTTGTATTTATTATGTTGGGTTATTTAAGTTTTTATTCTGAGTATGTAATCAATTGGGAGTGAAGTAAACTTATTAATCACATGCTCACTCACTCTTAGCTAAGAATTTGAGATAGTAGAAAGATGAGAAACTAGCTTCATAGAGGGATATAATTATGAGGATTATGCAGATGTACTGAAAAGAACAAGAAGGCACATTTAGAGATCCATGAGATTAAAAAAATAAGAGAAGAGAAGGGAAGATCTACAAGGGGAGGAGATGCTTTACTAAGGAAGTTTAGAGTGAAAATTGGTGAGGGCTGGAAATGTGGCTTAGTGGTAGAGTGCTTGCTAGCATGTATGAAGCCCTGGGTTTGATTCCTCAGTACCATATAAACAGGAAAAGCCAGAAGTGGTGCTGTGACTCAAGTGGAGAGTGTTATCCTTGAGCAAAAGAAGCTCAGGGACAGTACCCAGACCTGAGTTCAAGCCCCAAGACTGGCGAAGAAGAAGAAAGAAAAAAGAAAACTGGTGATGGAGGGCAAGAAGCCAGCCTTGAAAGGACTAAAGAAATAGCATTCTAGCTAGAGGAAAAAGATTTGCAAGGTCACGGATAGGAATGTGCTTCAACAAGTTCAAGTCTTCAGTGAGGGGCTTCTGGTTCATGCAGCTTTGGTATTGTATTCCTGTGAGAAGGAAATATCTTGTTATTTTCTGACTCTGGAGTCTGAGGAGAATGTTCTCATTGCTATTCAGCTCTTTGCAGTGCTCATTTCCTTCAGTAAAGTATTTGTGTCTGATGGGGAAGATTTTGGAATGATTTTTCTATCCCTTTTGCCACACTTTTGATGTGGAAAGAAGAATGCCTCAGTTTTCATTGTGCTCAACCAGTATATTTCCAAAGACAACACTTTTCTGCAGTGTTTCACATAACATAGTGTTTACATAACATAAATTACTTCCTGAACAGTTGGAACTGGGCAGGTTAGTAAAATAGCAAGTGGGCAGCTTCAGGCTCAGTAAATATCAACTTTAGAAAATAGCTTTCTCAGCAGGCGCCAGTGGCTCATGCCTGTAATCCTAGCTACTCAGGAGGCTGAGATCTGAGGATTGCTGTTCAAAGCCAGCCTGGGAAGCAAAATCCATGAGACTCTTATCTCCAATAAAACCACCAGAAAACTGGAAGTGAAACTGTGGCTCAAGTGGTAGAGTGCTATCCTTGAGCAGAAGAGCTCAGGGACAGTGGCCAAGTCTAGAGTTAAGCCCTACAACTGACAAAAAAAAAAGAAAAAAAAAAAGAAGAAAAAAGAAAATAACTTTCTCATTTATAAAGAACCAGTCATTATCTTGTAAAGGTGTGCTTTTTTTCCTTAAGAAGTTAAACTTTTTTTTTAAATATCAAAGACTTTGGTAGACTAGCTTTTTTTTCCCTTGCTGAGTTTAGAATTCTTTCTTAAAATTTCAATTATTTATTTTTTTTCCTCTTCAAATGGTTGTACAAGGGAGCAGTATATCTTTTTTTTTTTTTTTTTTTTTTTTTGCTGGTCGTGGGCCTGAACTCTGGGCCTGTGCGCTGTCCCTCAGCTCTTCAGCTCAAGGCTTGCACTCTACTACTTGAGCCACAGTGCCACTTCCAGCTTTTTCCATTTATGTGGTGCTGAGGAGTCGAACCCAGGGCCTCATGTATGCAAGCCAAGCACTCTACCACTGAGCCACCTTCCCAGCCCCAAAGGGAGCAGTATATCTTGATCAGAATCATCCCTTCCATCTTTCTCCCCCTCCCACCAACTCCTTTCCTCACCAGTTACATCAAGTAACTGAGAAAGCTATTTTCTAAAGTTTATAGCATTATGATATTTGGTAGTAAAATAATGTGCCTTGAAATAATTTACTCTTAGAGCTTTTTTTTTTTTTTTTTTTTTTGTAGGTGGTGTGATTGTAGATGCAATATTTAGCTTCTGGAAGGCTTTGTTGTCTCCTGTATAAAATGGGGACCTATATGATGGGGAGTTGTGAGAATTAAATGTAGTCGAGTATGTAAAATGCACATGCCCAGTAATTTCCTATATTACACTGCTCATGGGCTTTCCTTCAGATGATGTAGGCCTTTAAGGCCTACATGAGAGTGCCATGATCCTGATCCCAGACTGGTATATGTGTCAGACCAAAGCGGAGGTGCCGTGAAGAGGTTCTGAGACTTCTATCTATACCTCTTCAGTGACTTGCTTAGCTGAAGTAATACCAGGTTTCAATTAGGAAATGAATTGATCACATAGATTATAAAAGTGATTTTTCCTGTTCAGAATTCTGCAAGAAGTAAAGCTTGGGAGAGGAAGATATGTTTGTCTTTGCCTGGACCTGCTGACCTGTGGAGCTTTGCCTGGATGGTTTCTTGTAATTATTATTTAGTGTGCGCATAAGCTCTACAATACTTCTCCAGCACTACTAAGCAAGGTCTGTGTTCTTGTCTGTCTATTAGTAACTGGTTATTCCAATGGAAGTCAGGACAGTGGGAGTGAGCTAGAGGTATTGAGTCACCCATTCAGAACTGAATGAGCCATCAGAGCAAGGCAAGTTTGTGATACCACCACACTTCCTCTTGAATTGTCACTTTATTCCAGGTCTTTTGAGAAAAGATAGTGGGGCAGATGTACCTAATAGTGAAACCAGGTTTTTAGACTGTTTAGCCCTGTATGCCAGATAGAGACCTGGTGAATATCACAAAAAGGAGATGTTACATGGCAGCCAAAGAAGATAGCACTCAGACCATCTTCAGACATCTTCACTTGTCTTGAGTGAAACAGACATTTGTGTTAAATAGGGAGAATTTTTCATTAGGGGCAGAGGGTATGCATTATTAAAGTAGTCCCAAGCAAAGCCACAGGTATGTTTAGAGGTAGTCAGAAGTGGCATTAGGTGGTCCCACAGTCCACTGTCTCACAATTGCCCAGGTGGGATTCAGAAGTTGAAGGGAGCAGAAACAAGTCATTCATTGCTACAGCAGGTGGTCTACCCTGAGCTTTTGGCTGCTCTCTTTGGGGCAGCGTTACCATTTGCTACACAAGATAAGAAGATAGGCTTTGCTAGTCACAAATTGCTTCAATCTGTGGTAAATCCTGTTCTTCTTGGAGGTGATTGCAAAGAGATTGCAGAGAGAATGGCTCAGATCAAAGGGCAGAAATGCAAAGTTGGGGACTGGGTACCCAGGTTTTATCCTGCTTTTAGTTAATTCATGGGCTTCCCCAAAGCAGCTTTTAAGTTGTTTCTTTTCTTTTTTTTTTTTTTTTTTTGGGTCCGGTTGTTGGACCTGAACTCTGGGCCTGGGCGCTGTCCCTCAGCTCTTCAGCTCAAGGCGAGCGCTCTACCACTTGAGCCACAGTGCCACTTCCGGCTTTTTGCTTATGTGGTGCTGAGGAATCGAACCCAGGGCCTCATGCATGCAAGGCAAGCACTCTGCCACTGGGCCACCTTCCCAGCCCCTTAAGTTGTTTCTTAAATGGGACCATTTTCTTCCGCATGTTTGTGTTCTCTCTCTCTCTCTCTCTCTCTCTCTCTCTCTCTCTCTCTCTCTCTCTCTCTCTCTCTCTCTCTCTCTCTCTTCTCTGTCTCTTTTCCAGTCCTGGGGCTTGATCTCAGGGCTTGAGCTCTGTCCCTGAGCTTCTTTTGCTCAAGGCTAGCTCTACCATTTGAGCCACAGCTCCACTTCTGGCTTCTTCGGTGTATGTGTATGTGGTACTGAGGAGTAGAACCTAGGGCTTCATGCATGGTAGTCAAGCACTCTACCACTGAGCCACATTCCCAGCCCCCATTTTCTCTTATGTTATTAACAAGCATCTTATTTTGTTACTTTAAAATACCATTTTTTTGAAATGTTTGCCTGATAGCTTCTTTTTTGTGCTTGATTTGAGGGAAATAACCTTGTATTTGGAAGAGTAAGGGATCAGGAAGCCTTCTCCTGTTTCTGGTGTTTACCTTTTTTATGATAGAAAGGTAATTAGTATTTGTACTTGAAGTAATGAAATCAAGTATTTGATAAATTCAAATAACATTACTTATAACATCTAGATTGCAGAATATGAAGATTGGATTATCTATAACAGCCTCTCAAGTATCCTGAGAGAGGAGGGGGAGGGGTGTGTGTGTGTGTTCTGGGGCTTGAACTCATGGCTGGCTATCCCTTAGCATTTTTTGCTCAAGGTTAGTACTCTACCATTTGCGCCACAGCTCCACTTCTGGCTTTTTGCTGGTTAATTGGAAATAAGAGTTTCACAGACATTTCTGCCTGGGCTTCCAACTGTGATCCTCAGATCTCAGCTTCCTGAGTATAGGTATGAACTATCAGTGCCTGCTAGAGATTGTATTTTCCCCTCTCCCCAAAGTGAATCTTCTGTGCTCTCAAGTTGGCAGTTTGCTGCCTTCTTTTTTCAGTGGCCTGTGCTTTCTGTTGGTGCCCTATTTTCCCCTCTTCCTAGACTGTACTGCATTACACCCTCACTCATGGACATCCAGTGAAAGTCCATCTTCCTCAGATGCCATAGGTATTTTAAAGCTGCACACTTATTCTGAAACCTCAGTTCAGATGGACTTAAGAATATTTATGATGTTGTAGATTATTTAGCTTACTTTTTGTTAGGCTGCAACCAACACTCTTAGCTCACTTCATCCTTTAGGAATGTTCTTCAAATGTGAGCCTGATGTATAATCCTTTTCCCCTCTAGATATTGCATAACAATGTTGATATAATTTTGTAATTTAATTTTGCTATGACTTTTTTTTTTTTTTTTTTTTGGCCAGTTGCGGTCCTGAACTCTGGGCCTGAGCGCTGTCTCTCAGCTCTTCAGCTCAAGGCTAGTGCTCTATCACTTGAGCCATAGTGCCACTTCCAGCTCTTTCTGCTTATGTGGTCCTGAGGAATTGAACCTAGGGCTTTATGCATGCAAGGCAAGCATTCTACCACTGAGCCACCTTCCCAGCTCATGCTATGACTTCTTATAGAACTAAATTTTACCTTTTTTTTTTTAAACTCAGGGTCTGGGTGCTGTCCCTGAGCTCCTTTTACTCAAGTCTAGCACTTTACCACTTGGGCCATAGCACCACTTGTAGTTTTTATTTTATTTTTTATTGTGAAAATACTGTAGAGGGGTTACAATTACATGGGCAAGACAATGAGTATACCTCTTATCAAGCATTGTAGCCTCCTTCTTTGTTTCCCCTTCCCATCCCTTCCCATCCTCCCTCCCCCAATCCTCCTCCCCCCACCAAAGTTGTAAAGTTCATTTTCGACATAAACCACTTGTAGTTTTTGAGTGGGACTTTTCTGTCCAGGCTGGCTTTGAACCATGATCCTCAGATCTTAGCCTCCTGAGTAGCTATAGTAGGATCACAGGTGTGAGCCACCGGTGCCTGGCTAAAATTTACTAATAATGCACTATTGTAAAGGTAACTTAGTGACTAGTCTGTTCCCGATAAACAGTATGCATTTAGATTTATAAAATTATTAATTAAATTGCTGAAAACAGGATTAATAAAAACATTACTGGTAGCAGTAGCTCAAATTTATTGATCTATTATTACCGTGTAGCAGGTTTTAGGCTTAGTGCTTTACATGCTGCATTGCCTGTGGTGGACAATATTCCTTCCTTACAAAGACAGTCCTTGTTGGTAATTGGGGTGGTTCCATAGGGCAAGAGTAGATCCTGTTTAACATCACACAGCTCCCTCTGTCCTCCAGAACCCTCAGTGACAGCACACAGTTGCTATGACACTTTATACTCAACATAGATTCTCACTGGGTTTGAGAAATTTAATTCTTGCTGGGGCACACTCCTTTTATACTCAGGGATTATATTACCGTTTGGAAGAGTTTGTACAAATAAGTGATGCCCTAATAAGACATATTTACCTACATCCTCCAGTGGAAAGAATGTCAAGGACCTCCCTGATCACATTCTGTCTACAGCTTTCTATCACTTCCAAGAAGCCAGTTTTCTCACAACTTTTTTTTTCTGCCTTGCCCTTCACAGTAATTTCATGATACAGATACTGTATCTGTATCAGATAAAGGGAAGACATTGAGGTTCTTAGAAGCATTAAGTAATTTTCCCACTTTGACACAGCTTGTAAGAGCAGTTTGCAAATCAGGCTGCCTCTAAGTGTACTTTACCATGCTTTAGGTATAACTTCATTAGAACCCATATTAAAGGGTCATGTTTCTATATTAGTAATGCATTTTGCATCTAGTTTTTTTAAGCTTTGAAGAGAAAATATTTCTTTCAGATGAAACATCTGTGTTTAGAAAAACAGACAGGAAGTAATTTCTTAAGGTCTTGTATTATGACAGAGCTGGAATTGAATCTAAAAAAGAAGCAGTTGCTTCTCTCTCTTTCTCTCCCTCCCTCCCTCCCTCCCTCCCTCCCTCCCTTCCTTCCTTCCTTCCTTCCTTCCTTTTGTCAGTTGTGGGGCTTGAACTCTGGGCCTGGGCACTGTTTTTCAGCTCAAGGCTAGTGCTCTAGCCACAGTGCCACTTCTGGTTTTCTGGTGGTTTATTGGTGATGAGTCATGGACTTTCCTGCCTGGACTGGCTTTGAACCACAGTCCTCAGATCTCAGCCTTTTGAGTAGCTAGGATTACAGGCATAGACCTCTAGTGCCTGGCTGCTTTGTCCTTTCTATTAGGTCTAAAAGCAGCTTGTATATAGGACTTTATTCAGGTAAGTTAATACCTGAGCTATCTGGGCCAGCCTGATCATGATCCTCTTGAGCATTTGTTTAGCAGTTCTTGCAGAGAAGCATAGCTACTTGTATACCTCTGACTGAAAAGTAGTCCTCCTTTATGTCTGTCCTCTTCGACTGAGTGCACAGTGGTGGAGCAGTGAGGGAGAGGGGAGACACCCTCCTAGTCATCCAGATCAGCTCAGTAACCCTCATGGTCAATGAAGTGACAAATATCACAGTCAGATTGCCTTCAGATCTCACAATATTCTTATTTATGCTTTGTATAGCTGGAATGACACACGTGGTTGAGATGGGGATGGGGTGGGAGGGGGAAATCACAAACTTTTTTTCCCATTCTGGCCTTGAACTCTGGCCTTGATCAGATCTTTCTAAGCCACCATGTTCAGTTTCTAACTATGTTTAGTAGTGGAGAACTGGAAGGCACTAAGAGGTAATGTTGGAAAACTGAGGTCTTGTCCTTGGAGCTCTCCTGAAATTGATAGGAGCCTTTCCATTCTGGTGTAATTTCAAAATCTGTAGTGAGAGTGTAGGTGAGATGTATCAGTGGACAGAAATGATAGGAAAAAGTAGATTTTATTGGCTAACATTTGGGTGTGGTTGGTCAGGCTTTTGTGTTAAATCTTGGAAGAGCAAGCTACTTTTAACAGCTTTTTCTGTTAGTTCACAAGAGATTCAAGTGAGAAAATGTGTGGTTGAGTACAGATTTACTAGCTAACTCAGAATCACACCTTACTAATCACCCAATGGGATATTGGTGGTGCTGTCCCTGAGATTTTTATTTTGCTCTAGGCTGGTGCTGTGTGAGCCACAGCTCTACTTCCAGCTTTTTGGTGGTTAATCAGAGGTAAGAGTCTCATTAACTTTCCTGCCCCAGGCTGGCTTTGAGCCTCTAACCTGAACCCAGATCTCAAATCTCAGCCCCTAGCTAGGTTTTTAGGCTTGAGCCACCAGTATCTGACTATGTTTACACTTTGAGAGTAGCATTTAACATGTATAAATGGCATTTATTAATCTCATATCCTTTTATCTTTAAAAGCAACTGAGATGCAAAACATCTTGAATTAAATTCAGAGAACTTTGAAGTTGCTTAAATATCTTTCTTTTTTCAAGCTTCCAATGGATGACTTGTGCAGTTTAACATCCCAATTGCTGTCCACTGAGCCAGCTGCAGTAGTGCCTGAGTCTACAGAAGATATTCTCTTGAAAGGCTTCACTTCCTTAGAAATGGGAGATGAAAGAATTGAGACTGCACAGCAGGTAAATGAATGTACCTTTGTTTTTTTGGCCTGATCTGGGACTTGAACTCAGGGCCTGGGCATTGTCCTTGAGCCTCTTTGTTCTAAGGGCTAGTGCTCTGCCACTTGAGCCAAAGCACCATTTTGGACTTTTTCTGAGTAGTTTATTAGAGATAAGAGTGTCGCAGACTTTCCTGCCCTATCTGGCTTTGAACTGCAATCTTAGCTCCCTGACTAGCTAGGATTACAGGCACAAGCCACCATGTACCTGGCTAAAATTTATTTTCTTAATTGTTATTTATATAAGAGGGGTTACCAATTGCATAAATTGGGTAATGAGTGCATTTTTTTTTTTTAACCACTCCTGGGGCTTGAACTCAGGGTCTGGGTACTGACCCTGAGCTTCTTTTTCTTAAGGTAAGCACTCTCTACCACTCGATCCACAGTACCACTTCTGGCCTTTTCTGTTTATGTGGTACTGAGTGTGTGCTAGGCAAGCACTCTACCACTAAGCCACATTCCCAGCCTGAGTGCATTTCTTTTTAGACAATGTCAGTCCTTCCTTCGCCTCTCCCAGTTTTTCCTTTCTATCCCTACTCACAAATGTATAGTTCATTTTCAACACAATGAATGTCTAGTGACTACTACTGCTGCATTTATTCACCCTATATCTTCTATTTCTGTGCCCCTCTCTTGCCTTCCCAAAGACAGATAGAGGAACAAACAGTACAAACAGAAGAGAAAACATCAAAGAAAAACTTCTTGTTTCTATTTCCTGGAGTTCTTTTTAATATGTATTAATTATTCTATATGATCAGGTGCACATGGTCATAGTGACTGTTTGTTTTAAGTCAATCTAATGCACAGTCATATTGGCAGTAAAAGTTAAGATATTCTAATGTGTATACTGTAAGATTGATTGGTTGATTGTGTGTGTGTGTGTGTGTGTGTGTGTGTGTGTGAGAGAGAGAGAGAGAGAGAGAGAGAGAGAGAGAGAGAGAAAGAGAGAGAGAGAGAGAGAGAGAGAGAGACTGAGGTTTTTAAACTCAGGACTTCAATCTTCCTAAGCAAATTCTCTGCCATTTGAGCAAACCCCCAAACCCTTGCCCCTTTTGCCTTCTTACCTATTAGGTAGAATCTTGATCTGTGGATTCATCTAGAATAACTCATGTGCCTAATCTTATGTAACATAAGATCTTTATGAGAATTAAATGGGCTGATGCTTGTCGATGTGGTGTGTGGCAGGCAACACACACTAAGTGCTCTCTAAATGATAGTCAAGCTACATGCAGACCTTCGTATCCTTGGCACTGACTTTTGTTTTTTAAAATTATACATTTATTTTTATTGTACAGAGGGGTTTCAGTTCAACTTGTCAGTTTATACTTGACATTGACTTCTACTTCAGAATTGGACAAGGAATCTTACCATGTCTGAAATGAAAATGAAATCTCCTATATTAAATTTGCATGACTCTCTAAAAGGTTAAAAAAGATGAATTGAGTTACCATTTTTTATATGTCAGCTAGGTGAATTTTGACAAGTGTATACTGGTATAACTGCCACTATCAAGTAATAATACATTTTTATCATCACCTAAACCTCCTTTATGCTTGCCTAAGTTAAACCCCTCCCAAGTAATGGGATTACAAGTATGTCTCACCATGCTCAACTCTGCATATTTTAAATCATGGATATTTTCCATAACACTGGTGTGGTAGGGCTAGATTCAGACTAATGTTAAAGGCCATGTTCTTTGTTCTTTTTGTATAAGAAGGTTTCATTGCGACATTTCCACACTAAACAATGGGCTGGGATCAGCCTTACCTCCTCTCTTACTTTCCCTTAACCCTTTCCCCCCATTTAAAAACAATTTCAACCATGGTCATCCTTATTCACAATCTTTTTAGCCCTTCCTCTTTTGTGTGCTTGTTTTACTTTTCTGTCATTCTTTTTTTTAAATGTGTGTTCTACCAAAGGGTTTTTACTGTGTCAGATGTGGATATATTACATTGTGCAAATCTAGAATGCTGCTTTTTCCCTGTCCTCTCTGTTATTCGGTAGATGTCATTGATATTCCTTATGCTATCCTCATACATAATTGCAATGTATTTCAAAATCATTCATCCTCCATCTTTCTTTTCTTTCCTTGAATGCCCCTCAGTTTCTTAACATTCCATGTTCTTAAATGTCTATAATATTATTTTTGAGTTTATATTTTTATATTTCTTATTAGATAATAATATTTGTCTAAAGCCCTATTCTATTCATATTGGTGGCAAGCTAGTAAGTAATATTAGCTTGTTACTTGGGGAAAACATTTTTTTATATATTGTTTCTTTAATGCTGTTCCTTACTTGTCTTTGGAAATGACCAATATTTTTAAAATTCTTTTCTTAGAATATAGTATTGTATATGTATTATATATGCTTAAACCCAATTCTTGATGAGTGAACCTAAAAAATACAATTTAGGTAGTACTTACCATTTGATTCATAGTTTAGCATGTAGTCACTTTCCATCTTACCTTTTTTAATTTGGTTGATAACAGTACTCTTTTTTTCCAGTTTTTCTCATGGTTTGCAAAGCTGCAAACTCAGATGGATCAGGATGAAGGAACTAAATATAGGTATGTGTGGCTCTTATATTTGTTAGCTATTTAAATTTTAGTCATCTCAACATTTCTTACTCTGTATCTTTAAATAAAGTTGCAAAGAATTTTTTTTTTTTTTTTTTGGGTCTGGTTGTGGGCCTGAACTCTGGGCCTGGGCGCTGTCCTTAAGCTCTTCAGCTCAAGGCTAGCGCTCTCCTGCTTGAGCTTCCGCCTTTTTTTTTTTTTTCCTGCTTTTGTGGTGCTGAGGAATTGAACCCAGGGCCTCCTGCATGCAAGGCAAGCATTCTACCACTGAGCCACTTTCCCAGCCCGCAAAGAAGTTTTTAACAGCTATATTTTTCTTTGAGTAGCCAGAGAAAGGATTTTGTTCATTATAATTGCCATTAGAAGTTATGCTATTGTTTTTTCTTTTTAAAGGACTGCGTTCAGGTAGGTGTTTTAAAGGCATCCTGACAAGTGTGTTGGCTTTTTAAAGAGAAGCATCTGCAAAAGACTAAGGATGGCATCCAGATTGAGAACTATGTATTCCATTGTGTGTCCTGATAACATGGGAAAAAGGGACCCTGTATAGTTTCTGGCTGATTTTGGGACTGTAGGTTCTACATTCATTCTCAACATTTATTGATACCTTTTATTGTGTAGACACTGTTAGGCTCTTTGATATGTGATTTCAAATGAGATCATAGTATCTATGTGAGGGAAGGTATTACTAATTCCAGTTTTATAAATGTCCACACAAAGGCCTGGAAATAGTAAGGGAACAGGTTCATTGTTTGGATTTAGACAGCTGGAATTTGAGCCCTCATTTTCTAACTCAAATCTGGAATTCTCTCTACAACATGAATGTCATTTCAAAAATGGCAGTTATGTGTAGGGTTGACCTTACTTGCTGCCTTGGGATGTCTTTGTGTTCCTGTCTTTGAAAGTTGAGCCAGTGATTTATTGCTTTGCATGGGAAAAATCAGGTTAAGGCTTTAAAATAACTTCTTTTTATTGCTTACAGTATTGAAACAATTTGTGAGGTAGGTTTGCTTTATTTCTGAATAGAATCAACCTTTGTTAAGTAGATCACATTTTCCTCCTGGAATTCAAGCATTTTGGGAAAAACGAGACTTTGTTGTTTATTGACTGTGGTTTCACTAGGGGAAAAGATTATTGCCAATCCCCTTTTGGTTCTGTTTTCTAGACAGATGAGGGATTACTTGTCTGGGTTTCAGGAGCAGTGTGATGCCATACTGACTGAAGTGAACAGTGCCCTGCAGCACCTAGAGTCACTGCAGGAGCAGTATCTTTTTGTGTCCAATAAAACAGGAACTCTCCATGAGGCCTGTGAACAGCTCCTAAAAGAACAGGTAACTGGGAATAGGGGAGAGGGCCAGTGATTATATTGAACATTGTATTTTTGAGTAGATGAATATAATTTAATAATTTCCTTACTTTAGCCAAGTAGATGCTGAACATTATTACTTAAGTGCATGAGATCTGTGCTAAGCATTCAGGTTGCTACGAGGTCAGCTTGCTTTCATTAATAATAAGCCTATGTGAACAGGCACAGACAGACTTTTCTGTTTATAATGTTAGGTCTCAGTGCAGTTTTGGAGTGTAGTGGATGATGTACTGATTTGCTCTGCTCACTCTATCATTGACATTTTTCAGACACTCTGGGTGACTAGCAGATCAGCTGATCAGTGTTAAACCTAAACTCATGACTTGGAGTGAGAGCATTAAAGTTACTATATTTATCTCAGGATTGCTTCTATATCTACTTCTGTGTGCTTTTAAAAATCTAAATGTCTAACAAATCTATTAAAAGTAATTTGGGGATGAGAATGTTGATTCTTACATATTATTATAATAATTGATTTTTCTTTTTTAAAACACAAGTCGGAACTTGTTGATCTGGCTGAAAACATTCAACAAAAACTCTCCTATTTTAATGAATTAGAAACTATTAACACAGTAAGTAATTTTTACTTTTTTACAAAATTAGTGATTTTTATTTTGTATTACCTCTTTTTAGTTCAGTCTTCTTTTAAATTGGCTTGAGTGATAATTTTAACTTACTGAGAGATACTTGTAACCAAGGGACATATATTACCTGTTACAAAATTTTTCAATATTATTTAAAAGTAGTATTTCTTAAGTTGTGTTACTTTTTTTTTTTTTGGGTCTGAACTCTGGGCCTAGGGGCTGTCCCTCAGCTCTTCAGCTCAAGGCTAGTGCTCTACCACTTGAGCCATAGCGCCACTTCCGGCTTTTTTCTTTTTGCTTATGTGGTGCTGAGGAATTGAACCCAGGGCCTCATGCATGCAAGGCAAGTGCTCTACCACTGAGCCACCTTCCCAGCCCTAAGTTGTGTTACTATTAAAATATCTTTGTTGGTTATCTTTTCCAGCATCTTGTCTGTAAGCTGTGAACATTATGAGAAGAAATATTCAATTTTTAATCTTTCTGTGATTATGAGTTATGACATTAAAAAAATTCTCATGTTTTAATTTGAAGAAACATATCACGATAAAGTATCTAGAATTCTAACTAATAGCCAATATAGGCTGCTGTAAATTATATTTCTATATCTTTCTGACTCATAAATTACAGTAATTATAATTAAAGTATGTCATTAAAATAATGAGTATTACAGTGTAATAAATACAATAATAAAACTAGCATTCAGTTACGTTGAGTGCAGTGGAGATGTATTCATTGGTATGCTACTTGTGAATCAAGATAAATAATTGACTAATAATAATTTGACTTCTTTTTGTGGTTCTGGGGATTGAACTGGGGATTGAACTCAGACCCTCGTTTTAGGCAGGTGCTTTATGGTGGAGCCACTTCCTTCCCACTCCTAGCCACATACTTGACTTTCATATGTGAATGCTAAGCATAATATGAGCCCTACAAGTATTCAGAAGTAGAATCATCATAAACATTAAATTGTAAAAAGTAGGGATAGGTATTTGATGTGTTGTTTCAACTTTCGTGCAGTTTGTAATAAAAATATTTGCTAGTTTATACAGGATTCTATTAAAGTTAAATAGGTATTAACTGAATTAAAGCAGTATTGTTTTTTATTTTTGTTTATTGTACATGGACTCTTTTGAAGATAATTTTAATGAGTTTTAAAATGTGTTGTTAAAAATACAAGTACACTATATTAGCTCTAAAAGGAAATATGTTAATTCTAATTCATAATTTTCAACTTTTACTTTTTTTGTCAATAACTTTTTTTCCACTTGAAGAAACTGAATTCTCCTACGTTGTCTGTGAATAGTGAAGGATTTATACCTATGCTGGCCAAATTAGATGATTGTATAATGTATATCTCATCTCATGTAAGTTTTATTTATTTTTTGGTGGTATTGGGGTTTGAACTCAGGGCTTTGTGCTCACTAGGCTGGTGCTATAACACTTGAGCCATACCTCCAGTACAATGTGATTTTAAGAAATCTTAGCATTCCTGTTACACAACTTCTACTATAAAATAAAAATTTTTTTCTGTGGGAAAAATAGTCATTCCTTCTATCCATGGCTTCTGTATCTGTGGATTCAGCCACACAGGCTGAACTTTGAATGGAAGACTTAGGAAAAAAATGAACTAAATAGCATACGCTGTTTGTTATTGTTCCGTGAAAATACAGTGTGCCAACTGTTCATAACATTCACATTATATTAGATGTTGTACATAATTTACAGATGTTTATCTAAAGTTCATGTAAAGTATATGAGTGGGACACATAGATTATTTGGAAATACTATGCAATTTTATGTAAGAGACTTGAGAATTCACAGATTTTGATATCCCTGAGGGTCCTACAACCAACCCTCTATGCGGGTTGAGTATATGTAATATTTGTCACATGTGGAACAATAGTAGCAATAAGGTCTTCGTTGTTTTCAGGAGTGGTATAAAAAGTGCCTTCAAAGAGACTCAGTAGAGAGCTCCAATAGTATAATTCTTTAGAAAGACTAAGTCAAAGCCCAACAAAATAAGCACCAGGAAATGGGTACTTGCAAGAGGTGGGAGTGGGGCCAAGGGGAGAGGGGTGGATGAAGGGAAAAAGGGGAGGAGAATGCAGTCAAGAATTTATTGTACATTCTACAAAATTAAGAAAAATAAGGGAAAGCATGGATTGAAAGGGGGTAAATGTTGAAGGGGTTACACAGACCAAGATGCATTGGTATTCATGAATTGCTTTATTAAATGGCAAAAAATTCAACATGTATCCTACACCATTAAGAAAAGTGAGGGAAAGGATGGGTTGGGAGGAATGAGTTGGAATGGTGAAAAGGGTGAGGGTGACATTGAACAAGATGCACTGTATTCATAAACTACTTTGTTGAGTGGTAACTCTTGCACAACTACTTAAAGATGATAAAAAAAATAAATAAAGTACTTTCAGCTTCTGAGGTTTTCCCTGCAGTAGAAAGGGTCCTTTCTGGTTGAGTCAGTTTTGTCCTACCTGAAAGTGTAAACTGTTTTTAAACTGGGGATATCTGAATATGCAAGATATTTCTTTACAAATAGAAATTGTTTCTTGGGAGGAGAGAAAGGGACATGATCTTTGATTTTAATAACGCTTTTTGTCTCCCAAGGACTTATTGGTCTATTTATTTCTCCTAACTCTTACCCTTATTTGGTAGGGCCTTATGTATCAGTCTCAAAGTCTGTGGGTTACTGAAAATATATTTTGGTCAAAATTGCAAAATAACGATGTTGTTGGAACAGAGGATTAGCTGAGACCAAGTTGTTATAGTAATCATCTTCAGTCAGCTCATGATCTACATAAACTTTATTTATTTATTATTATTTATTATTTATTTATCTACTCATTTTACATAGTTGTACACAGAGTTTCAGTTCCACAAGTCAGACCACTCTTTACCAATATCTCCTTTCCATTGTACTCCCCCGTCGTTTTCAGCTCCATTCAGACCCTCAAGTTAGGTATTTCAGCTTTTGCAAATGTACATTGAATATAATGACCGTATTTGCTTACTCTTCCACCCTCCATTTCTGTGCTGCTTCCTCTCCAGTCTACTTGTGCCCCACTCCCTCAGCATCTAACATGTTTCAGGATCCTGATATTCATTTTGTGTAAACCTTTATTTTGAACTTCATATATTGCTTTATGTAAAGGACAGCATGTTTTTATTTTAAGCTTCCTTTTTGAAATTTTAAAATTGTTATTATAAAGGTGATGGACAGAGGGGTTACAGTTACATAAGTCAGGTAAAGAGTATATTTCATTTTGGACAATGTCACCTCATCCCTTATTCTCCCAGTTTTACCCCCCCCTCCATTTAAGCTTATTTTTTTTTGGTTAAAGTTTATTTCTTCTTTGTAAATCTTTTTTTTTTTTTACAGCCTAATTTTAAAGATTACCCTGTATACTTACTGAAGTTTAAACAATGTCTTTCTAAAGCTTTGCACCTCATGAAGACATACACTGTGAATACACTACAGACCCTCACAAATCAGTTACTAAAAAGGGTGAGTTAATCTCGTAGCTGTTTTTCGATTCATTT
The DNA here is from genome assembly GCF_024711535.1 of Dipodomys merriami. Classification (NCBI taxonomy): domain Eukaryota; kingdom Metazoa; phylum Chordata; class Mammalia; order Rodentia; family Heteromyidae; genus Dipodomys; species Dipodomys merriami. The sequence continues at coordinate 371,513 of NW_027203293.1, read as the reverse complement.
ATCATTTACAGTCTTCATTAGAAATTAGTACTTTGCAATTCCAAAATGCCTTTTATTAAGATTATATGTTATATATATATTCTATTAGGATTATAATAGGAGAAAGGGTCATATTACATATGTCCATTATAGTCTTAGTTTCAAATATTATATAACAGTATAAAAAGTACCTAGTGAGGGGCTAGGGAAGGTGGCTCAGTGGTAGAGCACTTGCCTTGCATGCCTGAGACCCTGGTTTTGATTCCTCAGCACCACATAAGCAAAAAGAAAAAAGCCGGTAGTGGCGATGTGGCTCAAGTGGTAGAGCTCTAGCCTTGAGCTGAAGAGCTCAGGACCACAGTACAGGCCCCACGACCGGACCCAAAAAAAAAAAAAAAAAAAAAAAAAACCTAGTGATATTTGGTTAAAAAAAAAATTGAGGAAGTGACCCTGTGGCTCAAAAGTGGTAGAGAGGTAGCCTTGAGCACAAAGGCACAGGGACAGCGCCCAGGCCCTGAGTTCAAGCCCCACAACTGACAAAAGAAAAAAAATCAGATTTTAGCCGGGTGCTGGTAGTTCACATATATAATCCTAGCTACTCAAGAGTCTCAAGATGGCAGTTCGAAGTCAGCTCAGGCAGAAAAGTCTGTGAGAGTCTTTTCTCCAATAAAACTGCTCAGGTAAAGCTGGAATTGGTGCTGTGGCTCAAGTTGTAGTGCACTAGCCTTGAGTACAGAGGCTTAGGGACAGTCCTGATCTCTGTCCCCAAGTTCAAGCCCCAAGACCAGAACAAAAAAAATTGAGGTACAAGCTATTTGTCATTTCTTGTCTAACTTGCATGTGAAAATATTGGGAGAAGGTACTCTAGAATAATAAAAGTGGCCCAGTTTGAATGGCAAATAATGTATTTATAGTGCTGGGGACTGAACTGAAGTTGCTTTACCATTGAACTACATCCCCAGCCATTCCTTACTTTTTTAACTGTAATTTTTTTTTTTTTTGTATTTTTTTCTTTTTTGGAACTAGAGCTTGAACCCAGAGCATTGCACTTGCTAGGCAAGCGCTTAGCCACTGAGCTACATCTCAGGCTTTTTGCCTGTGATTATGTTTAGGAGCAGAAATAAGCAAAGAAGAAAACTAGTTACAAGTTACAGTATATGCTAAGTAGAAAAATTAACAACCTCTTATGTAGGTTAGAAAATAAGAGTAGCATTAGCTAGAATAGTCATTGAGTATAGTTCTTTTCTAAGAAAAACTATATAAAGGATATGTTTTATTTTATTTATTTTGTCATGGGGCTTGAACACGGGGCTTGGGTTCTGTCCTTCAGCTCTTCAGCTCAAGGCTAGCACTATTATTTGAGCCACAGTGCCACTGGTTTTCTGGTGGTTAATTGGAGATAAGAGACTCATGGACTTTCTTGCTTGGGCTAGCTTTGAATTGCGATTCTCAGATCTCAGCCTCCTGAGTAGCTAGGATTACAGCTGTGAGCCACTGGCACCGGGCTCTCTTATTTTTTAAGATCACTTTATAAAGAACCTGTAAAATGTTTTTGATCCTATAATTCAAAGCCAGTGATTTTGGCTTGCATTTTTCTATACTCATTGTTCTTTTCTGACATGACAGCTAAACTATATACAGCAAGTTTAAGAAACTAATATCCATTAAATAAGTACTTGCTCTGCTAGTGCTTTACTATTGAACTTCACTAAAGATTTGTGAGTGTACTGTATCTCAGAGGTTAAGTAATTTGTCTAATCTTACATGCAATAAATAATAGTATGAATTCTAATTTAGGTCTGTTTACTGCCAAAATTCAAGTAATATACAATAAATCTTAAATATAAAGGGAGAGAGATGACAGTTCTTAACCATTTCTCATCTGTAGCAATAAAATTGTATAATCTCTGTGAGATTTTTTTTCTAAGCTTTTAGTTAGTATAGAGGCCATATACTAGATAATACGTAATATTTATTACATTTTCTGAGTATTTGTTTGCTAATTATCCTTTTTTATGTTTCTTTAGGATCCTTCATCTGTACATAATGCAGATAATGCCTTTACACTATTTTATGTGAAATTTCGAGCTGCTGCCCCCAAAGTCAGAGTAAGTCCATTGGCATAAATAGAATATTATCATGAAATATTCTCAGTCAGCCCTTTGGAGGTCCTTTGCTAATCTCAGAGATAAGAACAGGAATGAAAAGAAGGCATTATCCTTTCACATTTCAGCAGTGTATCATAGAGGTGTGTTCTGGGGGGCTGGAAGTCCACAGAGGAGGAAACACCTTGTTCTTCCTGTGATGCTTAGGAAGGTTTCTAGATGCAAGTGGCAATTGAGCTTCCGAATCTTTGATTTATATAGGACTCAAGAGGGTTGATAAAGATATTTTATACAGAAAACATTACAGGGAAGTCTGCAGAGCCAGAAAAGAAATGTATTTGGGAAGAATCCATGTATTTGTTGTAACAGGAATGCAGGATGTTAGAAGGTGTGATGAAAGGAAGGCAGGAAAGGTGACAGAGCAATTAGATCCAAGTCTGGGTCTGTAAAATATAAAAACAACTAGAATGTCTTAACTACCTTCTGTGTTTAAGATCCTAAGGGAGGTGTCTACCCATCCCATCTTTTTTTGGTACCAGTCCTAGGACTTGACCTCAGGGGCTAAGCACTATCTGCCTAGCTTTTTTTTTTGGGGGGGGGGTCCAGTTGTGGGGCCTGAACTCTGGGGCCTGGGCGCTGTCCCTCAGCTCTTCAGCTCAAGGCTAGCACTCTACCACTTGAGCCACAGCGCCACTTCCGGCTTTTTTCTTTTTGCTTATGTGGTGCTGAGGAATCGAACCCAGGGCCTCAGGCATGCAAGGCAAGTGCTCTACCACTGAGCCACCTTCCCAGCCCCTCTGCCTAGCTTTTTTACTCAAGGTTAGTGCCTTGCCACTTGATCCACAGCTCTACTTCTGGCCTTTTAGTGGTTAATTGGAGTTGAGGCTCAGGGGCTTTCTTGCCTTGCCTAGCCTTGAACCACAATCCTCAGATCTCCACCTCTTGAGTAGCTAGGATAACAGGCGGAAGCTATTAGTACCAGCTTGGAAAAACATCTTAAGTGAAATATAGAAATAGTAAGCAGATATCCCCCCCCCCCAAAAAAAAAAAAACAAGGTAGAAAAACATTGTTGTAAAAAAATTAGAAAAAATTGAGGATTTAAAACTTAATTTTCTAAATTCAAAAGCAAAGGCTAAAATGGAGATGTTTGTAAAATTAACATTTTTAGTATGTTGTACTTATAAATTAGTAAAAGACCATGAATACCTAATATTAAGTGACCAAATTACAGAATATGTGAGAAATGCATTCAAGTTAAGGTTTAGCTTTTTTTCTTTCATCTATCAGAAATAGGCAAATGAAAGTGTGGTATAGTAGTGCTTTCAAAGATTTGATGAGAAGCAGTACTGTTGATGGTGATATGAATGAATTACTTCCTAAACTATATTTTAGCAGTATACATGAAAACCTATAAAGTACATCTCTCCTTTGATCCAGTGTATTGGGATCTTCACTGGAGAGGTAAATGTTCTTATTATACCAGTGTTCTAATAGAAGGAAGTGTGATCTCGAGAGGTGAACTAGAGCTTGCCAGGGCTTAAACAGTAATAATGGAGCTTGAACTCCTTGGTTTCACTCCATGCACTTAACCAGTCATGAGGATTCTTTAGAAACACCTTAACGTTCTAAACAGTAGAATTGTTGACTTACGGTCCATTACTCAATATGATAAGATGTAGCCATTGGGCTAGGAAGGTAGCTCAGTGGTAGAGCACTTGCCTTGCATGCATGAGGCCCTGGGTTCGATTCCTCAGACCACATAAGCAGAAAAAAAAAGCCAGAAGTGGCACTGTGGCTCAAGTGGTAGAGCGCTAGCCTTGAGCTGAAGAGCTGAGGGACAGTGCCCATGCCCAGAGTTCAGGCCCCATGACTGGATCCCCAAAAAACCCAAAAAACTAGATAATATGTAGCCATCTTCACATACTGATTTACATGCTATGTATAATGATTGAGTTTTATTAGCAACCAAAAACTTCATTACAGCTTTCTATACATATTACTGTAATGTGAAAAATTATTTAATGATGGCAATATTCTTAAAGGGTAAGAATATAAAACTGAATATATAGTATAATTCTAGTTTTTAAAACTAAATATAGACCTATAGGTTTAAAATATCGTGTGATAACTTTAATACAGGTGATAACTTTAATAATAGGTGATTATTATGGCTTTAAATTTTTTTGGGGTGGGGGGTAGGTTGTGGGGCTTGAACTTAGAGCTTGGGCTCTGTCTCTGAGCTCTTCGCTCAAGATGGCATGTACCACTTTTTTTTTTTTTTTTGGGTCTGGTCGTGGGGCCTGAACTCTGGGCCTGGGCTCTGTCCCTCAGCTCTTGAGCTCAAGGCTATCACTCTACCACTTGAGCCACCACTTCCGGCTTTTATTTTTCTGCTTATGTGGTGCTGAGGAATCGAACCCAGGGCCTCAGGCATGCAAGGCAAGCGTTCTACCACTGAGCCACCTTCCCAGCCCCGAGCATGTACCACTTTGAGCCACAGCTCTGCTTCTGGTTTTTGAAGAGTCTCAGAAGGACTTTTCTCCCTGGCTGGCTTTGAACCATGATCTTCAGATCTCAACCTCCTGAGTAGCTAGGATTACAGGCATGAACCACTGGCGCCTGGCTTTTTTTTTTTTTTTTTTTTTTTGTAAGTCTTGAGTCTTGAACACTGGGCCTGGGTGCTGTCCATGAGCTCTTCAGCTCAAGATGAGAACTATACCACTTGAGCCACAGCGCCATTTCCAGTTTTCTGGTAGTTAATTGGAGATAAGAGTCTCATAGACTTTCCTGCCTGGGCTGGCTTTGAACCACAATCCTTAGTCTCAGCTTCCTGAGTAGCTAGGATTACAGGTGTGAGCCATCAGCTCCTTGCCCTGGTATGGTTTTAAACTTTTTAATGTTTATATGAGTAGCTAAGATTACAGGTGTGAACCACCAGTACCTGGCCCTGGTGTGCGTTTAAACTTTTTAATATTTATATTTTTAAACTGAATGTGGTACAATTATAGTCAGAAAGTAATGAAAAGTACAATTGAAATAGGTTTGTATTTTTCTTTACAGACTCTTATTGAACAGATAGAACAACGATCTGAAAAAATACCTGAGTGAGTACCTAGAAGTTCTTTGGCTTCCACATTATGTTGTATTTTTGCAAATATGTTCCCATTATTTTCTGAGCAATTGCCTTCAAACTTGTTCTTATGTCATATAAACTGTTTTGGGGAGCAAGGTTTCAGACTTGACTTAGCAAGCTTAAATGGTGGCAGTATTTCCCAAAGCAGAATTTCCTTTCATTTGGACAGACATGAGACCTTCTATTTTGTGTGTGTATGTTTGCATGTGTCAGTACTGGGCTTGAGCATAAGGCTGTGCACTAGCTTGGTGTTTTTTTGCTCAAGGCTGGTGCTCTGCCACTAGATCCACAACTTCACTTCTGTTCTGGTTAGAGATAAGAGTCTCTTGGACTTTTTTTTTTTTTTTTTTTTGTCGGTTGTGGGGCCTGAACTCTGGGCCTGGGCTCTGTCCCTGAGCTCTTCAGCTCAAGGCTGGCACTCTACCACTTGAGCCACAGCACCACTTCCAGCTTTTTCTGCTTATGTGGTGCTGAGGAATCGAACCCAGGGCCTCATGCATGTAAGGCAAGCACTCTACCACTGAACCACTTTCCCAGCCCCAAAAGTTTCAGGTTCCTTTTTTTTTTTTTTTTTCTTTTGGTCGGTCGTGGGGCTTGAACTCTGGTCCTGGACGCTGTCCCTCTGCTCTGTCAGTTCCAGGGAAGCGCTCTATCACTTGAGCCACAGCGCCACTTCCTGTTTTGTTGTTCTTGTTGTCAGTCAGGGGGCCTGAACTCTGGGCCTGGGCGCTGTCCCTTAGCTCTTCAGCTCAAGGCTAGCACTCTACTATTTGAGCCACAGCGCCATTTCGGGCTTTTTCTGCTTATGTGGTGCTGTGGAATCGAACCCAGGGCCTCATGCATACAAGGCAAGCACTCTACCACTGAACCATCTTTCCAGCCCCTCTCTTGGACTTTTTTACCCAGGCTGGCTTCAAACCTTGATTCTTAGCTCTTAGTCTTCTGAGTAGCTAGGATTACAGGCATGAGCCACTAGCACCTGGCAAGGTCTCTATTTGTGCAAAATAAAATAAAATAAAAATATATATACACACACATATATACATATTTACATATATGTATAATATATATATAAAACTAAAGAAAAATAAGTAGAGCTAATTTTTCTCTTTTAAAATTATACTTCACTGGTGGCTCATACCTGTAATCCTATCTACATCAGGAGGCTGAGATCTGAGGATCGCAGTTCAAAGCCAGCCCAGGCAGGAAAGTCTCTGAAAAGTCTCAGAAAACCGGAAATGGAGCTATGACTCAAAGTGATATAAGGCTAGCCTTGAGCACTGTCTGGGACAGTGTCCAGACCCTGAGTTCAAGCCCCACAACCAACCAAAAACGGAAACATAATTCACTGAAGATTTTAAAATAAAATCTTTTCAGTGTCTCAAAACAAGTCATGCTGTCACTTCATTATGGTGCTTTACGTCTGTATTTCTAACCACTTAATGTGGGCTATAAGAGGTGACCACTGTTACTTTAGTAGCTCGGCACCTTATACTTTTTGACAGTACTAGGACTTGAACTCAGAACCTTGCACTCTCACTTGGCTTTCTTGCTTATGGCTAGCACTCTACCACTTGAGTCATTCCTCCAATTCAGATTTTGCTCACTAATTGGAAATAGAGCCTTTGGACTCACCTCCTTTCCCCCCACATTTTTTACCTGGATTGGCTTCAGATCATCTTCCTGATCCTTGCCTCTCTAGGATTCCAAGTATGAGCCACTGGATGCCTGGCTCTATTCTGGGATTTAAAATCAGATTTAATTTACATATCTAAAATCAAAAGTTCCCACCAGAATCTTATTTTTTTGTCTTCCACCAGATACCAGCACCTGCTAAATGATATCCACCAGTGTTACCTTGATCAACGGGAACTTCTTTTGGGTCCTAGTATTGCCTGTACTGTCACAGAATTAACTAGCCAGAACAACAGAGATCATTGTGCCTTGGTAAGTTTCTACCTAGTTTTGTTTAATGCTAAGTGTTCCTCAGAGCTATGTTTATATCTTAACTGATTTGCCTATCTCTTATAATAATATTGGTTGTCCCTTGATATTTCTGAGAAGTTGCCTCCAAACTTAATTTTGTACCACATAATTTATTTTGGGAACATGCTTTTAGTTTCCATATCACAAACTAAGTCTGTTTTTCAGATGTGGCAGACTGGTTTAATAATTAGCCTTACTTAATTTTGCAAAGTGTTCTCAATTTATTTTATTTTATTTTAATTAATTTTTGTGCCAGTTCTGGGGCTTGAACTCACAGACTGGGTAGTACCCCTGAGCATTTGTACTCAAAGCTAGTGCTTTGCCACTTGAGCCCTTGTTCTACTTCTGGAATTGGAAAGAAGAGTCTCTGGGACTTTCCTGTCTGGGCTAGTTTTGAACCCTGATCCTCAGATCTCAGCCTCCTGAGTAGCTAAGCTTAGTGTAGTTTTTGATAGAGAAATACCTGTTAGTGTGTTTTTAATTCATACTATAGGAAAATACATAAAGGAGAGTTTTCTTTTTCGGTCATGGGGCTTGAGCTCTGGGCCTAGGCGCTGTCACTCAACTCTTCAGCTTAAGGCAAGTGCTCTACCACTTGAGCCACAGTGCCACTTCGGTTTTCTGAGTGGTTTATTGGAGATAAGAGTCTCATGGACTTTCCTGCCTGGGCTGGCTTTGAACCATGATCCTCAGATCTCAGACTCCTGAGAAGCTAGGACTTCAGGAGTGAGCCACCGGTGCCCAGCAGGAGTCTTTTTGTATGGACCCTTCTTTTGACTGGAAAATTAATTTGTGTTCATTATTTAAAGTTTAGAAAATAGAGCACTAAGAAAATAAAGGGCTGGAGATGTGGCTCAAGGGCGCCTTTCTGGCAAGTACAAGGCCTTTCATTCAAATTTTAATATCCCCTTTCCATCCCTACCAAAAAAGGAAGATTATCTATTACTCCATTTTGTACTTACCTTTAAAAATAAGACATTTTCTGTTGTTGGTTGTTTTTTAAATACCTGTGTGTCTATACACATTTCTGGAGTTATTACAACAAAACTTTTTGTTAATGTATGCTAATAAACATAAGAAAAATAAATGCATGCGCATGATCCCTTTGCAGATGAAATGTAGCCTTTATTTAGTAAGTTCTAGAACAGTGTGTGTAACTGTAGGTGGTGTATGTTTGTCTCTTGCAGGTTCGCAGTGGCTGTGCCTTTATGGTCCATGTATGCCAGGATGAGCACCAACTTTATAATGAATTTTTTACAAAGCCGACGTCAAAATTAGAGTAGGTGGTACATAGAACTAAGCTCTTGTTGAGAAGATTTAATTTATTACTTGTCATAATAGACTAGTAGATTATGGAATATTATTCCAAAATTAACTTCAGTGTTTTAACTTTTCTGTGTATATGAACAGAATATTGTCAGGTGGGACAATGATTATTTTCTTGAAATAAATGTGTAGTTGAAAGGCCAACATCTTTTCTTATTTTCTGTAGTACAGTTGTAGAGACAATAGCAATTGTGCAATGACAGCAAGAATTCTCTCCAGGGAACTAAGTCCCAACAAGTCAGTCATTACTTCTAGTAAATATGTGATTCTAGTAATGAAGAATATTAAAACAGACATTACTGAATAATGCTTTTCTTAATTTTCTCTGAGTGTCTTTTAGAATCACTGTCAGACACTTGATTTCTTCATGTTCGCTATTTTAACTCATAAGGTTTTAAGATTATGATTCTTACTATGAGGAAGAGAAAAACATGTTTTATGGTTTTTGGGCAATCACTTCTGGTGAAATACTGTATACAGAAGAGTACTGTTGACCATATGACAGATATTGACAGCCTAAATTTTTTTTTCAGATGTTTCAAATTTCTCAGTCTTTGGTATATGTTAGGGTACTTTGACTTTTGTTTATATCTAAACATGTTTGTGTTCTTTTTTTCCCCTTCTGGGGGAAAATACCATTTGATTTGCAATGAAGTAAAATGTAAAAGGTAATCAGATCTTGAAAAATAATTTTTCTTTTGAAAAGACATGTAGACCAGGTACTGGTGGCTCATACCTATTATCCTTGTTAGTCTGGAGACTAAGATCTGAGGATTGTAGTTTGCCACTTGAGCCCTTGTTCTGCTTCTGGAATTGGAAAGAAGAGTCTCTGGGACTTTCCTGTCTGGGCTAGTTTTGAACCCCGATCCGCAGATCTCAGCCTCCTGAGTAGCTAAGCTCTTATCTCCATTTAATAACAGAAAGAGCCAAAAGTGGAGCTGTAGCTCAAATAGGAAGAGTGCTAGCCTTGTGCATAAAAGCTCGGGGATAGTGCTCAGCCCCAGAATTCAAGCCTCAGGACCAGAAAAAGAAAAGAAGACATAATAATTGCTCAAATAAATACATGTTGTAATAGGCTATTGACTTTGAGGTTTTAAAGCAAAAACAGTTTATAAAACAAAAGATGCTGTTTTTCAGTACATATTTATTAGTTTGTCAAGAAGAAATCAACGAAGTTTTAAAAATATTAGAAAAATCCTGAAAAAAGATTACTATTCATAATTATATTTTGTTTCATTTTAGTGAGCTTTTGGAGAAATTGTGTGTGTCATTGTATGATGTCTTCAGGCCATTGATCATTCACGTTATTCACTTAGAGACTTTATCAGAACTTTGTGGGATTCTTAAAAATGAAGTTCTTGAGGATCACGTTCAGAATAATGGTAAATACAGAGAAGTCATCATTTTAAAGATACTTTTAATTATATCTGTGGCAATGTGGATTTGAAAAATACTAAAATACTAGATTTTTATTTTCTCTCTTACTCCCTAACTAAATATGTAATATTTTGGAAGTGTTTGGTGGTACTGAAAATTGAACACAAAGCTTTGCTCTTTCCAGGCAACTTAACTTCTCTTACTACTTTAGCTATAATCCCTAACACTTTTGTTTGTATTTTGTTTTTGAGATAGGGTCTCCCTAACTTTTCTCAGAGTTGGCATTGAACTCTCAAACATCCTGCCTACCTACTTCATGATCTTTCTTCTTATGTGTCTTGCGTAGCTGGGATGACAAGTGTGTGCCACCATACCTAGTTTCAGACTCATTCACAGTAATGTTAAAAATACTTTTATTCCATCCCAGGAAGAAGGGTTAACAGTTTATTCCTTATGAATTAATTTTTTTTTTTCAGTACTGAGTTTGAAGCTAGGGCCTTGAACATGCTAGAGAAACATTTTGCCACTGGAGTACAAGCCTGACTCTTTCGTTTTTGAGGCATGGTCTTGCTACGTTTGCTTGGGCTGGCCTCAGACTATAAATCCTCCTGCTTTTTCCTTCTAAGTAGCTGTTTTTACAGGCATACACCACTCTGTCCAGCTTAATCCTAGTTTTAAAATTGTGAGAATTAAAAACTTTAAAAGTCATCAAGTCATACAGGAATAGCAAGCAGCTACAATCCCTGCAGCAAAAGTGGTTCATGATGTTTCTGAGCAATTTAGTAGTACTTTTGCTTATTTATAAGTAGTTTCATAAAAGAATGGATGCTTGCATTTTTTTAAATTATTAGCTGAACAACTAGGAGCATTTGCAGCTGGAGTAAAGCAAATGTTGGAAGATGTACAAGAACGGCTTGTGTACCGAACCCATATCTACATTCAGACGGATATCACGGGCTATAAACCAGCTCCTGGAGACTTGGCGTATCCTGATAAGTTAGTCATGATGGAGGTAGAGTTTCCTGACTTCATTGCCTTTCTGTCTCCACATAGTTTTTCTGTCTTATACCAGTTAAAATAAGACTTTTTTAAAAAAACAATCTTACTCAAAGTGTAAAATTAAGATAACCTTGCCATGACACTCATAGGAAATAAAACTAAAAAATAGTGAACACAAATCATTTGTTGTCTGTAAATTACATTTTCTATTCATTTCTTTCCGTGTGTGTGTGTGTGTGTGTGTTGTCTGTAAATTACATTTTCTATTCATTTCTTTCCGTGTGTGTGTGTGTGTGTGTGTGTGTGTGTGTGTGTGTGTGTGTGTGTGTGTGTGTGTGTGTGTGTGTGTGTGTGTGTGTGTGTGTGTGTGTGTGTGTGTGTGTGTGTGTGTGTGTGTGTGTGTGTGTGTGTGTGTGTTTTTGATCCAGGTCTTCTTGCCAGACCTTATCTTTGTCAAATGCTTAACTTGAGGTACATTCTCCAGCCTTTTATTTATATTTTATTTTTGAGAGAAAGGCTTGTTAACTTTGCCCAAGTTGTTCTTAAATTCAGTATCCTCTTACCTCACCTGTTGAGTAGCTGATATTACAGATATACCTACTATGCCAACCTTTTTTCTTACTTTATAAATTGAATTACTGCTTCCTGTAAGTTTTCTTTGTAAGTAGCTTAGAAGGATTGAAAACATAAGAAGCCACTATCGTTGATATTTACAGTCTGCATTTAAATTTCCTTAGTTGTTCTTCAAATGTCTTTTATAAAGAGAAGAGACTAAAAAGTATATAAAGTGGAATCCACGCAAGTTATCTGTGTTGCATTTGTTTTTCTTGTCTATATAATCTCTTTCAATCAAATTAAGATTTAGTTCTTCTACATTGATTTTTATTTTCATACCACTGACTTTTTAGAGGAAAGCAGGCCACCTTTATTATATACCACATTATACATTTGTCTCCCCTTACTTAGATTCAGGATCAGTCTTTTTGGTGAGAATACTAGCTGTGTGTGCTTTCTACTTTATTACATCAAAGGCACATAATGTCAGGTTGTTCTACTAATTGGTAAGGTGGTGAATTTTTCCCCTTTGTAATTAATAAATACTTAGGGTATGATGATTTACTTTATGTTAGTTCCTTAACATCTTCCAGTTAGTTCTTATTGCCAAACACTGTTGAAAACTAATGTTCCCTGTGATTTCTCTATGTAGCAAATTGCACAGAGTTTGAAAGACGAACAAAAGAAGGTACCTTCAGAAGCTTCATTTTCAGATATTCGGTTAGAAGAAGCAGAGTCTAACAGTCTAACAAAGTCTGGTATGTTATGGTGTGTTAACTTCCAGCATTTATTCCTTCAGTTAAAAAAACATTTATTGAGTACTTGGGTCCCTGGCATGAAAAACAGCTTATGCTTATGAGGAGTCAATAGTTATGGGGGAACTTGGATGAACTCTGAACATCATTCAGTGGTGAGGGAAAAGCTGATTGGATAAACAGGAAGTCCTTAAACCTCGTGTGATCTTTGGGGTATGAAAATTAGGAAAAGAAATGAGCTGTTAGTATAAGCAGGTAGGGTCAGTGTGAGATGTGGCATCTGAAAGCTGGAGGCAAAGAAATCAGATTAAGATAGCTAGACTAGCTTGTAGGAAGGCTTGCAGGAATGGAAGATTATGACTGTTTTGGGAACATCCAGTGGCTGGATGTGTTTGGGCCCAGGTTGTATGTGGGGATGGGAAGGAACAGGTAGGGCAGGCCAGCTGTGGTATGTGTTGTATGATGGTGTGAGTTTTGGGTCTAGCTAGTATAATGTGTCAGATTGATTGCAACATCAGATTTGCATTTTATGAACATATTAATGACTGGACTGAGGCAAAATATTAACAGACATGTATGTGGGATAGTTTGGATTTTGCAAGAAGAAAGAAGAAAGATTGCCCAGGAGTAATCATTCATGGAGTAATTTTTTTTTTTTTTTTTGGTCGGCTGTGGGGGCTTGAACTCTGGGCCTGGGCGCTGTCCCTCAGCTCTTCAGCTCAAGGCGAGCGCTCTACCACTTGAGCTACAGCGCCACTTCCGGTTTTCTGGTGGTTTATTGGAGATAGGAGTCTCATGGTCTCTCCTGCCCGGGCTGGCTTTGAACCGTGATCCTCAGATCTCAGCCTCCTGAGTAGCTAGGATTACAGGCGTGAGCCACCAGCGCCCGGCTGGAGTAATTTTTTTTTGTCGGTCATGGGGCTTGAACACTGGGTCTGGGTGCTGTCCCTTAGGCTCTTCAGCTTAAGGCTAGTACTCTACCACTTGAGCCACAACTACTTCCAGTTTTCTGAGTGGTTTATTGGAGATAAGAGTTTCACGGCCTTTTTTGCCCTGCCCGGCTTCAGGGAGTAATTTTGATACCATACTAGATACTTTGTGATACTCCTTCTCAAGCCATAGTTGGGCATAGTGGTGTATACCTGTCATCTCAGTTATAATAAGGAAGCCTAAAGTAGGCAGATTGTTCTCCAAGTAGAACCTAGGAAGGTTACAAAATAACCAGCACATACACAAAGAATAGAGACTAGAGTTGTGGCTAGTGGTAGACTACCTGCCTGTCAAGTATGAGGCCCTGAATTCAACCTGCAACTCCAGGATTGCCACAAAAAAAAAAAAAGCCAGCTACCAGTGACTAGCGCTTGTCCTAGCTACTGAGGAGGCTGAGATCTGAGAATTATGGTTTGAAGCCAGCCTGGGCTTCTTATCTCCCAAAAAGCTGGAATTGAGCTGTGGCTCTAGTGATAGAGTGCTAGCCTTGAGCAAAAGCAGCTCAGGGACAGTACACAGGCCTTGGGGCCAGGACTGGCACCAAAAAAAAAGTTGTAGGAGAAGATCTGTTGGTATGTCTCTCATCTTAGAAGAGGGATGCAGGATAGACTTACCTTGATAACTCTTGAGGAAGTAACTTCCAGATTTTATGTTCTGCCCTGAACTCTGTCAACATTTCACCTGCATTATTCACTGTTCACTTTTTTTTTTGTTGGTTGTAGGGCTTGAACTATGGACGCTGTCCCTCAGCTCTTCAGCTCAAGGCAGGCTTTCTACCACTTGAGCCACAGTGCCTTACAGTTTTCTAGTGGTTAATTTGAGATAAGAGTCTCATGGACTTACCTGGACTTAACCTGCCACAGCTGGCTTTGAACCACGATCCTCCCATCTCAGCCTCCTGAGTAGCTAGGATTATAGGCGTGAGCCACCAGCGCCTGCCTAGGCTCTTTATTTTGCAGGACAGATTCTGCAAATAGCAAAATCCTTAACAAAGTATATTCTTCTAAATATATTCCCCTCTATTTTTGTGGTGGTGATATTAGAGTTTTGAATGAAGGGCCTAGTGCTTGCTAGGCAGGTACTCTACTACTTAATCTAGTCTTTTTTAGCTTTTTTTTTTTTTTTTGCCTGAGTTGTATCTGTATGTCCATACTCAGGTTTTTAATGATTGAAATGGACTTTTATGAATCTTTCTTGGTGGTACTACGGTTTGAGATTGTTTCCCTTTGGTATTTTCAAGGTAGAATTTTGTTTCTTTCAAGGGCTGGTTTGGACTGTAATGTTCCTATTTATGCTTCTATGGTTTTTGGTGTTTTATTTTTGTTTTTTTTTGGTCATGTTGGCTTTGAATGGTGATCCTCAGTTCTCAGCTTCCTGAGTAGCTAGGATTACAGATGTGAGCCACCCTGAACTCTGGGCCTGGGCGCTGTCCCTCAGCTCTTCAGCTCAAGGCTAGCGCTCTACCATTAGAGCCACGGCACCACTTCCGGCTTTTTTCTTTTTGCTTATGTGGTGCTGAGGAATCGAACCCAGGGCCTCATGCATGCAAGGCAAGCGCTCTACCACTGAGCCACCTTCCCAGCCCCTCTGTACTTTTTCTTTAAGAAACTTTATGCAAAGTAGATCTTAAAGTGAGGCCTTGTTATGGAAGAAATAAAACATTCTACACTTTGCATCCCTTTGAAAGAAAAAAGCTATCCAAGCTGTAAAGTAAAAGTGCTGAGATTCAGCATTTCCTTTATTCTCTCCCTACCAGTCCATGCCACACAGCTTCTAGTTATTTGAGCTACATCCAGCCCTTTTTGCTTTATTTTTTGGATAAGGCCTTGTGTTTTTGTCCAGGGTGGACTGTGATTCTCTTACCTATGCCTCCTTGAAGCTGGACCAAAGGTGTGTACCCAGTGCCTTGCTTTTGGTTGGGATAGACTCTTGTTAACTTTTTGGCAGGCTGGCCTTGAACCTCTGTCCTGTTGTTCTCTGCTTTCCAAATAGATGTCATTACAGCCTTACATCAGTATTCCTGGCCTTGCTTTGCCTCCTTGTCATTCTCATACGTCTAGCTCCCACTTCCTTTTACCTCACTGAATGTAGATCAGCCTCCTAGAATCTGGCTGTACTTTGTAATAGAAACAGGCTGTTTATTGAATCCATAAACATTATTAATCACATTTTGCATAAAAAACAAGTGAATTAAGTATATATGTGAGACACACATTATCTTAAGAGTTTTTATATCTTTTGTTAAATCTTACCACTGGTTTAAATTTCTTAGGATATATATATTTTCCAGTCCTGTGGCTTGAACTCAGGGCCTGGACACTGTCCCTAAGCTTCTTTTGCTCAAGGCTAGCACTCTACCACTCGAGCTACAGCACCACTTTCAGCCTTTTCTGTTTATGTAGTACTGAGGAATCAAACCCATGGCTTCATGTATGCTAGACAAGCATTTTACCACTAAGCCATGTTCCCAGCCCTAGGATATTCTTGATTAAAGATGAGGATGGAGAAAACATACTTTTAAGCTATTGATAGCTAGAGAGAATATAGTTACTATATAAATTATTTTATGACATACTTCTACATGTCTGAATTGTATATTTTCTTTTTTTCTTCTTGGCTTTTAGCTTCAACAGAATCCCTCAATCCTAGACCACAGACCACGATTTCTCCCGCAGATCTGCATGGAATGTGGTATCCTACAGTTCGAAGAACTCTTGTCTGTCTCTCCAAATTATACAGATGTATAGATGTAAGTGTGTACATTCTTTTACCTCTTCTGTGAATTACTTTTTCATCTGGAATATTTAAAAATTTTAATTTATTAAGATCTTGATTCAGTATTTTGTTTGCTATTCTTAGAATCATGGTTTTTAGATAAAACATGGTTTATCTATTAGAAATTCCTTATCTGGGCATTCTATGTATCCCTAGAATCTACTAATGGGCTTTGGAGAGTTTCTGAACACCCTAGAATTATGGGTTGTGGTTATATTCTCATGTCCATATAGAAGGAAGTTTGACACTATGTTGAAACGGATTTTCTAGGGATGGTTTGTTTATAAACCAAACTGGTTTACTTACTGATCCAAGGTGAGGAAGGCAAACCTGGACAGATTATGGCAGAGTAGTAAACCAGTAGCAGTCTTAATCCTTCTTCCTACATTGGCCTCCAGAGGGAGAAGCAGTACAAAAAGAGTAACATCCAGTAGAGACCAGGACTATACCAAATCATAAATGTCTTGTATATATGCATCCCTGTCAGTTCCATCTCATAGAATACTGATACAGAAGCAAGGGGACTCATTAGAATCATGGCCTGCCCAAAATACCACACTTTTGGGAAGACAGATAAATGACAAAACTGACTTGAGATTCCTACCTCACATATTTGTAAAGTCTAGTTTTCTTTTTCTACTTGATTATATAAAAATTTTACCACCTCCCTTAGAATTCTTTGTGTTTACATACAATATTGCACCATCTGTTTTGCTGTTATTAGCTAACCTCCCCTCATTGAACATTTGTGTTCTTTTTCTTTCCTACTTCCCTCCTTCCTTCCCTCCCTTTCACCCCCCCCCCTTTTCTTTGATACTATACTAAAGAGCCGTGTCCTTGATTTTTTTTTTTGTCATGGGGCTTGAACTCTGGGCCTCGGTGCTGTCCCTCAGCTCTTCAGCTCAAGGCAAGTGCAGTACCCCTTGAGCCACAGTGCCACTTCTGGTTTTCTGGTTTTCTGGTGGTTTATTGGAGATAAGAGTCTTATGGACTTTCTTGGCTGGCTTTGAATGGCGATCCTCAGATCTCAGCTTCCTGAGTAGCTAGGATTATAGGCATGAGCCACCAGTACCTAGCTTGTGCTTGAATATTAAAACACTACTGGTTAATTACTTGGGACAAAGTTTTTGTTTTTGTCTGTCATAGGGCTTGATCTTGGGGCCTGGGTGCTGAGCTCTTTTGCTTTAGGCTCTGCCACTTTGCCACAGTACCACTCCAGTTTTCTGGTGGTTAATTGGAGATAAGAATATTACCAGCTGGGGCTGGGAAGGTGGCTCAGTGGTAGAGCACTTGCCTTGCATGCCAGAGGCCCTGGGTTCGATTCCTCAGCACCACATAAGCAAAAAGAAAAAAGCCGGAAGTGGTGCTGTGGCTCAAGTGGTAGAGTGCTAGCCTTGAGCTGCAGAGCTGAGGGACAGCGCCCAGGCACAGAGTTCAGGCCCCACAACTGGACCCAAAAAAAAAAAAAAAGAATATTACCAGCTTTCTTGCTCAGACTGGCTTTGAACCACTGTCCTCAGATTTCAGCCTCCTAAGTAGGTAGGATTACAGGTGTGAGCCACCAGAGCCTGGGCAGCTTGGGATAAAGTTTTGATCAACAGTATTAAGATTGCTAGTTTTAAAGATTTAAAACATATTCCCATAAAGGAGATTATGCTGAGGTCAGAACCCTGATTGCCTGTTAACCTCTGTACTACTCAGCATCTAGCTCAGTGTGTGGCATGGAGTAAGTGCTAGTACATATTTATTGAAGAGGCATGTGGCTATTTCTAGACATGTGGGCCCATTATAAAACCATGTGTTAGTCTAGAATGATTACATAGGAATAGAAATCTCCAGGAAAAATGAGACCAGTAAGAGACCAAGCCAATAATGCAAGCAAGTAACAGGGCCAGGGATTTTCTTTTAACTGTTCTGTGATGTGCCACATACTAATGTTTCTTTTTTATTCCACCAGAGGGCTGTGTTTCAAGGATTATCACAGGAAGCATTGTCTGCCTGCATTCAGTCCTTACTGGGAGCATCCGATTCTATCAGCAAAAACAAGGTTTGATGAAGTGTTAGGTGAAATTTTAATACCTATAATAATAATGTACAATATATTCTTTATAGGCATGGAAATTTAAAGCCAGTTCGGCAGTGAGATTTCTTTAACACGATTTAATTTTGAGGTCCTTTGAGAGAAGCTAACATTTCATTTTAGTGCTCAATAAACTATCAAAAGTTGAAATTTTGCTGAAGTATCAAAAACAGTACTTACATCAAATAAATTCTGTAGGATGAAGGATTCTTGCTACTACCTTAGCAATTGGGGAGATGGTATTTTGGTTTCCTTGTACTGTCAAGGGAAGTATTTTTAAGGAAACAACAATTTAATCATCCCTTTAATATTGTTTTAAATAGTTAAATGGCCTTATCTGGAGGAAATCAACCTGTCACTTCTGAGGACAGGCAACTGTAAGTTCTATGACTGCTTAAGTTCTATGACAACTTAAGTTCTATGACTGCAAGTAGTTCCCATGACTGCATAGCTCAAGGATTTTAGTCAGGATGGGCCCAGAAATGGGAAGCTACTGGTATGTGCTGCTTTCATGGCCTTGTCAGAAAGTAGAACATGGTCAGTGGTATTGTTCTGTTTACCTCTTCACTTAAAATTCCCGTTGCCTATAGGAAAAGAGCTGTGGGGCTTCTTTACAAACACAATTTCATTGTTGCTTGGAGTGTTCAAACCTTGTAACTTCCATATTTTCAAACTTGAGTTCTAGCTTTAAGACTTAGACAAATTAAAAAAAAAAAAAGTGTTGGGCTGGGAAGGTGGCTCAGTGGTAGAGTGCTTGCCTTGCATACATGAGGCCCTGGGTTTGATTCCCCAGCACCACATAAGCAGAAAAAGCCGAAACTGGCACTGTGGCTTAAGTAGTAGAGCACTAGCCTTGAGCTGAAGAGCTGAGGGACAGTGCCCAGGCCCTGAGTTCAGGCCCCATATCTGACCAAAAAAAAAAAAAAAGTCATCAGAAGAATTTGGCATTTTGTTGCTAGAAAAGCTTTTCCCTTTGTGTGTGACCATTCTGTTTCCCTGTTTGTGGAATGGAGAATTGAATGAAATTGTGATTTAGGGACTAGATGACGATGGAAAATAAAGTTATAGATGAATAAGTTTTAATTAGTATTCATGGTATGACAAAGGATTATTGTTGAATAATAACATGTTTTATATGCTCCTGTTTGATTTAATCCTATGATTTCTATTTTTCTGTCTTATAATTTAGACTCAGATTGATGGGCAACTTTTCTTAATTAAGCACCTTTTGATTCTTCGTGAACAAATTGCTCCATTTCACACTGAATTCACCATTAAGGAAATTTCCCTGGACCTCAAGAAAACTAGAGGTACTTGTTCTGGCTGACACAGTTGGGTGTTTGACCTATCCATATGTGTCAGCACAGGTTATAGGTTTATTTTATGTTCATCTGCAATTTTTTTTGCATGCTTTGCTTGCTAAGTGTGTTATTTGTTCATACTAAACTGAGCTGTCAGTATCCTAATTATTTCTAACTAGCTTTATGTTCTTGAGGGGAACTATATTTGAGCATTTTAATTTGTGAGACAGGATTACCTCCCTTAGGTATTATTTTATTATAACCAGTTCAAAAATGAAAAATCAGTCTAATAGTTACTTACTAAATAAGTAATATGTATCAGCTAATTGGAATGGTTTTGAGTTTATTAACTTGCTTATGAAAGTTCCTGAAGCTAGTTAAAACAGGAAAAATGCTGGCTCTTATGTAATATTATATGTATGTTTTAGCATTCCTAATGCTAAAATGTCAACCTTCCTCTCCTAGATAAAAGGAGTACAATGAAGGTGTTATGACACCTTTAGTGATAATTAATTAAAATGATAAAGAATGGTAATATATACTATATGTTAATATGCTTAAAATTGGTTTCCTTAAGTTTTAGGGAATTAAACTTAAGGAACTATCATTAGATTAGTTAAGTTGTCATGTAAAGAGGGTCTTCGAAATGGAAATATGTATTGACTTACCATGGGGAAGATGATTTATCCATTTTAATGATTTGTCTCTGAATAAACAAGTGATTTTTTTTTTTTTTTTTTTTTTGTCGGTTGTGGGGCTTGAACTCTGGGCTTGGGCGCTGTTCCTGCGCTCTTCAGCTCAAAGCGAGTGTGCTACCACTTGAGCCACAGCACTACTTCTGGTTTTCTAGCGGTTTATTGGAGATAAGAGTCTCACGAACTTTCCTGCCGGGGCTGGCTTTGAACCTCGATCCTCAGATTTCAGCCTCCTGAGTATCTAGGATTACAGGTGTGAGCCACCGGCGCCTGGCTAAGTGATGATTTTTTAAGAGATCAAAGTAGTTACTTTCTGAGATACTGATCATAAACAATTAAGGATATACTATGAACATCACTCATTTCCTTTAATTCCTTACACATTTCTGTAAACGTTAATTATTTCCAAGAGATTGAAGCTCTTTTGCCCTAAGCCAGTTCATTTATGTGATAGATTAACTTGTATCTTATGTACTAGAGTAGTTGAGACCCAAATTATTTTCTGTGGTCTGTGTTTCAGAGCAACTCTAATATATAATTTCCAAAGATAGCAGGAATTTAGTTCCCTAATTACTGTGTTTATTATGAGAGTAGAATTTTTAAAAACAAATATTTGAGAGTATACTTAATTCAGTGAGCTTTATTGTGACTTTCTGATATGTCATATTAAAACAGCTTGCTGTTTCCCCCCTGTTCTTCCTATCTACCACACAGGATAGGCCCATGTGTCTTAGTCATATTCTTTGCCATTTTTTTCCTAGCAGAAGTCAGGTTTCTTTTGCCTTTAAAGGAATGCATTTTTTTTTTTTTTAAAGCTTATTTGTATCTGACACTTCCATCTCTCACCTCTTCAGATTGATTTCCTTCCTTTTTTCTTTTCAGTGTGAGGTCTGGGAATGGTGGGAAATTTCTAATGGGATCTATCAGGGTGGACTTTCATCTTTCTTTTCTTTTCTTGTCTTGTTTTGTCTTTTTTCGTGTGTGTGTGTGTGTGTGTGTGTGTGTGTGTGTGTGTGTGTGTGTGTGTGTGTGTGTGTGTGTGTGTGTGTGTGTGTGTGTGTGTGTGTGTGTGTGTGTGTGTGTGTGTGTGTGTGTGTGTGTGTGTGTGTGTGTGTGTGAATTCAGAGTCTTCTGCTCTTGCTTGGCTTTTTCTTTTAAGGCTGATGCTCTGTCACTTGAGCCATACCTCCACAGCTGGCTTTTTGCTGATTAATTGGAGATAAGAGTCTTTTGATTTGTCTGCCTTTGAACTGTGATCCTCAGATCTTTGTGTGTGTGTGTGTGTGTGTGTGTGTGTAGGTGTGTGTGTAGGTGTAGGTTTTAGGGCTTGAACTTAGGGCCTCAAGCTCTTGCTTAGTTGTTGTTTTGGTGGTTGTTGTTGTTCAAGGCTGGCACTCTGGCAGTTGAGTTATGATGTTCAGTTCCGGAAAGTAACCTTTAGTGTTTTGTATGTTTGTTTTTTGGTGCCAATACTGGAGCTTGAACTTAGGGCCTTGTGCTCTCAGTTGGCTTTTTTGCTTGAGGTTGATATTCTACCAGTTGAGCCACACTTCCACTTCCATCTTTTTAAATTTTTTATTTTTACTTTTTATTTTTTTGTCCATCCTGGGGCTTGAACTCAGGGCCTGGACATTGTCCCTGAGCTCTTTTGCTCAAAGCTAGTGTTCCACCACTTAGAGCCACAGTGCCACTTCTGATTTACTGGTAGTTAATTGGAGGTAAGAGTCTTATAGACCTTCCTGCCTGAGCTGGCTTTGAACTTTGATTCTCAGATCTCAGTCTCTTGAGTTGATATGATTACAGGTGTGAGCCACCAGTGCAGGCTTATTTTTTTTTCTAATTTGTAACTTGTTGCCACTTGGTTCTTAATGTAGATTTACTGAGGTGTGAGACAATGAGATAGTCTTAAGATTGTGGCAGAGGTTTTTTTCCCCCCTAAATATTACGAAGTTTTTTAAACCCACCATATGGTGATAGGATTCTATTTATTGAAAAAGGCATCTTTCAGGTATCTTGCAGAAAACACAACAAAGAGCCATAGGTTAAGGTTTACTCTAAGTACTGAATTTGATAGAGGATCTTTTCATTTCATTAAGCCCAAGATCAAGGCACTAAGTATTACTGTGGTGTGGCTTGGCAGTTCTTTGTACAACTACTTAAAGATTGAAAGAAATACAAAATGGGTATTAGAAATATTTCATGCTTTGTTTTCTTTAGTTTGGCAAAGCTAAGCAAAGCAACAGTCTGTTTTAAACTATCACTTAATACTTGCTATCTTCATGTTTAATCCTCTAACCTCTTGACTAACATTATATCTTATTGCATTTGAACATCAATGAGACCTCAGTTAATACTTTGCATAGATTCTAGTTAGTCTGGAGGTTGAAGGGTAAATATGTCCTCTTGGTGTTTTCTCCTTGGCTGACACATTAGTTTATTCACTCTGCTTCAAGTGGATAAATTTCTTTGTCAGCCAAGACCTTAACAAAGAAGCTGGGTAAGTATGTGGATAACATAAGCAAAACTATTTTAGATATTTAAAAGTATTATCTGAGTATTACCTAAAAGTAAAGCAGTGAAATTTTACAGTGTATTATTTTTCTTCTTATTCTATGAAGGGATAATTGAGATGAATAGCATTTTGTAATTTTAACTTCTGGAAAATAACTGTGTGAGGACTATAGCATCTCTAGTGCGCATCTCACCCTTGGCCGGTCCTGGAGATGACTTGGTGAAGATGAATGCCTTCTGTTTTACAACAGTAGAGAGCTTGCGCATGTTACACAGGGCTTCTCTGTTGAAACTGTACATGTTCACTGGATGAGTAATTTTGTTTCACAGATGCAGCATTTAAAATCCTGAATCCTATGACTGTTCCGAGATTTTTTAGGCTGAATAGCAACAATGCCTTGATAGAGTTCTTGTTGGAGGTGAGAAGGAGTCTGTTTCATTGGTGGTGGGTACTAAGCCACATTCTTTACATGTCCACAATTTCTTGGCATGTAAAAAAAAAAACCAAAACAGGAGGAAATTGTCATCTTTTGTTTTTCAGGGTACTCCTGAGATAAGAGAACATTATCTTGACTCTAAGAAAGATGTAGACCGGCACCTGAAATCCGCCTGTGAACAGTTTATTCAGCAGCAGACCAAGCTATTTGTTGAGCACCTCGAGGAGTTCATGACAAAGGTAAAGATGGAGTTATCTCCTTGTGAAGGCATTTACATTCTTCCCTAGCTTTCCTTCTGACTTGCTCCCTGGTGAAAACTCACTGACATAACCAGACAGTAAGCCCATGCTTTAGTGACTTTGTTTAGGAAATCACTGTTTCCTGCATTGGAAGTTTTTGATTTGTTGACTTCTAGGTATGCTGTAGAGTTTTTAGTTGTGAGGGGGAAGAGTACAAATACTATAGAGGTATTTTTGTGCTATCTACATTATGAGTTATCTGCATATGGGCAGGGACTCAGCGCTGTCTGGTAACCTCCCCTACTATGGGGCCTGTGTGGCAGCAACCACAGTCTGTATGTCAGAATTTGCTACTACTTAAATGGGAGATTTTTCTTACTCTAAATGCTAATTTCATTTTTCTGGATAATTGAGAATTGAAGGTTTTCTACTGACATGTTAACTGCTAAATATACACATTAAATATAAGGAGATACTATAGCCAGACTTACATCGCTTGAGCAAAAATATATCGACTGGCGAATGCAAGCAAAGAGAAAGATAGATCATGGCTATTTTGACATTCTTGCTTCATTCCAATTATTATTTTTTAAAATTTTATTATGTTGTAATTCAATCTAATTTTTTTTTTTGGTTGGTTGTGGGGCTTGAAGTCTGGGCCTGGGTGTCCCCGAGCTCTTCAGCTCAAGGCTAGTGCTCTACCATTTGAGCCACAGCGCCACTTCTGATTTTCTGGTGGTTAATTGGAGATAAGAGTCTCATGGACTTTCCTGCCTGGGCTGGAACCGTGACCCTCAGATCTCACCCTCCTGAGTAGGATTTGCACGTGTGAGCCACTGGCGCCTGGCCCGATCTAATCATTTAAAAAATAAAATAAATGCCATTACTCAGGCTTTAAAGATGTTTTAAAGTCTTCAAGTTAACTTTCATTAAGTCTCTTGTTTACATCAGACTAATATTAGAGGTTATCATATAAAAAAATAAAGTTATGGTAGCATTTTCTCTCAAATTGGATGCGTCTTAACTGGTTAACTGATTAGACAGGATGTGTCTGGGAACAACAAAGACACAACTGTACAGGTTGTTCATTAAGAGCTTGATGCTGGTTATCAGCTAGTGTGCCTGCAGCCTGTGGTATAGATGGAAGATGCCAGTTAAAAATAAGAAAAACAAGCTGGCCACCAGTACCTCACATCTGTAATCCTAGCTACTTAGGCTGAGATCTGAGCATTGCAATTTAAAGTCAGTGTCGGCAAGTTATGAATCTTGAACTCAGGGACTGGGTGCTGTTTCTGACCCTTTTCATTCAAGGCTAGTGCTACGTTAGCCACAGCACCACTTCTGTGGGTTTGAGTAGTTTATTTGAGGTTAGAGTATCATAGATTTTCCTGCCTGGCTGGCTTTGAACCCTAGGTTTTGACTTTTTAAAAAAGAGTGTAAGTACTGTTTATAATAAACAGATAAATGACCATTTTTACTAAAATTATCCTCATAGAAAAGTAGTTTGTAGATAGTAATATGATTTGGGGGAGAACATTCACCTAATACTAGTGAGAAGTATTGTAGATGAATATTGTATAATGTCAGAGCAGAATGAATCTTGTGAAGTCACCAATTTGTAAGGAAATCTACGATTGAAGGGTTATTCTAGAACAGCAGAATTTTTCTAAAAATAAAGCGAATCACAATTCACTAATAGAGTTGTCCAAATTGATCTTAGTGTGCGTTTGGTAAGTCCGGCATAACTCTGGTTATACGTTTTAAATGTCCCTAGTCACTAAGAACACTAAAAGGAAACAGATTTCTATAGAAAATCTTCTAATTTGGAATTATATAATGGTTTTTCAGGGATGTGCAATACATATATAGAAGGGATCCCTAGACAGCAGTTCATGGATTTTTTTTTTTTCCTGTGTAGCTCAGGTGTAGTCTTAAGTAGGACCATCATTCAAAAATAGTAGTAAGCTTAAGAGAAAGAGCAGAGAATTTGGGCCTGGACTCCCTTCTACTAGCTAGCTGAAATTGAAGGCAAGTCATTTTTTCCCCACCTCTGTTTTCTAATCCCGCAGGAGATAGCAGCAGCATCTATCCTCCCTGCCTTAGTGGGACTACATAACATCATATGTACGAGTACTCTGTTACTATAAACTGCTGCAGAAATGTGATTTTGTGCTAAAGTACCCACATTTCTTTATATAAAGCTAAGCTAAAAGCATTTATTTCTGATGGGGACTAGTTTGTCAAAAACTCAGAAGACAGACAGACAGACAGACAGACAGACACACACACACACACACACACACACACACACTCATTTTCTTTCTAGCACTTTGATAAGATTTTGTAAGTTTATTCTTAGTATTCCCTCTGAAGTGTTTCTAGTTTCCTCAAAAACTATATATTTAAATGTTTCTCATAAAAGAATTTGACCTATAAACTTAGTTCTTGCTCCCAAGGAGTTAGTTTTGCTCATTCCCTAGTCTTAAAAAAAAAAAAGGATCTAGTTAATACATGGACAAGCAAAACTGAAGAAGAAGAAATACAAATGACTAATAGATGCATGAAGAAATGTTCAATATCCTTAGTCATAAAAGAGTGAAAATCAAAATCACTATTAGATTCTATCACATTCTAATCAGAAAGGCCACCATCAAGAAAACAAACAAATGTCGGAGGGGTTATAAGGGAAAAAGGAATCCTGATAGACTGTGGGTAGAAATATAAACTTGTGCAACCACTATGGAAATCAGCATGGACTTTTCTCAAAAAACTAAAGGTAGATTTACTTTATAATCTCATTCCATGATTGAGCATATAACCGAAGGAATGTAAGTCAGTATATAAGAATACCTTCATATATCACTGTTCAAAATAGCCAAATGGAATCAGCTGTAGTGCCTGACAATAGGTGAATGGATAAAGAGGATATGGTGCACGTATACCATCAACTATACACAGCCATAAAGAAAGATGGAATATCATTTGCAGGATTGGATAGAATTGTAGAACACCAGTTAGATGCCAGTGGTTAATGCCTATAATCCTAGCTACTTAGGATGCTGAGATCTGAGGATTGTGGTTCAAAGCCAGCTGGGGCAGGATTGTTCGTGAGACTCTTTTTTTTTTTTTTTTTTTCTTTCTTTTTTGGGTCCGGTCATGGGACCTGAACTCTGGGCCTGGGTGCTGTCCCTCAGCTCTTCAGCTTAAGGCTACCGCTCTACTACCACTTGAGCCACAGTGCCACTTCGGGCTTTTTTCTTTTCTTTTTTTTTTTTTTGTCGGTCGTGGGGCTTGAACTCTGGGCCTGGGCGCTGTCCCTCAGCTCTTCAGCTCAAGGCGAGCGCTCTACCACTTGAGCTACAGCGCCACTTCCAGTTTTCTGGTGGTTTATTGGAGATAGGAGTCTCACGGTCTCTCCTTGCCCGGGCTGTCTTTGAACCGCGATCCTCAGATCTCAGCCTCCTGAGTAGCTAGGATTACAGGCGTGAGCCACCAGCGCCCGGCTCACTTCGGGCTTTTTTCTTTTTGCTTATGTGGTGCTGAGGAATCGAACCCAGGGCCTCAGGCATGCAAGGCAAGCGCTTTACCACTGAGCCACCTTCTCAGCCCTCGTGAGACTCTTATCTCTAATTAACCACCAGAAAACTGGAAGTGGCACTGTGACTCAAGGTGGTAGAGTATTAGCCTCGAGCTGAAGAGTTCAGGGACAGTGCCCAGGCCCAGAGTTCAGGTTGCATGACCAACAAAAAAAAAAAAAGTCTCACATATTTTTGCTCATGTATGTATTTGTGTATGATATGGATATATATGTATTTGTACATTATGTACATATAAACACATGTATATATGTATGTACAAATATATGTGTATACGTATGGCATGACATTATATATATATATATATATATATATATATATATATATATAAAACTAAGAAGAAGGGATGAGGGAAAAAGGAAGATTGAGGGTGAATAATTTCTAAATACAGTGCAACTATTTATGAAGATGGCATAAGGAGCCCCAGTGAAAGCTGGTGATCAATAGTGTATTATGTGGGGCAGGGAAGAGAAATCAATAGAGGAGATTCTGAACCTCTTGGGGTTTCACTGTGGTATTTCAGATGTGCATGTATTAGGTGTCTAATACGCATAAAATGGAAACAGTAATAGAAAAGTAAAATGTTCTGATGAAAGAACACCATCGTGAGGAGGAAGCGCTAATGAGTGTGAATGAGAATAAACATTTTCCAAGTATTTTATCTGCATGTATGAAATGAAAAGTAATGAAATTCATTGAAAACTGTTTTAGAGGAGAAGTGGGATAAGAGACAGTGATAGGGAGGTAAGATGTTCAGGATACATTGTTTACATCTCTGGATATGTCATAGCAAGGTCTCTGTTGCACAACTAATGTATGCTAATTAAAAAAGGGAAAGAGTAGAAACGATGAGGCTAATTGAGGAAAGCTTTCCCTTGAGAAGTCGTTTCTTCCTCTTCCTCTTGGTTTTATTCTCAGAAGAGATTATCTCTAAAGAGCTAGGAAATTTTTGAAGAAAATATTCCTTGAGGTTTGACTTAGAGATAGTAAATTATCTAAATAGTAAAAGAGACAACCATACAGGTCTATATAAAAAACAAACAGCCTAAAGTATGTCTTTATAAAATGGATTTAAATTCTGAAATAAGTGGAATAGTAGATAGACACTGGTATTAAAACTGTCAGAAAAATGTCCAGAATATAAATTTAAATGGGAAAAACGTTTACAGAATACCATGTCCCCATTTTAAAAAATGAATACATGTATTTTTATACTAGAAACAATTTGGGATGATACATTCTGAAGTGTGAGTATGTTTTTCTCTGTCACTCAACTGACTTATAGTCATCTGTAATTTGCTTTCAAAAGCTGTCTCTCACAGTGACAAAGATATGGAGAGGAACTGAATGAGAGGAGGCAAGGGCCAATTACTTGAATTCACATGGGTAGCACAGGCAAGTCCAAGAGTGGTGCAGGAGTAGAATTAGAAAGGAGAAACAAAGCAGACATGAGGAAGGCTGGAGAGACCTGAATCAACATACCTGTCTAAACACTTGATCCTTTTCATAGAAAGCTGAAGAATTGATGCTTAGGTTTTTCTAATGGTACTACATGGTAAGGTCCAGTCAATGTCTATCCACTCAAGAAAAATATTTTATGCAGTTTCCTTCTCTCACTTTACCCAGCCACCTCCTATCAACTCCCTAGTCGTACTGTCTCAGAAGCAGGGACTCTTGTATTTGTTCTTTCTGTTCCTGCTATGGAGTGAAAATAGATGAGAAGATGAGCTTCAAAGGCTGTGTCTAGTCAAGACACTTGTCATTGGTCAAGAGTGCTTTTGATAGTATTTGAAAATAATGTGTATGTGTATATATGTATGCATGTGTTTTGCTTTTTGAGACAGGGCTAGCCTTCAACTTTCAATCCTACTCAGCCTCTCAAATGCAGGGATTGTAGGTGTGCGTCACTACCCTATGCTCTTTGTTTTTTTTTTTTTTTTTTTTTTGTCGGTCATGGGGCTTGAACTCTGGGCCTGGGCGCTGTCCCTCAGCTCTTCAGCTCAAGGCGAGCGCTCTACCACTTGAGCTACAGCGCCACTTCCTGCTCTTTGTTTTAATGACATTTTTCCTGTCTGTGTTACAATTAAAAAAAAACATCTTGGAGTATGTACTGGAGTTTTTGTCCAGCTCTGGGTGACATATTTCTAATAAAGTATAGTAATAGTTTGGTATATTAATGTAATGTAAGTGTTAGTGTACTTAAGAAAGACTTTCCTGGGTCTGGGAAGGTGGCTCAGTGGTAGAGCTCTTGCCTTGCATGCTTGAGGCCCTGGGTTCGAATCCTCAGCACAACATAAGCAGAAAAAAAAGCTGGAAGTGGCGTTGTGGCTCAAGTGGTAGAGTGCTAGCCTTGAGCTGAAGAGCTGAGGGACAGCTCCCAGACCCAGAGTTCAGGCCCCATGACTGGACCCCCTTCTCTCCCCCCCCCCCAAAAAAAAGACTTTCCTAGCCTGAAATGCTTCTGGCAGAATGCCTTTGTAGGACTTTAGCATGTTTATTAACAGGATAATATGTATGTCGAATCACAGGAGAAGTCTTGCTAAAATTTTGTACTAGCTGTAAAAGATTGTAAGACATGTTGCATTTTTGTACACTTGATTATTAGTATGTTTTAATAGGTTGAATCTGTATTATGTATCCTTAACATTTCACTTGTCACTGGTGAATGAAGCTTTTCTTTTTGTTTCTTCTACTAGGTTTCAGCATTAAAAACAATGGCCAGTCAAGGAGGCCCCAAGTATACCCTTTCCCAGCAGCCTTGGGCACAACCAGGTATTCAGATTTTATTCTTTCTGGTTGATTTTTAAAGATTGCTATTAATTTGCATTTATGTTCCTTGCTGTGACAGCTTGGAGTCTTCTTACTCTGGGATGCTAGATTGGAGTTGATAGAAGCCATTTGGAGCTGGCAGGTTTTTCTGGGCTAGCACTACTCATGCTTCAGCAAGCTTTCCAAGAAAGGAAGAATTAAAAACAAAATTTAAGTAGTTAAAAATAAAATGTGGTTTAGATTAAGGAAACATTTTTGAGTCATTTGGTTTCTGTACAACACTGTTCATTGGGATAGAATACTGTATTGACAGTGAAATTATGAGAGAGTATACCTGTTTTCAAGTAAGTGAAGAAATGTTGGGTCACTTTCCTTCTACTTTTTCTTTAACTTATATTATCTGCTGACATTTTGGAGTGTTTGCAAAAAAAAATTACAAAACTGAATTATTGGTAAGACTCAGCAGGCAGTATCATTATCTGGTTATTTTTGGTACATTTTGTGGCATTTTATGTAGCCATTCAACCAGAATAAATCATTTGTCCATATCCTAACCTTTATTAAATTTAGAAATGGTGACAACATGATGAAAGAATGGTATTAGATTTTCGTTGTTTTCTTTTCTTTTCTTTTTGAGAAAGGATCATGTTATGTAGCCAGGCTGGCCTCAAACTCCATAATCTTCCTACTGCAGTCTCTTGGGATTATAGGTGTGTACTTCCAATTGGCTTAAGAAAGGTGTTTTAATTATGGATAAACCATGTTCACATTGGAGGGAAGCTTTTGCTATGAGCTATGAGTGTTGTTCTGGCTTTCATCCATGAAAACTGGCTGCTTCAGACATCTAATCAACTTTCTAATATGGCTACTGTTCCATATTGAGTGAATGGTACTGTCTGATAGATATTTCCTTGGGCTAAAGGACTGAAGTCATCTTAAACCTTCAGAATTTTCACTTACAAATGTCTGGGTTAATGTGAATGTGAACTAAAATTAGTAGCTGTGTATGTATCTCTTAGAAAGATGTGTAAATGTAGAAAATTCTCATTGAAAGGAAGACAAGAGTTGGTTTTTTGTTTCCTTTGTTTTTTGCTGAGTTGAACTCAGTGTGGTGCTGTCCCTGAGCCTCTTTGTGCTCAAGGCTAGTTTTCTACCACTAAAGCCATAGTGCCACTCCCAGCTTTTTCTGAGTAGTTTAATGGAGATTAGAGTCTCAGACTTTTTCCAGCCTTGGCTGGCTTTGATCCTTAGATCTCAGCCTCTTGAACAGCTAAGATTATGGGAATGAGCCACCAGTGCACAGCTAAAACAAGAGTTTTATTTCAAATATTTCTTGTGTATACTTTCAGAATATCAATGCAGATTTGTACTTTTCTTTATGGGAAGTAAACTTTGTGCTTTGTGATGTGTTTTTGTTCTTTTGTTTATTGTATGGAGACAGTGAATATTCTACCTTCTTTTTGCACATGTGTATGAGATTAACATCTTGGACATATTTTAACAAACAGAGCACACTGATGCTATACTGCCTTGTGTCAAGAGACAGAAAACCAGCATCTCTTACTGAGAGTAGTGGACCTGCTAGTCCTAGGTTGGTGCTGTGTTAACCACCTATCCTGATTCTTCAGTCTGGAAGCAGATTTGTCAGTTCTTAATGATTCCTCACAGTCTAGAAGCAAACTTGTCAGTTCTTATTGCAGCAAGGCTCTTAGAAAAATTCTCATCATCTTCAAATTCATTGGTGTATTTGGCTTAAGATTTTGGTTGCTTATGTAGGGCTTATTTAAAAATAGGACCAGATTTGTATTTTGAATGTTTATGTAAATGAAACTGTTTAAGGGCAGTAAATCTTCCTTAAAATAGATAAAAGCAGCATACAGGCACAGGCATATTTAGTACATTTATGCCCAGGAACTTGATGCCTAATTAATGTATTGTTCTTTCCCTTTTGAAAAGATTCTTTCAAAATAAGTACTGTCATCTTCTCAGGTAGAGTCCTAATAAAGCTCAAAGTGTTTAGGGATTGCTCACTTCAGCATCATTAAAATTGTTAGTAAAGTGGGAGCCGATAAAAGAGTAGTGACAGGCCAGATTGGTCTAGGCCTTGCTGTGTGGTTATTTAACTCATTTGGTTCTTTAAAGTGAGATCTCAGAGAATGCAGTGCCAATTCAGTCTATCTTGTAGTTTGCCTTCTGCTACTTTAGTCACATGGAGGTGTTTTTTTTTTTTTTTTTATGATTTCTAATGCATGAAGTCCACTTAAATGTCAGAGAGATTTGTGGGCCATTTGAGGCGGGAACATGGAGGATAGTGTATGGACTGTCTTAGGACACATGGCTTCCCACTCCTCCCTCCTCCCTAGGTCTTGGGGATTGTTATGATAAATTCCCAGGAAAGTGAATTATACATTAGGATGCCAATTTGTTAATTCAGTCTAGGGCATATATCCTTCTTAGTGGGCCTTGTATTCACTAGCCAGTACACTTTTTGTGGTTTTTAAGCTCTCTGAAATGTTTAGTGATACCTGAAGTGTGTTGATGATGGTGAAAACAGAACCCCGGGGTGTCTTGAGGGGGGCTTTCAATGATTTAATGAAAAGTAAGCAGTTCTTGAGCGATTTCTTCTTGGAAGCATTGGCACTTTTTTTTAAACCTTGTTTTGCCACCATCACTCCAGTTTTTTTTTTTTATATGGCATGAAATTTAAACTATGAAAGATATAAAATGAAAAATAATTCTCTATCTGCAACCATTATATTATAGTTTCCTTTCCCAAATTATGTGCATGTTAGCACACATAGCCTTTAAGAGTTACCTAAATATGCTAATAGCTCACTCTGTAATCTTAGCCACTCAGGAGGTTCAGGTATTAAGATCACTGTGTGAAGCCAAACAAATCTGAGAGACTCCAGTTTCTGATTAACCAGCAAAAAGTAGAGGCATGGCTCTGGTGGTAGAGCCTCAACCTTGAGTGAAAGAGTCCAAGGCTCTGAGTTTAAGACCCAGCATAGGCACAAAAAAAGAAGATAAAATGAGTTACCCAAATGAGGTTGTACTGTTTCTCTTACCATTTTCCATGCATCTTGTAGCCTTTTCTGACCCACTACTCTAGCCCTACTACTCTGCTTAATGGGTTCACAGCATGTTGTCAGAGATTCTTTGGGAATTTGATGAGTGGATATTCAGAATATCTTCAGTTCATTTTTTACAATATATTTAGTGAAAATTCCTTTGCACATAATCTTTGTAATTTTAAAAACTTGTTTAAGATTTTCTGAACTTACAAAGGTTGTACAAGGTTGTTACAGTTTCATATATCCATCTAAGTGTTGGGTGCTTCTTGATCTGTCTGTTCCCTCCTCCCCAGACATGTTTCACATTTTCAACTTCATTTATCACATACGTATATTGAGAATTCGTGCTGTATTTGTCCCTTGTTCCCTTTTTCATCCATCTACCCCCATCAGCCCCTTTCCTTTATGATCTTGTTTCAACTCCCTGATACTCATTTTGTTAAATAGTCTTACTAATTGTTTAAATGTTTACTCCATGAAGTTTTACCCTTGTATATACCATAGTCAGTTAAATTGTGTATATAAACATATGCCTCTATGTATGCTTCTATGAGAGGTGGTATTACTAGCCTAGGATCTACATGTGAGAGAAAATATACGCCCTTTGTCTTTCTGGGCCTGGTTTACTTTGCTTAGTATGTTTTCCAGATCCATCTTTTCCTGCAAATGACACCAGAGATATATTCATCATTTCTTCATGCATTTATTGAGTATATGAACTTCTTCCTCTGAGAACTGTTTAGCTTCTTTGCCCTTTGGGTTGCTCCTTTGAATTTTTGATTCTTGGAGGCTTTAGTTTTTTTGAGCTCCTAGTAAATTCAAGTTATTAGACCCTTTGCAGATACATAGCTAGCAAAGATCTTTTCCCATTCTGTAGGCTGTCCTTAGCTTAGAAATGATAATCCTTTGCTGTGCAGAAGCTTTTAAGCTTAATGCAGTTTCATTTGTCAATTCTTTCTTTTGTTTGCTGAGCCCATGGAATTTTTCCTATCTTTTCTCTTTCTTTCTTCCTTCCTTCCTTCCTTCCTTCCTTCCTTCCTTCCTTCCTTTCTTCCTTTCTTCCTTCCTTTCTTTCTTTCTTTCTTTCTTTCTTTCTTTCTTTCTTTCTTTCCTTCTTTCTTTCTTTCTTTCTTTCTTTCTTTCTTTCCTTCTTTCCTTCTTTCCTTCTTTCTTTCTTTCCTTCTTTCCTTCTTTCCTTCTTTCCTTCTTTCTTTCTTTCCTTCTTTCTTTCTTTCTTTCTTTCTTTCTTTCCTTCTTTCTTTCCTTCTTTCTTTCCTTCTTTCCTTCTTTCTTTCTTTCTTTCTTTCTTTCCTTCTTTCTTTCTTTCCTTCTTTCTTTCTTTCCTTCTTTCTTTCTTTCTTTCTTTCTTTCTTTCCTTCTTTCTTTCTTTCCTTCTTTCTTTCTTTCTTTCTTTCTTTCTTTCTTTCTTTCTTTCTTTCTTTCTTTCCTTCTTTCTTTCTTTCTTTCCTTCCTTCCTTCCTTCCTTCCTTCCTTCCTTCCTTCCTTCCTTCCTTCCTTCCTTCCTTCTTTCTTTCTTTCTTTCTTTCTTTCTTTCTTTCTTTCTTTCTTTCTTTCTTTCTTTCTTTCTTTCTTTCTTTCTTTCTTTCTTTCTTTCTTTCTTTCTTTCTTTCTTTCTTTCTTTCTTTCTGTTGGTCGTGTGGCCTGAACTCTGGGCATGGGCATCAGCTCTTCAGCTCAAGGCTAGTGCTCTACTACTACTTGAACCACAGTGCCACTTCCAGCTTTTTCTGTTTATGTGGTGCTGAGGAATTGAACCCAGGGCCTCATGCATGCAAGGCAAGCATTCATCACTGAGCCACCTTCCCAGCCCTGTATCCCAATGAGGATATGGAATATTATTCAGGGAGTTTTTGCCCATGCAGAAACTCCAGTGCCTAGGAGTTTCCCTTTGTTTTTATAGTGGTTTCAAGGTTTCAGCTCTTAAAGTGAGGTCTTTTCTTTTTCCTTTTTTTTTTTTTCTGGTCCTGGGGCTTGAACTTGGGGCCAGGGTACTGTCCTTGAGCCTCTCTGTGCTCGAGGCAAGCATTCTAACACTTGAGCCACAGCACCACTTCCAGCCTTTTCTGTTTATGTGGTACTGAGGAATCGAACCCAGGGCTTCATGCTTGCTAGGCAAAAGCACTCTACCACTAAACCACATTCCCAGCACCTACAGGGAGGTCTTTGATCCAGTTTGAATTGATATTACTACAAAGTATGAGACAAAGATTAAGATTATGGATATCCAGTTTTTCCTATACTATTTATGGAGGATACCATCCTTTTTTCCAACATATATTTTTGGCTTCTTTTTCAAAGGAGGCTAGGTGGCTAGGTGTGTGGGTTCATTCTGGGCCTTCTAGCCTATTCCATTGGTCTCTGGGTTTCTGTTGTTGTTGGCACTGGGGCTTGAACTCAGAGTCTTTAACTTTCTCTCAGCTTTTTTCATCATGGCTGAGGCTGTACTGTTTGAGCTAGGACTCCACTCCAGCTTTTTGCTTAATTGAGGATAAGTCTCTCAGTTTTGTCTGCTTAGACAGGCTTTGAAGTGAGTGAGATCCTGAATGTCTAGGAATGTGAGTCACTGATCCTGACCTACCTTAGTATTTTGTGAGTATATAGAATAATTTTTGTCAGTGGAAATGTTAGGTAAATAAGTATATGTACTTGTGGTTTGCCTAGATATTGTCTAATATCCTCCCAATGAGGTTGAATCATTTTGTATTTCTTGATGGGAGCCTCTGGTGAAGAAGATTCATTGTTTCTTAGTAGCTGCTGGGGATGGTTTCAAGGCCACCCAGCAGATGCTAAAATGCACAGATGCTCTGATCTCTTATATAAACATGGTGTACTTGCAAAATATCTGAGGAGCATCCTCCTGTATTCTCTTATCTCCATATTACTTGTAAGAGTTAATGTAATATAAATGCTGTAGTTATATATATTGATTAGAGGAAAATAATGATAGTCCATATATGCTTGGTACAGTCACACTTTTGTTTTTGGAATATTTTAAATCTGTAGTTGGTTGAATCTGTAAGTGTGAAGCCTGAGAATTTTCTTTATACTCTTGTCAAACATGGTTATCTACCAATCTATTTTGCTATTTTTTTTTTGTCAATTTGTAAATTTCTCACTGTTTGAATTTACTTTAATTTTGAGCATCTTTGAAATGAATCATCTTTTCCTTTGGTATCATACAAGTGACTGCTCTGTTCTATGTAGTTCCTTCAGATATTAACTGCACTTGAGTTATGTAATTACTTCAAAACTTCTCTAATTCTGTTCCTTGTCTGTTAATACAATGTAAGAACGTAACAAATGGTTAAAAAAGAATGTAACATGGACATTTATTCCCTTAAACTTGTGTGACCCAAGCAAACTGGTTAGAGAGTGCCTCTGACTGCATCAGTTCATATAAAGTAATTTTTGCTAGTGTCTCTCTAAAAATAGCATAATATACATATGTATAAATAAGTAAGCCTTATGTCCTGTTGCCAAATCTAAAGATACCTATTGTAGGTCCTGAAATGTGTCCTGAAGTGTGCTGAGGGAGTGAGGGAAGAGAACAGTTAAGGGTGGTAGTTTGCTACCTTAGCCCTAAGGATTAGAGTTCATATATGTTGTAGAAACTTGTATGTTTATA
The DNA here is from genome assembly GCF_024711535.1 of Dipodomys merriami. Taxonomy (NCBI): domain Eukaryota; kingdom Metazoa; phylum Chordata; class Mammalia; order Rodentia; family Heteromyidae; genus Dipodomys; species Dipodomys merriami. The sequence continues at coordinate 335,184 of NW_027203293.1, read as the reverse complement.
GGGCTTGTGATTAAACAAGAATTATAAAAGAAATTCTTTGGGGAAATAAGGAGCCATTTGCTATTTTTCTCTTTCTTAAGTCATCTTTGTTCTTTTCTCCTTTGTGACTACTAATAAGGGTAATTTCTTTACAGCTAAAGTTGGTGAACTTGGGACAACTGCCTATAAAACATTAAAGACAAAGCTGCCACTGATACTGAAAAGCATGTCACTCTACCTGTCCAACAAAGAGACAGAGTTCATCTTGTTCAAGCCTGTTAAGGTGAGTAGAATGGTAGTTTATTGGAATGTTGGACTGTAACTTTAAGTGGCTTTTCTCATCTACCATTTGCTCTTCCGTAGACACTGAAAGTGTTAGGGAGCTACTTAGTGAAGCAGATGAATAATTACTGTGATTCTTGAAAGGCCTTTGAGCCTTGAGCTGTCAGATTATCTCTTTTTCCCTTCACTGTCACTTTGTCTTTTTTCTATGTTAATTTAAAATAGAAATTAACAAATCAACAAAAACTCAGCACCCCTTCACATGGTGTTTGGCCCCCACACTGGGCCACAGCATTTCAGGAATGAGGCCCCATTTTCCTAGTGAGTATTGGAAATAAATTGCTTCCAGAAGCCACCAAGGGATTAAGTCTCAGAGAAAATTTAAGACTTATAACATCCAGTTTATGTTAAGCTCACATCATTACCCAAGGCATTGGCAGATTTTTAAAGTACATTTTATATGTTTTGAAACATTGGTAGTTTTTTTTTGCATAAGAAATTGCTGAAGGAAGTGGCGCTGTGGCAAACGTGGTAGAACACTTGCCTTGAGCTGAAGAGCTCAGGAACAGTGGCCAGGCCCAGAGTTCAAGCTCCATGACTGACAAAAAATAAAATAAAAAAGTTTAATAAACTCTAAGAAATTGCTGAAGACTTGTAGTAAAATCTCTGGGGACATAGGTTTTACAAGAGCTTAGTTTTTCCAGGAAATATTAGCTGATAAGTCTTGATCAGGTTGCACTAGCATGTGCAAATTCTGTATCTTTGGAAATGTCATTAAAAATATATTCCCGCCATCTATTTTTGCAAAAATCATGGTGATTTAACACTCTGAGTGCTTGATGTTTAAGGTGTAGGTGTGTTTTCTGTGACTTATCTCATATGGTCACCTGCCCTTCTTTCTAAGAATAACATTCAGCAAGTCTTCCAGAAGTTCCATACCTTGTTAAAGGAAGAGTTCAGCCCTGAAGACATCGAGGTCATTGCTTGTCCTTCCATGGAACAGGTAATGGACACTGAAGATCTGATATTTTTAGGCTCTATGGTTATTTCATTTGAGAAGATAATTGTGTTTTTAGTTTTCATTTTAAAACCACACTGTGCATTATGTTATTTGAATGAACAAGAATTTGAATTTTGAATTACTGTTTCCAGTTTTATAGGATGGCTTTTGAGTATTCAGCTGCATTTGAAGTTTCTGATAGTGAAAATTACTATGTTTAAATTGAATGGCCTATTTGTGAAGGCCCCAAATACTGCCAGTTAATTTACAATTACGTTTGAAATACGCATAGTAAAAGAAGTTATTTTAGAGAGTAGAATAGATACTAGAAGTAGTTCTGTTTCTTTTTCCTCAAATTAAAAAAATCTGAATATGAAGCCCAGTTGCTAGCTCTCATTCCAAATTTAATGCAGTCAGCGAATGTGAATTGAGTACCAGCTATATATTAGCAATAGCCTGGTGCTTTGAGAATGTTTACTTTTCATTGCTAAGCTTAGTATATATTAGAAGTGTAGTGGATGGTAAGTTTTAGATGGAGAGGTATGGTTGAAGAAAGTGTGATTGAAATGAGTAGATATTGGAAAGGAAATTTGGGACAGTCCTCTTCTGAATAAATCTTTTAAGAGTTTTTATTGTAATGGGAAAAAGAAAGAAGGAGAAATGGAGCCTATCATTATTAAGATAAAATTGAATATCATAGTTCATCCTTTTAGAGTATAGAGTTTCATGGTTTTTAGTACATTTACAGAATTGTTTGACCATCCCTACTTTGGCATTCGGAACATTTCCATCATTCCCAAATGGCATTCCTTTCCCGGGAGTAGATACTTCATTCTTTTTCTCTCCTCATTTCCTTTTTGTCTCTGGATTTGCCTTTTCAGCTTTTAGATATTTCTTTAAATGGAATCAGATAACTTACAGCCTTTCTTTTTTTGTTGCTGTTGTCAGTTATGAGTTTGAACTCAAGGCCTGGATGCTGTCCCTGAGCCTTTTTGTGCTTAAGACTAGTGCCACTTCTGGTTTTTGAGTGATTAATTGGACATAAGAGTCTCATGGGGACTTTTCTGCCCAGGCTGGCTTCAAACCACAGTCCTTAAATCTCAGCCTCCTGAATAGCTATGATTACAGGTCTGAGCCACTGGTACCTGGCTTAACTTATTTTCTTTCTTTCTTTCTTTCTCTTTCTTTCTTTCTTTCTTTCTTTCTTTTTCTTTCTTTCTTTCTTTCTTTCTTTCTTTCTTTCTTTCTTTCTTTCTTTCTTTCTTTCTTTCTTTCTTTCTTTCTTCCTTTCTTCTTTCCCTTCCTCCTTTCCTTCCTTCCTTCCTTCCTTCCCTTTCTTTCCTTCCTTTCTTTTTTGGTTGGTTGTGGGGCCTGAACTCTGTCTGGGCCTGGGTGCTGTCCCTCAGCACTTCAGCTCAAGGCTAGTGCTCTACCACTTGAGCCACAGCACCACTTCCAGCTTTTTCTGCTTATATGGTGCTGAGGAATCGAACCTACAATTTGACCAGTTTGCTTTTTTTTGGGGGGGGTGGTGTCCGGTCGTGAGGCAGTTAATTATAGGTGTGAGCCACCAGCGCTCAAGCTAGTATCATTCTTTTTGATGGCAGTTTGCCTTTTTTTTTTGGGGTCCAGTCGTGAGGCCTGAACTCTGGGCCTGGGCGCTGTCCCTCAGCTCTTCAGCTCAAGGCTAGTGCTCTACCACTTGAGCCACAGCGCCACTTCCGGCTTTTTTTTTTTTTTGCTTATGTGGTGCTGAGGAATCGAACCCAGGGCCTCATGCATGCAGGGCAAGCGCTCTACCACTGAGCCACGTTCCCAGTCCCCCAATTTGCTTTAATCTTCACTTTTCCCCACTTCTCCCTAGCCCCCCCCCTCTCTCTCTCTCTGTCTCTCTCTCTCTCTCTTTCTCTCTCTCTCTCTCTCTCTCTCTCTCTCTCTCTCTCTCTCTCTCTCTCTCTGCCTGAACTCTGGGCCTGGTTGCTGTCCCTCAGCTCTTTAGCTCAAGGCGAGCGCTTTACCACTTGAGCCACAGCACCACCTCTAGCTTTTTCTGCTTATGCGGGACTGAGGAATCAAACTCAGGGCCTCATGCATGCAAGGCAAGCACTCTACCACTGAGCCACCTTCCCAGCCACTCCCTAGCCCCTCTTTTAAGTAACATGAGAGTGTGTTGGGTGACACTTCAGAGTATCTAAGAGAGAAAGATGTTTCCTTATCCTCTTCATACTCCTCCTATATAGTTATCAAAGCAGGAATTTGTTAGTCCTGTTGTCTGATCTATAGTTCATATTCAAGTCCAAAGTCCCACTCACCTTCTTTGTAGATACTTTCTCCAGTCTGGTCCAGTCTCAGTTCACTGGCTGTTGCCAGGGATCACATCTTTGTGGAACATATATTTCTGTCTTTTGTAAGTGTTAGTGTAATGTGTCATTAGTCCCTGGACTTTAAATGACTTTTGGGCCTGGATTCAGTAATGGAGGGTAGCTCCTCATGGGCCTAGTGGCTATAAAAATTTATCTTGATCCCAGCACTTAAGAGGCTGAGGTAGGAGGATTGTGGTTTTGACACCAGCTATACCATATAAAAAGACCTTTATCAAAATAAAACCAAGCAAACACCATAAAAATAACTTGATTTCCCTCCCCCCCCTCCCCCCGTTTTCCTATCCCTAGCCAACTTCTCTGTAGGTGATGTTCCACGGCAGAACTAACACAGCCATTCTCATTGCTTTTCAGGTGAACTTTCTGCTCTCCGTGTCTAATTAAGCAGGCCTGTTGGACTGGGCTGGGCTGTGTGTTAGCAGTGTCCTGTGGGCCAGTGCTGAGGAGTCTTGGTGGCCTGCAGGGTGCTGAAGAAGGCTCTATGGGAATCTTGAGAACCACCTGGGCATGCTGCTCCATGCTGCCAGCAGAAGGAAACAAAGCAAAGTGAAGAGATTGGTGTTACCCTTTCACAGACACCATATGCCAAAGATTCATTGATGAGTGGTGGTAACCATCCTATGTCAGCAGTCACCAGAGCAGAAGCTTCCATAGTAGCCATGGGGGAATGTTTCCTCACAAACGTTGTGCAATAAAAAGAGGTTACAATAAGTAGTGCAAAAAACTTTATGGAAATACAGCTAACTGAAAGCTGTTAATGCTTGAGACACTGCAACACTTTTAACCAATGAGCATTCCACAGTGACTATTTTTGTACTTCCAGAAATCTTACTTCTACACTCTATTTTATGTCATGTTTCTTCTATCATTTTGAAGCTTAGTTGGGAGTACTTATAGTTCCATTTAAGAATGCATCTTCCTTGCTCTCCTGGGAATTCAGGGTGTCATCTTTGTCTGGGAGAGGAAGAGGCAGAGGCCTCATGTAACCCATGCCCCTTGAATGGCTGGGGTGCAGAGCATTCAGAGCAGGGAACTGTAGCCACCACAGACACAGGTGGGATTGGCCTCTTCAGTGCAGATCTTCAGGGTACTGTAGTCTGTAGGTGTGTGTGGGGATTACCAATTAATGTGTCTTGAGTCTGGGACATCAAGGAGAAATACACTAATGAGCAGCAGGTTTCATGAATGAAGTGTAGTTTTCTGCATACTACCTTCAGTTACAGTTGTCCTTTAAAAGGCAAACGCTTTCCTGTGTATCTCTTTATCTGCCTGCCCAGTGCTGTGGCAGCCTTGGAATCTCCAGCCCTGCCACAGTAGAATACATTCACCCACAAATGGAAGGATGACAAACACTGCCCATACTGTATCAGGGATCACAAATTATGAGTATCTGCGAATTTTCCTACAAAGTTTTCAAATTCAGAATTGGATTGCTTTTTGCCTCTGATGTTACAATAAATGTAGCCTTTTGTTGTTGTTGTTGTTCAAAAAAGAATTCTGAGTCATTGAGAATTCTCAAGCAGTGGGGTTCTGGAATGGAGCCAGTGACCTTGTGGTGCAGGTGGTATGAGTAGCATGCTCCTTAACCTGAATGCAGGCTCTTGCACAGGGCTCCTGAGGCCTGTAGCAGGTCAGTTGCTTTTCAACCAGGTTTGAATTGGTGGTGGACATTGTTTGATAGAGCTTATTACTCTCTATTTTGGGAAGGTAAGAGGGTCCATATTCTTTCTTTGCCATAAATGAATTAGGAAAATTATATTTACTTACATTTACTGTTTTAAATATGTTTAATGAAATAAACTGTAAAATGTCCACTTTCATGTATTATATGTATATTAGGTTTTCCAATAGCCTTTCCAAAGAAATGAAGGCATGATTATTGTACAGTACTGTGACTGATTAGTTTGCTGTACAAAGCCGAATGTGTTCTTCGGGATACAAGTATGTAATGGCACTTGTTCTTGTGGTTTGATCTTTCGTTTCAGAAACATTCAGATACCTTACAAAGTGCTGGGTAGGAAATAGTGATCCAACTTGTTTGCTAAATGAATATTTGTTTAAATCTGTACAGTTTCACGTGTTTACTTATACAGAGTGTACATACTTTGAAATAATTAATTTAAAATGCTTTATATTATTTGGCTAGAAATTGCTGTTTTTAATAAATGAATTTTTTTAAAAAATAGTTTTTTTTTGCTTCCAACTTTGTCCTCATGGATCCAATATGTATGTGAATTCTTAAACATTTTTTTCTAGTAATGGGATTTGAGTTCAGGGCATCTTTCTTGCTTGCTTAGCTGGCTTTCTACCACTTGACCATGTGGCTCTTTGCTGATTATTTTGGAGATTACTCCCATCCCCCATATCTATTCTTCTTCGTCTTTCCTCCTCTCTCCTGTCCCCCAGATCTACACATTTAACTTCGTTTTAACATTTCCTTAGTTCCTTTTAATTTTAGCCACTCCTCTTAAGGTTTTTTTTTTTGTTGTTGTTGTTGGTGGTGGTGGTGATGGTGGTAGTGGTACTTATGGGGCTTGAACTCAGGGCCTGGGCACTGTCCCTGAGTTCTTTTGCTCAAGGCTAATAATGCTCTGCCACTTTAAACCACAGCACCACGTCTGGTTTTTGAGTGGTTAATTAGAGTTAAGAGTCTCAGGGCGACTTTTCTGCCTGGACTGGCTTTGAACTGAGATCTTCAGACAGATCTCAGCCCTTCTGAGCAGCAAGGATTACAAGCGTGAGCCACTGGCTGCATAGCTCTATAGTTTACTTTTTTTTGTTGGTTGTAGGGCTTGAACTCTGGGCCTGGGTTTGGCACCTTCGTTCTTCAGCTCAAGGTAAGCGCTCTGCCACTTGAGCCACAGTGCCACTTCCAGTTTTTGAGTGGTTTATTGGAGATGATAACCTTACAGACTTTCCTGTTCTTGCCCGGGCTGGCTTTGAACTGCAATCCTCAGCCTCCTGAGTAGCTAGGATTACAGGTGTGAGCCACCTGAGCCCAACTTGGCTTACTTTTATTATACCGAGTTTTTAAGTTGAATGTGATGGCATGCACTGTAATCTCAGTGGAGGCTGAGGTAGGAAGATCATAGTTCAAGACCAGCCTGGGCTATATAATATGACCCTGTCTCAAACCAAAAAAACTTGGTTTTGTTTTAAAGAAGCCCTATAAGCCAGGCAAAGGGGGCTCATGCCTATAATCTTTGCTGCTTAGGAGGCTGATCTGAGGATCACAGAAGCCAGCACAGACAGGAAAGTCCCTGTGAGACTCTTGTCTCCAGTTAACTACCAAAAAGCTAGAGTGGGAGCTATGGCTAAAGTGGTAGAGCACCAGCCTTGAGTGAAAAAAACTAAGGGACAACACCCAAACCCTGAATTCAAGTCCCAGTACTGGTGTGCACACACATGCACATGCATACACCAAGAGCTCTGTAATACAATGAACCATAGTCTGGATGTTTTCCTATTAGTGAATCTAGGGCACTCTACAGTTGCAGGACACACAATGTTTTCAAACACGTAGAACACTACCATGGTAGACATTGTACTAAGCTAGTAAATAAAATGATATCCACTTCCCTGTGTGTGCTTGCACTTGCATGTGTGTTGCTTTCTAGGCTTGCAGTGAGTACAGGAGCAAGTGAGGAGACCTCTCTGGTCATTCAGCAGTTTACTGTCTCAGTTCATGTCCCTATGTCCACCCTTTTTGCCTAGCCTGAAGACAGTTGAACTGGGCCTTTTACGTTTTTCCATCACTAGCTGGTGCTTTTAGGCTCTATGGGAGGCCAGGACACACTGATAGTTATAGGGAAGGACATGTCCTTCTGCTGTTTCTCCTTATCCCCGGGCTCAGTGGGGGAAGTCTGGTGGCAATCTAGTGAGTTTCTTTGAAATCTCAGTATGAAGCAGCTAAAGAAGGGAGGTGAGTATGTGTGCCTTGTGTTTGCTGCTCTTATGAGTTCCCCTTTATTAATTTGCTAATTATATTACATTTCCCTGTTTTAGTTAATGATGTGCTTTTGGACTGAACCCTGGCCGATAGAACCTTTTGAGTTTGTATAGCTGGGAGCAGATTACAGCTGCCAGTTAATTCTCATAAAGAAGATTCCCTCACAGAAAAAGGTAATGGTGGGGGACAGCTGGTGGGGGGTGGGGGGAAGTACTTATTCAACATGCCTCTAAATGCCATACTTTAAAAAAAATTTTTTTAGGGCTGGGAAGGTGGCTCAGTGGTAGAGCGCTTGCCTTGCATGCATGAAGCCCTGGGTTCGATTCCTCAGCACCACATAAGCAAAAAAGAAAAAAAGCCGGAAGTGGCACTGTGGCTCAAGTGGTATAGTGCTAGCCTTGAGCTGAAGAGCTGAGGGACAGTGCCCAGGCCCAGAGTTCAGGGCCCACGACCGGACCCAAAAAAAAAATTTTTTTTTATTATAAAGGTGATGTACAAAGGGGTTATAGTTACAGAAGAAAGACAATGACTACATTTCTTTTCGGATAATGTCACTCCTTCCCTTATTCTCTCCCAGTGTTTCCCTCCCATCCCCATCCACAAGTTGTATAGTTCATTTTTAACAGTGTCTAGTGAGTACAATTGCTGCGTTTATTTACCCTTTGTCCCTCCATTTTTGTGCCCCCTTTGCCTTCTCAAAGGCAGATAAACAAATGAGACAGAAAATAAAAACCTCTTGTTTCCATATCCTGGAATTCATGTCAATAAATATTATATGATCAGATGCACATAGATACTGCGCCTTTTTTGTTCCTCTCCTAAAAGTATCTCCTTTGTTCTCACTGTGTGTGAATGCCTAAAGACCTGATTGATTATGTCCCAATGTAGGTCTAGCTTTTCCATCTCAGAAACGTGCCATTTGTGCTTCTGAGCTTGGCTTACCTCACTTAATGTGATTTGTTCTAGGTTGATCCATTCCCTGTAACTGACATTCTAATGGTTGTGTAAACCTTCACTGTGTGAAAATCCACGTTTTTTGGATCCACTCATTATTGTGGAACTATTTCTACACCTTGGCTATTGTGAATAGTGCAGCAATGAACATGGATATCCTGGTTTATAATGTTCTGGGTAGATGCCCAGGAAGTGGTAGGTCTGGGCTGTAAGGAAGGTCTCTGTTTAGTTTTTTGAGGAACTTCCAGACTGCTGTCCAGAGTGGTGGTGGTAGTTTACATTTCCACCAACAGTGCAATAGGGTTCCTTTTACCCCCACATTCCTACCAAAATTTGTTGTTTGAGTTCACAGTAGAATCTCAGGGTTGTTCAATTGATTTTGCATTTCCTTTACAAATGCCATACTCCTTTTCTTCTTCTTTTTTCTTTTTGGTCATGGAGTTTGAACTCAGTGCCTGGGTACTGAGTGCCTGTGCTTTTTCACTCTACCACTTGGAGCCACTGTGCCACTTCTGGTTTTCTGGTGGTCAATTAGAGATGTCTCATTGACTTTTCCTACCTGGGCTGGCTACAAACCATGATGCTCAGATGTCAGGCTACTGAGTAGCTAGGATTATAACCACCAGCACTTGGCCAAATGCCAGTCTTGTGTCTCTTCTAGATGTCTTGCTTTCAACATCTGCACCTTTGCCTCTTCTTGAAATTCCCAGCATGCCTTGTACCCCTAACTCTACTTCATTTTGCAACTCAGCTCAGTACATTCTTTTGCTTTCCACTGTTCCCTCCAGAAAACAGTTTAATGTCTTTGCTGTGGCTTGCCTCTCTACTTCCCTATCTGGAATCTAGTACAGACAGCCTGTCCTTCCTTTCTCCTTTCTCATATAACATGTGGATGCTTGCTGTCTATGTGTGCTTGGCCTCATTACATACACATTGGAAAAGGCTCCATTAACTTCAGATTATTTACCTATCATTTATCCTTCAGAAAGTCCTTCAGTATCATCTACTATGTTAGTTCTGATTAACAGTCCAACCTAGTGCCCTTCCATTTCTAGAAATGCCTTTTCCTGCCTAGTTTCTGGAGAGAAAATACTAAGTCAGAGGATTCGTTCTCTCAGGAGAGTGGAGGCCTAAGAGGGGAGCGGTATGTGAGTCAGAGGGTGGCTTGAGGTGAATTGTACAGCAAAATTCATGTATTGAAATCTTAGCCCTGACATTTCAGAATATGACCTTATTGGAAATAGGGTATTCGTAGAAGTAGTTACCATGAGATCATATACTGGAGTAGAATGGGCTATTTCAATACAGCTTCCATCTTTGTAAGGGTGATTGGACACCACACTGTGTGCCCATGCACACAATGGCACACACATGGCACTGTGGAATTTTTGGAAGGTGGTGTTTGGGAGAGGTGGAGAGTTCCTGGACAGTTCCTTTCAGCACCTCTAGAGGGAGCTGCCCACACCTTGGCCATAGATTTCTTTCAGAACTATGAGGTTTGTTGTTTGTCATCTAATTTTGCATTTTCATCACAACCACCTTCTTAGCAAACTAGCACAGAGGTGCATTTTGTAGTCAGTTGGCCATATTCCATATTTCCTTCCAGGCCTGAGGCTCTGCATGTGACTTTTTTGTGTACCCTGTTGTTCTCTCCAGCATTTGACAGCTGGCATTCAATGGCCGTTACAGTAGATGCTGAAAACTCATTTCTTTTCTTTTTTTTTTTTTTTACATTTTAATATATATTTTTCTTGTAAAGATACTGTACAGAGGGGTTACAATTACATGAACAAGGCAATGAGTCCATTTCCTATCGAGCATTGTTACTCCCTCCTTTGTTTTTTTCCTACCTTCCCTTTCCTCCCTACCTCCCTGAATCTCCCCTCCCCACAAAGTTGTAAAGTTTGTTTTCAACATAGTGTCTCGTACATCTTATTGTTACAATGGGTCATCCTGTATCCTTATTTCAGCATTTTGTTTTCCCTTTCCCTCCCCAAATTAGAAAAATGTATATATAAGATGCAGGACACCAGAATCAAATACAGTGACAACAAGGGTTATACCATGGGGGAAGAACATTCAAAGAAAAAAAAATCACATAATACATTATAAGTACATTAACAAGGATAGCAAGAAAGATAAAATCTCTTGTGTCCCTATCTTGGGGTTCATTTCACTTAGCATCAGCTTATATGATTATATGACCTCTTTTGCTTGTCCTAGACATATACTAGTTATTGCAGATAAGGGAAACCAGGGGACCTATGTTTTTTTGGGTCTGGCTTACTTCAGTTAATATTTTTTCCAAGTCTTGGAAACTCATTTCTGTATGAAATCTCTTCGCTTTTAACTGTTAGCCACAAACTGTTTGATCAAACTAATACCTTTTCATGGCCAGGTATAATTTATAATGAAGAGAATAATGATTTTCGAGTATGATGAAAGGAGCAACATCAAGGAGAAAAGATTGGTTGATAACTGTGTGAGCCAATACTTAAGCACAGCTCTGAATGATTTTTTTAAAAAACTTAATCCTTATCATCGCCCTTTGCTCTACGATTGTCCCTTCATTATAGATAAGGAAACTGAGTCACTACCTTGCTCAAGGTCACTTAGCAAGTGGCAGTGTCAAGACCTAAACCCAGAGCTGTCTGGTTTCAGGACATACATGCCTTTTTTTGTTTTTGCCAGTCCTGGGGCTTGAACTCAGGGCCTGGGCACTGTCCCTGAGCTGCTTTTGATCAAGGCTAGCACTCTACTGCTTGAGCTACCTTACCACTTCTGGCCTTTTCCATTTATGTGTTACTGAGGAATTGAACCCAGGGCTTCATGCATGCTAGGCAAGCACTCTACCACTAAGCCACATTGCCAGCCCCATACATGTCTTTGTTCCACAGCAGACTTATTTCAATTATTGTATGTAGTGAGAAGGTCAAAGGGGATAGGGAGGGCAAGTATTGGAGTTGGGTCTGAGAGATGGCCACAGGCTTGGATGACCTAGTTGTGTCTGAGAGCTGTTCAGAAGCTGTCTTTGGTGCATGTGAACTGTTCCAGCCAGCTTTCTGTTGATGTGATTAAATGCCCGAGTTATAATGAAGAAAGATTTATTTTTGGTTCATAGTTTCAGAGCTTTTAGTGCCTGTTTGCTTGACTCTCACTTCTATGGGTCTGTGGCAGGCAGAATGACATAAGCAAGTGTGTGGTAGAGAAAGACCATTCACCTCATGGTGGTAAAGAAGCAGAGAGGCTGGGGGGAATAGTCCCATTATCCCCTTCAAGGGCACACCGCCAATGATCTAACTTCCACTAGGCTCTACCTCCTAAAGGGTCCACCACCTCCCAATAGTGCCACAGGCTTCAACACATGGCCTTTAAGATTCAAACCATAATAGTAAGAAAAAGGGATTATATGCACATGGGATATTTGGTCCTTTTTGTACTGGGGTTAGAACCTTGGATATTACACTTTCTAGGTAAGCACTTTGCCACTGAGCTACATTCCAGCCCATGGCACTAACACTTTGATGTTGGCATGTAAAGGGATGTGACTCTAGTAGTTGTGTGTGTCACTTATAGCTTGTTATCTTGCAATGGAGTGCTGTATTTTAGTCGATGTCCTTGTCCTGGGTGATTGTTCATGCATAAAATCATTGTAGGTATTATTTAGGTCAATTACAGATGTAGAAACAAGCATAAAGCTGCTCGCCCAAGGACACACAGCCAACAAGAGGCAGAGCTAAGTCAGTCTGAATCTCGAGGGAAAACAACTACTACCCAGCAGTAACTGGAGGAGCAACAGGCTCTAGGGGCTGATATGGGTCATTACTGAAATGACAGTTGGCCTCCAAAGCTGTCAGGGACCATCAGGTCCTCTCCATTCACCAGTGAGGTGTGGCAGTCCCATGTGGATGTGACTGCATAACATCTCCACCAGCCTTCCCACACTAGTCCTACCATAGCTTCTCAGTTGATAGTCTGGGTGATGGTGACATTCAGTGAAGGTCTTTGGCAGGCCGTGGGAGCTCGTGAGGAGAGAAGGCCACAAAGATCTTACTTGGGTGTCACTGTTCTCTGTAGGGACTGACTAATTGTTAGGCTGTACTAAGAAGGGGTTTCCACGACTGTTTTGGGGTTAAGATTATCTTGAGAAGTGGGCTATGACAGGAATATACAGAAGGTACCTTGTGGGAGGCTGTCCAACTTAAGCCTGTTGTTTCTAGAAACGACTCCCATGCTTGGCATCCACTGAAGCTGTGTGTACAGGATAAACTTTCCCACTTCCTTTGCTACACTGAATTGGACCAAAGACACTTCATTCAAACTGAGAAAACCAGAGACCAGGAGGTTCTTCCGAGAGTGATCAGGAGACTTAAGTGAACTGAGATGTGCAGAAAACCCATCTCCAGAATGAGCTGGACACAGCAGGACAGAAGATCCCCCTGAACTTGGCAGTGCATTTGCATCCATGTTTTTACCCAGGTTACACACTTCCTGTTTTGTTTATCTACTGTCTTGATGATGGTTACCAGTGACCGAAGGGTCCCAGCGATTAGAAGTTCCCAACTATTTTCACATGGCTCCCTTTGGGCTCCAGGTTGGTTTCTGGGTTGGGAAATGGATGTAGGCTGGGTTCTATTTTCCCCTTGATGTGGCAGGGGTAGGTGGATGATGGGGGGTGGGGGAGTGGTCTGTGATGAGATGAGGGTTAGTGGGAGCCTCTGGGACATTGCTGAAGCAATGTCCAGGAGTTGAGCTGTTTCTACACATGCACTTGGCCAAAGATGAGGCTCTGTGTTATGGGCTTTTGCTTAGATGTTCTGAAGCCAGGAGGAATAGCTTGACTTCTGGAGGCTGGAAAGCTGTGAAGATGTACAGTCAGCAGCATCTTGGTAGAATAAGGGCAGTAGTATTTGGGATGGGCCTTGACCCTCGGGGTTGACTGTCATTTACAAAAAGAAAGAAACCACACTAAACCAACATGTCACCAGAGTGACAATTTGTTACCAGGTAGGTCAGACCACCAGTCTTCATTGCCAGGTACTAGTGAGTGTGATCCTAGGCAAGTCATTTAACCTTCCTGTTTCCTCCATAAAGTACTATCTGTGTCACACAGCCATGTGACTTGTATGGTGCTGAGCATAAGCCCACTTGGCTTATGGTATGTGCATGGGTGATGGTACTGAGTGTGATGATGAGAAAGGCCTAAGAGAATGATACATCCTGACTCACCTAAGAGGTATATGTTTAACAAGGAGCGCCCCCCCCCCCCACCGGAGCTTCCCAGATATGAAGAAAGGAGAGAAACTCACCAAGTGGTTTCTACTGGCCAGACACTTTTGTAGAAATAGCTATAAGCATGAACATATTCAATACTCCCAGCTCTATTATGGTAGGTTCTATTCTAGGTCCATTTTTCTAGATGCCGAAACCGAGGCATAAAGCTATTTGCTATAAGGGGCAGAGCTAACCTGTCTGTATCCTGAGGGTGGAAAGTACTTCAAAAGTACTGCCAAAGAACAATTATATTGCCAGGTACTGATGACTCACACTGGTAATCCTAGCTGCCCATGAAGCTGAGATCTGAGGATCAAGGTTGGAAACCAGCCTGTGCAGGAAAGTCCATGAGACTCATCTCCAATTAGCCCCCCAAAAAGCTAGAAGTGGAGCTGTGGCTCAAGTGATACCTATATCATATATAGTATCGAGCGAAAAAGCTAAGAGACAGTGTCCAGGCCCTGAGTTCAGGCCTAAGTACTGTACTGGCACAAAAACAAAAACAAAAACTAAAAAATAGCAAGCCTTCTACACAGCAGTGACTAGAAGTGCAAGCAGGTATTGGCATGTTTGTTACTAAAATGGCAACCGGCCTTGGAAGCTGTTATATCAAGCATGACCACCAAGTCTTTTCTGCTCAGAAGCAGGTTATATTAGCTCCCTAAAACCTTTTTTTCAGTGATAGCATTTTGACAGGTCCCAAAGTATAAGCTAATCCTAAAGATTTAAGTAGGTCTTTGGGGGTTTTCCCAGAGCTCCTGAGATTTCCCCATTCCCAAGATATTTAGAAGATGTTGAATAAGACCTGGGCAATAATTGGTGACTGCTCTAAAATCAGATTTTAAATTTTTTCCTCCTTGGATACATGATCTTCATTAGTAATATCTTGGCTTGCTTTATGAGCATTTCCAAATCAGGAATGGTCAAAAATTTCAGGATTCTACTTATTTTTTCAAGAAGGATCTGGATCTTCCGAACGGCTTGGCCAGGTTCTACCTCCAAAACTGCTTTCGCCTTCATCTCCCCCAGCACATCGGAGTCTACGAACTGTAGGAATCATAGAAGGCCAGGTGAAGCTCCATGCTGCCTGGACACCCAATTCCTACAGCCCGGTGCCCATGATTCAGGAATGTCCACCATGAAGGGAAAATCTGTTCCCTCATCCCTGCAACTGATGCCTTCCTGATGCTCTCTCAAACACATCCAACTGGCCTGTGCCTGTGGCCACGTGGACTGTGGTAATGTTGGGCTTAGGTTACACGCCAGCCTGACTGCAAACCAGAGAGGAACAATTCCTTCTACCCTGGTGTGGCCTGCCTATTAAAGCCTGAGTTCTCTGTGGAATGTGAGGCTTCTGCCTACGGGTTGTCTACTCGAGGGCTGGGCCACAGGCCTCTCAGGGATAGGACATCCCTTAGCATCTCACTTCTACCTCAGGCTCCCTGAAGTTATGTGTCTGGGTTCTATTGGGATGAGGCCTTGCCCCAGTGGGACCATCTGTATGTTACCTTCTGACCTGTGTGTGGCCCAGAGAGGCTGATGGTCTTGGAGAGAGAAATCATAAAGGATAATACCACTAGGCTTTGTTTCTATGAGGTTTGGATGAGGTTTTCATGAAATGACTTCACACTCTTAGTGATGCACTAACACCAGATCTGGTGCCCTGAGCATGTGGGCAAAGGCTAGCTACTGAGTTGTCCTTCAGCTTAGAAGGCAGAAGCTATACTGCAAACCTCCCACTACCAAGTCTTGCTTGGGCTTTGGGAACTGCAAGACCACAGGTGATTAAAATGACCAACCAGTGAATTGGCCTCAATACAGAGACATAAGACAGGCAGCATACTACTTCCATATGCCAACAACCTCGTGGTAATAGACACTAATGATAGGCTGAAGTTCAGAAAAACAATGAAAATATATGACTATAAGAATGATCAGCAGGGAGCTGGGAAGGTGGCTCAGTGGTAGAGTGCTTCCTTGCATGCATGAAGCCCTGGGTTCGATTCCTCAGCACCACATAAGCAAAAAAGAAAAAAGCCGGAAGTGGCGCTGTGGCTCAAGTGGTAGAGCGCTAGCCTTGAGCTGAAGAGCTGAGGGACAGCGCCCAGGCCCAGAGTTCAGGCCCCATGACTGGACTCAAAAAAAAAAAAAAAAGAATGATCAGCAGAAATGGTATTATTTACCAGGAAATGGGTAGATCTGGAGGTCATCATCTTGAATGAAATAAGCTAAATTCAAAAAGCCAAATATCATATGTTCTGACTCATTTGTGGAGTATAGACACAAAAATGATGATGATGGTAATGGGTCATAAACATAAAAGTGGGCTGTCTAGGGTGGAATCAGAGAGAGGGGGAGGGAGAGGGGAAAGGAGGAGCTACTGAGAGTTGAAAAGGATTTTCAAATGAATGCAACATAATGAAACCCAAATGCTGTTTAAAAAAGGAGGGAGGACAGAGGAGAGAGGAGGGAGGGAAGGAGTGAATATATAGAGGGGTGAATTTGTTCAAGGTACATTGTGTGCATGTGTAAAAATACCACAATGAAGAAAAGTTGTTGTGCAAGGTATCCTCCAAACCTTGTAAGATCAGACAACTGCCAGATATCGCCCAGAAGTGACGGGTGCATTTGAGAATGGAGTCTTTCATGTTGAATGGGGAGAGACCCTGGATCAACACCAGGGTCTGGTTCAGGTCTCTTCCTTGTCAGGCAGGGGCTAAAGAGACCACCTTCCTCCCCTACTACAGTCAGAACTCCAGAGGATCCCGACTCATTATCTGTCTTAATCATGCTTTCCTCTATCTTCCCACTCTGGGTAGAGCATATCCAAGTTCCAGGTGGTCATTTGTTCTGGGATAAGTGTGTTTGAGGAGGAGAAAAGACAGACTCCCCCTTGTTCTGGCCCTCCTTTCCAGTAGGACTGTGCTGTCACGTGAGGTCAATACCTGTTGGCCTCCTTATTTATTTATTTTTTCCATCTGGCTCATAGTGACTCAGGCCATCAGTTTCCTCTGTGCTCAACTTCCTAGTGTTGGTAAGTTACATGGGTGCATGTGTCTATGGTTAAGTATCAGGTGTGGCCCAGAGGTCTATGGCATGGCCAATGCATACTATATACAGAGGGGAGGGGAAAGTAGAGGCCTTACCTTGTACTTGGTGCCCAGATGTAAACAAATGTGCTTCTTTTTGTGGACAAAGCAAAAGATGATCATATCCTGCCTCCTTATCTCTACTTGAATGTAGTGGTTGAGCTTCAAGGTGATAGGTCGAACAGGTGGTGCATGGGAGTGCATGCCTATGTCCCACCAGTTCCAGGCCTTCTGGCGCTTGCCTTCCAGGAAGTAGTATCCCAGATTGAAGCTCAAGGTGGACCTAGACAGAGAAAGTGGGACAGACAACTACACTGCTGAGTCCTGGAGCCTGGGTCTCAACCATGCTCCATCAGAGTGGGGCTCCTGTTCCCCTCCCTTACACATTTCCCTTTCCTCCTGAACCCACAGAAAGGCCTCCAGTGTCTTGGAAGATGGAAGAGATTCCAACAAGGAAGGTGAACCAGAGACCAGGTGCTGTCTTCAGCTCTAGCCCTTTCCTCGCTCAGCCTCTCAGAGCCTGGCCCCTCAATCAGTTCCATACTCTGTCTCTGGATCTTGGTGCTCTGGAAGGTGGATAGATGGATCTCTCTGCTATCTGTCCCCACTATGCCTTTCTATCTGTCTTCGTTTGGACTTTCAACTCATCATATTCCTTTAGCCCTGGCTCTCACCAGCAGCCCCTAGACTTGGTGTCATTGGGCCTGTCATGTCTCAGGGGAATGGAATGAAGGAAGGAATGATGCAGAGACCTAGGCTAATTAGAAGAGGATAGGTTTAGGGGAACCTAGATTACTCAGTCTACCAGATCACACAGGCTTGGGCTGTCTGGGACTGGGAAGTTTTGCCTCAGAGGCCTGCTGTAGTAGGGTTGGCTCCATCCTGCTGGATGGAGCCTTGTCACTCTCCAGTCTCAAATCTTCCCAGCACTTTCTGTTGTCTGAACGTAGTGTAGCCTCTTAATCTCCTTCCCCATTGGGTCCTCACCTGTTTTACTTCATTCCTCTTTATCTAAACAAGAGGCTATATGTACAATGATGAATTAAACACCTGGACTTTGAAGCCAAGACTCTCTCAGACCAAAGCCTGCTCTACCATCAGCAAGTTGTGTGATCTTGGGTCAGTTACTTTACCTCCAGCCTTATAACAGCATGTTTAGAAATTGCCTTTTGGACTGTGGATTCTGAGTATCTTCAAGACCCTCACCGACCTTCCATCGAGACCCCTGCAACAGAGAGGACCTGGGGCTTTGGAGGGAATTCTCCCAATATTTGACTTGCAAGAGGTGCTTAGGAGGGCAAGTCAGCAGTCTGTGGTCTCTGAGTCCATCATTGCTCTCGCACGCCTGGAGAGGCCGTTTTGCCATGACAATCTTTAGAAATTGCTCCCAGTATTCCTCCTGTTTCTAACATTCATGACTCAAGAGCCCGGGAAGGAGGAAAGCAGGGGTGGGAAGGGGCTGAAGATCAAACTTCCTCTGCCAGTGATTATGAGTACTCAGGACCGAAGCTTACCAGACCTTCCCATGTCTATCATAGAAGGTTGCATGGCCAATGTTGTTGATGAGGGCCCGGATAATTGCATTTTTACTGTCTTCTAGAACAATGTATGTGAATATTGCAACATCTGTACAGGAGATGAGCATAGCTAGATTTCCTGAAGGATAGCTGGAAGATGGTTAAGGCATAAGCATTAACTTGGGACATTCTTTTTGTTCCCTCAAAGGACATGGTCCTCAGTCAAGTCCCATACTCCAGCCCCCAATCACACACTTGTATGCATCAATATGAACATCCTCACTACTCCAGAGGATACTAGATCTGGCCTGTCCCATCAGGAAAGAGAACTTTGAAGGCATTTTTATTGGGATAGAGAAGTAATAGTCCATCACCTTGATGCATCTGGGAAGAAAAGAGACTGATTAGAATACACTAAATATGTGTGGAAAAGTGACAATAATGTAAGCTAATAAAAAAATAAAAAGTAATATATAAAACCTAAAGAAAGGGGCTGGGAAGTTGGCTCAGTGGTAAAGTGCTCGCCTTGCATGCTTAAGGCCCTGGGTTCGATTCCTCAGCACCACATAAGCAGAAAAAAAAAAGCTGGAAGTGGCGCTGTGGCTCAAGTGGTAGAGCGCTAGCCTTGAGCTGAAGAGCTGAGGGCCCCACAACCGGACCCCCCCCCCCAAAAAAAAAAAACCCAAAACACCTAAAGAAAGCCACTTCTTTGCCCAAGTATGCTCAGTCAGTTTTGTTTGAATCTATTAATAATTATTGAGTTTGTTTCTTTGGGTTTGGTGTTTGAATTTTCTTTTTTCCATACACTTTTTGTTGTTGTTGTTGTTGATCATGGGGATTGAACTCTGGGACTGGGCACTGTCCCTCAGCTCTTCAGCTCAAGGCGAGTACTTCTATTACCTGTAGAAGTACACTGTAGAAGTACAGTATCACTTCTGGTTTTCTAGTGGTTTATGGACATAAGAGTCTCACAGACGTCCTTGCCTGGGCTGGCTTTGAACCTCGATCCTCAGATCTCAGCCTCCTGAGTAGCTAGGATTACACCTGTACCTTGCTCTCCATACACTTTTATATTAGCATCAATTAGTTGTACAAAAGGGTTTCATTACAACATGCCCACATGTGCATATCATGGACCTTGATCAGACTCACCTCCATCCCTTTTCCTTGTCTCCCTTATCCCACCTCTTCAGAGTTTTTTTGTTTTTTTTGGGGGTCCGGTCGTGGGGCCTGAAGTCTGGGCCTGGGCGCTGTCCCTAGCTCTTCAGCTCAAGGCTAGCGCTCTACCACTTGAGCCACAGCGCTACTTCCGGCTTTTTTCTTTTTGCTTATGTGGTGCTGAGGAATCGAACCCAAGGCCTCATGCATGTAAGGCAAGTGCTCTACCACTTTGCCACCTTCCCAGCCCCTCTTCAGAGTTTTAATTTCAGTAATGACCACTAACATTGTATTGCTGTCCCATGTCCTTTTTTCCCTTTCTAGAGAATCTAGAACATCTGTTCTTTCCTGGATTTGTGCTACCTTCCTTTCTTTTAAAGCTGTTGTAGTTGCATAAACAGCTTATTCACATTAGCCTAACCTCCTCTACCTTAGGAGCCACTCTGTTATCCTGATGTAAAGCATGGCCTTTCCCCCAAATCTGCTGACACAGGCACTTTCCTGAAATTAGCTGACACAGGTCTTATCAGGTGACGCAGGCAGCTGCAAACATAAATCTGAGTCCCATCACAATGAAATCCCCCCTCCCCTTTCTCTCAAGTACCTCATGTCTCACCCAAATCTCATATATTGGGGCTTTTAGTCCCCTCTAGCTGCAACTCTCAGTCTGTGAGTTAGCCTGTCAGGTTTCTGACATTAAATTTCTTTTTCTTTGTATGTGATCATGTGTCCAAATGGTTTTTCTTGGGAAAGCCTTTCAGTTCACATGGCTAGAGAAAGAAGTTCTTCATTGGCTTGTCAGGTGAGTCAGATGAGCAATGAGGTAAGTCAAAGGTCCTACACCTGGGAAGAGAGCAGCCTGGGGCAGCCTCCTGAATAGCTAGGATTGCAAGCATGAGCCACCAAGCACCTGCTGGCTCAGATTGGCTTTCTTTGATTAATAATACATATTTAAGTGTCAAGGTATGGGTTTTTTCTCAGCTTAGTAGCTCATTTCTTTTTAGTATTGAATAGTATTCTATTGTATGGATATACAACAGTTTCTTCATTTATGCACTGTGTATTGGATTCTAATATATTAGAGGAGAAAGCTATTACATGTATTTTCTTTATTCTACTCTCTTTTATAGGCTTATGGGCCTAGTAGACAAAAGAATCTTAATAACTCCTTGTAAAATCCTGATCAACCGGCCAATAACCCACATTGGGTTAGGTCTCCACACATTAGATATTTTTTTTGTTTGGGTTCTGGTGTGTGTGTCTTACCTGAGCCAAGAGCAAAAGAAAAAGGAAAGTAACACATTGTGCAAAGCGAGAGCTCCCCACCCTGCTGTCTTTACCTTCGTCATCTTCTGCATCCACTCTGTATCTAGTTCTAGTTTATTCTGAAGCTCAGTATTCCTTTTTTCCATCTCCAACTTCTCCTTGCGTTTTGTTTCAGCCTCCAGGCTTGTTTCATATGATAGAATATATGAATAAGTGGTAAACTCCTTGGGAGCTGCCAATGATTGAATGATTGTGTTCAGTTCAGTGACTGGATTGGATAGGGCTTTTAGGGAAGATGGATCTCTCAAGGTACCAAAGCAGCTTGAAGGTTTGGGGAATTATTTTCCGAGTGAAAAGGCTGCCAAGTAGGAGGAAGAGCAAGGCCTTTGAAGCAAGAAAGGCAGGGGATATGATTCCAGTTTAGTCTGGAATTTTTCATTCAGGTATGGGGATCTGAGGGATGAGGTGACCATGTCCTAACTCCAAAGCAGAGAGTGGAATACTCATCGAACAAGAGGTGTGGCTGCTAAATAAAGGCTCAGCTGAGGGGTCAGTTAGAGAGGCAAATCCATCCTTGCCATATGTTTTGTTCAAAACATAAATGTAAATTAATATGTCATTTAAAATGTAGGGCAAGAATTGGTGCCCTTATAAGGGTTTAATGTCTGGGGCTCAAACCTCACCCAGATTTTATTAGTACCTGTCATCTTTCTTCAGTTTTGGACATTTTTGCATAGGCTGAGTGAAAAAAATCATAGAATCTTTCAAAGTTTTCAGGCCCGTGAATGTGATCTTAGTGTTTGAGTGGTAGAGGCAAGAGGAGTTCAAGGCCAGCCTGGGCTATATGGAGACCTATCTTAAAAAACGTTGTTGTTGTTGTTGTATACACACATTCATCAATCTTTTGGTTCACATTTAACTCAAAGCAGTTTTTTTTTCCCCTCTCAAAGTTATCTCCCTTCTTTCCTCCCCATCCTCCCCCTTTATCCTCCATTTCCCCTTTCTTCCTCCCTCCCTTCCTTCCTCCCTCCCTCCCCCCTTCCCTTCCTTCCTTCCTTTGGGGTTTAAACTCACAGTCTTTTGTTTACTTGTGCTCTATCTACCACTTAAACTACACCTAATCCCTTCTTTCTTTAGTTGACTTTTCAAATAGTGTCTCTCATTTTTGCCTGGGATGGCCTTGGATTGAAATCCTCCTACCACAGCCTCCCAAGTATCTGGTATGCAACACCATGCTTGATTCCAAAAACTATTTTCTTATTGAAATTAATTTAAAAAAGCATACAATTTAGTTTTTCATAGCAATACTTCCTGTGTGTGTGTGTGTGTGTGTGTGTGTGTGTGTGTGTGTGTGTTAGTACTTGAGCTCAGTGGCTTTGTGTTTCCTAAACAGGCTATGAGCCATATATCCAGCCTCTTTTACTCTGGTTATTTTTGAGATAGGGTCTCACTTTGTGTCAGGGTCAGCTTAGATACTGTTTATGCTTTCATGTTCAGCTAAGATGACAGGCACATACTACCACATTTAGCTATTGGTTGGGATGGGGGTCTTGCTAATTTTCCCCCTGGGTTGGCCTAGAACACAATCCTCCTAATCTATTTTTTCCTGAATGGCTAGGATTACAGGTGTGAATCACCAATGCCTAACTGCAATATTTTTATTTTTTAAGGGGTGATATTGGGATTTGAATTCGGGGCCTTGCAATTGCTAGTCAGTTGCTCTACCATTTGAGCTACACCTCCCACCCTGTGACACTTGTTTTATATTCAATTTTTGTCCATTATTATAACAACAAGTAATTTTTTTCAATGTTAAGGATAGAACCCAGGGTCCC